>NC_073304.1:86748996-87402596 GCF_027595985.1 Sorex araneus | reverse complement strand
CAGACCTGAGCAGCAACCGGGAACCAGGCACAGAGCCTGGAGACCCCCACCCAATGGAGGCTTGTAGATTGTGGGGCTTTGGACAGAAACAGGTCTCTGTTTTTGTCGTTGTTTGTTTGGCTAGGGGCCACATCCACCTGTGCTCATGGCTAATTCTTGGCTCTACACTCAGGAATCACTCCTGACAGTACTCCAGGGACCATAGAGGGTGCTAGGAATTAAACCCAGGTCCAGATGCACGAAACGCAAACACCTTCCCTGCTGTTCTATTGCTCAACCCAGAAATGGTCTTTAACATCATGTTCCCGTTCCTGCAGGTGCTAATGACTACTAGACCAGGTTAAGGCAGCAGGACTGATTCTCCAGGGAGGTCTCAGGCCTTCCCTGCCTGAAAGCGCAGGGACAGTTGACAAGAGAGCAAGTGCTCACATGGGAGCACCCTCCCATCCCCAGAGCACACACAATGTGGGGGAAGGGGGCAGGAGAGAGGAGTCAGCAGCCTGGACCTTCACTAGAGGCCACAAGCAGTGTTTTGAGTCCCCCCATGTTCCCTGAGGGTCTCCCCACCACTCACCAGAGTCCCCCTGATCCCTGGTTTCTCCAGAGCCCCAGCCCAGTGCGGGCCACTGGTTTTCAGCGACATACTGTTGGTGCCCCTGTTAGCCATGCCACCTGTGTTGACACCAGCGGCTGTGTACACCACCAGTGACTCCTGACCAGCTCAGCCTCTGTCACATCCAACGCTTTGTCTATCAAGTGACCCTGTGTCCCTGGAAACCAGCCAGCTGGGCAGGCTGTGTCTACCTGTATAGGCTTAGCTTGACCCCAAACAGCCCTGGGCCTGGCCGGGTGGCTGGAGGCAGCGCAAAGCAATAAACAGACCTGTACCCCCACCCATCCCACCCCACATCTCCCTCTGTTCCCCATACATTATTCCCAGCCCCTTCAAGACCCCTCTGTCATCCCCAAGCATGATGTCCCTGAGTGGTAGTCAGGAACCCTAAGGCACAGCCCTCACTTGGATAGGACAGCTCCGGGTCATTGGCATAGAGGAGGAGGCATGTGCCAAGTCTGCCTCTGGTGCCACACTAGATGGGGAAGACGAGACCCCTGCCTCCCTGGCTCTCCCCAGCCAGACAGTGATGTAGGTGCCCATCCCTGCCCTGGGCAGTGGGCTTTGCTCTTTCCGGAAGTCTCCAGGCTCAAGCTCCTTCTATGAGTCACCACGGCCAAGAAAAGAAAAATGAAGTTACCGCACTCATTGAGTCTCCATCCTTTTTGTTCATACTGTCTCACCTGACAAAAAATGCCCTTTCCCACTCTTCATTCATCAGGTCCCCACCCTTTTCATTTTCTTTCCTTTCAAAGGAAAGTTCAAGACCCTGAGCGGCCAGCCTCAGACACCTTCCTCAATGCGGTTGTAACAGGATCATCCTGAGAGCCCTTCCCAGCTCCCCCAAGTTAGAGTGCTCTCCTCGGAGCAGAATGAGGTCTTTGTTTGTTTTTTGCTTTTTGGGTCATACCTGCCGATGCTCAGGAATTGCTCCTGGCTCTGAACTCAGGGATCACTCCTGGCATTGCTCAGAGGATCATTTTGGGTGCCGAAGATCGAACCTGGGTCAACCACGTGCACAAATGCCCTACCTTCCGTACCATTGCTCCAGCCCCAGGGATGTTGTCTTTGAGTGTCTGTGCGTCATTCCTCTGTAGGAATCCATCACTAAGGGTCAGAACTCTTTTGGTTAGGCTTCCCAATCACACTGGGACCCTCAACTGATCTGTTTCCCAATTCACAGATGTAGCAACTGACACTTAGAGGAATAAGTCACCCAAGTTCCTGCAGCAAATAGCAGAATCAGGGAGCAAACTCAGGTCTGGGTGACTTCACAGACTAGACCCTAAACCAATGACACTGCTTCGTTGGGTCTGAAACAGATGACTAGGGACAAAGAAAACTCTGTGTACAACAGGAAGCTCTGTGAAAGAGTCAGGAGAAGGCAGTCCCAAACCCTCCTCTAATGAGATGGACGGCTTAATGCTCTGCTCTCAGTGGGTTGCTTTCTCTCAGGCTTCTCCAGCCTCGCTGTCACTGCTCTGTCTGAACTGTTGTCGGCCCATCTCTCTGAGATTATGTTAGCTTCGCGGTTTGCCCGCTTCCTCAGCAGCCATTCGAGAGCTACTCTTTCCAGGAGAGCGAGAGCGAGCCATGTCAGATCAGCCTACACGCACTGCCCTCTAGCTGCATTTACTTCTTGCCAAGTTCTGGAAGGGTCTGACTCCTCATGTTCCACACATACAAGTTCCAACTACATTGCCCAGAGTGCTAACTTTTCTTTCTTTCTAGCTTTCTTCCTTCCTTCCTTCCTTTCTTTCTTTCTTTCTTTCTTTCTTTCTTTCTTTCTTTCTTTCTTTCTTTCTTTCTTTCTTTCTTTCTTTCTTTCTTTCTTTCTTTCTTTCTTTTGTTCTTTCTTTCTCTCTGTCTTTCTCTGTCTCTCTCTTTCTCTCTCTTTCTCTCTTTCCTTCTTTCTTTCCTTCTTTCTTTCTTTAGTTCTTTCTTTCTCTTTTTCTTTCTCTCTCTCTTTCTTTCTTTCTTTCTTTCTTTCTTTCTTTCTTTCTTTCTCTTTCTTTCTTTCTTTCTCTCTGTCTCTCTCTCACTCTTTCTCTCACTCTCTTTCTCTCTTTCTTTCTTTCTTTCTTTCTTTCTTTCTTTCTTTCTTTCTTTCTTTCTTTCTTTCTTTCTTTCTTTCTTCCTCTCTGTCTCTCTCTCACTCTCTTTCTCTCACTCTCTTTCTCACTTTCTTTCTTTCTTTCTTTCTCTTTGTCTCTCTTTCTCTCTTTCTTTCTTTCTCTCTGTCTTTCTCTTTGTCTCTCTTTCTTTTTCTCTCTCTTTCTCTCTCTCTTCTCTCTTTCCTTCTTTCTCTCTTTCCTTCTCTTTCTTCTTTCTTTCTTTCTTTCTTTCTTTCTTTCTTTCTTTCTTTCTTTCTTTCTTTCTTTCTTTCTTTCTTTCTTTCTTTCTTTCTTTCTTTCTTTCTTTCTTTCTTTCTTATTTTGGGGGCATATCTGGCGAAGCTCAGGGTTACTCCTGGCTTTGCACTCAGGAATCACTCTTGGAGGTGTAGCAGGGACCATATAGGATGCCAGGGGTTAAAACCGGGTTGGAAGCCAGAGCGATAGTCAGCGGGTAGGGCACTTGCCTTGCACGCAGCTGATCCAGGTTCACTCCCCGACATTCCATATGGCGTCCCATGTACCACGAGTAATTCCTGAGTACAGCACCAAGAGTAACCCAAGAGCACCTCTGGCGTGGACCAAATGGGAAAAAAAAAGAAAAAGAAAAGAAAATCCTCCTCTTCCTCCTCCTTCTTCTCCTTCTCCTACCATGGCCCCTGCCTGCACCCCACCCCCCGCCCCATATGCCCTGCTGGGGATCAAACAAAGGTTGGCTACATGGGAGGAGGCAAGTGCCTTACCCCAGGTATTAGAGTCGTGAACTGAGGAACTAGCTTTCTTTTCTTCCGAATGGTAACCTGGCTTTCCCAATAACAACCAACCCATTCTTTTATTCCTACTTAGAAAGGCTTCCATTACTACAGACTAAATAATACTCCTTTTCCCCATAGGGCTGTTTCTAGGCTCTGCTTGGCACGTGGGAGGAATGGAATGTAGGCTTTGCTGGCAGGAATGGAAATGCACGGGCTGCGGTGGAGCAGGAGGCTGACAGGTGGAAAGGGACGCTTGGGTGGCTCCTGGCCAGGTACATGGGGTGTGGGGCAATTCTGAGCCAGGCAGGTACTGCCAAAGGTGTGAAAAGAGAAGGCCAGGCCCACGAGGCCTCAGAGAGAGGGAAGGTGAGAAATTCCCTCAGCTGGCTGGCTGGCGTGGTGTCGGCAGTGAGCTGTCAGGAATAAACCTTCCAGTGCGCGATTCACTGATGCCACGAGGCTGCTGGCCAGAATCTCTGGCCATGGGAGTCAACTCACAAGCCTGAGAGCTGAGGGCAGAGGGCTCAGAGGGTGTAAGTGGGACCCTGCTCCTTAAGGAAGAAAAAGTTCTTGGTGGGGCTGGCGAGGCAGCACAGCAGTGAGGGTGCTTGCCTTGGACCAAGAGAGGATGTGACAGGAAAGACCTCTGGGGCAGGTTTATCTTCTTGGCAAGGTCACTTGGGACAGACTGGTGGCTGGTGAGAACTCCAGCACCTGCCCTGACTCTGCCAGGATCTTTTTTTTTTTTCTTTTTGGGTCACACCTGGCAATGCTCAGGGATCACTCCTGGCTCTGCATTCAGTAATAACCCCTAGTGGTGTTCAGCGGACCATGTGGGATGCTGGGAATCGAACCCGGGTTGGCTGCATGCAAGGCAAAAACCCTACCCGCTGTACTATTGCTCCAGCCGCCTCTGCCAGGCTCTTGACCTTCCCACACTCCTCTGTCCCTGCTGCACACCCCACTTAGAGTCCACGCTGGACACTTTACCACTTCCGTAAGTGCCCTTTATTCCCTTTGCTGATCTCCCAGCCTCCACCTTCCTCCTAGACTCGCACTGAGCCATGGGTACCCAGCTGGGCGCAGCAGGTGGCAGGGACTTGCTGTTATGTGGCTGCTCTGCTGGTTACCCAGGCTCACTCTTACACCAGAACCTGGTTATCCCCCAGGTCCCCACCACCTCCAGGTAATGGGGGGTACAGAGATAAGACCACCCCGTAGTCCATGCACACACGCACCCTCCTATTAGGCCCTATCCAACTGATCTAACTCAGGGGAAAGGAAACCCCGCCATCGAGTTTGTGGAGGAGGACCCGAGGCTCTGAGCTGGATTTCGGGGTCTTTCCTGGGCAGGGTGGAACCGCGGGGGCTGCGACTGGCTCCTGCAGTGAGAAGAGAATCCAGCAGCGGCCTGGGAGGTGTTCCCTGAAAATTGGGGCTGGCCTTGGGTCAACTAGATGAGGAGAACCTGGGGAAGGAGAGGAAAGGGGGAGGTCGCTGGGATGGCCAGAGACGAGGTACCCCAGCCTCCCCGTGTGCCCACCTCCCTCTCAGCTTCCTGCAGGCCTCCCTGCGGCTTCTGCTCCTGTCTCTCCTATTCAAGGAGACTCCATGGCTCCCTGTGGCCTAGAAAGCAAGTCTGCATTGAAAGCATGCTCGAGACATGTGGGCCCTGTGGGCACTTTCCACAGTGCTTACCCCTTCTCGCTACCGGTGCCCACTCCCCCAGTCCCCCTCTCTCCCTTTGTCTCCTCCCACACAGCCACTGCTTTGGCCCCAAGCCACTTGCTTCCCTGAGCTGACCCTGCCTCCTGGCCTCCCTTGGACAGCTCTTCCTGTCGCGCATTCCTGCCATGTCCCTTTCCTGCCTTACTAGCCATCCTCTAAGACCCACGTCAGCTACCACTTCCTCCATGAAGCCCTCTCAGAGCTACCCTTCCTTCCTAAATTGGCATTCATTTTCCATCTACCATACATCCTAGGGAGTTTGTAGACCAACAGGAAAACTTTTTTGGTTTGCTTTGTTTTGTTTTTGGAAGGGGGCTTACCTAGCAGTGCTCAGTGCTTACTCCTAGCTCTGTGCTCAGGGGTCACTCCTGGGAGGGCTTACAGGACCATATGGGGTTTGGGGGATCGAACTCAGGTCAGCTGTGTAAGGCAGACACCCTACCCTCTTACATTCTCTCTAACCTCACCAGCAGGACATTTTAGAGGACTGGCACCACTGTGTGGTCGGATGGTAGAGAGACCGTTTGTAAAACCCAAATGTTGACAAATACGAAGGATTAATGTTTAACTTTCAAGACCGCTCTCCCCACCCTGCCCCACAGGTGACTTGGGCATCTGAGCATCTGTCTCACAGCACTGTGGAGTCGGAGTTCCTCCATCTGTGACGCATGTATACAGGGCATTCAGTGTGTGTGTGTGTGTGTGTGTGTGTGTGTGTGTGTGTGTGTGTGTGTGTGTGTGTGTGTGTGTGTGTGATACCAAATTTAGTGGAGTCCATTGAGAGGTGTGGTACCCAGTGAGTCCTTGGCAGTGGGGTGGTGGGAGTGTGTGTGTGGGGGGAGTGTGGGGGGGGAGTGTTCCAGGTTCAGGCCCCAGTCCAGCTTGGGAGGTCCTGGTGTGCAGAGGCGAGCAGAGTGGGGGGAACCCAGCCTGTGGGGAGGTCTCTCCCTGCATCTGGGCAGTCCGCTCTGTGTTCAGATCTCACCCTCAGTTTCATAAAATCATTTCAATCTGTGGGCCAGAAAAGCCGGTTGCGAGGCCCCAGGCAAGAGCTCAGGCAGGAAACTCCCCATGCGCGCAGTTGGGCAGCCAAGCAGGTGCGGCCGCCTCTGCAGCCCCCAGAGAGCCTGGCCAGAGATAGGGATCAACTGGGCGGGAGCATCCTCGGTGGCAGAGACAGGCAGGGCCCAGCATGCCCTCCTCCACGCCACTGCCAGGGAGGAGAGCAGGGCCAGCTGCCCTGGACCCTCTCACCCCAGGACCAGGCGCTCCCTTCCTCCGCTTACCCATTGACGTGGGGAGCCTGACCGTGGCCGCAGTCTCCCACGAGGCCCCTGTCCACAGCTCCTGGGCCATGAGCTGTGGAACTGAGTGGTTAGGAGGGAGGTCACCATCCCCCAAGCCCCTGGCACAGCGCGACTCTACACCGAGAAGAGAGGGTCTTCCTGGATCATGGGTGGGCTGTCGATACCTGTGACAATAGCACGGCATCTATGCTGGCCTGTTCCCTGGGACATTTGGAACGTTCTTGGTCCCTGGGGGTAGCAGACCACTGGTCCCAAACACCAAGTGCCCCCGCTGTCCCCTCTTTTCCAGGCAAGAGATCTGAGGGTAGTGGGAGGTCCAGGCTCAGGCCCCTATAGCTATATACCCTCCCTTACTGCCTCCCTGGGCAATCCCAGCCACTGCCAAAAGGCATCCAGGGGGGCGGAGCGCTGAGTCAGAGTATAAATTCCCAGGAGCGCCACCCAGCTGGAGAGACTCCGCCATGCTCCCGAGGCAGATGCCCGCCTGGGTCTCCCACAGCCCATCAGACTCGTGCCAAGCAGAGGAAGCCAGGCCGTGGGCCAACTGCACCTTGGAGGTGAGGGAGCTGGCGGGTGGGGCTGTCTGGGTAAGGGTAGGGGTTAGGAGCTGAGGGCAGGAGACAGGCTCCGGGAGGAAGGGCTGGGGGTAGTGTAGTTTCAGACATAAACAGGGAGCCCCTCTGCTCGGACCAGCCCTGCCTGGTTCTGCTCCTGGGTGCATGGTCCAGCTGAAGGTACTCAAGTGCTTAGCTTGAGTACAGCTCCTGGGCAGCTCCCAGGAGACAGTGTTCACGTGCCAGGGTGGACTCACGGCTGCCTGTCCTAGCGGAGAGTGTAGCACTGACCCTGGGGCACCCTCACCTGCCATGCTGCTGGTGCGTGTGTGCTGTCTGCAGAGGACAGCAGCTCTGTCACCTGTCACCTGTCACCCCTGGAGAGGCACCACCTGGGGCTATGGGAAAGGTTCCATCCTGTCTTCCTGCCTCACAGGGAGACAACTCCAGTTCATGGGTCAGGTCATGGGGAGACCCTAGTTTATGGGTTAGGTTGTGGGGAGACCCTGGTTCATGGGTCAGGTTGTGAAGAGATGCCGGTTCATGTTCAGGTTTGGGGACACCCAGGTTTATGGTCAGGTAGTGGGAGATGCCGGTTCATGGCCAGGTTTCTAGGGAAACCCCAGTTTGTGGGTCAGGTTCTGGCAAACCCAATTTGAGGTCAGGGCTCTCTGTGGGTTGCTGTGGTGAGAGGGTCAGTGGCAGCTCCTCCCTTATCCCCCTCCTGCTCACACCAATCACCGAGGGAGGCTGCAGACCATGCCCAGACTCCAGGAGGAACGGGGAGCTGTGCCTCGGGTTCCCTGCTGGCCTGGGCGGGAGAAACATCACCTTTGGGTGTCCCCACAGCCTTTGAGAGGAGTGGCAGTGCCTCCAAACAGCGCTTGCTCATGCTCTGAACAAGGGGAGGGTGTCTCCTGAATATGGCCAATGGTCAGAGTCAGGCTGAACGGAGCAACTGAGTCTTGCACCTTGGGTCCTGGAAAGTTCCAGACACAGACCCAGCACTTGCTGCTCCCAGACGACAGAGCAGAAGGCAGCTGGGGCACCCCAGGCTGGGGCTCGTGCTCACATTGGCTGGCATGTGCTCTGGGGGTCCAGAAAGTCCTACCTGCTGGTCTCCCTCGAGCCGTGCATCCAGGAAACATCCGGCTGCTCTGAGCTACAACCAGGTGTTGCAAGACACTGGCGGGTCCACCCACCTCAGAGGGAAGCAGCGTCCCCGCCCGCCTGTTCTGAGAAGGCCCGTGGAGGGCAGTTCCCACACCCCAGACCTCATGAGGGGCTTGGTCAGACCCTCCACCTCTGAGACACTGTCATTGAACTCTCCCCAGCCAGGATGCAGATCCCGCGGATCCTTCTCTAAGTTCACTCTGGCTGGTGGGAACAGCAGGACTCTGGGGTGTGGGGGAAGGCTAGCTGGGTTTTCCTCCAGGCCCCATTGCAGCCACTTCCACAGTGGGTTGGCGGGCATAAAGGGTCAAGAGCAGCGGGGCTCCCCATGACCTGAAGCGGCCTTTCTCTCTGGTGGCATGTGAAGGAGCCAACCGCCAGATGGACAGTGAACACACACTCTGGGGTCACCACAGCTTGCTCTGCAAAGCAGACGTTGCCGTCCTTAGAGTGGGTTTTGGGAGGTCAGGGAAGAGCAGGCATTACACCCCCAGTGTGGGGCCAGCCCAGCACGCGAGAGTAGGGCCATGGATGATGTCCTTTGACACGGGAAGGAGCGCTGGGCTGCACAGGCTCCAGAAGAGTCCAAGGCGTGCATCTTTCCCCTCTCCTAAGAAGGTCTCGCTGATCCGAGCAGCCCCCAGAAGCAAAGGGGGGAGAGGAGCAGGCTGGAGCACTGTGTTCTTGCCTTGAGCTCAGGTGTCCTAGTGCTCAGTGCTCACAGGAACCCGAGGATATATGCCCTGCCTACGGCTGGGCACCTGGTCAAGCCTGTTGCTTAATAGTTTTACTTGTATTTTTGTCCTGGGGGTGGGGGTGGGGGATTGGCGTTGGGCCACATGCAGTGGTTCTCAGGGACTATTCCTGACTCTGCTCAGGAGTGACCCCTGGCAGTGCTCAGGGAACCATATAGGGTAGCAGGGATTTGATCTGTGGTCAACTGAATGCAAAGCAAATGCCCTAACCCCTATTCTCTCTCTGGCCCTATTTTCATTGGGGGGGGGGGTCACACCTGGTGGTGCTAAAGGGGTTATTCCTGACTCTATATTCAGGGATCATTCCTGTACACAGGGATGATGTCAGGGAGAGTCAAGGATCAAACCCAGGTCAGCCTTGTTTAAGGGAAGTGTCCTATACACTGTTCTGGACTCATATTTTAAATATTTGGCAGAGGGGCAAGAGAGCTACACTTAGAGATGCTCAGAGTTTACTCTTGATTCTGTGCTCAGGGATCATTCCTGGTGGTGCTCGGGGGACTATATGGGATGCCAGGAATTAACCCCATGCAAGGCAAGCACCCTACCTGCTGTACTATCACTCCGGTCCTTAAATGTTTTTTACCCTGATACCAGTCTGGGCATCGTGTCCTATGGATAAACTTTTCCAAGATTTGGAAGCAATTGCCCTTCCGCTCCCCTAGACTCCCCATGGACTGGAGTTCTGTGGTCAGGCTGGGCTTCAGAACCTGGCCACGGTGAGACTCATCAATTCTCTGTGCAGCAGCTTTAGAGCTGTGGGGCTCAATGAGCCACAGTGTGGGCCGCCTGAGCTGCTGACACCAGGAGGAAATGTGCGATCCATTTTCAGCCCAAAATGTCACATCTTGCAGACCTGGTTCTGGAATCTTCTGGGCCTGAGTCCCAGGGTCCCATTGTCGTCCTCCCCATATACGAGGCCCCTCTGGCCAGCACCGTACCCCCACTCTTGCTCCATGCAGGTTCTCCCTGAGGCTAAGGCTGAGATATAAGCATGCTTCTAGGGGTACAGGAAGCAGGCCCTTCTCCAAGTATCCTCCTGTGGGCTGGGTGGGCCCCACCTATTTGAGTGGCAGAGGTCAGGAATGCTGGTAGAAAGCAGCTAGTAAGAGGGTGGGAGGGATAGGACGGTGGGTGAGGCACATGCCTTGAACACACCCAGCCCAGGTTCATTTCCTGGCACGTCATAGGGTCCCCTGAGTCCGCCAGGAGTGATCCTTGAGCATAGGGGTAAGCCTGAGCACATTGCACCCCACCCCATCACAAAAAAAAAAAATTAAACAGCTCTTACCAGGGCTGTGGGTTGAAGTGATAGCACAGCAGGTAGGGTGTTTGCCTTGCATGCAGCTGACCCAGGTTCGATTCCTCCACCCCTCTTGGAGAGCCCGGCAAGCTACCAAGAGTATCCTGCCTGCACGGCAGAGCCTGGCAAGCAACCCGTGGCATATTCGATATGCCAAAAACAGTAACAACAAATCTCACATAGAGACATTACTGGTGCCTGCTCGAGCAAATCGATGAACAACGGGACAACAGTGCAGTGCTACTAGGGCTGTGCACGGAGAAGGACTGCCAGAGTTTGGAACTATTGGCAGGGGTTCGGAGGGAAGACGGGGTGAAAAGAATCAGGAAACAGATTCTGAGACTGAGTAGGTGATGGGGACAAGCAGTCCTGTCTAGTGCCAGGAAGTGAGGTGGCAGCCCAGGGTCCCCTTCTCTGTGCTCGATTTCTGCAATTCATACAATAAGATTTGGGGGAGCAGCGGGGGAAGGGAGGGAAAGAGAGACCCCCAACTCCACACATCAGTCTGACTGAGCAAGTCATGGTTGGTTGGAGCACTGATTCTGCTATCAAAGATCTGCACTTAATCTGGGGAGGCCTCACCCACCAATGCTCTGGCTGGCCATGCTTGGGGGCAACAGGGCTACGTCTGCAGGCTAGAGGACCCTGCAGTGCCAGGAATTGAACCTCATGCATTCAAGGCGCGTGCCCTAGCTCTGAGCTGTGTCCGGAGCCTGGGACCACACACTGTGCTAACATGATTGAGCCAGCTGGAGAAAAGAAACATTTATAGAATCTCTGGGTCATGCTGTGGATTTTTGCTGTGCTTCCCCCGTGACTCATGTCTTCCTAGACAGCTTCTTCTTCTCACCCTGTCCTGACTTTTCTCTTTCTGAGGAGCATTCACAGCATCTCTAGTGGCACTTTGTACAGGTCCTGGTGGCATGGTGCGAAACAGAGTGAAAAAATAGGCGAGAGCCCTGGGAGAACCCTGGGAGTTCGCTTTTAACTTGATAAGCAATTTCCTGGGGGGGGGGGGGAGCTGCTCACGCAGAGATGAGTAAGGGCACATGGATCTTTCCGCAGCTACTTGCAGCACTGACTAAGCTCTCCAGCAATCGCAAGGACAGGTGCTGGGAAGCTATGACTAAACATGGCGGGTACTCCTAGTAATTTTATGTGGTTATGACTTAATCCTGCAACTTCACATTTGTGTACATTTCCTCCAACTGCAAATGGTGCCATGCACAGTTTGTAACTCTGTGTGAATTTCTATGTCCTTTAATATCTTGTGATAGATCTGTGTTTTATTATATGGTATTAAATGAGAAAATATTCTTTTCTACATATATTTTGTGCATTTAGAGCATAGCTTTTAAAATTTTTTTCCAACATTTCTAAGTTGTGAGTTCCTTCAAATTGTAGTTAATCTCAAAAATTGTTGGAATTTTCAGAGATATCAAAAATATTTCAAAGGCATTTATTGAAAAATATTCACAAAGAAGTAGGCCCTTTGGAATTCAAATCTGTGTTACTCAAAAATCAGCAGGAATCATTCTGGGTTTTGTTTTGGTTTGGTTTTGGTGGGGGCAGTACCCAGGGATGCTCAGGGGTTACTCCTGACTCTGCACTCAGGAATGACGTCTGGCAGTACCCAGTGGAACATACGGGATCAAACCCAGATTGGCCGTGTGCAAGACAAGTGCCCTACCTGCTGTACTTATCTCTCAGCCCTGACATTCTGTTATTTTGCCCTCTATTTTTATTAAGGCCTCATTATCTACAATACTGTTCTAGTAGGTTCCAACGCTGCATCCTCCACCAGAGTGTCCGCTTCCCTCTGCCAACATCCCAAGTTCCTGTCCACTTTCCTCCCCCTAGTGAGCTCAGTTTTGTAGGCTGACTCTCCAGTTCTGTCGCCTTAGTCCTTTCGTTATATCCTACCTATGCCAGAGATCTTTTATTGATTATTGTCGCTGCCCTCTCTGTAGCACTGTAGCACTGTCATCCCATTGTTCATCGATTTGCTTGAGTGGGCACCATCAACGTCTCCATTGTGAGACTTGTTGTTACTGTTTTTGGCATATTGAATACGCCACAGGTAGTTTGCCAGGCTCTGCCATGCGGGTGAGATACTCACGATAGCTTCCCAGGCTCTCTGAGAGGAAGGAGGAATCGAACCCGGGTCGGCTGCATGCAAGGCAAACGCCCTACCCATTGTGCTATCACTCCAGTCCACTACTAAGCCTAATTTATTTGTTAAACTTGATTGTAGGTATATGTGCTTAGGGAACACCAGTATTTATAGGATTCAGTACTACCAAAGGTGTCATGCTCCACAGAGTGTGGGGAGGGAGGTGTCTTGGAATGTATATATGTATAAGGGGGTAGCTACAGAGTCATGGCTATGGTCACAGGCTTGAGAAAGAACTGCTGGTTCAAACTCGGGTTTCTCTGACTGTAGGATTGTAGCTGACATCTCACGTCGAAGGACAAGATCGATATCTGAAAAGTGAAGCTAATAACTTCTCTGTGGGGGCACAGGATTTGTACACAGTGTATGCGGAGGCAGGGGCAGTTGACATTGAGCAGATGCAGGTGGGAGCTGGTGTTGGCACTGCTGAGCTATGAGCAGGAAGATATTCTCTGCTTCTCGGGAGGCACCGAGCCTGGACACCAGCGGAGAACTTTCCTGGACGGCTGCCAGATCGGAGAGCCGTGGGTGCTCAGTCCTTCCAGAGAGGACACAGGGAGCATGTCAGAGACAAATGACCCCCAAGGCTCCAGGCCTGACTCAGAGCCTTTTAGACTCTGTGAATGTCCTACAAGGCTGCTTCTCTGGGAATTCCCACTTAAACACCAATTGCTCTGCAATATGTGGCCCAGTAGGAAGAGAACCTCCCAGAGCCACTTTCCAGGGTGAAAGCTGCCTTTACTCCCTTCACCATGTCAAATGGAGAAATGAACTGCCCAGGCAGGAGGCAGCCATGATGGGCTCCTGATGACTCAGGCAGGTCTGGTCAAAGCCCACCCCCGCCATACCTTGAGCTGGAAGAGTAGCCCTGTAGAGGACTGGAGACCCAGATCATGGATCTCCACACAGAATGCTATTGTGGTGAAGGTGCTGCTGCCTCGGGTCCCACAGCAGGACCCCTCCCCAGCTCCTGCCCCTGTGGGGTGTCCTGGGTTGTTGTGTGGGCGCAGGCAGCCGTTGGGAGAGTGGAGGAGGAGCTGCTAAACTGACTTCTGAATCTGTCTCTGGGGCCATAGAAAAGCTTCCTGGAGCCCCAGTTCTGTTTCTGGACTTGAGCCCCAGAAAAGAGAACAAACAAGAGCAAACAAGAACAGCATCTCTGAATGGGACTATGGAGGCCTTTGGTTTTCGTCATGATGGTTTCCCCCAGTACCATTTTAAGTGGGGAGGAGTAACTTCCTACTGCTGCTTGTTTGGGGGCCACTCCTGGCAGTGTGCAGCAGCTACTTCTAGCTGGGTGCTGAAGGCCAGAATATCTCCTCTTCAAAAGGTGTAAGACAGGGGCTGGAGCGATAGCACAGCGGGTAGGGCGTTTGCCTTGCACGAGACTGACCCAGGTTCAATTCCCAGCATTCCATATGGTCCCCCGACCACCGCCAGGAGTAATTCCTGAGTGCAGGGCCAGGAGTAACCCTTGTGCATTGCCAGGTGTGATGCAAAAAGAAAAAATAAAAAGGTGTAAGACAGGGACTAAAGGGCTCAAGGCTCTTGTCTTGTACATGGCTACCATCATCATTATCATCATCCCATTGATTGTTGATTTTCTCAAATATTCTCAGTACCTTCTCCATTCATCCGAGCCCTGAGATTTTAGCAGCCTCTCTTCACTCGTCCTTCCCAATGGTGCCACGTTGGAGGCTTTTTCAAGGTCAGGGAATGAGACCCATCATTGTTACTGGTTTTGGCATATGAATATGCCACAGGGAGCTTGCCAGGCTCTCTCATGCGGTCAGGAAACTCTCAGTAGTTTGCCAGGTTCTCCGAAGGGGAGAATTAGGCTATAAGATGTTGCACGGGTGCAAAGCGGCCGAGCGCTTCCGAAAGCTTTGTTTTATAGTCTCTGGATATTGGCCATTGATGGGATTACCCAGCGCCAGGGGCAGTTTCTGGGTGTGATCCCCTAGCTACTGGAAAATGGGGTATCTGTGCGGAAGAGGCCCAGTCCCAATCCGAGCAGGCTCGGAGATCTCAGCCCCGGGTCCCTCACACCTGGGTTCCTCTGCTGGTTGCTTCATGTGTGAGGCTTGTCCGAACATGTGGAGAGGGGCCTTAAGCATGGCTGTGGCTGGGCTCCAGAGGTCTTTGGCTGCCGGGGCTCTGCTCGGGGTGGGGAGGGAAACTCAACTCACCCCCTCCAAAGGGCCCCAGTGAAGACAGCCAGGCGAGGGGGCTAGAGACTCTACATGGCTAACCTCGATTTAATCCCTGGCAGTGTGTTTGTTCCCTTAAGTACAACTCCAGGAGTAAGCCCTGAACATAGTCGAGTGTCCCCCAATAGCCCCACTCCTGCCACCACAACCACCACCACCACCACCAATTAAGACAAAAGAAAGATAAACAAAAATAAAAACCTATCAGAAAACAAATAAAAACTCTGAGATAGTTCTCACCGGACTGGACCCGGGTTGGGTAACGGGTTTCTATTCTGCAGCCTCTATTACTGTAGCTGCTTGTCAGCAGAGGGTACAAGACTAGGAGTGACCAAAGAAGCCAGCAAGAGGTTGGAAGATGTGAACTAAAAGTAGACTATGGACCGAACATGAAGGCCACTCAATACCTCTATTGCAAACTACAATACCTAAAAGGAGAGAGAACAAAAGGGAATACCCTGCCGCAGAGGCAGGGTGGGGTGGTGGGGGATGGGGTGGGGGTGGTGAGAGGGATACTGGGATCATTGGTGGAGGTGAATGGGCACTGGTGGAGAGATGGTTAAACGATCACTGTATGAGTGAAATGCAAACACAAAAGTTCATAAGTTTGTAACTGTACATTACAGTGATTCTCTAATAAAAAATTTAAAAAAAAAAGAAGCCGGCAAAGAATTCTCAGCTTTAGACCCTGAGAGGCCACAGGAAAGGGACCAAAGAGAAGCAGCCCCGGGAAGCAGGAGTAGGTGTCTCTGCGAGCTATATCTCTTCAGGGCAGCGCTTCTCCCCGTGGCTGATGGGGACGCCCCTTTCTGGGGGCCCTGAAGCCCAGCAGTGAGACTTGGGGGGGTCTTCTTAAGTCCTGGAGTGGGGGAGGATCCTGTGGGCAGGCTGAGCAGCCTCACAGTGTGAACCTGTTTCTCCCCACAGGAGCGGCTGTCTCCATGCCACCTGCTCACGGTGCGGGTCATCCGGATGAAAAATGTGCGGCAGGCCGATGTTGGTGAGTCTCTCATCTCCTCCTCTCTGCTTGTGGAGAAAGCCTGTGGGGGGGGGGGGGGCGTGATCGGAGAGAAAGACAGACAGAGAAACAGAGACAGAGGGATAGAGAGGGAGAGAGAGTATATGTCTGTGTATGTGAGAGTGTATGTGTAAGTGTGTAAGAGAGTACATGCGCATGGAGAATATGTGTGTATGAGAGAGAGAGTATGTGCAGGTGTGAGAGTGAATGTGTGTGAGTATATGTGCATATGTGAGAGTACATGTGTGTGAGAGAGAGAAGGTGTATATGTATGTGAGCATGTGAAAGGGTGTGTGTGACTATGTGTAAGTGTGCATGAGAGTGAGTATACTTGTGAGTGTATTTGAGTATGTGTATGGAGCGTGTAGACATGTGAGTGTGGGAATGATTGTATGAGAGAGTGTAAGTGTGTGTGTGAGCGCATATGTGTTTGTGACTATGTGTGTGGGTGAGATCTGAGAGAACATGTGTGTATGAACATATATATATATATGCTTGTGTGCAACTACGTGTGTGAGAGTATATGACGTGTGTGTGAGTATGTGTGTGAGAGTTGTGTGAGTGAATGTCTATGTGTTCTGGACTGGGTTCTTCAGACTTCGGGGGTTCACCACTTCCCAGATCTCTCCCTTTAGCTATTACCTTGGTGCCACTAGCCCCTGCAGTTTCCTGTATCCAAGGGTACTCTCCACCCCACTCTCCACCACTTCCACCCCTCCCCAGCATCCATTTGCAGAGGCCCCAGTGTTTCCCTTGCTCAGTCCCTTCTTCCTGCTCAAGACGAGGTGCTGTCAGGGGTGAAGGGAGGGAGGGGCCCCTAGTTCTCATGGAGGCAGCAATCAACCTCAGAGCACAGATTCCCAGTTGGCTCTGGGGCCCATGGCAGAAGCACGCAAGCGTGGTGGGGTCTGACTGGAGTAGACCTTGGTGCAGTGTTTCCCTTGCTCAGTCCCTTCTTCCTGCTCAAGACGAGGTGCTGTCAGGGGTGAAGGGAGGGAGGGGCCCCTAGTTCTCATGGAGGCAGCAATCAACCTCAGAGCACAGATTCCCAGTTGGCTCTGGGGCCCATGGCAGAAGCACGCAAGCGTGGTGGGGTCTGACTGGAGTAGACCTTGGTGCAGTTTTCTCACAGCCTCAATGTCACCATGGTCCTGCTCTGCAGTGTAGCCAGGCTGGGCAAAGTGGCTGCAGGCAGGGAGGAAGCATCTGGAAGACAGACTCCTCCCCTCACCTCTCTCTGTGGTGGCATTTCAAGGGATCTGGAGAACCCAAACCCTCACCCATCACACAGGGACACAACGCTGCCTCTAGCATCTCCCCCCATCCAGAGAATGGGCACCTCAGGAGGAGAAAGCTCTGTGTGGCTCCATGACTGAGAAAGGGCCCCTCTGACTGGCGACCCGACAAGCCTGGCAGCCAGTGTTCCCCATAGCTCCACAAAGAGGGTTCTAGGCCTCAGAGTTGGGGGTGGAGGGACTCCAGAGCACATGTGGTACCCAGGTGAGCCGCAGCTGCCTGTGAGGACAGGTAGAACTGGGACATGGGCTCAACAGAGCCGGGGCCCCTGGGAGCCCAGCACTGCCTGGAACATGCCATTCGCCTGCTGTGTTATGGCTCTTCCCGCCCTTCTGCCTCTCCCTGTCTGCAGAGACCCCTCTGGGAGAGACTCACCCCTTCCCCAGGGACTCAGTGCCCTTCCTGAGGCTCTCACCTACGTCTGTCCAGTTCTGAGTGCTGATTACTGATTAGCCCCAGTCTCCTCCCCTTGCTGAGCCCCAGATGCCCAAATCTCCCAACCTGGGATCCAGCCCTGACCCCACATGCATCAACCAGCAAGATGGGCCCCACAGCTACCCTCATGGGGGATCAGAGGTTGTGGGCCTGGATCAGCCCCCAGCAGGATTTATGGTCTCCCCAGGACCCCCCAGCCCTTCTGTGTGCCTTCCCGTGAACCCCACATTCTATAGTCGCAGTGATGAGGACAGAATCCATCTCCTCTTACTGCTCTAAAGCCCCCCGCTTGGGGCCCACTCAGGATGCGCTGACCCCCTACCTCCAGGTCCTCTAAAACTTAATCGAGGGGTCCAGAGAGACCAAGGGGTCAGTTAGATCCTGACCAACCCCCTCCACCACTGAGTGTGCAATGTCCAAAGCATAAGACTGCAGAGAGGGGCTGGAGTGATAGCACAGCGGGTGGAGCGTTTGCCTTGCTTGTGGCCGACCCGGGTTCGAATCCTAGCATCCCATGTGGTGCCCTGAGCAACGCCAGGGGTAATTCCTGAGTTCATGAGCCAGGAGTGACCCCTGTTCATCGCCGGGTATGACCCAAAAAGAAAAAAAAAAAAGACTGCAGATAGTGACAGTCTGCTGAGGCTCAGGTGGGTCTTCTGTCTGCCCTTCAGGCTCCTCAGGGCTCCAGCTCCCTACTGTGGCCTCTGGACCCAGGTCCGGCTGCCTTTCCTGCCTGTGCCACCCCTGTTGGCAGAGACCACCCCACTTCCCTCAGAGGCAGTCACGACTCCCACATCCCAGAAGCTGCGCCCTCCTTCTGCTCCTGGGGCGCACTGTCCACGGTCCCCTCCCTGCCCTTCTGCCTTCTGGCTACACCTCACCTCAGGATCCCAGCAACTGGGGGTATGGTGGGCAAGGGGGGTGTTGGTTTTTTTCCACCATATCCTCTTCTCCCCCCCCCACATGCCTTTGGGCATTGAGGCTGCAGTTTGGGGGCTACCTGGAATCCTTTGGTTTCCCCTTGTTTATGTCTTCCTCATTTCCCCTGAGAGACAGGGTTGGAGGCACACAGAGCAGCAAAAGTACCAGCCCGAGTTGCCTTGAGTCTGGATGCTTGTTCCACCATGCTCCCCCAGGCTCCCCCAGGTTCCCTCAGGGCCTCAGCTGCCATCCTTCCACCTGGGATGGGGCCAAGTCCTCACACCTTTCACACCTTAGCCTCACCCGAGATTGTTCCCTCCCTACTTGAGCTCAAAGCCGGCTTCGTCTCTGACTTGGTCCTCTGTGCTAAGCGCAAGTTCCCGGAGATTTCACAGAACTGGGAGGGGATGAGATCCAGGGAGGACCTGGTCATCGGGGAGGGGCACCCAGCTGACCCAGCATCTCCCAGCCGCCAAGAGGAAAGAGGGACAGGAAACCAGCTCCACAGCGGGAACGGAAGCTGGAGTCTCCAGAGGTATTGGGGAGATAATGCTCCCCCTCTCCCTCCCCCCTGCCCCCCCCCCCCCCGCTGCAGAAGACGTTGAGTCATCTTGCCACCCACAGTCCAGGAAAGGAGACGTCATTCCAATGACCCAGCCCTGCGTCACTCCCTGAGGAACAGGACTAGAACCTGCCTGAGCCCAGGAATCCCCAGTAGTTCCCGAGAGGCCTCGAAACTGGGCCGTGTTGCCTCACTGACCTGCACTGCCCGCGCCCTGTCCCTCCTCAGAGACAGTGAACGAGGCCAGACACGGGCCAGTAGCTCTGGCTTCTGTCTGTACCTCACGGGGCTCTGCACTTTCCTTCCCCCTAGCCCGTGGAGGAGAGCAAGGCAGGAACAGCTCTTTGCAAAAAAGTTGAAAAACAGATGCTTGAAGTATGGGTGTCGGATCAATCCGGTCTCCGTTGCGATTATTTTTATCTTAACCAGAGACCTAAGTCTTAACAATAATGACAATATATGAATGGGATCTGTGGCATTTGCTGAGGAAAGAATGGTATTTTAGAGGGAAGGGGGCCTTCAGAGGTTGATGAATTATACTGAGCAACAAATGGGTGAGGACTCAGCATGTCCATGCCTGAGACTCCTTGCCTACAGGAGGCAGAGCTGAGGAAAAGGTTGCCAGTCTGCAGGGGAGCACCCAGTGTCCTGGAAAATCCAGGATAGAGCAGGGTCCCCTGAGCCTCCTGAGGTCCTCTTACCTCTATCTATGGTGACCGAGGCCATTTCTCTGGGTTTCTGACATGACCCTCTGGCAGGAAGTTGGGCCTTTCCCATCCCTTTATTCAGTTCGTACAGAGTGAGTGCCCACTACACTGCCAGGCTGGAGACCATGCCCAGGCCTTCCAGCGCCAGGAGAAGGGGACATACACAGACCTACCTGCAGTGTCCATGCTCTGTCTAGTGCTCCTGGGAGAGCAGAGAGCTCTGATGAGGGGGGCGCCTGGCCCAGACCTGGGGCTCACGGAATGTGACCAGAGTTCCCTCTGAAATCTGAAGGTGTCAGCCAGGGAGAATGAAAGTGTCCTTGGCAGAAGGAATAACAGGATACTGTGTTCCCTCCTCCTGAGACCTATACATGACTGGGCTAGTGGGAGTTGTGTGTGTGTGTTTGTGTGTGTGTGTGTGTGTGTGTGAGAGAGAGAGAGAGAGAGAGAGAGAGAGAGAGAGAGAGAGAGAGTATATATATGTATGTGTGACAGTGTGTGTATGTAACAGTGAGTGTGAATATATGTATGTGTGTGTCAGTGTGTGTATGCATCAGTATATATATATGTCAGGGTGCATGGGTGTGTGTGTGCAAATGTGTAGATGAGAGTAGGTGTGTGAGTTTATGTGTAAATATGGGTAGGTGTGTGTGTCAGTATGTGAGTAAGAGAGTGAGAGTGTGTGTGTGAGTATAAGTTTATGCATGAGTGTGTGCATGTCTGTGTGTGTGTGTGTCAGAGGCTGGGGGATGGTCAGGAAGGATGATGGGCTAGTGTGTAAGGGTGACCATGCTGTATTGGGGAGCCTTCCTGAGGACAGATGGGAGCTGTGGAAAGATCTTAAACTGGGAAGTGGCATGGTAATATTTACAAACATTTCTTTGGTTTCTCTCAAAAGAAAAAAAAAGATTGATTAGGGTAAGGCAGAATACAGAAAGGCCATCGGGAAGTGACGAGGACTGTGCCAGAGTAGTGGCAGAGCTGTAAGGAGAATAAACAGGCTGATGGGAAGGAGCAACATCAATTCTGGAAACGGGAAAATTCTTAGTATCTGGTCCCAGCACCTGAGTTGACAGTGAGAAATGATCAATGCGTCACTCTCTTTTGATCCTGTGGTATCTGGGCCAGTTTCGTGTCTGTGCTGAGTGGTGGGAATGACATTGACCCTTCATCCAGAGGGAGCAGGGTAGCGAATTCCAATTCAGTGACTGATGAGCCCTCACAGATTAACCAGACAAGGGTGGAGCCAGGAGCTAGGGACACACACCTGTGACCCAAACTCCAGCTGTTAACTCGGTGTGGTGACAGTGGAGGATTAAGTCCAGGGAATACCACTTGCTCCATATTCATTGGCTATTATCGATAATGATTATCGACTCACTTGGCCCAGTTCTGTGAGTACAGAAATGCCTCCTCACTCACTTCACCGTCCAGATTCTGGAAACCAAACTGACTCTTTCTGCTTCTTGAGTCCCATGTGCAGCCTGAGCCTCAGCCTGTAGTTGCTGGAGAGAGACACCCACCTCTGTCTGTCTGTCTGTCTGTCTGTCTGTCTGTCTGTCCATGCAGAGTGGAGGGAGGTAGCTCTCCCTTCTGCGGGTCCAGCCAGAGGCTCTAGGAGCCCTTCCCTGGGGGATAATGGGTCTTTTCCGTCTCTAGACCACATCAGAAGCATCACATATGAGTTGTTCTTTTTTAATAAAAAAAAATTCTGTTTGTTTTGTTTTGAGCAAATTTCAAAGCTGTAAATTCAGCTGTGTGGGTTTCCGGGGTCACAGCCTCACATGAGGAGGCTGGGTGTCTGTGGAGAGGTCGGGTCCCACAGAGGTGGAGGTCCCACCTACAGCCTGTTGTGCATCTTGTTCCACCCTAGCCTGTTCTCTGTGGCTAGCCCACTCGCATAAAGGGTTTCCCTTCCCATTCACGCTTCTCATCTGGCCAGGGAAGCTCTGGTCCAACCTTGGTTTCCCAGGAGACTTGGGTGAAGGCAAGGGCTCTGCTGAACTCTATGGGGTTGGTCGTCCAGATTGTCCCCTGGCAGAGCAGACACGGTGTGGCCACTGCTTCTCCCCAAGTGGCAGGTGTTTCCTCTGAGAGTGGGAGCCTGTGTGAGGGTTATTTCTCCTTCCAGCTCCTTACAGCTCTGCCACTACCCTGGCACAGGCCTCGTCATTTCTTGGACAGCTGGAGGCTGCCCATGTCCAAGAGCAAGGCCAGCAGGACCTGGGCATCCTCCATGAAATCACTGGGCAGCAGCCATGACCCAGTCCGGGTTCTAGGCCCCAGGTCCCGGCAGAACAGGCTCAGGAGGCTGGGGGCGGGGGCTGGAGGGGAGAGCTTGAAGTGCAGCCCGAGACTTCTCTCTGGCCAGCGGAAGGCTCCTCAGAAGCTTCCACAGGCTCCTCCCGGGTCCGGCCGCACCTCAGCCCGCCTCCCTTTGCCTTGGGCAGTGAGCCAGACAGACTGCTTTGTGAGCCTCTGGCTGCCCACCGCCTCCAAGGACAGGCTGAGGACCAGGACCATCTCCAACTGCCCCAACCCCGAGTGGAATGAAAGCTTCGACTTCCAGATCCAGAGCCAAGTGAAGGTGAGCTGTGGGGGAGTGCTCCGCCTCCCGCGGGACTCCAGTTCCTTCTCCTGGCCTTGCTTTGTCTTCTGCTAAGTCTCCACCTCTCCCTCCTCCCCTCCTCTCCCTCCCCTCTCCTCTCTCTTATTACCCCTATTTCCTCTCTCTGTCTCTCTGTCTCTGTCTCTGTCTCTGTCTCTGTCTCTGTCTCTCTCTCTCTCTCTCTCTCTCTCTCTCTTCCCTCTCCTACCTTCCTTCTCACTTTCTCATAACCATTGTTATTAGAATTGGTTGTTTCCTGCCCCTAAATAGAACACAGTGGGAAAAGCAGCTACTAAGAGTCTGATCCCATGCCCTCTAATCCCAGTTAAGGGCTTTTTTTCTCCCTTAAATCCTGTTTTCATATATCCCTGGGGTGTGTGTTCATTTCTTGGTTAACTTGATTCATGGCCATGGTCTTTTTCACATAGACATTGACTCAAGGTCAAGTTCGTGTCTCCCAGGGGAGTTCTCCCTTGAGCGTTCCAAGGGGCAGCCCCCTCCACAGACAGCCCTTACCTTGCACGTGGCCTCCTCATGAGCATCCACCCCGGTGTGGCAGCTCCATCAGTGACTGGTTCCCTGTTTCAGGGGCCTCTTCATTTCTGTTCCTTAATGACTCTGTTCTCTTCTCGCAGAGGGTTTTTTATATTTAGTACTTCGTTTACATTTTTTAATTTATAGTTGTTCCTCTAAAAACTACTTTTTAGGGTCAGAAAGGTAGTTTAAGTACTATGTACATGCCTCATGTATGAGGCCCTGAGTGGATCCTTTGCCCGACATGACCCCTGAGCACTGCCGGTCCTGAGTACTGAGCTATCAGATCCTCAGAGCAACACTAGAGGTGGCCCCTGCCCCAGGCCCAGCACCCCAGGTACAGCCCCTATTTAAAAAATTAAATATGAGCATGGTCCCCCAAGCCAGCCAAGAGTGATCCTTGAGCAGAGCCAGGAGTAAGCCCTGAGCATATCTGGACATGGTCCAAAGGGGAAAAAAATATTGGGGCCAAAGACATAGAATAGGGGCAAGGCTTGCCTTGCATGTGACTAATCATTGTTTGATCCCCAACACTTCATATGGTCCCCTGAGAAGCCCCAGGAATCACCTCTGAGCACAGAGCCAGGAGTAAGCCCTGAGTGCTACTAGGTGTGGCCCAACACCGTCCCCCCATTAAAAATAGAAAATATCTCTTATATCATATATATAGTTTGGGTGAAGTGGAAATCTCAGTGTAGACTCCAGAATCAGGACTTGCTGTGGTCTGAGGACACACATGAGTTTTCTAGTCATTGCAAAGTCAACAATGAAAGCCAATCCCAACCAACCTTCATGTCCCCATGCTCTCAGCCTCTGACCTCTGACCTCAGTCAGGGTAGTTGCTCGACACCTGACAAGCTGCTTTGGAAGCCTCCTTCCTGGAAGGAGCTCTCATGACAAAATCAGGAGCCTACGGATGAAGAAGCTCAACACGTCTTCCCAAGCCCTCAAGGATCAGGACTCCCTGATCCTTATTGAAATCATCATTGCCTCACTCCCCTGGAGGTTCGGGAACATTCCTCCCCCTGCACCCGATTTTCTGCACTGAGTAGGCTCTCTTCATCTCCCAAGGCCTGGGTGCCCATCACATTTCACATCTTGGCAACCGTCGAAATCCCATTGTCCCTACACCCTTCCCTCCCACGTGGCATGGAGGGAACAGCCACACTGTCTAGTGGGTGGGGCAGAGCAGACCCGTCCTGGCCTTCAGTCACTTCCCTCAAATGTTGGAGCAGAAGCCCCATCCCTCAGACCCACCCAGGCCCACGCATCCTGCTAGAGACTGTGACTGAAGCCGAGGGCTAACCGGGGCACCCCACCCTGCTCCCCCAGAATGTGCTAGAGCTGAGTGTGTGTGATGAAGACACACTGACGCCAGATGACCACCTCCTGACGGTCCTCTACGACCTCACCAAGCTGTGCTTCCGCAAGAAAACCCACGTCAAGTTTCCACTCAACCCAGAGGTGGGTGCAGGACCCCAGGCAGGAGCCGTGGCCTGTTCCCGTGACACCCTGCAGGGGTGGCGGAGGGTGTTGGGGCTCCTCAGCCCCTGGCCGTGGGCCACCTCATGGCAGACAATGGCTTTGTGGCTGCATAGGCTTGTTGTGAGCCTGTGCAGACTCCCGGCACTGCTCACGAGCACAGTGGAGACATGGGAACCCATCAGCTCCCTTTCTACCCTCAGCCAGTGCTGCTGGGAGGGTCCAAAGGACCAGGGGTGGAAGAAACAGGCAGGGGATGATTGGCAGATCAGAGGAGGCCTGTCCCGAATCCTGTCACTCAATAAGCTTCAGGACAGTTCAGGTCAGGCCCTGTTCCAGGGATGCACAAGTCCCTGAAGTTCACAGGAAAAAGTACCAAGGGGCAGAGGGGAGAAGGGGTCCCCACCCTTGGAGCTGAGCTGGCTGGGGCGCTGGTACTCCGCTCTCTTTTGCTGTGGGTGGGTGCTGAACCCCCTTGGGAAGGCAGGAGAGGAGGTGATGGAGATTTGTCTACATGGCTGGGGTCAACTCTGTCTCCCCCCCCCACCCCTCCTCTGTGATATCCCTGATGTCAAAGACATGGTGACAGAGTCTCGAAGGGCAGCGGGACCACTGCATGGCAAAACAGGCCCAAGCGGACAGGGGCTTCGGGGGTCGGGGGCCAGCGCTGTTCTGTGGCAGCTCACAGGGGGTCCTCCTTCCTCCCCCCCCACCCCCCGCAGGGCATGGAAGAGCTGGAGGTGGAGTTCCTGCTGGAGGACAGGTGAGTGGCCCCCAAGATCCTCACCCCCAAAATAGTTTCCAGGCACCAGGCATTTAGAGTTGGTCCTGCCTCCCCTTTCCCGCTTCTTGTTGTACCTCTGAATCACGTGGGAGCTGCTGGGGACTGTGGGTGCTGGGTCCCACCTCTCTCACACTTCCTGCTGACAACAATGTTGCCTTGGAAGGCCTCTATTCCACTCATGGGGGCGCCAGTGGGGCTGAGTGAAATAAGCCAGAGGGGGAAGGAGAAAGGCCAGTGATCTCACTGACTGCAGAGTCACACAGCAAGAGAACAGAGAGAAGGGTCAGCATGGGCCCAGGAGCACACAAGAGCAAGCAGTAGTGGGGTAGTTGCGGGGGGAGGGGGTGTGTGTGCAGGGGGTGAAGACTGGACCAGAGGTGGGCACTTCAGTGGTGGTGAGGTAGTCACTTTGTACATTAACACCATAAATGTGACTTCTTTTTTTTCTTTTTCCTTTCTTTCTTGTCTTCTTTTTTTAAAAATTGAATCACCGTGGGTTAGTTACAAAGCTTTCATGTTTGAGTTTCAGTCATACAAGGATCAAATACCCATCTCTCCACCTGTGCACATTCCCCACCACCAATATCCCCAGTATGCCCCCCATTCCACCCCTCCCCCTGCCTCTATGGCAGACAATTTCCCCCATACTTTCTCTCTACTTTTGGGCTATCACGTTCAGTCCTTTATCTACTTTCAGCGCACATCTCCCATCCTGAAGGATCCCTCCAACCATCATTGACTTAGTGATCCCTTCTCTATTCCAGCTGCCTTCTCCCAAATGTGACTTCTATTGTAACCATGTCACCTCAACTAAAATTTAAAAAATAAATTATAATTATCTTTTTAAGAAATATTGGGGAGGGGCATTTGGGTCACACAGGACAATGCTCAGGGGTCACTCCTGGCTCTGTACTCAGGAATCACTCCTGGCAGGGATCGGGGGACCATATGGGATGCCGGGGATTGAACCCAAGTTGGCGACAGGCAGGGCAAGTGCTCTACCCACTGTACTATGTCTCTGACCTAATTATTATTATATTTTATAAACCGAGTATACTGGTCTGGGGGAGGGGACTTGCTGAGTCCAGGCTGAAGAGGAAGAGGCCTGGACCAAGCTCTATTCCTTCAACCCCAATTATTAAAACAACCCCCTCGCCACGGCCCCAACAATCAAACCCCCCTAAAGGCTATTCTGGAAGCTAATCAGGGGCAGCAAGGCTCCACAGAGGGGTTATTTCCCCTCCTTTTCAGTAGGCAAATGGCCCCAGGGTGCTGTCTGGGGGTGATGATGTTAAGACTCTGTGGAATTGGGGCACCCCAGCACTGGAGGTTGGGTGAAAGGACCGAGAGAGTGAACAGAGCAGGGGCTGCGAGGGAAGGAGCAGGGTGTCTATTCCAGAGTGCTTGGTGACTGGGTACCGCCTCATCTTTCTTCTTGGCCCTGCACTCTTCGTTAGTCCAAGGACAGGACAGGGTGAAGGATGGGTGAGGAGAGGCAGGAGCTGGGCAGGAGTTTGTCTCCAGCTGGGAGAAGCTTCTGCCTGAGGCTCTTGGAACCACTTGTGGAGCCTCGTTAAAAATCAACTTATGTTTTCCTTTAATTGGACAAATTAAACTCAACTTTATTAGTCTCACGCTGGAGAAACTCGGGGGCTCCCTTCCTCCTCCTGCTCCGGGGCTGGCAGCACTTTCAGGGAGGCAACCGGTTCTTTGTCCAAATGAGAAAGTGACTTGCAAAATGATTGATGTCAGATTGGTCCTCAGAGCTGTTCTGGAGTCCTCTCAGGCTTGGCTCTAGCATAGAGCTTGTGGCTTTGTCATCTTGGAGGCTTGTATCCTTGGCATGAGAACCTAATGACATTGTAGCTCCTCCAGGCCCCTCTTTGTCTGGGTCAGAAACTCCTAAAAGAAAGACAGTGTGTCAAGACAGAGCGCTACCTATTCCACAGCTGGTGGAAACCTCTGGATCTTTTGGTCTTTTTTTTTTTTTTATGAGCAGTTCTTAGGAGGACTACAGCAATAGCACAGCAGGTAGGGCGTTTGCCTTGCATGCGGCCGACCCAGGTTTGATTCCTCCGCCCCTCTTGGAGAGCCCGGCAAGCTATGGAGAGTATCCCGCCCGCACGGCAGAGCCTGGCAAGCTACCTGTGGCGTATTCAATATACCAAAAACAGTAACAACAAGTCTCACAATGGAGATGTTATTGGTGGCTGCTCGAGCAAATGGATGAGCAATGACATGATAGTGCTACAGTGCTACAGTGCTTAGGAGCCACTCCCAACTCGGTGCTGAGTGTTGCTCCTGGCGATGGTCTGGGTACCAGTGTGGTACTGGAGATACAATGCAGGCAATGCCTGTGCTCCAGCCCTCTGAGCTGTCTGTCTGGCCCCCCTGTTACCTTCTTATGCCCGCCGCTCCATACAGCTGGATGTGGGGAGGCAGGAAAGACAGTTCTAGTTTAGAGAGAAAAGAAGGAACCTCCCTTACACCTTCTAACTTGTGAATCTGTTTGTCTCTTTTTATCCTGGACATTCTACTTAGCCATCTTCTTGTTTCCCTGCTCCTTTGCTTGCCTCAGCTGCGCTGCCCCGTGTTTCACACACATGGCTGGGGTACTCGTCGGAGGTCACACATCTGTCTCAAAGCAGGGACACACTTTAGGTGTGGTGCTCAACTCAGCTGGCTAGGTGGCAGACATGGTATTCTCGTGTTTTACTGGGGTAGGGGAAGTCCCAGAGAGCTGAAGGAACCACACTGGGTGCATGTAGGCAGTGCCAGGGGTCAAACTTAGGGTCTCAAGCTTCTTAGGCAGGTGCTTTTAGCCCCTAAGTCACTCCAGGGACCCTTGAACATTCTATTTTTTTTTCTTTTTTGGGGGTCACACCCGGCGATGCACAGGGGTCACTCCTGGCTCTGCACTCAGGGTAATCCCTGCGGTGCTCAGGGGACCATATGGGATGCTGGGAATCTAACCTGGGCCGACCACATGCAAGGCAAACACCCTACCCACTGTGCTATCACTCCAGCCCCAGAACATTCTATTTTCAATGAATCCCAGTTTTCTCCTTGACAGCCTACAGAGGGAAGGTTTTATGAAAAGCCAACTGTTTTCATAAGGACCAAGAAGGTTCTACCTTCTTACCATTAACTCTATTCAGGCTCTTTCTCACCCTTGTAAGAAATCAGTCAAGAATTATTAAACTGACATAGGCTGGAGAGATAGTACAGGGGTAGGCACTTGCC
The DNA here is from genome assembly GCF_027595985.1 of Sorex araneus. Taxonomy (NCBI): domain Eukaryota; kingdom Metazoa; phylum Chordata; class Mammalia; order Eulipotyphla; family Soricidae; genus Sorex; species Sorex araneus. The sequence goes on along the minus strand of NC_073304.1, from coordinate 87,374,321 downwards.
TTACATGTGGCTTCCATCCCCAACACTACATATGATTCCCTGAGCACCTCCAGGAGTGATCTCTGAGCTCAGAGCCAGGAGTAACCCTGAGCACCACCAAGTGGGGCCCAAACCACCCCAACCCTCCAAAGAAAAGTATATATGTGTGTGTATATATGTATGTATATGTGTCTGTCAGTGGTAAAATACTCACTATGCATGTGTGAGGCCTGGGTTTGCTCCTTGGCACCACATTAATCAATCAATAGACCGGTGTCACTGAGCAAGGCCTCTCATTTTGTTTTTCAGCCCTGATCCACCCGAGACCCTCATCACGAACGGCGTGCTGGTGGTAACTGTCCTTCCGGTCCACGGTGACTGCTGCTCTCTGGGGACCAGAACAGTGGGAGGAAGCCCCAGGCCCAGCACAAATGGGGGCCCGGAGGAGTCACCAGAGGGTTGTAGACAGGGCTGGAGCAGCCTCGGGCTCTCGGATATCAGTGTCCAGCCTCTGTGTCTCCTATCACCCCACAGGGACACCCCTTTCTGTCGGGCCCCCTCTCCAATCTCCCCCCACGCGCGCTCGTGCGCGCGCACACACACACACACACACACACACACACACACACATACACCACTTCCTGTGGGCACTCCTGACAGGACACAACCTCCTCCCAGAACCAGTCTCCAATTTCCCCCAAATCCTCCCTGGGCACAAGCACCCCTGAGTAATCTAAGCCATGCTGATTCATTTTCACCAGACACAGCCAAAGCCTCAGGAGACCAAGCAGTGGGTCCTGTTAAAACTCTGGCCAGGAGAGTTGGAGTTCACAGCCTCACAGACCATTGGTGATGTTATCAATTCTCAGGGCCAGCGCAGAAGGCTCCCTCTGGGGCTCTCAGAGAGACCCCTCAGGGGCCTTGTGGTGTAACCGAGAACATGGCCCCTCGAATCTGGTGACCTGCAGCTTGGGTCTATTCCAGACACTGATTCTCAAACAGCCTTGATGGGTTCAAAGACCAGGGCCAGCACAGCCAGGGTTCAAGAAGCGGCCTTGAGCTTGTCCTCTCCTGCATACCCCTGCTCCGGCAGCCAATCTTGCCCTCTTTCTGTTTCAGTCCAGACAAGTCTCCCGCCTGGATGTTTATGCCGAATGTAGGAGGAGAAAGAAGTACGAGAAAAGTGAGTCCTTTGGGGCTGGAGTGATAGCATAGAGGATAAGGCATTTGCGGTGCACGCAGCTGACCCGGGTTCGATTTCCAGCATCCCATGTGGTCCCCTGAGCACTGCCAGAAGTAATTCCTGAGTGCATGAGCCAGAAGTAACCCCTGTGCATTACCCCCCCCCAAAAAAAAGTGAGTCCTTTGACCTCTGCCTGGGGCGTCAGGGGAGCACAATGCTGTCAGGATCCCTCGGACCAGGGAACCAGAAGGTTGATGTGGCTCCTCAGGGTCCTCACAAGAGGCTGCCTTTCCAGTCCCCATCATGTTACTGCACTTGAGCTGCTGAGCGGCATGCCATTGCCCACATAGCCCACCCCAGTCAGTGCCTCACCCCTGCCAGTACAGGCGTCCCTAGTCCAGTGCCAACTCAGCGGTCAACCAGGGGACACAGACAGCACTCAGGGCTCTTCCTCTGAGCCCCAGAGTCGAGGTGGCCGAGACCCAGGCCCACCCCATCCTACCCAGGCAAGGCCTCCAATTCTGCCCGTGGGGGAAGCAGCAGAGCCCCCAGACCTGGGGGAGGGGAGGCCTATTTCTCCAAACTGGCTCTATGGTGGGGGTTGTTTTCAACCAACAGGAGGGAGGTTGGGGTGGGTTGGGGGGCACTAGGCAGAGGACCCAAATTCTCCCAGGGTTTCCCCGGGACCTCATTTGTCAGCATCTCCCCTTGCCCGGTTAAGATGCAGATTCCCTTATTGGTGGAGAGGTTCTGACAGTGTGGTGGGTTTGGAGTTGGAACATTGAATGCCTGAAACTCTGTGATCAATTGCTTTGTAAATCACAGTGCCTAATGAAGTAAATATGAAAATAAAATTTTAAAAGTAGATTTAAAAAGAAGGAAGGGAAGAGAAGGGGAGGGAAATAGTATACTCAGAGGGATAGTATAGCAGCAAGTGTGCACTTGCCTTGCATGCGGCAGACCCAGGTATGATCCCTGGCACTTCGTATGGTCTGCCAGGAGTGACCCATGAGCACAGAATAAGGAGTCAGCCCTGAGCACCGAAAATAAATAAATAAGCAAGGAAAGAACACACAGGCCCTGTGGGGAGATTCTGGGACACTTCAGCCGGCCTGGGCCTAATCTGGGGATGTCCTAGGCCAAGCAGGATGGGGAGGCTCCCGGGCCCAACCCTCTTGTCCTCTCTTCCAGAGAGGGACCTCCTGGTGACCGTGAAGGAGTCCTTCGAGCACACCCAGCGCCTCTCGCACTGTGCCAACCCCGCCTGCTTCCACTATCCCCAGTACTTCCGGCCCCGCATGCACGTGGAGCGGCCCAGAAGCTCCTGGAGCTGTGGGGTACAGGGCCATGGCGGCAGGGCGGCGGTGGGGCAGGGCAGGTGGGGCTGCCAGAGGAGCCCCTCACCAACCCCCTTACAGACGCCGCCCCTTTTTCCAGCTCTGCTGCGGCATGGGCCGGAAGGACCCCGTCTGCCAGCCCCTCGGCGGTCTTCGAGACGGGGAGGCCAGGACCCTACCTGTGGTGAGAACCTGGGCCAGGGTAGGGCGCCCCCACAGCAGCTTCCACTGGGGGTCCTGAGGCAGGGAGACGGGGGTGAGGAGGACCGTGGGGGAGGGGACTGCCAGGGGGATGGCAGCTCATGGGGTGTCTGGAGCAGAATAGAAGAGCCATGGGAATGGGAGAGAGCTGAGCATAGGGGAGCCCTTTAAGAGAGTGTGCGGGAGCGGAGGGATGCTGGGGAGGTGGTTCAGAAGAGAGCATGCTTGGGTGTGCAGAGTGCGCATGCGTGTGCATGTTGGCAGGCGGGTAAGAAGGGACAGTGGTGAGACTTCATTTGCTGCCCCAGACCCCTTAGCTCCGAACAGCTACCCCAATCACTCTTCTTCTTTTGCCTCCCAGAGCGACAACTGTGAATTGCACATGAACTCTGCGACCTGGTAACGTGACCTCTTTCCGCCCGCCTCACTGATTTAGCCATCCTGGGGTGTGCCTGGGTTTTGATGGGCATTTCCCTGAGGGCTCATGACAGGGAACCTCTTTTCACGGGCTTGTTGACTAGTTGTACATCATCATTGGGCAAACATCTATACGAATGCTTTGCCCTTTTTTTTTTATTTTTTATTTTGTCTTTTTGAGTCATACCTGGCAATGCTCAGGGCTTACTCCTGGCTCTGCACTCAGGAGTTTCTCCTGGTGGTACTCAGGGGACCATATGGGATGCTGGGGATCAAACGCAGGTCGGCTGCGGGCAAGGCAAATGCCCTATCCACTGTACCATTCTGCATTATTGATGTTCCAGTCGCACTTTGCCCATTCTTTCAGTGAGTTATACCCCTTTCATCAGTTCTAAGAGTTCTTTGTTCTTAATGCAAACCCTTTATCCAAAACATGATTTGCAAACGCTCCCACCTATTCCAGGGGTGTTCTTTTCACATTCTGCTGGTGTCCTTAGAGGCAAAGAGGTGCTATGTGTTGGTGAATCCCAGTGGATTTACAGCGTTTCCTTTTATCTCCTGGACTTTTGCAATTATCGTTAAGAACCCCTGATCTAATCCAGGGTATGAGGACTTGAGGTCACGTTTTCTTCCAAGAGTTTCAGAATTCTAGTGCTCTCATTCAGGACTACAGTGGATTTTTGAGTTTGTTTACTTTTTGTAGACAGTGTGAACTAGAAGCCTGCCTTCTTCCTTGGCAAGTGCAACTTCTGCAGACCCAGCACCGTTTGTTGAAAGGCACTTCTCTCCCCCTTTGAATAGTGTTGGCACCCTGATTGAAAGTCAAGTGGCTAGAGTTTTCAATGAGGGTTGGATCATCTCTGAGTCCCTGGACATGTGTTTGTATCTGTAAATTGGAGCGTATCAAGAACAGTGCTCCTGCTTGGGTTGCACTCACGTGAGGTGCTTGGGAGTCTGCCCCACCGTGGAGCTCAGCAACTGTCAGCTCCTGCCGCTGTGCTGGCTGCTGTGTCCTGAGGCCCTGGAAAGAGTTCCCACCTGGCTCTGTGCTTTTGCCCTGCTGTAGAGCACAGGAAACTTGCTGGGAGCCTTCCAGGGCTTTCCCTTCAAGGGGATGCGAGTCACAGCGGTGGGACTCAGGGCCCATTGCCCAGTTACACTGGTAGAGGGACTGGACCTGGGGAGAGATGCACAGGATGGAGGCGCAGATGGTGGGGGTGGTGGGGTAGAGGGGGCATCTCATGGAGGCGAGGGGTCCTGCAGAGACTCAGAACTGGAAGACTCCCGGGCTCTTCTCGGGGTCCTTACGGGAAATGGTGGCAGGTGGGACAGGGCAGGCAGAGTCTGGGCAGCCTGGACTGGTTCAGGGCAGGGATGTGATGAAAGGAGGGCAAGTGCCAGGCATGCTGCGGCAGCTCCTGCCCTGCCTGCGCTGCAGAGCTGTGAGATCAGGGCGGGGACAGGCTTGGGTGGCCACAGAGACTCACGGGACGATCCTGAGCCTGGAGCAGGAGGCGCTTCCCCAAGCAGGAGTTCCAGCGAGCCGCACGGGAACACGGCCTGGTCGGGCCAGCTCCCAGAGTGCTGATGCAGAGCTTTGTCCAGAGGGATGAGTCCTGCGGATCTCGGGGCTCCTTGTCTCCCAGGTCTGGCCTCGAGTTAGAAAAGGGGTCTGGGGAAAAGCCATCGTGGACTTTCCAGATCTTTCTGAGGAGACAGAAGATTTCCTGCTCTCCTGATTGCTCCCACCTGCTTTTAGGGCACCAGAGAGGGCGTCAGGGCCTGTCTACTCTCTGTCTTACCTCATGCAGATGCCAGGAGAGGGAGGGGAGCAAGATGGCCCCATTGTACAGATGAGAAGGCAAAGGCCCGAGCTCACAGAGCTTCCCCTGAACCCAGCACTGTTTCCTGCGTGGAGCTGAAAGAACAGCCCCCTCAGCCCCCTCAGCCCCAGTCCTCTCTCCGCAGCCTCCCACCACTGGATGTGCGGCTGGGCTTCAGCGTGTGCGAAGCTGAGCAGGAGTTTCTACAGAAGCGGGAGGCGGTGGTGGCCCAGGCCCTGAAGCAGGTGCTGCAGCTGGAGGAGGACCTGCAGGCTGATGAGGTGGGTCCATCCTCCCACCACTGCAGCCCTTCCCAGTCTGTGTCTCAGCCATGTGTGTATGTATCTGTGCACACATGTGTGTGAAAGTGTGTGCACATGTATGTGCATATGTGTGCATGAGTATATGCATATGTGTGTATGCGTATGTGTTTGTGTGCATGAGTGTGTGTATGTGCATGTGCAAGATGGTAAGTACATGTGTGCATGCACATGTGTATATGTACACATGTGTGCATGTGTGTATGTGTGTGCACCATGTGTGTATGTGTGTCCATGTGTGCGCATGCATGTGTGTGCAGGTGTGTGTACATGCATGAGTCACATGTGCATGTGTGTATACATGTGAGCATGTGTGTGCTTATGTCATGTGCATGTGCACATGTGTGTATATTGTGTGCATGTGTTTGTGCATGTGTGCATGAGTGAGTGCATATGTGTGTGTGCACATGCATACTTGGGAGCGGGTGGGCAGGGGAGAGACAGAGATCACAGAGCCCCAGCTGCCCTCCCAGTGCACTGCCAGTCTGAGCCATCTTCTGAGGCACTCCCTGTCCCCCTCAGGACCCCCACCCCAGCCTGAGGCTCTTCATTTTTCAATCCTCTCTCCTCCCAAATATGCATGTTCCCCAAGAAAGATTAGCCACGGGGGCAGTCCTTGCATGTGTGGGGTCCTGAGTTTAATCTCAGATACCAAATCCCACCCCCGCCACCCAACACCATAGCGTGAAGAAAATGCAGACAAGCGGTAGGAGCTGAGGGGCCAGCCTCTCCCCTCCAACTCGGTGCCTTGCGAGGCAGAGGTGCGGCCCAGGGCCCACGCTGCTCTGCTTCTTCCCACAGCTCTAAAGCATATAAACATTTACACTCTTGTAAACATGTTACCTCAATAAAAAATAAATTAGGGACTGGAGTCATAATTCAGCAGGCACACACCTTACACATAGCTGATCTGGGTTTCATCCCCGGCACCCCATATGGTTCCTGTTACCCCTCCAGGAGTGCGTGATCCCTGAGCACAAAGCCAGGAGTATGCTGGGTGTGGCCCCAAAACAAAATATTAAAATATATTTTAAAAATTATTTTAAAATAATATAGTGGGTAGGGTGTTTGCTTTGAACATGCCAAAGCAGATTTGGTCTACAGCACCCCATATGGCACCCCAAGCCCCAGCAGAAGTGTTTCCTGAATGCAGAGCCAGAAGTAAGCCCTGAGCACTGCTGGGTGTGGCCCCCAAACCAAAATAAATAGATAAAATTAAGTAAAAGAACAGGGAGATGGCTCGAAGGATTTAAGTAATGCTTTGCATGTGGGAGCCCTAAGTTCTATCCATAGCACCTCATGGTCCCCCAAGCATGGCTAGGAGCAGCTCCCAAGCATCACTGAATATGGCATAGGAACAAAACGATTTCTCTTGTTTTGTTTTTGGATGATTCCTTCACCCCTCTCGGAGAGCCCGGCAAGCTACCGAGAGTATCTTGCCTGCCCGGCAGAGCCTGGCAAGCTACCGGTGTCATATTCGATATGCCAAAAACAGTAACAAGTCTCACTTGGAGACATTACTGGTGCCCACTCGAGCAAATCGATGAACAATGGAATGACAGTGATACAGTGCTACAGTGTTTTTGGACTACACCTGGCAGTGCTCAGGCATTACTCCTGGCTCTGTGCTCAGGAATTACTCTTGGCAGTGCTTAGGGAACCATCAGGGGTGCCGGAGATTGAACTCAGGTCAGCCATGTGCAAGGCAAGCACCCTCCCTGCTGTACTATCACTCTGGTCCACAAAGGAATTTTTTTTTTTTTTGTAAGTTGCCTCTTGCTCTTACACAGCTGGGAGAATTTGTGTCCCTTCCCTGCTCTGGGGTGGGCTCCTGTGATGGAGGCCCAGACACACAGCAGCTGCAGATACCGCCTTCCACCAGGGGTCGGAGCATCTAGCTTCCCCCCTGTTTCCCGAGACTCTTTTATCCATGCGCACTTTCCCTCTCCCTGAGGTTCAGAAACCACCCCCCCACACACACTGGCACTGGGCACACACACACACACACACACACACACACACACCTGCTGGACTCTACACCCCAGCCTCTCCTGGCTTCTGTCTGCCTGCCCTTCTGGGCAACTCCCAGCATTGCCCATCCACTGCCTCCCTCCAGGTCCCGCGCATTGCCATCATGGCCACGGGGGGTGGCACCCGCTCCATGACCGCCATGTACGGCCACCTGCTCGGGCTGCAGAAGCTCAACATGATCGACTGCGCCTGCTACATCACCGGCCTGTCAGGGGCCACATGGTAAGGAGTCGGGGCTACAGGGGGATCTTTGGTGAAGGTCCCCCCTCCTCCAAGTCTGAACCCCTGAGTTTAAGGGGTGGGGTTCCTTCAGGCGTGACACTCACCTTCCCTAGCAGTCTCCGCTCTTGAGCCGACCCTCAAAGCCTGCAGGGAGTGGCTCAGCATGACGCCCACCTGCCCTGGCCATGCATCCTTCCCTCTAGGCTCTCTGCTGGCAGTTGAGGTGTCCCGTGACCTCCTGCCTGCCGAGGTCTGGGGGTGCGGGGACCAGGGCTGGCTCAGCCACATTAATGTCACCGTCTTTCTCCAGGACTATGGCCACCCTGTACCGTGACCCCAACTGGTCCTCCAAAAACCTAGAGCGGGCCGTGATGGAGGCGCGAAGGCACGTGGTCAAGGACAAGATGCCAGCCCTGTTTCCGGAGCAGCTCGCTGTATTCCGGGAGGAGCTCCGGCAGCGCAGCCAGGAGGGCTACAAGGTCACCCTCACGGACTTCTGGGGCCTGCTCATCGAGGCCTGCCTGGGGGACGAGGTAGGGCCCGCTGCTCTCGTGTTCCCCACAGCAGGGGCGGGGACAGAGCACCGTGTGTCCTCGGAGTGCTTGGTGCAGCAGGCGGGGGACTGTCTCCCAACCTCGTGTTCTGATGTGACTGAGACCTTCATGGCCTGAGATTCGGCCCGGCAGAGAGGCAGCCATGGGCCTGGGGAAGGGAGGGTGCAGGGAAGGGCTGGAGAGCCCCCAGACTGTGGCTGTCCTGGACCCCAGAGAGAGGAAACCAGACAGACTGGGAGGGAGCACCCTCGCCTCTGGTCTCGAAGGTTCTAGAGAGTCTGCCAAGCCAAATTAGCTGTCAGAGGAGAAGGTAACTCCACGTCCCAGTTGGCCTGCCTCAGTGTCCCCCCCACGTGGCCGCAGGACAGACGTACTGCAGATTGCTGAGCATCACCTGACGGTCACAGTTTTTGTAATCAGTGCCTGACTGGGCTCCTTCTCATGGTCACCACACAGAGGGGAGCCCCAAGGTGACCCCAATAGCCGAAGGGCAGAGCAGTCTCAGTTCACGTTACTTCAGTGAGGCTTTCTGTAACTGTTCTCAGTGTCCAGTGTTATTGGGTTTTTGGTGGTGGTGGTGGTGGTTTTTATCACAAATAAATTTGACAGAGGTCCTGGAGAAATAGTTCAGCAGGTAAGGCACTTGCCTTGCTCACAGCTGACTGGGGTTCAATCCCTGGCATCCCATATGGCCTCCCGGGCACCACCAGGAGTGATTCCTGAGTTCAGACTCAGGAGTAACCTCTAAATGTCACCAGATGTGAACCCAAACCAATAATGATGATGATGATGATGATAATAATAATAATAATAATAATAAATTTGACGGGAAACCCAGACTGCAAAATCCTTGCAGTGGAGTCACTGGATATGAAGGAGGGCAGAGGAGGCTGGGGTGGCCCCCTCCTCCCTTTTCACTCTCTGGACCCTGAGACATGAGGAGTTCACAGGATTGGGTCTCAGTCTAAATTAAAGATCCTGCCCCATTGGTTCTGTTTTGCCTGGGTGGGCAGCCTAAGGATGAGGGACATTGGACAATCCAATAAGGGGGCATGGTAAGAACTGCTGTGCTGTGGTTGACTGGGACCCCACTACAGCCTGGCAGGAAAGGGAATGCTAGGGGTCCAAACTGCCCCCTCCTTCTGCCTGCCCTCCGGGCTGCCTGTCTGCTCCTTGCCCTGATCATTCCTTCCCCCACAGAAAAATGACTGCAAACTGTCAGAGCAGCGCGCGGCTCTGAGCCACGGCCAGAACCCCCTGCCCATCTACCTCACCATCAACGTCAAGGATGATGTCAGCAACCAGGACTTCAGAGGTGACGTTGGGGAGCAGGGAAGGGGCATTCTCCAGGGACAAAGGTACCTAGCCCCCAACTCTACACATTTGCCAACCTCCCCCCACCAGCAAAAGGCTGAACGCACAGGCGGAGAAATGGGCTTTGCGCCCCATTTTCAGAATCCTGCTGTGAGATGGGGCCGGTGAGCCAGATGGGGTGGGATGAGGTGGAGTCCTGCTGGGTTTGGCTGGCGCTGGGAAACTTGGAAAGGTCCTGACAAGAGAAGCCAGTCGTGGGCGCCACCGTGTGTCGTATTGAGGGAACTGCAGCCGCGCGCTCCCAGCCTCCGTCTCTTGCCTGCAGAATGGTGCGAGTTCTCCCCCTACGAGGTGGGGCTACAGAAATACGGGGCCTACATCCCAAGCGAGCTCTTCGGCTCCGAGTTCTTCATGGGGCGGCTGATGAAGAAGATCCCGGAGTCCAGGATGTGCTACATGCTAGGTGAGTCCTGGGGCGCCCGGCCCAGAGTGGGGGCCTGTCGGGGAGGCTCTCTGTTATGAGCTACTCCTTGAGCTGGGGCCCTTCTGACATCTGCCCTTCCCTTATCCCAGGCGCCATTTGCGGCTATCTCCCGGGTCTCCCTGACACACGTGGGGACCTAGGGGTACCCCAAGTCACTGGGGACCAGAGGGACCCTCCAATATCCTGCTCTCCAGGGGCCTCCAGGGGGCCTCCAGGGACTGAGAACCAGGATGGGGAGAGAAGGATGAGATGGAACCTACTGGAACTCCCCTCACCTGCTGCCTAACCCACTGAGATCCCAGAAAAGGCAGGAAGGGCCACAGAATGAAGGCAGAAGGTGTGGGGGGACCCCAGTCCAGCTCCCAGCCCTTCATCTCTGTTCCTCCATGAGTCAGTTCCTGTGGTCCCTGTGCTCTGGGGTCCATCCCCTGCTCTGGGGTCTATCCCCCCTGGCTCTCCTCTTTGGGGGTCTAACTGCACCCCCAGGGTACCCTAAAACCAGACCCATCTTTTGAGCTTCTTCCAGGGTGGTGGCCTTTTGAGTTAGTGGTCTGCACCTCTCGGTCCCCCCTACATCCATACAGGCTTCTCAGGCACTCCCCCCCAAGCACTGTCTCCCCCGGAGCCCTGGCCCACACAGGCTAGTTCTTGCTCCCATCATGGGTGCAGATGGGCCTGTGGTTCCAAGATGTGCAGTTAAAACACAGGCTTGACAACCGCTGTTGGAGAGGATGTGGGGAGAAAGGGACCCTTCTACACTGCTGGTGGGAATGCCGGCTAGTTCAGCCCTTTTGGAAAACTGTATGGACGATTCTCAAAAAACTAGAGGTTGAGCTCCCATTTGACCCAGCAATACCACTGCTGGGAATATATCCCAGAAAAGCCAAAAAGTATAGTCGAAGTGACATATGCACTTATATGTTCACCGCTGCACTGTTTACAATAGCCAGAATCTGGAAAAAACCCGAGTGCCCTAGAACAGATGACTGGTTGAAGAAACTCTGGTACATCTATACAATGGAATACTATGCAGCTGTTAGAAAAAATGAGGTCATGACGTTTGCATATAAGTGGATCAACATGGAAAGTATCATGCTAAGTGAAATGAGTCAGAAAGAGAGAGATAGACATAGAAAGATTGCACTCATCTGTGGAATATAGAATAATAGACTATAAGACTAACGCCCAAGAATAGTAGAAATAAGTACCAGGAGAATGTTTCCATGGCTTGGAGGCTGGTCTCTCATTCTGGGTAACTCAGGGAAGGGACCACCAAGTAAAATGTGGTTGGAGGTCATGTGGGGGAAGGGTGAGGCGGGTGGAATACAGACTAGAGACTGAACACAAGGGCCACTCAACACCTCTATTGCAAACCACAACACCTAATCAGAGAGAGAGAACAAAAGGGAATTCCCTGCCATAGTGGCAGGGTGGGGTGGGGGGAGACGGGTCTGGGGAGGGGGGGAGGGATGTTGGGTTTACGGGTGGTGGAGAATGGGCACTGGTGAAGGGATGGGTTATTGAACTTTGTATGGGGGAAGCATGAGCACAAAGATGTATGGATCTGTAACTGTACCCTCACGATGACTCTCTAATTAAAAATAAACTAATAAAAAAAAAAAACACAGGCTTGAACTCCAGCCCCTCACTTAGGAGCGGTGTCCAGCCAGCCAGACTATCAAGCTTCTCTGGGTCTCAGTTTCCTCACGTGCAGCTGGGGCCCAAGAGTAAAACCTATCTTAGAAGGAAGGTAGTTTGGGAGGCTGGTGAGATGGCACAGCAGGTAGGGCATTTGCCTTGCATGCACCCACCTCAGGTTCCATCCCTGGCACCCCACAGGTCCCCTGAGCCCCACCAGGAGTAACTCCTCAGTGCAGAGCCAGGAATAAGCCCTGAGCACTGCCAGGTGTGGCCCAAAAACTGAAAGGAAAAAAAAAAACAGAAGGAAGGTAGTTGAGTGGGTGTGAAGGATTTTATAGGAGTGTTAGTTATAACACAGCATACCTACGTTGTGATAGTAAGTGAGAGCATCATGTTCCACTCAGGTGCCACACTGTGTCCTGAGCTGGTGACCTATGTGAATGGCGGCATCAAGTCTGCCCCTGTCAACATTAAAACGAGGGAAGATCCGCCTCATAGACCTGCAAACCTTCCCAGTTCTGAGGGGTGGAGGAGAGCTAAGAGTGGGGATCACCCATCCCCCTGCTGAGCTGCACTGGATTGGGGTCAGGGGACCCCAGCTCGTGTGTCCCCAGCCCTGGGCAGCCCCTCATGGTGGTCCCTGCACCCTAGGCCTATGGAGCAGCATCTTTTCCCTAAACCTGCTGGATGCCTGGAACCTGAGCCACACCTCGGAGGAGTTCTTCCACCGGTGGACACGGGAGCGAGTGCACGACATCGGTGGGTAACCCTCCGGGAGTGGCAGGCTGGGTGGAGCCAGACTGAAAGCCTGTGCACCTTCCATAGGGTTCAGCATCTCCCCAGGACCCACAGAGATCCAGAGGCCTCCAGGGTTTAGGGGTGTCTGTTGGGGGAGGGGGCTGGCGGGATGCTGGGCCATCTGTGCTGGGGTGGAGAGGTGGTCCAGGAGCAGAAGGGAGAGGTGCCTGAGCACATGACAGTGCTCTGCCAGCACCTCTGGCCTGAGTCTGCCCCTGTCAGCCCTAAAACCAGGGAAGCTCCGCCTCGTACACCTGCAAACCTTCCCAGTTCTGAGGGGTGGCGGAGGGCTCCCTCCCTCTCCTCACACTGAACCCCTGCTCTCCGGCTCACTTGGGCCCCCTGACATCCCCTCCCCCTCCTCACACCCAGCCCCTGCTCTCCATCTCACCTGTCCCAACCCCCCACACCCACTCCACGCTCCTCACACCCAGGTCACCTGGATCCATGGCCTTTGCAGGGCTCTTGCTCTCTGTCTCACCTGCCCCCCCCCCGCCGACCCCTACACACACATATGTCTTGTGAGTGACGTGTCCTTCCGGTCCCTGTCCTCCACAGAGGATGAGCCACTCCTGCCTGAAATCCCCAAATGTGATGCCGCCGTCCTGGACACCACGGTGGTGGTCCCGGCCACGTGGCTGTCCAACACTTTCCGCAGCATCCTCACCCGGCGGCTCTTCGTGTCCGAGTTCCACAACTTCCTGCTGGGACTGCAGCTGCACAGCGACTACCTCCAGAACGGCCAGTTCTCCATGTGGAAAGGTACCTCCCCCCCCCCACCCCGCCACGGCCCCTCTCCAGGGGCGACAGGCATCCCCCAATACCTCTGCTGGGAGGAAGGTGGTGGGGGAAGCCAGGAGCCCTCCTGTATTCATGCTCCTGTAATGGAGCATAATGGGGGGGGTGCGGAGGCGTGTGTGGTTAACTGGGCGCTGCAATTTGCGTCAATTAAGTTGCATCCAAGTGATCCACAGAAGCAGTGAATGGAGCACCGTGCTTGCTGGGCAGAATCTGCTCCCGTCCTGGCAGGTGGTCCCAGCAGGTGGAATGTGACCTCACAGCCTCAGGGCTTCCTCCCCCCAGCCCCCTGCTGAGACACTAGGCTCACTTGCCTTTTTTTTTTTTTTCAGCCACACACAGCCTGTAAATGGTCTGACAATCCCTGTCTGTGCTGCTTGGGGCAAAACAGGGCAGCTGGCAACAGGCCTGGGCTCATGTTGTTCACAGGACAGCCTCTGCACCCAAACCCAAACCCGGGGGCTGGGACCTCGTGGTTTTTCCGTGCATGTAAAAGCCAAGATGACACTGTGCTTCTCTGCCCCCGCCAGAGGGAGCTGGGCACTCAGAGGGCGTCCTGGCCCAGGACAGGACCGCAGGCCCAGGTGGAGGGGCAGGGGCCCCAGCCTGGACATGCGCCTCTGGCTGTGGCTGTGAGGAGGGCGGCCGCCGAGGCGAGGGTAACAGGAAGCCTTGGTTGCAGACACGGTGCTGGACGGGTTCCCAAACCAGCTGACTGCGTCGGCGAACCACTTGTGCCTGCTGGACACAGCGTTCTTCGTCAACTCCAGCTACCCGCCCCTCCTCAGGCCTGAGAGAAAGATCGACCTCATCATCCACCTCAACTACTGTGCAGGCTCCCAGACAAAGGCGAGTGTGGCCCGCAGAGGCTGCCCCTGAGTCAGGGCTGGAAACAGAAACTGGAAACTGCCAGTCTGAGAAATGGGGCTGAGGGCACCCTGAGGCCAGTGAGGCCATTCTCTCCCTCCCTCCCTCCCTCCTTCCCTCTCTCTCCCTCTCTCTCTCTTTCTCTCCATCCCTCCTTCCCTCTCTTCCTTTCTCCTCTCTCTCCTTCTGTCCCTCCCTCCCTCCTTCCCTCTCTCTCCCTCTCTCCCTTCCTCCTTCCCTTTCTCCCTCTCTCCCTTCCTTCCTCCTCCCTCTCTCCCTCCCTCCTTCTCTCTCTCTCCCTCTCTCTCTGCTTCTCTCCTCTCCTCTCCATCCTCCATCCTCCCCCCACACACACCTCCACTCAGCAAACTGGGATCATGCACAGTTCTGCCACCAACTCCAATCTCATTCCTGCATCTGAGGATTTTTTGGCTATTCTACAGCAGCCCCCCCAAAAGGGATATATGATATATATATATCATATATATATATAATAACAACAACCTTAATAGAGGGGCCGGAGTGTTAGTACAGCAGCTAAGACACTTGCCTTGCAGGCAACAAACCGAGTTCAATCCCCAGCATCCACTATGGTCCCTTGAGCACCACCAGGAATGATTCCTGAATATAGGAGTAACCCAGAGCATCTTTGGGTATATCTCCCCCCACAAAAAAAAAGAAGAAGAAAGAGAGAGATAGAAAGAAAGAGAGAGAGAGAAAGAAAGAGAGAGAGAGAAAGAAAGAAAGAAAGAAAGAAAGAAAGAAAGAAAGAAAGAAAGAAAGAAAGAAAGAAAGAAAGAAAGAAAGAAAGAAAGAAAGAAAGAAAGAAAGAAAGAAAGAAAGAAGGAAAGAAAGTTATTAGAGCCCAGTCAGGGGCCTGAGAGCTAGTACTCTGTGTAAGGCATTTGTCTTACATGTGGCCAGCCTCCCTTTGATCCCTGACTCCCCATATGGTCAGTCCCCTGTCCACCACCAGGCGTGACCCCCTGAGCACAAAGCTGGGAGAAGCTCTCAAGCACTGCCAGGTGTGGTCCAAAACCCCCTCCCCAAAACAGGGCCCCATCAATTCTAAGAGTTTCCAGACAATCGCGCTGCAGCCCGCCCGCAGGGAACAGGAGCCTTCGGTAACCACACTGGAGAGCCTGGATTGCAGATTGTTACTGACTTGCTGATTGCTATCGAAAAGTTCCAGCCTGTTTATGGGAAAGATATAGATTTGGGGTCCTCTTTAATCCAGTTCTCTTCTGCAGCCAGGGCAGGGGGTGTGAGGACAGGTGATCAGGTTGGCATGACACTATTATTCCCAACTGTTATAAGTGAGGAAACTGAGGCACAAGGAAGGCGAGTGGCTTTCTGAAGACCTCGCAGCTCCTGAGCATGGAACAGACAGCCACCTGGCCTGGCTTCCTGCTCTTTCTACCACGTGGTGCTAATAAACGCCCCAGCCCAGTGGCAGTTTGTGGGTTCTAAAGTCCATGTCTCCTGTGGCTGTGGCTCCCTGGGGTGCCACCCCCATCTGCAAGGGTTCTGCCTCTGAGCGAGACACCCCAGGAAGCTTCTTCCCCCACTTTACTTGGCGGGGAAGGAGCTTGCCATTAGACACAGCTGTCTCGAGCCTGCAACCCTGACGGCTGTGGCAGCCCTGAGTTGCTGGTTCAGGGTGTGACGAGGTCGGGACTGAGCCTGTGTCTGCCTCCCTCCTGTGCCCCCCCTCACTCACCGGCGCCCCTGTGCTATTGCAGCCCATGAGGCAGACGTGTGAGTACTGCTCCGTGCAAAACATCCCATTCCCCAAGTATGAGCTGCAGGGAGAGGAGGACCACCTGAAGGAGTGCTACCTGATGCAGGACCCCCAGGATCCTGGCGCCCCCATCGTCATCTTCTTCCCACTCATCAATGACACCTTCCAGAAGTACAAGGCCCCAGGTAAGCCCCCTGCGATGACCATCACTTGGGAGTGAGCCCGGGGTCGAGATGCACAGAACACACGTGAACACAAGTGAGCCATGTCTCACGGTTCTCCCGCCACACCCAGCCCCACCAGCCTGAGCCAGCCTGGCCTCAGGCAGCAGAGAAAAGCCCAGCCAAGAGCTGGCCACATGGGCCTCTGCTCTGCCAGCCCATCCATCCAGCAGTGGTGGACAATCTGGCGCCTAGTCTGGGTGCCAGGATGACCCTGCGGCACCTGGGGGGGAGCTGTGCAGTTTTCGTGCAGGTGTGGCCCTCTGTGGGCGGGCTGGCCACAGGGAAGGAGGTGGAAACAGGGGGTGACAACCCCAGGGAGTGAGTCTGGCCCTGAGCTGTGTCCTGTGGCCCCCAGGTGTGGAGCGGGCCCCCGAGGAGCTGGAGCAGGGCCACGTGGACATCTACGGCCCCGAGACGCCCTATGCCACCAAGGAGCTGACGTACACGGAGGCCAACTTCGACAAGCTGGTGAAGCTCTGCGAGTACAACATCCTGAACAACAAGGACAAGCTCCTCCAGGCCCTGCGCCTGGCGGTGGAGAAGAAGAAGCGGCCGAAGAGCCAGTGCCCCGCCTAAGCTTTCCCAGAGCCGCATGGACCCTGTGTCTGTTGGTGGAGCATGACCCCAGGGGGCTGGCAGCGGGCACAGCCAGCTCTGCCCTCGGCCAGGGGGAGCAGGAGGGCTGGCCCAGGCCTTACCCCCAGGCTTTCTATTTTTCTAAGTTGAGGCAGACAGACAGAGAGAGAGAGAGAGAGAGAGAGAGAGAGAAGCGAAAATGAGGAGCGCGTGGGCAGTTCTGGCCACTGAGAAGGGTCAGAGCAGGCCTGGGGCGGAGCACAAGGTCACTAGGCCTGAAATGTGGGTGAGAGTGAGGCCTGACCAGAGGCTGCCCCCACCCGGCCCCACGGGATGCTCAGGCTCTGTGTGGCTCAGAGCCCTCCCCTGACCCAGGAGGCACAGAAAAGCCAAGAAGTACTCTGGATCTCTAGGAAAAACACATTTAAAAAAAAATTTTTTTTAAGGCGATTAGGTTCTTGTGATTTTTGTTATTCTGGCAGTTATATTCTGTGGCTTTTGTTGTTGTGACTCAGTGTTCGTGAGGCGCTCTAGGAGAGCTGGTTGGAGCAAGATGGGCGTGTGTCTGTCCGACAGCAAATCTGGAAGGGCCAGAGTTAGCAGCGGCTCTGCGCTACTCAGGGTGCTGGGACTCGGCAGTCGCAGGATGCAACCAGGCAGCTCCCTGCCGCAGACACGGACATGGGATGCAGCTCAGCGAGGACAGGCAGGCTCATGGACGCAGTGACCCCCCAGGTCCTACAGACCTGCCCCCCAGACATGCCTCACCCCCTGTCCCTCCTCTCTGGGCCCATCTGGGTAATTGATTTCAAAGTAGAATTCCTCTTATTTATTATGGCGGACACACACCAATGTCTGAGTCACACTCTGAGAAGACGGAGGTCAGAGGAGCAAGCCAGAGAGGAGCTGGGCTGGGGGGAGCCCCAAGGAAGCAGGCTGCCTTGGAGAGGGTGTCCAGACCCACCGTTGGGGACCTCAGGACACAGAGAAGCCCCATCCAAGTTCCCCAGCAGCCCGGATACCCCCTGAGCCACCCAGGCTGATGTGGTCAGGAGGTGGTGGTCCTGCGGGGTCCCCTAAGTGTCCCTAAGCTGTGCTTTGACCGTTAGGAGACCCCATAATTGCAGGTGCCAAAAGTCTAGGTGCAAGGGAGGAGAGATAGTACAGTGGAAAGGCGTTTGCCTCGCCTTACAAGGCCAACCAAAGACAGTTCCTGGTATACCACATAAGGTTCCCTGAGCACCACCAGGTGTGATCCCTGAGCACTACCAGATGTGGCCCCCCCAAAAATAAAAATGTCTAAGGGTAACGACAGCTGTTGACACCCTTCCCCCCTACAAGGCATCCTGGGAGCCGCTCAGAAAGGCGCCCACCCAGCAGCACAGCACCTGCACTTTAACAGGACCCCTGCCCTGCCTCTTCACTGCCTGTCCATAGGGCATTCGGGAGGTGGGGTGTTGAGATGCGTAGACTCAGGCCAGACTGCCTCAGGTAAGCCTGGACGGCAGGATCCCTCAGCTCCCTCCAGCTGCGGATGAACACGACTGTCCAGTGGGAGCAGGCACCGTCCTGGACTCTCCCACTCCGGACTGCTGTCCCTGCTGCTGGGGGCATCTGCCTCATCTTTGCATTGCCTTGCCACTCTGGGCAGGACAGAGGGGCCTGGGCCCAGCGCCTGTGAATGCAAGTGGACAAGAGTCCAGGACCCGCCTGGAGAGCTGCCTGCATCTCCCTCTCTGTGGCCGGGCTTCCACACCATGGTTCCTCTTGCCAGGGCAACAAGCAGGCCCCCGAAATGATCAGAATGAGCCACACGGCAAGGCCTGTTTGTTTCATAAGGTCAAGCCCTGCCTTGGGTCAGCAAAGTGCACGAAACGAGGTTTATAACAATCTTTGTATCATTCAACCACAGAATAAAAGAGCCTCCGGGGGACCTGCAGTTCATAATCAGATGCCACAAAACATGCAGCATCCCCGCCCCATTTCCTCTGCAGCTGCAGGGCTGGGGTGTCCCATCTCCTCCCCCCACCCACTCCTGCAGGGACCCCCTTCTATAGTAGGGTGTTCCCCTGTGGTTAGGAAGCCTTGGCGCCCCCAATACCCACAGGCGTTCCTGCCCCGGCTGTGCCACTGAGCCAGCTTCTGGAAGCACAGAAGCTCCACCAGGCACCCACTCGTGGCCATGGCAGGGGCAACACAGACTCAGCTCTCCTGGACTGCAAGTGACTGTGGGGATGGGGGAGCGAGAAATGATTTGCATGCAGAATATATATGAATATTTTCATCAATCATGACATCGCTTCTAAAACAGTGCTAGGGCTGAGATGATAGAAAATGTAATAACCAGAGCCAAGGTTTTGCATGCAGGAGCCCTGGGTCTCAGCCCTGGCACCACACAGTCCCCCAAAGCATGTGCTAAGACCCTCTGCAAGCACCAAGCCAGGAATAGCCCGTGAGGCCTGCCGGGTGTGGTCCCCAAGCAAACCCTCCCCCCAACCAAAAAAAAAAAAAGAAAACCATAATACTTTTGGTATCACCAAGCAGGAAATGAGTAAGGGCACATAAGGGATAAGAACAAGTGCCATGGGGACAGGAGAAGGCTGAGGGCTAGGCACATGCTCTGTAAGTGGGAGCCCTGGGTACGAGCCCTGGCTCAACGTGGTCTCCTGAGCACTGTTAGGAGTGACCCTCAAGCACTGAGCCAGAAGGAGCCTCCAATTACTGCCTGGTGTGAACCCCGGGCCCCCTACTCCATAACAAAGGGCACATGTCATGATCGAGGAGATAGCCAGCATCCTAGAGAGGACCAGGAGCCCCCTCAGGTCCCCTGTCTGCCAGTAAAGTGACTAAACAGAGAAAGTCAATGAGACACCCCCCCTCGACTCTTTCTCCCTGTTTTTTTCCCAGGAGAGCAACCAGCACACACCCTGCCCTGCATCCCTCTCCCCAACCCCCAGCAGATGTTTTCTGTCCCTCTGTCCCCTTACAAGCACGTTTCCCCAAGGTCACCAATGCCCACCTGACAGCCACATACCCGGAGCCAGATGGCACAGCCTCTGCAGGCCTTATCGGCCCTGATTGTTCTCTGCCCTGGCCCTGCAGACCACCCCCGCCTTCCTGAGCCCCTCCCTTCCAGAGTTTCCTTGCCAAGTTCAGTTTAGTTCTGCTGCAAATATTTATCACTTTCCGCTCCATGCCAGTCACCCTCACAGGCCCTGGGACAATGAAAAAAGATTAACAATTGACCCCATACTTCAAGGAGCTTCCTTCTGGGCCCATGGAGGTGGCCCCCAGTGAAACGGAGTCTTGAGACATGTAGAGAAAGTTCCAGATTGGCTATGTGTGTAAGGGCCCTCAGCCCGGGCCTAGAGAGGGGACCTCAGACACCTTCTGTCCCGAATTTCTACAAACCTGCAAGCCCCTTCCTTGGCTTCACTTCCCCCTCTCTCCCCTTACCTTACTGCCGCTGTTCTTACCCGTTCTCCTCTTAATGCTCTGTTCTTGGTGCTCTCCTCACACCATTGCATCTACACCCAGGACTTCAATGGCTCCCTCCGTCTTGAAACTCTTATTCTTTTGTTCTAGCTCACCAGATTTCCTGAGTTCTAGATTCACACAAACACCAGTTTGCATTTTTTTTTCACCATAACCAAAAAGATCCAAAACGACACAGACTTAAACAGGATAGAGAAATTTTCTCTAATCCCTACCAGAGACCACTTCTGCCATCCTCAGCTTTGCCTTCTAGTCTAGCATGGCTGCTGCAGCACCACCCATCATAGCATCATTCCAGGCAGCAGGGAGGAGAAAGGTCTCCTCTTCACTCTGTAGACATGGCACCAGTTCTAGAAAGCTTAGTTCTGTGAAAGGAAACTGAACTCCTGTCTTAATAAGATATTAAGTACTGGGCTAGAGCTATAGCTATAGGGCATTTGCCTTGCACACGGCTGACCTGGATTCGATTCCCAGCATCCCATATGGTCCCCCGAGCACCGCCAGGAGTGATTCCTGAGTGCAGAGCCAGGAGTCAGCCCTGAACATTGCGGGGTATTACCCAAAAAGCAAAAAAAAAAAAAAAAAGATTAAGTACTACCAGATGTTTCAGTATTCTGTTGTCATACAGCAACCAACCCCCCTCGCTAAAAAAAATAATAATAAAAGTGGCATTAAATAATGACCTCTGTGCCCAGGTTCAGTGAGCAGGAATTTGGGAAAGGCACAGCAAAGGCAATATTCATTCACACCATGTGTAGGGCCTCAGTTACAGTGACTTCGACAGCAGGGGAGGATTCAGAAAGTCAAAATTGCTGAGGAACCCCTTCTAAAGTGGCTCCTTCATCAGTGCTTGGGCTGAAAGACTGGGAAGGACAGAGGGGAATGTGGTGGCACCTGCGTTCCCCTGTGGGGTCACGCCCCAGGAGTCACACAGCATCACTTCCTTAGCAAAGAGCACTCACAAAGCTGCCTGGACTCCAGGAGAGAAGGCAAAGACCCATCTTGATAACAAAGGCATACCAACAATTGTTTCCAAAATATTAAAGTGTGAGAGCAGGGGAGAGGGGAGAGAGCTCAAGGGGGCTGGGCACAGGCTTTGCATGTTGGAAACCTAGACTGGATCCCTGGCATCACATGGTCTCCCAAGCACTGAGCTGGGAGTAGCCCCTGTTGTACCCCTCACTACCACCACCAAAAATTTAAATAATAATAATAATAATAATAATAATAATAAGGCGTGGCTATGTTTAAAATCCCAGATGGGAGAACTTGAATCCCAAATACCAACCTTTTCCTTTTCCCCTTAAGCAAATTTTGCTTTGCCACAGACTCCATTCCTGATAACCAATTCAGATGTGGTCAGGAGTCCCTCTCATCTCTGATTAAGAGTCAGTGGATAGTGATTCATGCAAAACAACCCCCAACCCCGACAGGAAGCCTGCCCAAGGTCTGACACTCCTGACCATCCTGAGTCATCTTGCTCCAGACAGCCCACCATCTCTGTGTGGTCCTTGACCTTATGGCCCAAAAAGAGCCTAGAGCTCCAGCCATTTTCTCTCTATCCCAGGGAAGAAGGGGAAGAAAGGATTGAACTTTCTGGTAGAGGGGTCTCCCAAACAGTGCTCAGGAGGCCTGGGAAGCCCACTCCTGGGATTCTTAGTCAACCAGAGAAGACGTTCAATGTGAGGGCCCGTTGCTGCTTAGGGCGTGACACAGGCCGCCCTCATGGTACTCTGGGGACGACGATGCAGAGCTGGGGATCAAACTAGAATTGAACTAGGCAAGGCAAGAGCTGTAACCCCTGAACTATCTTCCCTGTCTCTGAATGCCTTTTTTGAGGAAACTTTCTACAAGTCCTGTCCATCTGTCAGGTAATATGTATAAACAAGACCTTGATCTCATGCTCTGACTTAGCAATAACCAGTGTGGGGGCATTTCCTCTTTAACCCAGTGTGGTGTGCCCAGCTAAAAATCAGGGTTCTGCTGGTTATAAAGGGCAGGTTTTTGTTTGTTTTTTGTTTTGGGGCAATACCCAGCGATTCTCAGGGGTTACTTCCAGCTCTGCATTCAGGAATTACTCATGGCAGTGCTTGGGGACCATAGGGGATGCTGGGGATAGAACCCAGGTTGGCCATGTGCAAGGCAAATGCCCTGCCCACTGTACTATCATGCCAGACCCATAAAGGGCAGTCTTACTGCAGAACCCGCTGACATTCCCTCCAGATAGACTGTGTCCAAGTGGCAGCAGTGACCTCAGTAAGTGGCCACGAAGGAGAGGTGTGTCTGAGAGCAAAGGGGGGCTCTTTCCAGACAGGACATCTCTCTAATCCCCTCAGCAGACACCTCCCAGGCCTCTCAGCACTTTGGAATTTAAGCTCATGAGTCAGACAACAACTTGGTCTGCATTTATAGCCAGCCCCCGAGCATGACCTAGTAGGGACTCCATCGCCAAGAAGATGTAAGAAAATCATTTCCGAAAGGGATTACCATGAAAGCCTCCAAGTGTTCAGAGCTGTTAATCTTACTACCAAATTTTGCTGCCTATCATAGAATTCAACCTAAAAGAAATGGAATTGTGATGAAAAAGTGAGTGGAGTTGAAAGGGTCTGGTCTGAAGAAAGAAAATGGAAAGAGCATAACAATTTGCAAGCAGATGCTGAGTTGCCATCCCAGCAGGACCTTCTCGCCCATCCTCCACCGGAAGAAGGAAAGGCTGCAGCTGCAGCTGACAGCCCAAGAGAAGGAAGGACAAGAAGGTCCCTCCTCTGGGCTCCTTAAGACATTTGTGTTTCCTATTTTTAACACATAAACAACTTTTCTTTCTTAAAAATGTTTTTTTCCTGCCTGGAATATGGCTCAGCAGTAAAGTGCATGCATTGCACACAGAACTGGGTTCACTTCCCAGCACTTAAAAAAAAAAATGATGGGGCCGGAGAGATAGTACAGTGAGTAGGGTGCTTGCCTTGCACGTGGCCCACCCAGGCTCAGTCCCCAGCACCTCATATAGTCTCCCGAGCACCACTGGGAATAATTCCTGAGGAGTGAAGAGCCAGGAATAACCCCTGAGCATTGCCAAGTGTGGCCCAAACACCACACACACACACACACACACACACACACACACACACACACACACACACACCTGATTATAACATGATTATTTGATTATTATGTAAAATTGGGAAAATGCTAAGGCATGTAACGAAGGAAATGCAGATCACTTATTCTAAAACTCAGAGCTCATTATTTTGGAGTTTAGCCCTTACCTTTTTTTCTTGGGTATTTTTTAAAAACGTCACAAATGCAAAAATTTTGTACATTTGCTTTGTCAAACTGTGGTAAAATCCAGAGACCATGAATCATCTTTACTCTTTCTTCTTCTCCTCCTTCTCCTTCTCCTTCTTTTTTTTTTTTTTGGTTTTGGTTTTGGTTTTTGGGTCACACCTGGCAGTGCTCAGGGGTTACTCCTGGCTCTGTGCTCAGGGATCACCCCTGGTAGAGTCAGAGGATAATATGTGGTGCCAGGAATTGAACCCAGGTCAGCTGTATGCAAAGGAGCCCCCATCTTTACTCTAAGTTTACCATCCAGAAGTGTCAACTCTACTCATATTATTGTGCAATAAATCTGCATCATTTTTTAAAACTGAAATTCTATACCCATTTTCCAGCATCCATTTTCCACCCCTGCCCCTAGTGACTCTGTTCTGTTTTCCTTTTCTATGAAACTGGCTATTTTACAAACCTTGTATAAGAAGAGCTATATACAATTTGTTTTTTTGTGACTGGCCTATCTCATTTAGCATAATGTTCTCACAGTTAATTCATGTTGTAAGAAGTAAGAGGATCCCCTTCCTTTTTAAGACTGAGTAATATTCTATGGTGTGTTTATACCATAGTTTTCTTGGGACAGTCATTTGTACACATGCCTGTAAGGTTAGATCTATGGTAATAGTTCTTTAGCTCTCTCTCTCTCTCTCTCTCTCTCTCTCTCTCTCTCTCTCTCTCTCTCTCTCTCTCTCTCTCTCTCTCTCGGGGTTTGGATAGGGGGTGGAAAGGTTTTATTTAATATGCCACAGAGCAAGGGCAGATGGGTCAGTCTCTTCTGTCCAGTTGTTTGCCACACAGCAATAACAAGTAACAGTGATGAGTGACACTCACAATGTTAATTTTGTTAAAATATTCATTACAAAAATGCATTTCTACCTACCAGTCCTTCCCGTGGAGGCAGCAGTCAGTCTTTTGGGAAGCTCCTGGATTTATTTTTTAAATACTGAACTGGAATCATGTTTGACCGTGAGACCAGCTCACTAAAGGTCTTGGGAATGAGACAACATCTGCGGAGTCAGAATTCCTGGCAGAGCGGAGGGACTTGCCCCCAAAGGTCCCAGAGCTCCAGCTCAGCACTTTGCTCTCACCATGTGCCAGCTGAGAGTCCTCACCTCTCTGTCCCCAGGAGACCTGGATGCCCTGGCACAGTCGCATGCTGCAGACGGAACAAGTGACTGTAGCTGAGCCATGGGGACTGACCCCCGCCATCCCCCATCTCACTACCTCCACACCTGACACCTCATTCAAGTGACACTCAGCACTGGGGACAGTGCTGCTCTGGTCGCAGGTGAAGACATCCTGTGAGTGTACTGGTCCTCGCTGCTCCCCACCGCAGGTGCTGCCCCAGAGGCCATCTGCTGGGGAGGGACAGGGGGTCATGGGGTACAGAGGAGATGATGGCCATGACAAGAGTCGATTCTGTGTCGAGTGAGAGGTAGTGAGTAGAACGACCAGTTTTCAGGGCAGGCGGCACAGTTTTCCCAGAAATGTCTGTGCCCCTGTTTCCGGAGAAGGGGAACCTGGGTTGTTGTTTTGTGTTTTGTTTTGTCTTTTAATTTATTTACTTTTTTTTTAGTCACTGTGAAATTGTAAAGTTTTTCATGATTAGGTTTCAGACATACAATTTTATAATATCGATCACTTCACCAGTGTTCACTTCCCTCCACCAAAGCTTCCTCAACCTCATTTGCCTTCCTCTTCTCGATCTGCTTCTACAAGAGGCAGAATGTATATTTTATACACATATCTATATATATCACTTGTCATCATTTGTCATCCCGTTGATCTTCGATTTGCTCAAGTGGGCGCCAGTAACGTCTCCATTCGTCCCTGTCGCTTGCTACTGTAGCCCAATGATATCTGCTCACTCCAGGAACAGGAAGAGCCTAAAACCATTCTTTCAGGACTTTGACAAAGAAGCCTGACCATCTCGTAGGTGGGCGGCCATGCGGTCTTTGGCATCCTGTGGAATCCAGTTGGTAACAGCTCTAGTCCAGCAGTCGTCTCTGAATCGCATTACGTGTCCGGCCCATCTAATTTTTGACACCTTGGCAAACAAGACAGCATCCCTGATTCTTGATCATCGACGGAGGTTGGAACTCCTGATTCCTTCTCTCACATGAGTGAAACATGACACTCAAAGCATAGCTCTTTTGATTCCTCTTGGGATACCAGAATAGCTTTCTCATCCTGTTTTCATAGGACCCAGGTCTCTGAGACATATGTTAGTGCAGGAAGAATGGTGGAGTCGAAAAGAAGTGCCCAGAGCCAGAGGTTCTTTGTCCTCTTAACCACTTCTTCAATGCTCTTGAAAGCGTTCCATGCTGCTCTTCCTCCTGCGCAGTTCTGGCGCCAAGTTGTTCCTCATGTTGACATCTTGACCCAGGTACACATAGCTGCTGCATTAGAAGATGTTCATTCCATTGAGAGCAAATGGAACATCAGGGACTAGTTCGTTTTTCATGAATATTGTCTTGCTGAGATTCAGCTGCAGTCCGACCTTTCCACATTCACGGTCGAAGTCAGCCAGCGTTCGTGCCACTTGGCTAATGTTTGGTGTTATTAGAATAATGTCATCAGCGAAGTGGAGGTGGTGTAGTTGTCGACTGTCTATCTTCACTCCCATTCCTTCCCATTCCGGTCGTCACATGAGGTTCTCAAGGGTGGCACTGAAGAGTTTCGGTGAAATGGTATCACCCTGCCGAACCCCTCCCTTTACGTCAATGATCACTTCCTTGTAGAATGGTGAGATCCTGGTGGTGAATCTGTAATACAGCTCGAGGAGGATCTTGATGTACTGAGTTTGAATGCCCTGTTTGGCTATGGATTCGATGACCGCTTCAGTCTCAACAGAGTCAAAGGCCTTCTTTAAATCAATGAACGTTAGACAGAGCGGCGTCTTGAACTCTCATGAAACTTCAATGAGCTTGGTCATTGTGTGGATATGGTCGATCATGCTAAATCTTTTTCGGAACCTGGCTTGCTCGAATGGGTGTCCTTCATCGAGTGTTCTACCTATTCTATTCAGGATGACTTGAGTGCACAACTTACAGATTGGGCGATAGTTGCCGATATCGTGGATGTCTCCCTTCTTGTACAACAGAATGGTCCTGCTGGTTTTCCACTGGGATGGAACCTTGCATATGGACAGGTAGCGTGTTTAGAGCTGAGCCTGTGTATTGACGAGTACTGGTGGCAGATTCTTCAGGTGTTCGGGTCTGACCTTGTCTGGACCAGGTGTTGTATGCGTCTTTACCGATGAAATGGCGTGTCGGATTTCAGAAGGG
The DNA here is from genome assembly GCF_027595985.1 of Sorex araneus. Classification (NCBI taxonomy): domain Eukaryota; kingdom Metazoa; phylum Chordata; class Mammalia; order Eulipotyphla; family Soricidae; genus Sorex; species Sorex araneus. The sequence goes on along the minus strand of NC_073304.1, from coordinate 87,347,702 downwards.
AGGACGTTGGGAATGACATATCCATCCTGCGGAATTTGGTATGTGCGCAGGTGGACGTGGCTGTCAAAGAGAGCCGAGTAGAAGTCGTGAATTATTCTCTCCATTGCCCTTCTGGAAGATGTGATAGATACATCAACATATCAGAGGGCAGTCATCTTGGTCTTGTAGTTGGCGAAGGACAGGCGAGCGTTGCGAATACTTTTCCCGGCTTCTGCCGCATCAGCCAACACTGCTGCTCTTCTTTCTTTGAGGTCTTCCTTTATTGCTTCTCTGCACAGCTTTGCGAGCTCGGACTTTAGCTTGTGGTTGCCTGAGGCTCGTGCCAAGCCACATTGGCAAATGAGCTTGAGAGTTTCTGAAGACAGGTGTCTGCGGCTTTCCCACTCTTGACATTCTTCACAGTCATGAAGGTGCTGAACCAGTCGATTATATTCCTCAACGATGTTGTCAATGACGGTATCTTCCAATGTTACCACAATAGTGCCAAAGAGCTCCCAGTTGGTGGTCATTCTGAGAGTTCTCTTCTTAAACTTAAACTTTGCAGACCTTTCTCTCCGCTTTATGAAGTAGAATTTTGCACGAAGGAGACGGTTGTCAATCCCATTTGGAATTTTGAGACAACAGCGACATCAGTCATGGAAAACCTTCGATTGAATATGATGTGGTCAATTTTGTTGTGGAACTGTCCACCGGGAAACTCCCATGTCCAATGTTTAGATTCAGCCTTCTGGAACTGGAAGTTACCATGGATGGTCTTGGTCAACATGATGAACTCAGACAGTCTCTCACCCTTTTTATTCCATTCTAGGCCATGGGTCCCAATGTGGAGTTCTTTGGGTGACCTTCTCTGTCCTATCTTGGCATTAAAATCACCAACAATGATCTTGTAAATGGTGTGGTCTTCTTTATAGAACTTTTCCAGCTCCATGTAGAACTACTCAATTTCTTCATCATAGTTGAATGTTGGTGCATAGATGACAAAGAAAGAAACTGGCGGCAGTGAGCCACATCTATTCAAGTGTAATCGTCTGATTTGGGTTGTTAGGCATTCTAAAGAATCAATGCTCATGGCCAAGTTCATGTTGACAAGGACACCAATGCTACCAACGCCTCTGTTGTCACATGTTCCGAGGAACAGTTCTTCTCCATGTCGAAAATGGTGTGATGTGATTAATGCCTTCTCGTTTCGGTCAGACCAATGATGTCGTACTTGATCTTCTGCGCTTGCACCATCAGGTCCTCGATGGATGCTTCCAATGCCAGTGTACGTTCATTGAATGTACAGACAGTCTTTCTTCGTTTTGGCAGTCTAATTCATTCCTGAGATTCTATCAGCCTCTGCTTGCTCATCCTTCTTAATGCTGCCGTATTGGGGGCTCTTTCGGTGTCAGACAAATGAGGCCCATTGTTGTTACTGTTTTTGGCATATCAAATACGTCACGGGTAGCTTTCCAGACTCTGCTATGCAGGCTGGGTATTCTCGGTAGCTTGCCAGGCTCTCGGAGAGGCTTTTAGGGCAGCCTCCAATCGCTCTTACAGGTGTTCCCATGGTTCATGCCATATTTGAACCCCATCAAATATGGTGCAGAAATTACGGAAAATGGGTATTAAGTGTCTTCTCCTATGTCAGGAAAGCGGCCTGGAGTGTGGCGGTGGCTGGGTAGTGGAGGTAGTGGAGGTCTGCCGGTGAGGTATTTACCTAGCTCCAATAGGGTGGGGCATCTGGGTTTGATCCTTGGAGTGCCGGAGATTGGAGAAGGCAGACAGAGGATCTTGTTTCTGGATCTCGTTGAGCCTGGAGTCCAAGGTCACAAAGTTTATATATATATATATATATATATATATATATATATATATATATATAATATTTATATATAAATATATATATAAATATATATATATATTCAGCACCACCTCCTCCTTCTGGTTGAATGCTTCCCTCCACTATGGACTTACCCCTCCCTAGCTATCCCCCAGCCCTCCCCAGTGGCATATTTCCTGCTGAATAACAGCTCTCAGGGAACCCAGGTTCTTTTATATTGTCTTCCCTGTCCCCAGTTTAGCTGCCATGAGCCACGTTCCCTTTGTAATAGGCCGATTCCCAGCCTACAAGCACCTTCTGTTGTTTCTCAGTTTTGGTTTCAGTTTTTGGGCCACACCCAGCAGTGCTCAGAACTCTGTACTCGGGAGACCGTATTGAGTACGGGGCATTCAACCCAGGTCAGCTGCATGCAAGGCAAGCACCCTACCTACTGTCCGATAACTCCAGCCCCCTGATACCTCATGTTACTGCCAGAGACAAGTAACTTGTCAGACAGCCACTGCTCTGGGACAAGTCTGCAAGGGAGAGGTGAGACTGGAGATTCCTCTGTGCAACCAAAACCTGCAGGGTCAGGGGCTTCTGTTCCTGAGGGAGAACAGGCACCTGCCAGCAGGCGGAACACAGTAGCGACAGGTGAAGGGCTGAGGCCACTGAAGCAGTGTCTTAGGAGGCCCCTTTGGAGACTGCTGACATCAGGGTTCCAGCTTGAGAGCACAAATCAACTCCAGCCTGGGCTGATGGTCCCTAAGCAAGTGTCAGAGTACAGACAGCCTCTGTCTCTAGGCAGCCTCCCTGGGCTTCAGCGGGGAGGTGACAATGGTGTCTGGGGATGTAGGTTTATCACAGGTTACCCTGGGCTGGACAGGCAGGAAGTCTACCTTGCCCAATTCCATTCTTACTGGTTCTCCCAGGACAAAGGTCAGCTTGTACCAGAGCTCTGACCCCTCCTGCAGGGAACTGGTCTGCAGCATGCCCTGGGTGCTGGCCACCTGAGGACAGGGCAGAATGGAGAGAGTTCTATCTCCAAGGGTGACTGCTGCTTTGTTTATTGCCTTGGGCCCCATGACCTATAGCACAATGCTACTTCCCCCCCTTTTTTTAATTGATAAATTGGCTTTTATAAAATTATTTGCGTGATAAGGCCAAAGAAAAAGTAGTACAGCAGGTAGGGTGTTTGCCTTGCACACATCCAACGCAGATTTTATCGCCAGCATCCCATATGGTTCCCTAAGCCTCACAAGGAGTGATCCCTGAGTGCAGAGCAAGGCATAAGCCCTGAGCACTGCCAGGTGTGGCGGCAAAACAGACAAACAAAAGAATTATTAAAATGGGAAAAGACTCATAATAAAAAGATAAGCTCTAGACTGAAAAAAAAACTTGCAAAGCCTATCTAATGAAAGAAATTCAAAATATACAAATAATTCTTACAATTTCATAAGAAGAAAACCAACAGGGCTGGAAGGAGAGTACAGTTTAGGCAAGGTTTTGCCTGCAGCTGACTCGGATTTAACTCCCAACACTCTAGGGCATATGGGCCCCTCAGTCCCATCAGGATTGATCCCTGAGAGTAAAACCCATTGTAATCTCTGAGCAAAACTGGATATGACCCAATAAGAAAAAAGAAAAAAAAAAAACATTGGGGCTGGAGCAATAGCACCGAGAATAGGGCATTTGCCTTGCACTCAGCCAACCCGGGTTTGATTCCCAGCATCTCATATGGTCCCCAAGAGCACTGCCAGGAGTGATTACTGAGTGCAGAGCCAGGAGTGACCCCTTTGCATCCCCAGGTATGACTAAAAAAAGCAAAAAATAAAAAATAAAATAAAATACTGTTTAAATATAGATATAGTAGAACATCATTTCAAAGAAAATATAGGGATGGCAAGCAAACACATGAAAAGATCATATGTCATTAAGGAATCTCAAATTAAAATGATAATAAGATACAACTAAATCAACTAAATATATATTTGAAAGGCTAAAAAAATACTAACATCAGTTTTTGCCAAAAATGCAAAGCAAAACGAAATATTCATTGTGAGAATGCAAAATGTTTCAGTCTTGGTCTGGTGAGCTAAACAAGGCTTAAGGCACATGCTTTGCATGCATGTGTCTGACCCCAGTTCAACCCCTAATACCATATGGTCCCCTAAGCATCACAGGGTACATCCCCAGAAGCCACTAGGTACCACCAGGGTGGCCTAGCTAATCACCACCACCAAGAAGCCCAAGCAGCTCTTCATTGTCAGGCCTCGAATGCACTACAATGCTCTTAGTGGTAAGAGTTCCTCCATGGCTTTCCATAGTTTGATAATTCAGTTCTTGTTAGCACTTGATAATATTGTCCTGGTGTACCAGTTTATTTCTTCATTCTCCTACTGAATGGCATCTTGGCTGCTTCCAAACTTTGGTGGTTATGAATAAAATTGCTCTAAACATGCATATATAGAAAGTTTTGTGCAAACATAAGTTCTGGGTAGATGTCAAGCAGTGAAATTTCTGGATCTATGGAGAGAGTGTGTTTAATGTACTTTTAATGTACTTTTAAAAAACACATTGGAGTCTTTATTTATTTGTTGTCATATCTATCAACCTTTCCCTTCTAAATTTGTCTCTGGTTTTGGTTAGACTTTTACCTTTCAAACTATTGCAAATCTTCACCTGCATCTTCTTCTAAGTAGTCCTAAGATTATTTTTTTTTGTATTTAACCTGTATTGTTTTGACTTTCAGAAAATATTTATTTTTCCTTGGATTTTTTTTACTGCCATAATTACATATATCTTCCTCTAAATATCTAGTCTCACAACAACTCCAAAGGAGTTCCCATCTTCCAAACAAGGAAACCAAAGCATAGGTAATTATTCGTTTAAGGCCACACAGACGTTGATTGACACACTCAGGATTCAACCCCAAGCCTTGGTGCCAAGCCTTGTCCTCTCTCCACCTCATCTTGGGATCAAAGGAAAAGCAGTCTTGCTGCTCCTGGAAAGTATAGCCCATCCAACAACCCACCACAGAACTCAATAAGAAACTGTGGAAGTTCATCCTATTTCTCCAAATTTAGAGCACATCAGAATCAGCAGAGGCCCGTGATTCTGGAGTGAGGAGCCCGGATTTACATTTAAACAGGCATCACAGGTCATTCTTTTTTATTTTGGGGCCACCCCCAGCTACACTCAGGAATTACTCCTGGCTCTGCACTCAAGAATTTCTCCTAGTGGAACTCAGGCAACCATATGGGAAGCCAGGGATTAAAATGGGTGGGCTGTGTGCAAGTCAAGCACCCTACTAAGTGTACTGTCTCTCCTGCCCCACATATAATTCTTATGCAGGTGGCCCCTTGAATTATTACACTCAAATAATGCAACCATTGAGAAATATATCTAGCTATGACTTAGGACACTAAAAGTGTTAGCTAGGGGGTCTGGAGAGATAGTACAGCAGAGAGGCCCTTGCCTTGCACACAGCTGACCTGCGTTCCATCACCTGCATCCTAGGTGGTCCCCTCAGCACCGCCAGGAGTGATTCCTGAGCATGGCTGAGTGTGAAAACAAAACAAAACAAAGTTTTGGCTGATTATTTCTCCCAATTTTGATCTAGTAAGTATCCTTTTAACTTGGAAAAGAGACAACTAGGAGTTAACACTTTTATTCCTAGATATATGGAAATTATGACATTATGACAACCCTGTCATAATGACCAAGTCTTCGATTTCATGGAAAAATCAAAGAAAACTAAAAACCAAGAGTCTTCCTTCAATAGATCCGGAACATAGTGGAGACAGTTGGAACCCTATTTACACAATCTTCTTCCTCTACTTCAAAATTTGTCAATTATGTCCGCGAGTAAGTCTGTTCATCAACAAAATGAAGGTCGTAATCAGCTGCCAGCGGGAAGACAGACTTGCTCGTCAACTTTCTGAACTTTTGTCCCCAGTATTGACATCTATAGGGAAACCTTCCAGGAGACTAAACAACCTCCGGAGGCCTTTTTTTTTTTTTAACCAACTCAGATTTGCCCGGAAGCCGACGCCACCTGGCCCGAGGTGGAGCCGATCAAAGTGGGCCACCGCGATGACCAGTCTGCGCCACCAGGCCGGGAGACACCCTCTCTCTCTCCGGGAGCTCCAGAAAGACTCCGTCATCAATAATTCATTAAGAGCCTCCTCCCCATTGGCTGACGCCTCAACCCGCGCTGGCAGAAACCCAATGAGGACGGAGTTGAGCGAGCTCTTTTGAATAGTAAACTAGCGCCCGTGACGTACCTGCCAGGCATTGGCCAGTACAGTGGCAGGAGGCGGGGCCGGCTCGGGCGGCGGCGAGCGCAGCCTGGGCTGCTTAGTTGGAGCCGGGAGAGGGTCGCGGCTGGGCTCGGTCTGGGCGTGAGGCCGGCGCGGGCAGAGCGGGCGCCGGGCGCGGACTGCAGAGCGGGCGGCGCGATGTTCAGCTGGATGGGGCGGCAGGCGGGCGGGCGCGATCGCGCGGGCGGCGCCGACGCGGTGCAGACGGTGACGGGCGGCCTGCGCTCGCTCTACCTGCGCAAGGTGCTGCCGCTGGAGGAGGCGTACCGCTTCCACGAGTTCCACTCGCCCGCGCTGGAAGACGCGGACTTCGACAACAAACCGATGATCCTGCTAGTGGGCCAGTACAGCACTGGCAAGACCACCTTCATCAGGTACGCCGGGCCCCAACGCGCGCGGTCACCCGTCCCCCCCGCCAGCCGCGCTCGGGGCTTCCTGCGGCGCCCACTTCCCCTTTGCGGAGCACCCCGCGCTGGCCCGCTCCGGCGTGGCCTCGGGTTTCCCTTCCGAGCGTAGTGTCCAGGCGCCCACAACCCAGCCCCAGAGCGCGGTCACCCCAGCCAGGGCTGGGACTTCCCCAGCGGCTGAGACGTTCCCCGTCTCAAAAAAGAAAAAGAAAATGAAAAAACCCTTCGCTGCGTACTTGGAATCCTCCTTCCTGGCTCTTGGAAAGGCACTCCTCTGATTGGCCTTGTCCTGTCACCCTGGCCCGGGGGCCGGGGACGGGAGAGAGAACACGGCTATAATAAGCATCTCCTTCAGGCGCGGGTGAGGCCGAAGGCTGGAAATGCGGGTGGGGGTGCGCGTGTCGGGCTGGGAAAGTTGAAGCCCTTAACTTTGCGCACAGGGACTAAGGCGATGGTGAATGGGGTGGACGGAAGAATGAATGAATGGGTATTGTCCGTGCCCCCTTTCACCCGAGCTCCTGCCTTGTTTGTCACCAACACACACACACACACACACACACACACACACACACACACACACACAAACCCAAACACACACACATACGTTGCAGGGAGCGTGTCGAGACTCCCTCTGTTCCTCTCCAGCGCCGCCGCACCGTGCCTTTATTGGCCCTAGGAAGTTAGCACAGCCGCCACACCAGCCCCGCGCCCAGCGGAACGAAAGGGGGAGTGTCATATTACTGTTGGTTAGTTCCTGTTTCTTAGGTGGGTCATTCCCTCTTGGCACACCCTTGACAACTGAAACTATTTGTCACCCTCCCCATGTCTCCTAATGTGATTGCTGGCCATGCCCCTCGTGTGGTTCAAATCTTACGGTTTCTCCGGAGGTGTTTTCTGATAGGGAATAAGGTGCATGGAAACAGCTTTTTGCAGACGCTCTGTACTTCCAAAGCAGTTAAGCGCTTTCTTTGCTTAGGAGATTTATTAAACCCCGGATGGGTTGAATCAGGGATCACATAGTTTTGGGTTTAGGGTTTTCCATATTGTAACAATCTTTTCCTCACGGCTGTTCAACAGGTGTTCAGAAAACCCAGTCTCTGTTTGGATGCGTGCCATTTCTATTAAGTAGCGACCTCCTTTTCTCCATGCCAGTGACCTAAATAGTTCCTACAAATAGAGTAGTTGTCACTACAGGAAATATGTTTGAATCAGGCCTGCAGAGACGCTATGAATGAATTTAGCAAAGTGACACACATGAAATGGAAATACAGTCCTAGACAGTACATTGAACACGAAAGAAAACTGAAGAATAGAATCTTAAAATAGCTTTTTGTGGAATTTGCTAATAGAAAATAGTACTGAGTGTGTTGCCCCAAACACTCCAAATGAACCATAAAACCATTACAGTAACTGGTAACTTGAAAGGTGACAGACAATGCATTTAAGGTCTAATAATGCTATCCAGTTCTTGGGCCTATGAGATAATAAAGTATTACAATCAAGGGGTGCAAGAGTGGAGGTAGATCTTTCCGAATACCCAGTCAAAGGAGAAGTCAACCTTGGCCGTATTATAATTATAATGATACTGTCCCGGGCTGTCCCGGACTGGAGCAATAGCACAGCGGGTAGGGTGTTTGCCTTGCATGCGGCCTACCCGGGTTCGGCCTACCCGGGTTCAGTTTGATTCCTCTGTCCCTCTTGGAGAGCCTGGCAAGCTACCAAGAGTATCCTGCCCACACGACAGAGTCTGGCAAGCTCCCCATGGCGTATTGGATATGCCAAAAACAGTAACAAGAAGTCTCACAATGGAGATGTTACTGGTGCCCGCTCGAGAAAATCAATAAACAATAGGATGACAGTGCTACAGTGCTTCTGTCCTGGGCACTCACAGGGGCACATTCTCAGCACTGGGGCAGTGTTGCCTTCAATCTTTCCCTATGCCATGTGTGATCGGGGAGCTTGGCTGCTGGTATATCTCCCTCTGCTCCCACAAACTGATTAATAAGCAGGCAAGAGGGCCAGAGAGATGGCACAAGGGTTAATGTGCTTGCCATGCGTGCTGCAGATCCCACTTTGAATTCCCGGCACCACTTATGGCCAACGGAGCATATGGTACCGACGGAGGGGTACCTCTGTGCACTACTGGGTGTGATCCCCAAAACAGAAACCAAAAAATAAAAATAAGCAAGCTGGAGGGATGAGAACACAACTCACAGGAATGTGAATTCATCTTTTTGTCAATTTTCTCTTGCATTATTTCTCACTTGTCTCTCCACTTCATCATCTGGGTGAGCCTTGTGGAATAACTAAGCATTGTTTTTTGTTGTTGTTTGGGATTTTTGTTTGTTTGGGGACCACACCCAGCGATGCTCAGGATTTGCTCCTGGCTCAGTGCTCAAGGGTTACTCCTGGAGGGCTCACGGGACTAAATGGGATGTCAAGGATCAAACCAGGTCAGCCACATACAAGGCAAACTCCTTACCTGCTGGACTATCACTTTTAACCCTCAGCACTATTTTAAGAAGAATTTAGAGATTTGGCTCACGGTGTCTCCGTCGGAATGGACCACTTCTCAGGGGGCACAGAAACCAATGGCAAACCCAGGGAGGGGGAAAGTCTCATCAGGAGACCACTTGGGGCTGGAGCAATAGCACAGCGAGTAGGGCTTTTGCCTTGCATGTGGCCGACCCGGGTTCGATTCCCAACATCCCATATGGTCCCCTGAGCACCGCCAGGGGTAATTCCTGAGTGCAGAGCCAGGAGTAATCCCTGTGCATCGCCGGTGTGACCCAAAAAAGCAATTTAAAAAAAAAAAGGGAGGCCACTTGATTTTCAGGCCTTCCCTGCCTAAGTGGCTTTGTCATTAGGTGGCAGGCTTAAGTGGACTGGGAAGAGAGCTTGAAGGGCTAAGGCACTGCCAGCCTTGATGTGACAGACAGGACCCAGGTTCAGTCAACAGCAGCACATGCCTCTCCCAGCAGCACTGCTGGGTGTAGTTCTGGAGACACCACCCGCCAGCACCCTTAGAGTGGCCCCCACTTCTGCTGGGCCTCCATCCTTAATCATCTGACTCAATTGCTGGCATATCACTGTGCATGTCCCCTAGTCCTCTAGGACGCTACTTGGGACCTTTCCCCCTATGTCCCACCCCTCAAAAAAGGGAAGCTGGATAGGATGTGGTGAGGATCCTGAGTTTGGTTTCAGAATGACACTAAGGAGGAAGAGATTTCGCTTCTGGGAGGAAAGCCCTAGACAAACGGGCCGCTACAGGGGCAGTGGAGAGTGGGGGAAGGTGTTGGCACAAGACCCACTATCACAGATCCTACCTGCATCCATGGCTGGTTTTTTTGCTGGGGGTGGGCAGTGCCTGGTGAGGTTTGCTGCTGACAGCTGGGCCCCAGGAACTCACCTGTGGCCATGGGCTGGTCCTGTCTGTTCTTACTGTCAGAGAGATTCTTATCCGGAGGTCACTGGAGAGAGTGCTTGTAGTGAAGTGCAGGGAAACACCTCTCGGGAGAGCCTCTCAGAGAGGTCTGTGTCTCCATCCCACCTTGAGTGAAAGCATCTTACTTTGTCGGCATATCAGGGAACAAGCAAGAGGGCCACTCCACACAGGAGCCCAGTGCAATCAGGAGGAAGTCAAGTGTGTGCCTTGTTCTAATGAAAAGACTTGCGTTGGGCAGATAGAAAGTGATCTGCAGGCAGGTCCTCTGCTTTGGAGCGATCCCCCAGGATGGAGTACAGCAAGGAGAGCCAGCAGGCACATCCTGTGGGCTGGCTTCCTTCACAGGACCACAAGCCACAGGGGGAGATGTTTTTTCAGTCTCTGCAGTAGATGCAGGATAGCTGAGAGACCCATTGTCGTTGACAGTTCTATTTCTCAGAACACAGAATGCAATGAGAGACACTATTGGTGCTCTACCACTGACCAGCAAGGAGGGGGCTAGAGAAGAAATGGGTGTGGGGTGTCGCCTTAGACTTGCTAACAGCACCAAGGATGGATGCAAGGTTTGGCCAAGCTTGGGTATTTTAAACCCTGGGACCAGTGTGATAGTGCAGTGGAAAGGGCGTTTGCCTTGCATGCAGCCAACCCGGGCTCAATCCCCAGCATCCCATATGGTCCCCTGAACACTGCCAGGAGTGATTCCTGAGTACAGAGCCAGAAGTAACCCCTGAGCATCTCTGGGCGTGGCTCCAAATCCAAATAAAATTTCCCGCCGCACTCCATATAGTCCCCTGAGCTCATCTAAGAGTGATCCCTAAGCACAGGGCTAGGAGTAAGCCCTGGACACAGCCGTGCATGGCCCAAAGTACCCCATAGGGTCTTCTGAACACTGCCAGGAATAATCCCTGAACACAGAGTCAGGAATAATCCTTGAGCAAAACCAGGTGTGGCCCCAAAAACAAATATATAGTAATAATTTTATATATAGTCTCCCAGTACAAACACCAAAGGGGTGGGGGCTGGAGCGATACACAGCAAGTTTGCCTTGCACTTGGCTTAGGGCATTTGCCTTGCACGAGGCTGACCCGGGTTCGATTCCCAGCATCCCATGTGTTCCCCTGAGCACCGCCAGGAGTAATTCCTGAGTGCAGAGCCAGGAGTAACCCCTGAGCATCACCAGGTATGACCCAAAAAGCAAACAAACAAACAAACAAACAAACAAACAAAAACACCAGAGAGGGAAAAACTAAGAAATTTAAAAAGACTGCTAGTAGGTATAGGATTTTTTTGGAAGATTATGAAAATGTTCCTAAATTAGAGAGTTTAAATATATGAAAAATTAGTTTTTCCCTGTAGATTTAATATTTTTCATTAAAAATATTTTAAAGGAGGGCCAGAGAGATAGCACAGTAGGTGGAGTGTTTGCCTTGCATGTGGCTGACCCAAGTTTGATACCCAGCATCCCATATAGTCCCCAGAGCCTGCCAGGAGTGATCCATGAGAGCAGAGCCAGGAATAAGCCCTGAGCACTGCCAGGTATGGCTTGCCCCACCAAAAATTTACTTTTTTTTTTTTTTTTGCTTTTTTTTTTGGGTCACACCTGGCGATGCACAGGGGTTACTCCTGGCTCTGCACTCAGGAATTACCCCTGGCTGTGCTCAGGGGACCATATGGGATGCTGGGATTCGAACCCGGGTCGGCCACATGCAAGGCAAACGCCCTACCCGCTGTGCTATCTCTCCAGCCCCACCCACCAAAAATTTAAAGGATACATTTTGTGTACATGAAATACATCTCAAAACTATAAAAATAATTGGTAGCAGAGAGATAGTAGCACTGTAGTACTGTCATCCCATTGTTCATCCCATTGTTCATTTGCTTGAGCAGGTACCAGTAATGTCTCCATTGTGAGACTTGTTGTCACTGGTTTTGACATATTGAATACGCCACGGGGAGCTTGCCAGGCTCTGCCTTGCGGGCGAGATACTCTTGCTAGCTTGCCGGGCTCTCCAAGAGGGACGCAGGAATCAAACCTGGGTAGGTCGCATGTAAGGCAAACACCCTACCCGCTGTGCTATCGCTCCAGTATAGAGAGAGAGTACAGTGGGTAAGTCACTTGCCTTACAGGCAACCAACCCAGATTTGATCCCCAGCATCCCTATGGTCCCCTGAGCACAGTCAGGAATAATCCCTGAGTACAGCCAGGTGTGCCCCCCCAAAATATATATATATTAATAATTTTATATCTAGTCTTCTGGTAGGTACATATATACATATATGATGTATTTAATGTATTTAATGTTCCTCATTCTGTCAAGTAATTTCTACATTTGGTCTAATAAGTTAAAATTAAAATGGAGGCAGAAAAAAAAACAGTGAAAGTGAAAAGAAACTGAAAGAACACAAGGACAAGCAGATCTGATCTAAGGAGTAAACACGAGATGAAGGGCAGCTGCCATGTACTCCTGTATGGGCTTCCCCAGATATTCTCGGCATGTATAATCATGTCCAGAATTCCTAACACTCAAGTAGGGGAAATTGAATATAATGTTTTCCTTGAAAATCCTTAATAAAGTAATTTTATTTTACAATCTTAAAAAAATGTATCTTAGGGTCTAGAGCAATACTATAGGGTGTTTGTCTTGTACATGACTGGCCCAGGTTAATTCCCCGCCCCCATAGGGTTTAAAGAGAGTGCCAGAAATAATCTCTGAGTGCAGAGCCCTGAGCACTGCTGGGAGAAGCCCAAAACAAATACATATATATGTATATATGTGATAGCATAGCGGGTAGGGCGTTTGCCTTGCACACAGCCAACCCAGTTTCAATTCCTCTGTCCCTTTCAGAGAGCCCAGCAAGCTACCGAGAGTATCCCGCCCGCGTGGCAGAGCCTGGCAAGCTGCCCGTGGCATATTCGATATGCCAAAAACATAACAAGTCTCACAACGAAGACATTACTGGTGTCCGCTCAAGCAAATCGATGAACAACAGGACAACAGTGCTAAAGTGCTATATATGATGAGTTTGGTTTTATATGTATAATATTAATAGGGAAAGGGGAGCAGTGGATCTCTGTGTAACAGCCGGGAAAAGGTGTATGCAAAGTATGAAGCATTAAGAAGCAAGAGTGAGACAGCTAAGAGAGCAAAACTTTACAAGTTTTAGGTGTGATTAGAACAAGAAAAAGAAGCAGGAAGTGATCCCCACTGCCCGAGAGACTTATTTGTAACATTAGCAGAAAACAGAACTACGAGGCAATTATTTTTCTTCCTCTTTTTCTCTCAAAGAAAATCGTCCAGAGAGAGGAGCAGGGGCCAACCATGTTAATAGTGGGATTCAAACCTAGACAATGAGACACTTTCCAGCATCTAGCACCAATCTGATGAGACAAAGTAACTAGCAGGGCAGGTAGATGGCAGGGAGGACCAGAAAGTAAGGACTTGCCATTACACAAATGCATGGGAGCACACACACACACACACACACACACACACACACACACACACCAAACAACCCTGGTGATCTGTAAGAAATTATGAGAAACATGAAAAATATCAGAACTGGAAGCAGGCAAATGTCCCAGTTTTTTTTAAAGAGGGGTGAGGAGAGTGGATTCTGTTTAGGAACAATGCTTATTTCAGCCCTTTGACAAGCTCTAAACTCAGTTACTAGTAAGAAAGCAAAGGCAGTCTCTAGAGGCAACTGGGCTCACTCACCCCTGGAGGGGAATTCCATTGGTAAAACTGTGGGCCATTTGGGCAGGTCTCACCCTCCTTCAGACTCAAGCCCCTAGAAATCACAGTCTCCTTTGCCCAGGGCCACGGCCTTTACAAGTCGCTCTGAAATATTGGTATGTTTGACTTGTAAGGTCTAGGCCACATTTACAACATTTAACAAACCTACAGGTCATCATATCCATTCATTTTGACGATACCCAAATATTGTTGATTTCAGGGATGGACCAGCTATCCCAGAACTTAGGGTGCCGTGAAGAATCTGGACAAGAATCAACCAGTCACGATGGTTGGAGGTGACAAGGACTGTGATAGAAGAAGTACAGGGAGGGATGCAGCGTGGGCACTGAGTCAGAATTGGCAGCCCAGAGGAGACTGGGAAGTGAGGCAAGAAAGTGTCAGTGACGAGATCCAGCATTCTTGGCTAAAGAGGGGGGACTAGAGCGCTCCGGCAAGGTGGCCATAGGAAGAGGAGACACATAATGATGAGTTTAGATTTAAACTTATGTCTCACTGGACAGCTTGGTGGACAGGGCATGGCGTGTCAGGCATGGGTGGGGGGGAGCACAGCACATTTGCGCTGGGTGTTGGAGTCTTGTCGTTTGGGAGTCAGTGCCTGCAGAGATCTTCCCAACTCTAAGGATCATGAAATTGGTGGCAAAGCATGAGGGAGAAGAGCGTGTGGGGACTCTGCGGGGGCCACAGAGTGGTGGAGTAAAGAAGCCAGGGAGGGTGGCGGCTCCCAACCATTTAGACACTTCTGCTTGCAAAGGACAGAGTCAGGCTGAAAAAGACAAGTAAACAGACACACTGTTGTCCATGAAACTGAGTGAACTTCAGGCCTGGCCTAGGACTCCAGGTGACAACGGCAAAGCTCTCTGCTGCTGCCCGCCTTCTTCATGTTGGCTTCCTTCTCAGACACTTGTCCCTCCTGGGCCGGGCAGGTGGCCATCTCCAAATCTGCCAGCTCAGCAATGCCCCTGGGAGTGGGGATGGGGGAAGGCTGTTCCCCAACACTTTCAGCAAAGATCTCAGGTTTCGACCAGACACAGCACAGCCAGGAAAGCACTTGCCTTGCATGTGAGAGACTCTGGGTCTCTCCCCGGCACTGAAAAAAAAAATAAAAGTCTCAGGGGCTGAAGACTAGTTCCATAGGTTAGAGCACATGCTTCCATGTGGGAGACCAAGTTTGATCTCCAGCATCACATAGTCCCCTGAGCACCGTCAGGAGCTACCCCAAGCACAGAGCTGGGACTAGCCCCCGAGCACTGCTGGGTATGGCCTCCAAACATAACAAACACCTTGAGTTTGCATCTCCTGATTTTGACCAGCTCCCCATCCCTCCACCAGCCCTTGAGCCAGGATGCGCAGGTGCCCCGACCTAGAGTGGGGTAACCAGACCCCAAACCCTATGGACTCGATGTGAGAAAAAGTGAGGCGTTGGGGTATCATTACAGAAAAAAAGTGGGCGATGGGTTTGGAGGGGTGAGGGTAGAGAATGTATGGGCACAAGATGGAAAAAATGGCAGACAGCTCCACCAAAGCCAGAAACTTCAGCTGCTTCGGGAGTAGGATTGGAATCAAACCTCTGTGAGCCAGGGTGACCTTGATGAGAGCCATGTCCATGAGTGGCGGTGATGGAAGCCAGGAGGCAGCCAGTTGAGGAATGAGGGGGAGGCGAATCGTCAAATATAGAAAACCCTCAGCAACTGGGCACTGAAGGGAGGCGCTGGGCCTGGTCACGGGCATTCCGGAGATTTGATTAAAGACCAACACCGCCTCAGCAGAGTTCAGAGTGGATGGGAGGAATCAGGGGGAGCAGCTGGTGTTTCAGGAGACTGAGCAGGGTAGCGGGGGGCTCCAGGGCGGGCTGCGCTTGTGCGGGCAGGACACTGGACTCAGATTGCTGGTTGGCTGCCCTCTTCTCTCCTGTTCTTTGCCTGCTTATCTAATGACTATAAAGCCAGAGGATTAAGGGAAAATGCAGGGGGAAGTGGTTTTGTGTTTTTTTTTTTTTAATGATAAAATTCTCCTTATCTTTGTATCTAGAAGCTTACTTCTCAGAATACTTTTCAAAATATTGGAAAATTATGAACTTTGAAGGCATTCTTACAAAATGAAATTATAGAATAAATACTGGGGCTGGAGAGATAGTACAGTGGGCAGGGCTCTTGCCTTGTACCTAGGTTCGATCCTTGGCATCCCATATGATCCTCTGAGCAGTGCCAGGAGTGATCCCTGAGTGATCCCTATTTCTTTGTAAATTGTGAACTTTACCTAATTTTCAGCCACTGAGAGTATCCCACCTGTACAGAAGAGCCTGGTAAGTTCCCAGTGGCATATTCGATATGCCAAATACAGTAACAATAACAGGTCTCATTCCCCTGACCCTGAAAGAGCCATTAACCGTTGGGAAAGACGAATAAGAAGAGGCTACTAAAATCTCAGGGCTGGGATGAAAGGAGATGTTACTGGTGTCCACTCGAGCAAATCGATGAACAACGGAATGACAGTGATGCAGTGATACAATGATACCCAATTTCATTTGGAGTATTAATCTTTATCTGTGTTTAATTACATATTTTTTCACTAATGGTTGTCAGATCTTTCTTATAATTATTATGAGTATTTTTACAGCTTGAGTTTAACCTTTTAAGTATTATTTCTCCAATAAGCAATAGTCTCTTTACTTCCCAGCTACTTTCAAGCATCATTTCCTGTTATTCCTTCAGATGAACTTTAAAATTGCTTCATTGCATTCTTACCAGAAATGTCTTCCCCATTGGGATCCATTTGTATTGGAACTGCTTTCTCTAAACCCCCACTCTCTCTCTCTCTATAGAATCAGGAACTTACCCACTATATTACTTTTCCAGCCCACTCAAGCATTTTTTAAGATATATCTTAGTAAAGTTATTGATACATCATATATATTCTATAGTCTTTTTAATGTTATAATTTAATATTAATGTTGTACTTACATATTTTACACTTCATCACTTTTTTTTTTAACCTCATCACTCTTATGAATCAGATATCTTTCCTTTGTATTTTCTAGGTGGGTGTTTTTAGTGATTGATATAGCTACAGTTTTTTTTGGTTTTTGCATTTTTATTTTATGTTTGTTTATGTGATTCAAGAACAGCTTTTAAGTGGATTCTCTTGGGCTTCCTAGATAGACAACTATATCAGTTCCATTTATAAATACTTTGCTTTCTGTTTTATATGTTATCATATTGGAATGTAAGTCTCCATATCAAGGTACTCATTTTAATGATAATGCCTTTGCTATTTCAGTTAGGGCATAATATTAGTTATTGGTTTAAAATTTTAAAAAGTAATCACAGGAAGAAATTTTCTTTTTGTTACTAATTTTTAAAGAATTTAATTGAAAAAAGAACATTGAGTTTTAATATACATGCATTTTTGCCTTTTCCTGTAACCTGTGTTTGTCAAGATGCTTTTCTAGGAGATCATGAATAGGTATTTTTTAAAAAAGGCATTTCTTAGCAAAGTACTTTAGATAAATACTTGTTCAATAGCCTCCTTAGTAAACTTTACGTTGCTCCCAAATCAACCCTAAAGTCCGTTAGCAGATTCACAGATTATAAAGCACAGCACAGGAAATAATACATCTTCACGCATGAGCAGATGAATGACTCAAAAAATCAATAGTAGAAACTGGGAAACGTGTTATGTTTGATTCCAGTACACTTTATCTCCTTCATTCCTCCCTTCCTCTAGAACAGCATGGAAAGGGAATGAAATAGCCCGAGGTGGTGGCAGAGTGAGATGTCAATGTGCTGTAGGTGTATCCCAGTCCCATAGAGCTTAAATTCAATTCATAGCTGGGAAAATAATCAGAGACAAAAAAAAAAAGACATTACCCAGTCAATTTCAGCACTATCTCTCCAGCTCCTAAATTTAGCTTCTTAGTTCCATAGTCTAGTGTCTATTTCCTTATAGCTACTTGGTATCTCACAGATAATGCATATAAACAAGAAGTTCTGGTGATTTCATGTCAATGATTAAAGAGAAAATAGACATAAAAATAAAAGGTTGAGGCAGAAAGATAGTTCAAAGAGTAAGGTGCTGGACCAAACATGATGACCTCTCAGTGTCTGTGTTGCAAGCCATAATGCCCAAAATTAGAGAGAGAGAGAGAAAAAAAAAAAAAGGAAAAAAGGGCTGTAGCACAGCGGGAGGGCGTTTGCCTTGCACAAGGCCAATCCAGGTTCGATTCTCAGCATCCCATATAGTCCCCTGAGCACTGCCAGGGGTAATCCTGAGTGCAGAGCCAGGAGTAACCCCTGTGCATCGCCGGGTGTGACCCAAAAAGAAAAAAAAAAAAAGTAGAGAGAGTGGATGGGGAATATTGTCTGCCATGAAGGCAGGGGGAGGGTGGGAAAAGGGGCGTATACCAGGAATACTGGTGGTGGGGAATGTGCACTGGTGGAGGGATGGATGTTTGATCATTATATGATTGTAACCCAAACATGAAAGCTTGTAACTATGTCACGGTGATTCAATAATTTTTTTTTAAAAGGGTAAGGCGTCTGACTTGCATATGGTCAACCTCAGTTCAATCTCTGGTATGACATATGGTCCCTGAGCACTACCAGGAGTGATCCCTGAGCACCAAGACAGAAGTAAGCCCTGAGCACCTCTGGGTGTGGTCCGAATGCAAAGCAAAACATAGAAACAAAATGTTTTACATGGAAGGAAGATATATTGTTTAAAGGTGGAAGTATAGTTTAACCTGAAAATAACTCAAAACTTATTAAAATTTCAAAGCACAGGTTCATTGAGAAATATTTATCCCTATAATTACAAGAAACTGAAAGGTATTTGGCTATCCAACAGTAAGAAAATGACAAACTAAATCAATAAATTATCACCTTGTAATAGTTTGCAGCCATTCAAAATTGTTCTTAAATATTTTTTTTTGGGGGGGTCACACCCAGCGATGCACAGGGGTTGCTCCTGGCTCATGCACTCAGGAACTACTCCTGGCGGTGCCGGGGGACCCTATGGGATGCTGGGAATTAAATCCAGGTCAGCTTCATGCAAGGCAAATGCCCCACCCGCTGTGCTATTGCTTCAGCCCCTTAAATAAATTTTACATGAGGAAAACCTAATGAAAAAGCTACATGCAGGCTGAGGAGGTAGTGTGGGAGGTAAGGCACTTGCCTTGCATGCTCTGTGGCAACCATAACTCTCGTTCAAAGAGAGAAGGTGAAAATAATAATTTTACTAAAGCTACATACAAAATTATTTTAATCCCTTGACCTCAGTATTATAAAGAAACCACTATGTTCACAGAAAAATGACTCATTAGAAAAACATCAGGATGTTAAAGTCATTATACTGTACTAAATGTGGCATCATGCAAGCTACTTGTAAATAGCTTTTATCTTCTACAGATTCAAGATATAAATGTGTTTGCCACATACAGTAAAGGTGGAGTCATAAAACATAAAAATGTTTAAAAACAAACTATATTGCATGTCAGAGAGATGTCAGGTGAAACAATGAAGTAGATGTATACAAGCAAAGCATCTTGCTAAAGTATAACCAGAAATCAACAATACATCACAAGAAAAACCTCAACCACTCCCAGCTTAGTTTGCCTGGGATACTGTGCATCCCTTTATCTGATGGGATTGATTGCATGCTGGGACTGAATGGAAGGAGCAACCTGGATGGTCTCGGTGATGAGATCCTCAAGCGGTGAGGTGCACAGTAGCTGCCATTCCTGCAGGTCAACCTGACCCCACAAGAGATCGGCACAGCTGTCAAAATAGCAGGCCCACCCTCAGAGTGCTGCTGGCTACCAGCGCTTTGGGACAAAAACTAAAGCTGAATCCTGGGGCTTTAGACAGCTAGACTGGCATTTCCCCTACTACTCGATTGGGGAATAGTAGCCTCCACCCAGTCTAGAGGTGGTGGCTATAAGGAGCACTGTTGGCAGAATTGGGAACCAGCATGACTGCAGAGGCCAAGGGGCAACATGGATCTCCCTCTTGGGGCTGCCAGCACTGTTTTCACATCATCAGCCTGCACCCCATCATGGCCATGGAAACCAAAGAATTCCCTCACTAAAGCCACAGCACCACCTTCAGGAAAGCAAAAGATGCTACCCTAAAGTGGACACTGGTGAAGGGATTGGTGCTTAAAAACATTGTACCCCTGAAACCCAATCATGAATAAATTTGTAATCTTGTCATTCATGGTGATTCAACAAATCAGGGTTTTGTTTTGTTTTGTTTTGTTTGTTTTTTTGTTTTGCTTTTTGGGTCACACTGGGGATGCACAGGGGTCACTCCTGGCTCATGCACTGAGAAATTACTCCTGGCGCTGCTCGGGGGACCATATGGGATGCTGGGAATCAATCAGGTCGGCTGCGTGCAAGACAAACACTCTACCTGCGGTGCTATCACTCCAGCCCCACAGTTGTTTTTAGAAACATCTAGAAGCTACCCTAGATGCATAAGCAGGCAATCACTTGTAAAAATAAGATGGGGTTCCTCAAAGAAAGTGTCCAGAGGGCAAATCTAGAGAATTAGAGGAAGTAATGGACAAATAATGGAGAACAGCCCTCATAGCAAAGCTTAACAAACCAAAAAATCTCAGCTAAACACAGAACAGTAACTCCAAGATAGGGGAGAAAAAACAACCAAGAAGACCTACATGAGCACAGGGTGCCTCACCAAAGAAGCTGATGATATTGAAAAATTCCAAATGGATGCTGGATAGAGATCACATTGAAGGAGAGTCAGTATAACATGGGAAGCTTAATAAGCGGACTCAACCTCACAGAATAAAGAATACCAAACTGGGGGCTGGAGCGATAGCACAGTGGGTAGGGTGTTTGCCTTGCACACGGCCAACCCGGGTTGATTCCCAGCATCCCATATGGTCCCCTGAGCACCGCCAGAGGTAATTCCTGAGTGCAGAACCAGGAGTGACCCCTGTGCATCATCGGGTGTGACCCAAAAGAAAAAAAAAAAAGAATACCAAACTGAAGATAAAATCACAGCAGTGACTCAGAAGAGGATAAACTGGGCTGGGAAAAAATGAAGAAAGCCAATGAGAAACACCAGCCTCCATTTGAAAGGTAAATGTCAGAGTTATGGGAGTACCAGGAGGTGAAGAGAATGAAAGAAGGGGCCAGAGACCTTATTCAGACTAATAGCAGCTGGTAACTTCCCAACCTAACGGGGGGAAAAACACTAAGGACATTCAGGAAGCTGATGGGACTCCCAAATCTTTGAATCCAAAACAACCTACACCAAATTAACATATCATTGTTAAATTATCAAAAGTAAATAATTTTTTAAAAAACTGTTGAAGGCTTCCAGGGGAAAGAAAAAATCAAGTGCAAAGGGCCCTCTATCAGAGTTTTCAGCTGAAACCTTATAGGCTAGAAGACATTGGAATGACACGTTTACACAACTAAAAGTTCAACTGCCAGTCAAGAATACTCAACATGGGGCCAGCATGATAGTACAGTGGGTTGGGCATTTGCCTTGCATGCAAACAACCTAGGTTCAGTCCCCAGCATCCCATATGGTCCTCAGAGCACTGCCAGAAGTAATTTCTGAGCACAGAGCCAGAAGTAATCCCTGAGCATTGTCAGGTGTGACCCAAAAAGCTCCCCCCCAAAGAAAAGAATGCTCAACAAAATTATCATTAAATATGATTAAGAGATAAAGGCTTTGGGGGCTGGACTGATAACACAGCAGGTAGGGCATTTGCCTTGCAGGCAGCCAACCCAGGTTCGATTCCCAGCATCCCATATGGTCCCCTGAGCACCGCCAGAGGTAATTCCTGAGTGCAGAGCCAGGAGTAACCCCTGTGCATCGCTGGGTGTGACCCAAAAAGAAAAGAGAAAAAAAAGAGAGATAAAGGATTTCTCAGAGAAATAAAACTAATAGAGTTACGCCTGCTCTACAGGAAATGTTAAAAGAAATTGTTCTATATGAAAAGAAGAAAAAGATTGCAAAATCTTGAACAATGAGACAAATAATGATAGACTAACAAAAACCAAAATAACAGTGATATGAAACAAGAAAAAGATAAAAGGGAAGAAGAAAAGAATATAACCAGTATAGTCAAATAATGGCATGCTGATACCAGTAGAAGACTTTTTCAGATATAGGAAGCATAGTGCAATCCACAATCCCCATGGTATCTGAAGCAGAATTCTTTAGAATAAAAATAAAGAAACAGAGAAAAAAATTATCATCCACATGTAAAGACAGAACAAATGGGAGAAGAAATAAACAGAAAGCAAAAGAACAACAATATGCAAGCCCCATATATTAATAATCATCTTCAGTGCTAAAAGTCTAAATTCACCAACCAGAAGACAAAAGTGATTTTGAAAGCAAACAAAAAATATTTCTCTTTTAGGAGGCATACAAGAATTTCATCTCAGATATAAAGATAAAATCTCAACATGAAATATATCAAGGTGTTCCAAGCCCAAAATGTAGAATAACAGGGCAGAGCTGCTATTCTAGTATTTGATAAAATAATCATTAAAAAAAGAGGTAAGAGACAAAATTAATATTATATATTGAATAAGTGGTCAATTCAACAAAAAGATATAATAATTACCAACATATATGCTCCCAGTCCATATATAAACAAATATACAACAAAACAGTTATGAATAGATTTCAAGGGATATACTGAAAGCAACACAATGATTGTTAAGGCTCTCAATGCATGATTTATAACAATAGGCAAATCATCCAGAGAGAAAATTTATGTGGAAGAAATGGCATTGCATGAGCTAATCAAAGAGATGCACTTATACACATACATAAAGAGAAAGAAACTTCCATCCCCAAAGAAATGAATAATACATTCTTAAATGTACATGGAACATTCTTAAGGATATACTTGGGCACCAAAAAAGTCTTAATGAATATGTAAAGATTGAAATCATATCAAGAATATTTTTCAGTGAGGCTAGAAGTCAACAACAAAAAGAAAATAGGAAAAATCCCAGACATGTGGAGACCAGACAGCATGCTTCTGAGTAACTCATGGGTCAAGGAAGAAATCAAAGGAGAAGCAAGAAATTGCCTCGAGAACAATAAAAACAAAGATGAGTTACTAGACCCTTTGCATCACAGCAAAAGCAGTGTCAAGAAGAAAGTTTATTATTATACAGACTTTGATCAATAAATAGGAAACATCCCAAATAAATTATTCAACCTTATAGCCAAAGAAAAGAAGGAGTCAATAGAACCAAAAGGCAGCAAAAAAAGATGAAAATAATAAAAATTAGAATGGAAATTTATGAAGTAGAAATCAAAAAGATGATACAAAAGATCAAACTAAGGGATGGTTCTTTAAAAGCCAATAAAATGCTTAAGCTAGCCAAGGAAGAAACCTGTTTAACATAATCAATGGGGGCCAGAGCTATAGTATAGTATGTAGGTTGTTTGCCTTGCATGCAGCTGACCTGGTTTCGATCCCCGGCATCTCATAAGGTCCCCAAGCACCACCAGGAGTAATTCCTGAGTGCAAAGCCAGGAGTAACCCCTGTGCATCACCAGGTGTGACCCAAAAAGCAAACATAAATAAATAAAATAAAATAAAATAATCAATGAAGGGGCTGGAGAAATTGCACAGCTGGTAAGGTGCTTGCTTTGCGTGCTTCCAACCTTCCTTCCATCCCATATAGTCTGCCAAGCCCACTGTACTATCTCTCTAGCCCCATGCTTTTTATTCTAAACACAGCTGTGCCATCGTAACAGAGATATAATACAGAGATTCCCAGGAATGAAAAAGCTTGCAGCTAGAATTGTTTGGGTTCTACTTTTCACCCCTTTGGAGTTTTGGGCCACACTCAGCTATGCTAAAGGTCTTACTCCTGACTCTGCTCAGGGGTCACTCCTGGCAGTGGTCAGGGAACTATATGCATTACTGGGTATCAAATTGGAGCCACTTGCAATGCTAGTGCCTTAACCCCTGAACTCTCTCTCTCTCTGGCCCCCAGAATTGTTTGTGGCATAATGTGACTCTTCTATTTATTAGTCCCTCTTCACCCAATCTTTGAGAGTTTGATGTTTGACTATATTGAGTGATTTTTATTATCTTGGACATTTTCATCCCTTTGACCCTAGTGACTTTTCTCCTCTATGTGTTGAAAGAGAAAAGAAGTCAAGTCTAATCTAAGTGAGAGAAGAAGAAAGAACCATGTCCACACAGACCCAGGGTGAAGGCGCAGGGGATGCTGAGACTGGGCTTGGTTGCACTGTGACCAGGAACCATAGGGAGGGCTGAGCCAGGCCCTTGAGGACAATGAGATGTCAGGTCTCCCATCTGCCCCTGTTGTTTGGAATCCCAATGTCGTTCCTTTCTGTGGGGATGGCTTGGCTGGGGACTCTTGCAGCAATCACTTGGCAGCTCTCTCTGAGAACACAGGAAAAGGAGAGTGAGGTGGAGCTGAGGACAAGACCCAGTGGTACACGCAGGCATCCTGTGCTGGCTTGCCGGCTCCAGGCCGAGCTGCATTCTTCTCCGTATCTTCCTGTGGCCTCTGTGCTTTTGAATTCTTGTGATTGCAGATAACACCACGGCCCCCAGAATTTCTAGCTTTCTAGCTTTGGAAGAAACCACGTCTAGGGTTTTTCAGGGGGTGGGGGGAGGGGTTGCTGGGGGAGAGTGACCACCATTGATCAGTGTGTGACTTGGAGCTTACTAGCTATTTGGGGGCAGGGGCGGGGAGGGGGGTGTTTTGGTTCGGTTTGGTTCTAGGCCACACCGGCAGTTCTCAGGACTTACTCCTGGCTCTGCACACGGAGATCATTCCTGGCAGAGCTTAGGGAACCACTTGGATCTCAGGGATCAAACCTGGGTTCGCTGTGTGCAAAGCTATACTACTTGCTGTACCTTCACTCCAGCCCTTAACCTCCTTTTGAATTTTGCAGCATAGGACATGCGAGACCACTGTTCTCCGCATTGCCGGTCTGGGGGCTCACTTCTGCATTCTCTACTCATTTCAATTCCTCACTCGTCCCCATCTTATGCTCAGTTTGCTGGTTCCTCTTCCTTACCCACCCACCCCCACCTCCCCCCACCTCCCCTGCCATCCCTGCTGCATGGTGCTGTGACACCACTGTGGCAGACTTTCAGCTATCAGCATGAAATGTCACAGAGGAGCTTAAGTATGTCGAGGGAGTCCTGCTCTTGGACATTTTCATTCCTTTGACCCTAGTGACTTTTCTCCTCTATGTGTTGAAAGAGAAAAGAAGTCAAGTCTAATCTAAGTGAGAGAAGAAGAAAGAACCATGTCCACACAGACCCAGATTGCTGGGAGGCTGAGTCTGAGTCTGGAAGAGTAAACGCCTTGGGCCAGGAGTTGTGTTTTCTTTTCCTTGTGTCCTTTTTTAATTCTTGAAGTAGTGTTTTGTAGTTTTCTTTGTATAGTTCTTTTATCTCTTTAGTTAAGCTGATTCCAAGGTAGTTGATTTCTGAGGCACGATTGTGAATGGGATTGTTTTTTAAAAAAAATCTTTCTTCTTTTTCATTATTTGTTATAGGATAGTCAATAGACTTTTGTGTATTAATTTTATAGCCTGTAATTTTACAAATATTTTGTTTCTAGGAACATTTTTTGAAGAATCTTTAGGATTTTCTAAATATAGTATCATATCATATTGACTTCTTCCTTTCCTATCAGGATGCCCTTGATACATTTTTCTTACCTAATTGCTATGGAGAGTACACCCAGTACTACCTTAAATAGAAATGTCGAAAGTAGGCAACCTTGTCTTGTGCCCGATCCTAGAGGGACGGCTTTTAGTGTTTTCACATTGAGTATAATGTGAAAGTCCATTTACTATGGGCTTGTGGTAGATGGCTTTGACTACATTGGGGAAATTTCCTTCAGTTCCCATTTTATTGAGAGTTTTTATCATGAATGGGCTCTGGAACTTGGTTATGGTCATTATGTATCTCACAGTGATTCAATTAAAAAATAATTTTTAATGAAAAAAAATCCCTGGGCCAGCAGGAAGTTGTGCAGGTGCTTGAGTCCTGCTTAGCCGGTCCTACAGGTGCTTTCCCACCCCCCACTGCACTGTCCAGTCCAGGGCTGAACCAAACCACCGCTGACCATTTGTAGAGTGTGAGAAGCTCTCAGAGGAGAGGAGAGACCAGCACTCAGTGCTCTGAGAGGTGTTCCTCAAGAAAAGTAGTGTGTGTGTATGTGTGTGTGTGTGTGTGTTTGTGTCTTGGAGAAGCACCAGAAGTTGAACCTAAGATTTCCTACTTGCAAAGCATGGGATCTACCACTGAGCTACCTTAAAGACCCTGACCCCCTTAAAGACTTCTAACAGAGTATCAATATTAATTTATTGTTCCCACCAACCTATAATAGGGTGTTTATTTCACTGCATATACACTGGCATTGAGTATTAAAGTTTGCTAACAAGTTGGAGTCTATAGGGAGACCCCAAAGACCCCAAAGTACCCCAAAGTACTTGCTGAGCCATACTCTATACTCTATGGCTCATAGCCATACTCTATGGCTCAGCAAGTACTCATGTCAGCAAGCTGAATAATAGAGCCATTCTTCCTAGTTCAGGTCTTTCTCTGAGTCTGCGGCCTTGAGGTTGAAGGACATACCCAGGCTGTCATTTGGAGAACATCTCTGACTTCAAACTGGTCCTCATCAGCCT
The DNA here is from genome assembly GCF_027595985.1 of Sorex araneus. NCBI lineage: Eukaryota > Metazoa > Chordata > Mammalia > Eulipotyphla > Soricidae > Sorex > Sorex araneus. The sequence continues at coordinate 87,321,292 of NC_073304.1, read as the reverse complement.
ACTTTAAAAATCATTATTTATTAAGAGTTTTGTTATGCAGGATGGCAATTTGAGAAATCCTGGCTCCTGTTACAGTAGGACCTTAAACGAATTACCTGTTCTTCTCTAAATGACACATATTGCTGTAGACTTACCCTGGGAACTTGTTATTCTGAAATAGGGCTCGCCACAGCCTGAAGAACCACTCCCATCCCCCAATATCCCACCACCTGAGTCTGGTGAAGGTGCAGAGAGCCACTGAGGCACAGAGGCCCACACTGAGATCCTTCCAGAATATTTCACTAAGGTTCTTGTCTGGCCTGTCTGCCTTGGGAGGGTCGGGGGTGCGGGGAAGAAAGTGACCTTTTCTAGACTGTCTTGACAAGCCAACCAGGCAATGCTGTTGGTGCTGATTCCATGGGAACATGACCAACAAGTCTCACACGGCTTTCGTGCATGGGGAAAGGTGTCATCTCCAAGAGCCAGGGCCACTGGCTACTGCTCCTCGAGGCCACTCTCTGCCTGTCTCTCTCAGACCTCCTGGCACGGCCTGGCCCAGGCCACGGGTGTGGAAGCCCAGCTGACTGGGGGGAGGGGGCGGGACGAGGGGGTGCTGTGGTCCTGGATTTGAGTCCTCACCTACTGTTGAATGACTTCACACCTGAGACGCCAAAGTGGCGGTCAGCACTGAACCGCATCATCCCGTGTCTGTAGGACCCGCGTGCTTGGCAGCCTGCCTCGCAGAGCAAGTAGCGCAGGCACTGACACTTTGCCAGTGGAATGCCAAGGGCTGAGTGGGGGTTCACAGGGATTCGCAAACAGGAGCTTTCTGCTCATGAGGCTATTGATTAGGCTACTACTGGGTACCTGAAAAATGTTTGGAATTCCTTTTTTTTTTTTTTTAATTGGACCACATGTTGAAGGGCTGGAGCGATAGCACAGCGGGTAGGGTGTTTGCCTTGCATGCAGCCAACCCAGGTTCGATTACTCCGTCCCTCTCAGAGAGCCCAACAAGCTACTGAGAGTATCCCACCCACTGGGCAGAGCCTGGCAAGCTCCCTGTGGCATATTCGATATGCCAAAAACAGTAACAAGTCTTACAATGGAGACGTTACTGGTGCCCGCTCGAGCAAATCGGTGAGCAACTGGAGGACAGTGCTACAGTGCTACATATGTTGAAAGAATAGTTTCCCCTCTCCATGGAGAATGGGGAGAGCTGCCCCCATTCTTTACCCTTAGGGAAGCCCCAGGGCCATGAAGTAGGATGGTCTGGGGAGTTCTTCTCCTCGCTTTAGGGGATTGGGGTCTTCTGCTTATGCCAGAGGCCCCGAGTACCCCGCTTCACCCCCAGCTCATCTCCAAGCTGCCGGCCAACTGAGCTCTGACTAGAGTCTGAATCTCTGTGCTCTGCTGTCACTTACCACGCGACCCTGGGAAAGTTGCTTAGGCTATCTGGTGCCTCAGCTTCCCTGCCTGTAAAATGGAGGTAATGTTAGTACTTGACTATAGAGTGTCTTGGGGATTCGATAATAATTCACATCGAGGGCTTCCTGCTTATACCAGGAAGTGGTGAGTAGTGAACACATGGTAAATGGTAGCTGTATTATCTGATTTTTTTTCCCTGTATGTCAATACTAGATGATATTATCTGATTCTTTTCACATTTGCTCTAAATTTGGGGGACATGTTGACATGTAGGAACCTGGGGCACAGTCAGGTAGCTGTGGAAGCAGCAGAGGTGGGTGGGATTTTAGAAGCAGCTGAGATGGCTGAGCAGCTGGAACTTTATGTAGAAAACGTTGGTCTCAAGGGTGACTTCATTTCAGGTACTTAGAAATGGGGCAAAAGTAACTGGGCTTGACACATTGGTAGTGCAGTTCCATCCCTGGCAGTAGAATCCCAGGTCAAATTTGGTCAGAAGTTAGTGGGAAAAAGAAATGACTTGGAGGAAACTGGATGGTTGGCTGCAGGAGGAAGCAGTGTAGACCCCAACTTGAACCTCTTCTCTGGGGCAAAGGGGTTCACCCTGAGGGACTGAGACTCCTCTCCCTGGAACACCCCTGCCCTCGCCGTCAGGGGTTCTCTGTAGGATGTGTGGGATGTGTTGCAGCTGCTCCCTTCTCGTATTTGCTGGGGTTCAGAGGAAAGGAGTCCTCTTGGCGCCCTAATCCCATGCACACTGAAGTGCTATGGAGCAGGTCCCTGGGCAGGATGTCCCCACAGGGAGAGAGGGGTGCAGTGGCTGAGAGCTCTTAGGACCCACGCCCCCTGGATAAGAACCCTCTGAAACATTTGTGGGGCCATGGTATACAGATGTAAAGTTAAATGGCCCAGGCACCCAGGCCAGGGGTAAAATCCAGCTAGAAGCCTGGTGACATGCAATCAGAGCACCTCCTTCATGCCCATTCCCTACAGTAGCCTCTGGAGTCTTTGGAAGAGAGTCTTCCTGGGGCAAAGATGCCCCCTCCCCAAGAAAGCCCTAGAATGCACCAGGGAGGAAGTGTCACCTCGAAGATTGCCAGTGAGGATCAGCAGCGTTTGCTCCCTGGACTGTGTCCTCTGCCAACAGGCCAGACTGGAGGCTGGTGCTGGGCATCCTGTATCTTGAGGGGCTTCTGCAGGGGCCCATGGACAAAGAATTGCAAAGGACAGGGGTAGCTCCATGATGACCCGGGGACCACAAAGAAAATATTCCCAGTGTGTTGGAGGCGCATGGCAAAAGCTGGGGGACAGGGGGCTGAAAGAAACTCTTTCAGGCTGTCTGGGAGTCCGCTGGGCTCTCTTCTGTTGAGTGGGGGGAGTTCATGTTGCCCCCGTGAAGCCATGAACAAGAATTGCTATGCGGGCAAGACTGCATTTTCACAGGGCCCAGTTTGTGGGCAGGAAGTCCCGCTCTTCCACCAGCCTTCTTACACTGGGGGAAATTGCTTTATTAGCAAAAAAGTCAAAGATCACTCTCTTTTTGGGGCTGGAGCGATAGCACAGCAAATAGGGCATTTGCCTTGCACGCAGCCAACCCGGGCTCAATTCCCAGCATCCCATATGGTCCCCTGAGCACTGTCAGGAGTGATTCCTAAGTGCAGATCCAGGAGTAACCCCTGAGCATCGCCGGGTGTGACCCAAAAAGAAAAAAAAAATCACTCCCCTTTTATTGGCGGTTGAATTTCTAGTTTTTCTGAGCAAGCTTTGGAGCCCACCAAAGCTACCTGACTTCTGGCTTCCCACTTCGTGACAACGCGCTAACTTCCTTTTCTTCTCCCTCTCCCAGATACTTACTGGAGCAAGATTTCCCGGGCATGAGGATTGGTCCCGAGCCCACCACCGATTCCTTCATTGCTGTGATGTACGGAGAGACCGAGGGCAACACCCCAGGCAACGCACTGGTCGTGGACCCCAAAAAGCCCTTCCGAAAGCTTAGTCGTTTTGGAAATGCTTTCCTGAATCGGTAAGGACCAGTGTATGACCGTCTGTGGCCACATTGTCTAAATGTGCCTTATACTTTTTGCCAAGGACACATAAAGCTTCCAAAACAGAATGAAGACATATTCCTAGAGAATGTGCTGATCATGTTTGGGGCTTGGGAAGCAGCCCCTGTGCCTGCTCGTTTGTACCTATTGCTGGTGGCTGCAGAGGGCTGGCATGAGGGACCCCATAGTACCAGGAACATATTTCTGCACAAAACTAGAGCGTGTGGCCTTGTTTGTTGTTGTTGTTGTTTTGCTTTTTGGGCCTTAGGGGTTACTCCTGGCTCTGCAGTCAGGAATTACTCCTGGCGGTGCTTAGGGGTTACTCCTGGCTCTGCAGTCAGGAATTATTCCTAGTGGTGCTTGGGGGATCATATGGGATGCTGGGGATTGAACCCAGGTCGCCATGTGCAAGGCAAATGCCCTACCTGCTGTACTGTCACTCTGCCCCAAGCGCATGACCTTGTGAGGGACTGAGCACCCCAAAGTCAGCACTGGTAAAAATGGCCACCTCAAAATGTGTGGGTACTGAGGGCCTCCAGCACTGACAAGTTAGCCCAGAACCTCTGAGGTTCACCTGAGCCCTACACTGAGACCTGTCCTGATTACAGGTCACCTCACCTCCCTGGCTGGCCCTTATCTTCTCACTCCCTGAGTTTGAGCTACTTCCTAAGCTCATTAGAGCAGGATGGGGTTGGGGAGAGGGGCTGGAGAAGGGGGGGCACCCGGAAATGTGCAGTTACTATAGGCATACCACCGTTGTTTTATTGCCATGAGATGGAGAAAGATCTGGGGTTCAATCCTGGTTAGGGGTACTTTTCTTGTCCTGCTGCACAGCCTTGTACCAGAGTCCCCAGTGAGATGGAGGAGGTGACCCAAGAACAAGCCGTGGCTTCCCATCTGGACCAGATCTACTTGGCTTTCTCTCCCCTCCCCTTGGCCTCTCAGACCAGAGCATCCCACCTGACTGCTGACCTCCCCAGGGCTGCAGCCCGCAGCCACCAGCACCAGCGGAGTATGGAATAAAGGGCGTGGCTGGTGTGCCCTGCAGTCACTTGCCCGGCAGCTGCAGGGACACTCACACAAATGACAGGTGGACTCACGTGGTCAGCCCAGTTAGGTCTTTCACTGCAGCCTCCAGAGCTTCATGCCTCAGAGCCCCTGGTGGCCCCTGAGGGTTCCCTGAGAAGTAGACACAGAGCTTAGATGGGATGCAAGGACAATAGCTAAGAAGCTGGAAGAGAAGTCTCCACAGCAGGGGCCTTGGGCGCCGTGGTCATTGGGTAGCACCAAGCTGGAGACCCTGGGAAGTGCAGGGCCTAGATCCTTTTCCAAAGAAAGTTGCCTGAGATAGTGGGCCTTGGTTGGCACTATCCTTGCTCTTCTGCTCTTTTAGCCTACAAGACAGAAAGAAGCTGCCATTTTTTTTTTCTTGAAGTCCTTTCCTGAACCTATATTCACACAGGAAGAAACAGGCAGTTGGCTTCTTTCATTTGGACAAATGATTTTCTTTTCTTTTCTTTTTTTTTTTTTTTTTTTTTTGCTTTTTGGGTTACACCTGGTGATGCTCAGGGGTTACTCCTAGCCCTGCACTCAGGAATTACTCCTGGCGGTGCTCAGGGGATCATGTGGGATGCAGATTAGATTAGATCTGATATGTAAGCACCTGACCCCTAGTAAATGTCATCTAGTTATTTATTATCCTTTTCCTATATATTTCTCTGAATTCAATCAACATTTGATCATAGAACACGTGGACCATCTTCAGCAAGTGATAAGAAACCAAACCCGGGTTGGCCACATGCAAGGCAAATGCCCTACCCGCTGTGCTATCACTCCAGCCCCTGATTTGCTTTTCTAAATCATTTCCTTTCTTCAAATCTTGATACCACACAGCAAAGGAGTGTGGGAGAGAGGCGCTGAGGAGGGTTTGAATGACAGGGTTTCTTATCACTTGCTGAAGATGGTCCACGTGTTCTATGATCAAATGTTGATTGAATTCAGAGAAATATATAGGAAAAGGATAATAAATAACTAGATGACATTTACTAGGGGTCAGGTGCTTACATATCAGATCTAATTCCTCAGAAAAACTCCACAGCCTGGGGAGAGAGAGAGAGAGAGAGAGAGAGAGAGAGAGAGAGAGAGAGAGAGAGAGAGACAGAGAGACAGAGAGACAGAGAGACAGAGAGAGAGAGAGAGAGAGAGAGAGAGAGAGAGAGAGAGAGAGAGAGAGAGAGAGAGAGGAAGAATTGACTCATGGAGAGATTAGTTGAAAACAAACATGCACTCAGCTGGTCAGTGGCCAAGTGGAGAGGCCATCTGACACAGAGCCCCATCAGGAGCCTGGGTACTGAATTTAGTTTGGACAAAGAACCATTGCCTGCCACAGCCTATTATTTTTTTGTCTTTTGTCTTTTTGTTTGTTTGTTTGTTTGTATTTTGGGTTGCATTAGCCTTGCTCAGGGCTTACTCCTGACTCTGTGCTCTGGGACCACTCTTCGAGGGGCTCGGGACCTATGTGGTGCTAGGGATCAAACCTGGGTCACTTTCAAGGCAAGCGCCCTACCCATGTACTGTCACACCAGCCCTCCTATTTAACGTTTAGGGCTATCTTTAATATAACCCCCAAACAATAATGGTGGGCTGAAGCAATAATATAGCTGGGTTTGGTGGGGGGTGGGGGTTGCCTTTCATGTAACCAACCTGGGTTTGATCCCCGACATCCCATATGGCCCCCTAAGCACCGCCAGGAGTAACCCCCAAGCATCTTTTGGGTAAGCCCACTCCCCCAATTAAGGGAGCATTCCCAGAGGTCAACCTGCTTCCCACCCCTCACCGATCTCCACCCCAGGAGATGGGGGTCAGGGAGAGAGGGGAGAGGGATGTCACGTGCTGAGTCTGTGGGGAGTGATTCTTGAGCCTAACCTGGTGCCAGGACTGGAGTGATAGCACAGCGGGTAGGGCATTTGCCTTGTACACGGCCAACCCAGGTTCAATTCCTTCGTCCCTTTCAGAGAGCCCAGCAAGCTACCAAGAGTATCCCACCCACACGGCAGAGCCTGGCAAGCTACCCATGGCGTATTCGATATGCCAAAAACAGTAACAACAAGTCTCACAATGGAGATGTTACTGGTGCCTGCTCGAGCAAATCGATGAGCAATGGGATGACAGTGACAGTGACAGCCTGGTGCCAACTCTGGGCTTTGGGAGCAGTTTCAGGATCAGAGAGCCGAGACCCACTGTCCTAGGCATCCCGTAGTCCTATAAAAGTCATTTCCCCCCAGACTTAATTAGCAACCTGGGAAGGGCCAAGCCCCCACACCCTGCCACTGTGGACCTACAGTCGGAATGAGGAAAAAGAAAATGGAAAAGAAAAAAAAAAAACAGCAATCATGATGAATCTGTCCTCAAGCTATAGATGAAGAACTTCATGTACACTCCTTAGGAGGTTAGTAAGATAGTTAATACTGTGGCCATTTTACAAATGAGAAGGCTGAGAGCAAAGCTATAAAGTGACTTTCTCAAGAAACAGCAAGTTCAGATATTCAGCTGCTTCTTCCCGATACCTACCGTTCTGTACCTTGAAAGGCCCCAGCAAAGAGAAGTTCTGGGGCCAGAGTTCAAGGGACACAGAGCTTGCTTGGTATGTAGAAGGCCCAGGGGGACTGCATGGTCCCCCAGTATCACCATGACATTTTCTGGTATGACCCAGAAAACCAAACCAAACAAGTCAGGAACTCTGTCCCCCATCCATCCGGGCGGCCATGCCTGGTGTAACTCCATCACTTAATAGCATACTTAGGAGTAAACAGCCTGATTAAGTGCTTTCCCCACGACAGTGCTGCTGTCTTGCCCAGCAATTATGTAAGAAAGAGTCAATTAGCAGAGGGCACTCAAACGTATGTACGTAATTATAGCCTCCCTCTGGGGACTCAGCTCCTGAGCAGGCAACCCTCTTTGTACATAACAGGCTTTTCTGGGAACGAGGTCAAAACACAGTCCTTATGAGGGAAAGAGAATGCGTTGCTCCAGAGAGCACCCCCTTTACCTCACCGCCCTGCAGTCACCCCTGGACTAGATCTTTCCCTGCTTTCTCGAGTACCAGTTGCAGCAGCTGCCCCAGGGACGTCTTTAAGTCCAGTGCTCTGGCAGAAGGCTGGGTTCTAGGAAAGTAATGGAGGTCTGCAGGACATTCCCGGGAAATGAAGATGCAGTTTCCATATGCGAGCAGTAGAAGTTGATTCTAGGAGATGTCTCTGGGGAGGGCAGTGTGACATGTGACAGTGCGAAATTGCCTTGCTGAGAGGGATCCCACACCATGGCCTGGCCTGGAGGGATTCCTAGACACCTGGAGGTTGAGGTTCCAAAGCAGGTGGAGGGCTAGGATCCTGGGATCTGCCGTGGCATCTCGTTAAGCAGGCCCTCGGGAGAGTCAGGCAGTTCCCGATCTCAGTGCTTTTCTGTGGGGTGTCCAGCAACCCATTTGATCCATAAACATGCTAGTCTTTTCTTTTATGTTTGTGTTGGTTTGGTTTGGGGCCACACCCAGTGATGCTCAGGAATCACTGCACTCAGGAGTCACTCTTGGTGATGCTCGGGAAACCATAGGGGATGGATACTGGAGATCAAACCCTGGACAGCCGCATGCAAGGCAAGCTCCTTACCCGCTCCAGCCTAGCAAAGATCTTTTACTATCTATTACTGTTTCTGTGCTGATCTTTTCTTAAACCCAGAGAGCCACTGACATTATTTCTAGTATAGGATCTAGTATGATTTTATGTTGTACTCTTCCACAGGGGCAGGAGCGATAGCACAGCGGGTAGGGTGTTTGCCTTGCACGCAGCCGACCCAGGTTCGATTCCTCCGCCCCTCTCAGAGAGCTCGGCAAGCTACTGAGAGTATCTCGCCCGCACAGCAGAGCCTGGCAAACTACCCGTGGCATATTCAGTATGCTAAAAACAGTAACAACAAGTCTCACAATGGAAACGTTACTGGTGCCCGTTCGAGCAAATCGATGAACAATGGGATTACAGTGACAGTGACTCTTTCACAGGAGAAATTCCTTTTTTTTAAATTTATTTACTTTATTTTTAATGTATCACCGTGAGGTACATTTACAGACTTACATTTCAGTCTGTATGCTGAAATGCATTTCAGTCTGAAATGCTTACGTTTCAGTCATACAATGATCGAGTACCCATCCCTCTACCAGTGCCCATTCTCCACAACCAGTGTTCCCAGCATCCCTCCCCCACGCCACCCCCGCCTTATAGAGAAATTCTTAAGCTCATTGATGTCTCTGTGGCCTCTAATTCTCTTTGAAAAATAACAACTATTCTCAAGTTCTGGAAATTAAAGTTTTGAAGTCTCCTTAGGTCACAGGATTCTGAATAACAAGAACCCCCATCCTGTCCTCCTATCTCAGGCCTGATGGGGTGACCAGGAAACACTCTGTCCCCCACACATCTAATGATTCAGCCACCGTGAAGCACATCATTGAACTTTCGGCTTTCTACGTCATTAGTTGCCTCTATGTTTGTGATCAAATGAGGCTTCATTAAATAGACTTTTGTTTTGTTTTAAATATTACACAGTCACTTAGCACTACTGGGAATTAAAAAAAAAATGAACTTAATATAGCAGCAATCTCAACACCTACCAGCTCCATGGACTAATTAGGCGACAGAGATTAAGGAATATAGGCTCTTGCCAAGAATTCCTCTTGATTCACCAGGAACATTGTTGTGGTTTTTATTTTAGCTGAGAGATTAACTGTATTTTTATGGTATGTTTGCCATAATAAACTCCCCGAGGCCCTTCTCATTAATCTTTAACCTTGGGATTTGTGGTGGCTCCCAGGGTTGTTAAACCATTGTTCTGCATTGGCAGCTGCCTCTATCATCCTGGTCCGGACGTTCCAGAAAACCAGCTTCGCTCCCTGGATTCAGGCAGACTTCCCAGCACAGCCCTTGCACTGCAGCCTAGCCTCCCCCGTGACGTGGCCTTCGGGAGAGAGAGAAGCTCTAGATTTAGAAAAATACTTCTGGGGAATCAGAGAAATAGCTCAGAGGTTAAGACATTGCCTTGCATGCAGCTGACCCCAGTCGATCCCTGTTATCACAAGTTCCCCTGAGCACCATGAGGAGTGACACCAGAGCAGGGAGCCGCCCCTGAACATCATCACATGTGGCCCAAACACCAAAAGAAGGGAGAAAAGAAAACTTATCTGTGTAGGTTGAACTACATGAAACGGCCCATGATCAGCACCATTCACCCTGGAAAAATGATCATTTTGTAAGATTTTATCTAAGGGGTAACTGTGGTCTGATGTAGCCTAGATGTGAAATTAAACTCCTGAGCAGTGGAAGGATGCAGTATTCATTGTCAAAAGCTTTTTTGTATCCTGCTTCCTCTACTCTGCAAACTTGAGAATTTGTGCAACCTCTCTGAGCAATAAAACGAGGTAGGGTAGGAGTCCACGCTTTCTTTTCTTTTTTTTTTTTTTTGCTTTTTGGGTCATACCCGGCAATGCACAGGGTTCCCTCCTGACTTTGCACTCAGGAGTTACTCCTGGCGATGCTCAGGGGACCATATGGGATGCTGGGAATCGAACCCGGGTCGGCCGCGTGCAAGGCAAACGCCCTACCCGCTGTGCTATCGCTCCAGCCCTTTTTTTTTTTTAAATTGAATCACCATGTGGAAAATTACAATGCTTTCAGGCTTACATCTCAGTTATACAATGCTGAAACCACTATCCCTTCACCAGTGCACATATTCCACCACCAGAAAAACCCCAGTATATCTCCCATCCCCCCACCCACCCACCCCCACCTGTGTAACTGATAAATTTCACTTTACTTTGGTTACATTCAATATTTCAACAAAAAACTCACTATTATTGTTAGGAGTTCCCCACTAGAGTCAGACCTGCTGTGAAGAGATATGAGGTTGCACGGCTGCTATCGCGGCCGCGCAGTTTTGGATTTCTGTATTTTAGCAACTAAGTCCAGGGAAATTTCTTCCAGAAATTGGATCATTGCAAGTTTGTATCTCTCATTAGTGATCCTCATAATATAGCGGTCGCCACGCCCTTCCCCCCTGGCAAGGAAAAGGCGAGAGAGAGAGAGAGAGAGAGAGAGAGAGAGAGAGAGAGAGAGAGAGAGAGAGAGAGAGAGAGAGAGAGAGAGAGAGAGAGAGAAACCTTTCCCTTCCTGGGCAGGCATGGGGCCGCAGCTTAGTTCTCAGTCTGGAGACATTTCTGCAAGAAGCTGCCAGTACCAAAAGTAGTTTAGCCGGCCTCTGAAATCATGCTCGTGCAGCTGCAGTGAGGCCGCACATGTGCAGCCGCCGGGATCACATCTCCAGGAGTCCAAGCTTTGCAGTGGCCCATACGTTCTCCACTGCAAGCTTAGGCATACCAGAACCTCAGATCCAAACTAGGATTCCCCCAGCTAGAAGAATTGCTCAGACCAGGGAGCCGAAAAGTCAGCCTGAGCCCAATCTTATGTCTGCCCATCCTGAGCTTCACCCCGCAGCAGTAGGCACAGAAGTGTGGCCTGCACCCAGGCTCCCTGGGGCGATCCTAGGCCATCTGTGGTCACCTCTTCATTTTAGGATGTGGCCTGTGAGCAGTAAAGGTAGAAGGCAATAGTTCCAGAGGACGAATGGGGCAATGCCTGCCATGAAGAACCTGGTGCTTGGGGCCAGAGAGGTAGTACCTTGGGTAAGGCACTTGCCTTGCATGTGGCCAACCCAGGCTCAGTCCCTGACACCACATTTGGTCCCTTGAGTCCCACCAGGCATGATCCCTGAGCACAGAGTCAGGAGTAAGCTCTGAGCATAGGAAAGGAAGAAAGGAAGGAAAGGAAAAGAGGAAAGAAGGGAGGGAGGGAGGGGAAGGAAGGGAGAAAGGAAGGGAGGCAGGGCAGACGGACAAGCCTGGTCACTTGGGAAACATGACCCTTCCTTTGTGAAGGCACCAAAGACCCTGGGTAGTTTGTACCATTTTGTGATAATTTTTTCCCCCATTTTTTGTTGTTTGGGGGCTCACATGGAGATGCTCAGGGCTTTCTCCTGGCTAATTTGTGGCAATTTTTACTACCAGGTGTTAGGAAAACAAAAGCAATGTTAGAGTCCTGCCTGCTTCCTCTAAGATGTTGATCGCTGCATTAATGTTGGCATGGAACACCACACGAAGAGCCTCCAGTTTTTCACAGGACCCCTCTCCCTTTGCCCACGCCGTCCCTTCCTCACCATTCCTTCACCCACATGCTTTCTGTGACCCCCACAACCTTCCCTGGGGAGTGCGGGTCCAGAGGAGGATGAGATGCCTTCCCACTCCCCTCCCCTCCCCTTATCAGAAAGCAAACAAGTCTGTGGGCAGGCAGGGGGAGGGAGACAGTTCCCAGCACTCGCCTGCGCCTATGTGGTTCCTGTGAGGTGTGGAAGGTGAGGCCAGACATGCTGGACACCAGCCACTCCCGGAAGGAGCAGGAAATCCATCCCAGGACAGCAAATCTGTGCTTGGAAGCACGTCAGTGGGCACACGGCACACGGAGGGCTGTGGTGTCCAAAGTAACCTTGCTTCCAGCCTCTGGCTCTGAGTATCGGGGCCGCAGGGGGCCCCCAGGACTGCACTGCACCAGGATTTGTGCTGATTACAGTATAACCTCCTGAGGACCCCCGTGTGGCTCTAACTCCTAAAGCAGGAGCAAATGATGACTTGTGTTCTTGAAACCTTGCTCCCCACCCGCTGCCCCAGAACCCCAAGATGCTTTCTCTCCCAGCGTGGCTGCACCTGCCACCTCCAACAGCCCATCTCAGACTGCCTCTTGTGGGCTCGCTCCTTCTCCCTCCCCTTCCCACCCCCTGCCCTTTCTCTCCCCTCCCCGCATTCTCCGCACTAGTCCCTCCTGGTCCTCTGCCTGTCGTGTGTAACCATCAATTGAGACACATTTTATGTGGGGGGGGGACGGGGGGTGTTGGAAACTTTTCTCTGTGCCCCAACAGCACAGACAGCTTCATGATTTTGGATCCCTTGTCCTAGAACCCCGGGGGTGTCTATGCGGAGAGAAGCTGGTGTTGAGTGTGAGCGGGTTTGGCTGGGAGGTCTGCCCTCTCATGAACACTCTACATGAAAGTATTTCATGGAAGTGCTTTATTTATTTTTTTTTTTTAGCGTGGTCCAGGCTTCAGGGTCTCGTGCCACTGGGATAAAACGTGGTAGGGGACTGTGGTAGGGACTGGGCCCTTCCTGACGTCAGTCCCGGGTGTGTCCCCCCTCACCTCTTGGAACTGAGAACATGCAGAGATGCCCACTGACCCCACACTTCCTTCTCACCCTTCTGTTCTCCCGAGGCTGCTTTATGTCACTGCGAAGGTGACGAGGGAGGGACTCTAGGACACCAATGCAGTGCTTTATTTGTAACATGGCAAAGAGTTTAGCTTCCTGGGTTGAGCTCAGCTGACAAATTCTCAGCTGTGTCTCCAGCCAGCTGGGCCTGGGGAGTGGCCTCGACATGCCACTTCTGCTGTGTGGCCCTGACATGCCCCCTCTGCTGTGTGGTTAAGCACTTCCAGCTGCAAAACAGTCGCCATTTCTTGGACTGAATTGAAAGATGTAGAGGGGAAAAAAAAAATTGGTGAGAAACTCGCCTGAGCCCCTGGGGAAAAAGTTAACTTGAATTGCCTGTCGCCTCGACCCTTGCCGTGGGCTGCCACTCCCAGGCCAAGCCCAAGAGGCCCTGGTGCCCACGTGCGCTCTGGGCAGGCGCCCTGCCCTGCATTCCCCAAATGCTTACTTTCTGAGTAATCGCCGCCACTTGTACTGAATGGAAGAATTGATCTTCCCCCGCCCGTGTAAGCTCTCTGCCCACCCAGATACACAGGTTAGCCATGACGCACAGCAGCTCAGCCGTTTCTGCCTTAAACCACCCCGTACCCCGAGCCCATTGGAGCACCCACAGGCCCTCTGCCCAGTCCCTCTTCTAACTCCAGAGCTTGGGTGTCAGAGGCTGAAAGGACCTCAGCCAGCCCCCAGGCTGATGCCATCCCGCAGGCCAAAGCTGAGGCCCAGAAAGGGCCAGCCTTTAGCCAGGGTGACACAGCACCCAATTGGCAAAGGCTGAGCCGAACCCGAACCCTCTGCTGTTCTGCTTTGTGAGCTCAACACCTGGTGACTGACCGGAACCAGGGCCAGGGGGCCTGGAGGCAGGGGAGGAGGCTAGGTGAAGCTCTGTCCACTCTGAGGGTGGCCTAGGATTCCTGAGCGCCAGCGAGGTTTGGGGGAGCCACTCACAAGAACTCCCCCCTGACTTGGAGCCACAGCAGGCCCCAGGCTGGCTGCTGAGTACTTGAGGCACGTGATGGTAGAAACAGGCCTCGAGTCCTCTGCCATCCTGCCAGGAAGTAGCGCCCAGCTCTGAGAAGGCCTGTGACCTCTGCAAGGCTGCTATGATGAGCAGAGGTCTCCCAGATACAAAACAATGGCTGAAATTCAGTGCACGGGAAACTCTGGAACAAAGGATCCAATAGCTGGTACAGGAGCCTGAGCACCACGCCGACCTCCTGCACCAGCCTCTCGCAACCATGGCACCAGTAGGGGCAGCCTCAGTCTCCCCCAGAAAATCCAGGGGAAAGGGCTCTGCAGCAGCAATGGTTCTGACCCACTTGGCCTGTTTCTTGCAGATTCATGTGCTCCCAGCTGCCCAATCAGGTTCTGAAAAGCATCAGCATCATTGACAGCCCTGGCATCCTGTCTGGGGAGAAGCAGCGCATCAGCCGAGGTCAGTGCCTGCCCCCCCACCCCCCAGCATATCCCAGCCCTTCTCCGGTACAGCCCCCTCCCCCCAGCACCTCTGGGACAACTGGGGGCCCAGCGCTGGAGGCTCCCTGGTGTCAGCCCCAGGTGGGGCCTGTAGCGTCAGCGCTTCTGCCGTTTGAATTGAGAAACTTTCTGGCATGGTAGCCATGACTTCTGAATCCTTTTAAACACACAGTCCCCTCTGCTTCACCCACCTCCGAGAAGCCCCTTGAGGTTGGGGACATGTGGCCGTGTTCCCAGTCCACACTGGGAGTAGTCCCCAAGCACAGCCCACGTGGCTGAGGAGCACAGGAAGAATGAACAGTATATGTTTCTAGATTTTCTGATTATTCACGGGGACACATGGGACAAAAAGGGAAGTGGGGAGCAGGGAAAGTTCTTCCTCCTGCACAAGGCACCCCTACAGCATCTTCCAGCAGACCCTGGTGGGCGCGCTTGGCCCCAGACATGGCCTGCTTAGGTTCTGTTTGTACACTTGAGGCGTTGATGACCCAGGAGGAAGGCAGAGGTGGAGGCTGTTGGGGAGGCAGCGAGGACTGGGATGTGTGCTCAGATGTGGGGGCCCTGGCCTGGCCTCAGGGTGTTGGGAAAGGCTCCTCAGAGGAAGTGACATTGGAGCCAGGCTGTGGCGGGTGAGGAGGAATCCTGGGGGCAGCTTGGGGGTGGGGAAGAGAGAATGTCCAGCATGCGGAGAGGGAAGAGTTCTCTGGAGCTCAGAAAACACCTGTGAAGAGCAGCTCCATCAGGGTGTCGTCCAGAAAGCCAGGCTGCGGCCCTCATGCTTTCCAGAGGTGCTCCTGGAGCAAAGGGCGGTCGGGGTGGGCCTGCAGCGGGATTCTGTGCTCAGAGACAGGTTTGAACCCAGAGCAGTTTTGAAGGCTTTGCCAGGAGAGTCGATGAATCACCACAGCCCTGGCCAAGTAGCAAGCTGTGTGGGGTCACGGCCCGGGCAGGCGGGGAATCCCCCCAGTGCTCCTGGAGCAGAAGCGCAGTTAGGCTGTCCCAGGAACATGCTCAAATGCTCAGAGGCCAGGGTCCCACGACGGGACGAAGAGGGGGCCTCTGAGGTCAGCCGTCCCCCCCTTGCTCACAGCACTTCAGAAATGCAGGCTCTGCAGCTTCCTGGACCTACAGACGACCGGGGCTACCCACAGGCTTCGGAGAACATTGCATTTCCAGCAAAACCAGGCCAATGCTGAGCACCTCTCATGGCCCTTTGTTGGTTTTATATTATAAAGGTGATAGTGGGTGTTGTGAAGGAGTCACAGTGAACCGGGGGCTCAGGAATCACTCTCCGTGAAACTCCCACTGGTGTATCTGACCCCCAAACATCACAGCAGCTGCTAAGGGAAGGAAAGGGGGAATGAAGACTCACTGTCACTGATAGCAGTTACCAGTAGTTTTTTTTCTCTCTCTCCAGTATCCTTGGACCTTCTTCCATGCACAGGCAGGGAAATCATTTCTTTGGGGGCGGGGGTGGGATGTGGGGGTTGTTGGGAGAACCCACACCTGATAATGCTCAGTGCTTACTCCTGGCTCTGCACTCAGGGATCACTCCTGGTGGACTCGGGCAATGATATGGGGTTCCGGGGAACAAATTCAGGTTGGCCATGTACAAGGCAAATGCCTACCCACTGTATGGTCTCTGCAGCTCCGAATTCTTTTTTAACAGAATCAGAATTTCCATGCCTTTATCGTATGACTTGATTTTTCTCTATCACTGTCCACCCCAGACATACTCCAGACAAAGTATAGTCAAATTACCTCATTGCTGTCAGCAGCTGCTGGGTTTCATCCAAGAAACATGGCACAGTTCATTTTATGATATTGCCGTTTTTTTTTTTTTCACTCTTACAAATAGTGCTGCAGAGGTACCTCTTTTATGGTGGGGAGGGGGCATCATTGTGCCTCTGTGCCATCAGATTTCTTTTTTCAAAAACCACTTAGATTCATTAAATTGGTCCCATCCAAGTTGATTTACAGATAAAAAAATTTGTCTTAAAAGGAAAATAAAGGGGAGCCGGAGCAATGATAGTGGGGAAGGGCACTTGCCTTACACATGACTGAACCTGGTTCTATTCCCAGCACCACATATGATCCCCTTAGCCCTGCCAGGCATGATCTTCTAGTATCAGAAGTAAGCCAGGAGTAGGCCCTGAGCATCTCCAGGTGTACCTGCCCACACACACCCACGGACCCCGCCCACCGAAAAGAAAAAAGAAGGAGAAGGAAAATAAAGTAAATCCACCTCCCACAGTTTTTCTGAGTTGTCCATGTTTCTCCACTTCCACATTTGACTAAAGTTTGCCGAGAAACATGTGGTCCTCCTGGAAAAAGCTCGGTATTTTTTTTCTAAATCTTGAGACCTCTTGAATTTTAGCTCCAGCCTTCTCTATTTCTTTTGATTGGTTGGCAGTACTAAGCATCCCAGCTTAGCCAGTGTTTCTCCCTGTTTCATCCTTTATAAGCGTCTTTCAAACCACTGTCCTGATGCATGATGCCGCCTGTTTACTGCTTTCAAGATACTTTGAAGATCAATCCCTCATAAGACTGTAATAATCCAACTCATTTCCTGGTCTGAACCAAAGCGGCCTGTCTTACTCACATCCTATGCACAGAAATAGCACATGTGGTCCCCACAGTGGGCACGGCAGCCGTCAGGGCAGGACCCGGAGCAGAGCCTAGGTCAGCACTACACCAGGGATCTGGGTTTGGGTACCAGCCAGTGTCTGAGGCAGACTGGTCATTGGATTTGCTCAGCAGAGAGTTTTAATGCATTCACCCAGAGATCAGCTCCTCACCCCACCCCTACCTCAGGATATCTGCTTTCGTTCCCCCTCGCTACCCCCACCCCCCAAGCTAGGACTCTGTCACTCTTCCCCTGTCGTTATGTCAAAGTTGCACCATGTGGTGGGGACAAAGTGTGACCCCACAGGACAGTGGAAGCATCTGCCACTGACTTGATTTGTGGGGCTTTGTTTCCTGCTCGGGTGCTCTGTCTGGAAAGCAAAGTAGCAGCTGCCAGGCCTTCTCCTGTTCCTGCGTGCGGTGGAGGGTGACCCCACCCTGCGTGGATCCTCTTACACAACTGTGCACTGGGCTCCGTGATGAGGAACTGTCTCTAGTGCAGCCGCACTCGGCAGATACTCAACCCCAGCCGGGAACCCCTATGTGGCCCCACCCATCCCCACCACGACCGCCAGAACAGAGCTTTCCTGCCACTGCGGAATCATACCCAGCTGCTGGGCAGTGCATGGCTGAGCTTGACTCCTGGGAAGTGGGCAGAGTAAGGAACTGTTGGACTATTTGGGGAGGACTGTGGGGCTCGGAGGATGAGCACTGCAGGCCAGCTGATGTGTGGCCCAGTCTGGGGGCCTGAACACAGGGCTGGGGCTCCAGGAGGAAGCGGGGAGCTTGGAGTGGCGCTGAGCAGCCCCAGAAAGACCCATGAGCTGTAGCACCCCAGAGTTCTCCCCGGCAGAGGGAGATGGGCCGGGGGTGGGTACAGCAGAGAGGTGCTCTGCTGGGGGGCACCAAAGGGCTGAACTGGAGACCCACCTCACATCCCCACAGATGGGGCTCATGCAGCTGACCCGGACCTGGGGACCTGGTGAGGGAGGATCTCCAGGAAGGAATTTGGATCCCTTAGAAATGAATGCAGACAGACCAGAGCCACAGTACAGAGGGTGAGACACTTGTACGTGGTCGCTCTGGGTTCAATCTCTAGCACCCCATTTAGCCCCCATATGGGGATCGAACCTGGGTTGGCCAGGTGCAAGGCAAGCGCCTTCCCACTGTACTATCTGTGCAACTTCAAAATTACTTCAAACAGAATCAGAATTTCCATGCCCATGGAAATGAGCATTGCGCATGGTCACCTCAGGTTCAATCCTCAGCCTATGGTTGCCCCAGGTTCAATCCCCAGCACCCCATATGCTCCCCCGTGCCCCACCAGGAGTGATTCCTGAGCACAGAGCCAGGCTCAGTAAGTCCTGAGCACTGCTGGGTTTGGTCTGTCCCCTCTCCAAAAAGGGGGGGGAGAAAAAAAGAAATGAACACAGGACTGGGGACTCTGGACCTGGGGTTCAGTCACGTGCTCCCATCCTCCTTTCTTGTCTGGTCCATCACCTCCTGCCAGGCCAGCCTGTTCCTCCTTCCTCTGTGTGAGTGCTCGAGGGCCTCTCAGGGAGGCCTGAAGACAGAGAAATGAGTGTGGGCCTGAGACAGGGTGTCCTGGCCTGCTGGCCTCGAGCAGGGTAGGGGACCCGCCTTGCAGGACCCAGCCTTTACCCTGCAGCAAATATCCGCAGCCCCCTCATTGCCTGTGTCCCCACGGCGGTCTCTACAGTAGTAACACAAGGCGGATGAGCCTTGGGGGACGGGGGACAGTGCTGGTCTCCAAACCTCCTGTCTGGGGGCTCTGTAAAAAATAAACCATGACAGATCATTGATTCAGGGGCGGTTTTCAGGGTGCTTCCCCATGTGGTAACCTGTTCCTTCAACTGTTCCTTTGTTTAATCACAGTCGGCAGGAAATATTTAGGAACAAAAGCTTGAACTTAGTTGCTAAATTCGAGTGTTCTTGGCGGACGTGAGGATTCTGATTAAGCAGGGATAAAAATATGCTGCTATATTTATAATAATCATTTTATTTTAATCTATCAGTCGCTACCTTCCGTAAATTCTAAAATTTTTTCTTTTCTTTTCTTTTTTTATTTAATGTTTTGTTTGGTTTTGGTTTTGGTTTTTAGTTCACACCCAGTGCTGCTCAGGGCTTACTCCTCGCTCTGTGCTCAGGGGTCACTCCCTGCAGAGCTCAGGGGACCATAGGGGGTCAAACCAGGATGGGCCCTGTGCAAGGCAAATGCCTTATTCACTATCAAGTTGCTCCAGCCCCACTTTTCTTGCTTCTTTGCTGGCATTAAGTAACCAACAGAAGACCTTTTGGATTTTTTTTTTAATTATTTAATTAAAGAACTGTGACTTACAAAGTTATTGATGGTTGCATTTATGCATATAATGTTTCCTACCACCAGTGGAAAACCTTTGGATTCTTAAGATTTCCAACACTATTTTCTTGAAGCGGGTGAATGAACTCTAACTTGATTCCCTTTTGAGAGCTTCTTTTGTCCCCGGTCACAGAATCTAGACTGAGTAAGGGGGGCTGGAGGGTCGTATGAGGGGGGTGAGCAAGTGGTGTGCAGGGGCCCAGGCCCCCTGGGTAATTCTCAGGCAATGGGGCAGATTCCAGAGTGTGGTATTGCGCACTCTGTAGTCCCTGCCAGGGGCTCCCCAGCCCCCTGCTGTGCTGGGGCCTCCGGGCTGCCCTAGCTTCAGGAACCATGTAATTCCCAGGTAAAACCATGCAAGCCTCATGCAAGGCCAGCACCTAAACTCCTGCACTATCTGTCCAACTCCAGAATACAGATCCTTGATTCTGTGCACTGAGAAAAGAGAACGCATTTATCTTCACATCCTTGTTTTCATTTCCAGCCTCTTATTATTCTGGCTCCCTGACTGTTTGCTTCCTAAAATATTGTTTATTTCATGCTGAACTTAAACATCATCTAGGATTTATTTCTGGACTTGGCATAAACACAAGTGCACTCCCAGCTACATGGTACAAACTTCTGGGCTCTGGGTTCACAATGTCCCTGCCTAGCCAGGAGACGCTTAGAAAAATTCTACGGTGGCAACTGGTGTACTTATCCTTCTCTTGGGCACACCAGCATTCGAAAAGTGCTATTTTTAGCAGCAAATGATTATTCTTGTGGTTTCCTAAGAATTTGATGAGGGTTTGCAAAGCTTTCAAGAGACTTGAATTTGGTAACAAAAATAACACAAATTTGCTCTTTTAAAAATTTAAATCACTTGGGGTTTAGCTTGTAGCTCAGTGGTGGAGTGCATGCTTTGCATGTATGAGGCCCTGGGTCCCATCCCTAGTGTGAATGCACACACATACCACCCACCCATAAACACTCACATTTCAGTAATTCTAGAAAAAAAAACGCATTATATACATTGATGAATTTTTCAACACAACCTGTTTGTCCATTGAAGACATGAGGGTGTCTTCTGATGTTTAAAGTCCTTCTCTTTATCAGTCTCTCACTCTAAGTCAGTGACTAGAACTGAGAAGATACTGAAAGATAAAAGAACAGAAAGACAGAAAGCTTAAAAGCAATAAATAGCAATGAAGCCTGAAACAAAAGCGGTCTCACTATGCTTCAAATAGCTTAAACACACAAGAGCCTTAGCTTCAAAGTCATTATCCATTGTTTAGCATTTATGTACAGACATCCATCCTCAAGGCTTCCCGATTTGGGCAACAGTAAGGGGCTGAGGCTGGAATAACCCTGACCTGCCCCATCTGCTGGTCTCCAAGAGGGAAAAGGACATCCAGACACTGTCAAAGAAGAGGGGGCTTCTTTTTCAGGGGGCTACCCACACAGCGAAGGTGCTAAACACCATCACAAAAGAACTGGCAGACTTAGGAAACAGGGCCTGGGAATTCAGCCTGTATCAGTAAAGGTGAAGGGGGAAAAAAAAAAACAGCAGATAAACAAACCATAATCAGGGAAGGACAAGAACACTGACTTGACAAGTCCTTTGAACTTTTAAAACTTAAGACCGGATTTGAAAACTGCCTAAAAGGAGGAGAGAAAACATTCAGAGATGTCCAGATAAGAATGGTTTCCCCTCTCAGGCACGGAGAATGAGGACTGGGGAGGGAAACACAGGGCACAAAGGAAGGAGCCTTTTTCCCCTAAGAGAATAAGAAGGCGAGGCGCAAAGCAGTGGCCTGCTCTGACATGGCCCAGGCTGTTCCAAGCCCCCTGGGGAGGCCAAGCCATCAGGACACAGTGTCCTTAGCAGCTCAGGCGGGCTCACAGGCCCCCGACTATAGATGCAAGTGGTGAACTTCAGAGTTTCTAGGGGACCAGGGCAGCTGGCGCCTGCGGTACTGCTGGCAGTTAGGATGCTTGGACCTTCAGTATCAGAGTTTAAAAAGAAGCAAAAGAGGAACCGGAGCAATAATACAGTGGGTAGGGCATTTGCCTTGCATGCGTCTGACCCAGGTTTAATCCCCGGCATCCCATATGGTCCGTCCCCTGAGCACTGCCAGGAGTGATTCCTGAGTGCAGAGCCAGGAGTAACCCCTGAGCATCACCAGGTGTGACCCAAAAAGACGGAAAAAAAAAAGAACAAGCTAAGATGTGAACATATATGTCTTTGCAGATATAAGTAGGGAAGCCAGGGGACTCACTAAGAAGGGGTGAAATGGGACAGCCATGTCAGGATCTGACCTGGCAAAGGGGCAGGTTAAGGTCAGACCAGCCTCATTAAGAAAGTGCCCATCTGACATGGAAGAAGGATTTGGCAGCGTAAACACGCCTATCTTGGTCATGGCTGAATTTTATTTCCCACTCATTCTGGTGTTTTTCTCCCCAAGATCTTGCCTATACTCGGCCTTGCTCAATCCATATACTCAATCAACTGATGCCATTGAGTTGCTCCTGATTACAGCATGGGTCACTGAGACCCCCAGGATTCCAATCCCACCCAGCAACTTACCTGCCACATAGCCTCGGGAGAACTGTTCCTTTCTCTCAAAGGGAGGATTGTAACAGTACCTCTGCCCCAATGTTATAACTGAATTACTGAGAAAGAAGAACAACCATACTGCCCACCACAATGCACAGTAAATGCTCAGCAAATGTTAGCTGGGGCTATTATTTGCCTATTATTGTTGTTGAAGCAATTACTTTGAGTACTTTTTTGCAAAAGCTGTATTTTATCTTCTTGTTTTTTTTATTTATTTAAGCAGTTTCTTGCCTCTTAAAAAGTTTTCTGTTTCTGAGGCTGGAGCGATAGCACAGCGGATAGGGCATTTGCTTTGCACACGGCTGACCCAGCACTGCCAGGGGTAATTCCTGAGTGCAAAGCCAGGAGTAACCCCTGAGCATCGCTGGGTGTGACCCAAAAAGCAAAAAAAAAAAAAAAAAAAAGTTTTCTGTTTCAGCCAGAGAGATAATAGTACAAGTTATTTACCTTGTATGATGTCAACCTGGGTTCGATCCCCAGCACCCCATATGGTCACCCGAGCACCTCCAGGAATATTTTCTTAATGCAGAGCTAGGAGTAACTCCTGAACACAGGTGTGGCCCAGAAACAAACAAAGAAACAAACCCCCAAAAAAGGTAAAAGATGTTTTCTGTTTCAGGGGCTGGAGTGATAGTACAGCGGGTAGGACACAGCTGTCCCAGGTTTGATCCCTAGCACTCTGTATGACCCCCCCAAGCACCCCCAGGAGTAACTTTTGTCAAGTTATTTAAATTATAAAGTTCTTGTTCAGAAACTATGTTATTTGGTGTGTTTCCCAAATTAGATATTCCCACCTTTTTTCCACCCACCTTGGTAATGTTATTGATGACTAGCTTTTCACTTTTGAAATCATATTTCTCCCTGGAAGTAGAAAAGATACAACACTCAAATTAATCATCCAGTTTAAAAACTAATTGATAAAAAAAAAACTAATTGAAGGGAAAATAATTTTTTCAATAGCATAGATATTGCTGACAGGCATATATATGTGTATGCTCTTAGAGGCACTTTGTGCATGCTATTTCAGAAGCAATGGAATAAAATGTAATGGTAGGGGCTGGAGCGTTAGCACAGTGGATAGGGTGTTTGCCTTGCACACGGCCGACCTGGGTTCGATTCCCAGCATCCCGTATGGTTCCCTGAGCACCGCCAGGAGTAATTCCTGAGTGCAGATCCAGGAGTAACCCCTGTGCATCACCGAGTGTGACCCCCCCAAAAAAAATGTAATGGTAATATTTGGGCTATGCTAAAGGATACTCATTCAAACATGTTTGTGTCAGTCATCCCCTTGGTGCCAAGCAGTGTCCTAGATTCAACATGAGGGAGAACCAGGCTCAGGCTGGGCACTCACACTCAGGTGGGAGGGTCTGGCCGGCAGATGGGCTGTGCTGGCCCTGGGTGCCACAGGAGTACAGGAACAGGGGAGATGGCTCACCAGGTTGAGCGCAGGCTTTGTATACGACAGGGCCAGAGTGACATCCAGCACCGCATGGTCCTCTGAGAACCAGGAGTGACCCCCGAGCACTAAGCCAGAAGTAGCCCCTGAACACTGCTGTGTGTGACCCAGAAGTCTACTAAATTGAAGTGCTGTGAGCAGGGACACCCAGTCCCCAAAGCTGCTAAGTGAAAAGGTCTCCTCTTCACCCTTCTCTCCCTCCCCCACCACTCCCTCCCCCTCACCCATGCAGGTGTTCTAACATATTTATAAAGTTGATTGACTTTTTTGTTGTTGTTAAGAGTTACTCCTGGGACTGGAGTGATAGCACAGCAGGTAGGCCGCCTTGCACGCAGCTGACCTGGGTTCGATTCCCAGCATCCCATATGGTCCCGTGAGCACTGCCAGGAGTGATTCCTGAGTGCAGAGCCAGGAGTAACCCTTGTGCATTGCCGGGTGTGATCCAAAAAGAAAAACAAAAAAAGAGTTACTCCTGGCTCTGCACTCAGGAATCACTCCTGGTGGTGCTGATCAGGGGACCATATGGGATGCCGAGGATCGAACTCAGGTCAGCCACATACAAGGCAAGCACCTTCTCTCTCCAGCCCCAACGTACTACTTCACAACATGTTTATCTGCTCATTAGTAATCACTTTAGGATATGTTTATACACACATTAGTAATCACTTTCATTTCTCCCAGGCCTGCCAACCTTTAATCTACTTTCTTTTTTTATTTTTTCTTTTGGGGTCCTCAGGACTTACTCCTGACTCTGTGCTCAGGGATCACTCCTGGTGGGCTCAGGGGACTGCATGAGGTGCTGAGTATAGAACTCAGGTTGGCCATGTAAGGCAAGCATCCTAACCTCTGTACTATCCCTCCAGCCCCTAATCTACTTTATATCTCTATGGATCTGCCTATTCTGGGCTTTTTTCATAAATGTACTTAATATGTGGCTTTTTTAGATCTCTTTTCTTCCACTCTATATAGTGTTCCAGGGTTATTCATGAACATATTCTGTATGTGGCACTTTATTCCTTTTAAAGGTTCAACAGGGCTTTGTTACTTGGCTGTATCACGTTTCTTTATCAGTTGAGAACACTTGGGTTGCTTTCACTGGTTACTTTGAATTAACACCACTATGAACTCATGAGTTTTGGTGAAAACACCTGTTTTTAATTCTCCTGGGTGTTTACATGGGAGTAGAATTGTTGGGTTTTATGGTAATCCAACATTTGTTTTGGGGGTGGAGGGATCACCCCCAGCAATACTCAGGGGTTGCTCCTGGGTCTGTGGTTCAGGAATCACTCCTGGCGGTGCCCACAGAGACCCAGTGGGGTGCCAGGGATTGAACCTGAGTCGGCCACATGCAAGACAAATGCCTACCCACTGTACTACACAGCTCCCTTGATATTTAACATTTGGGGCCTTTGGGGAACACACTTACCATGCTTCGGGGCTATTCTCAGTTCTGTGCTTGGGGGTGAATCCTGGCTGTGCACAGGACCATGTAGTATGTGGATTAAACCCAGGCCTCCTGTATACAAAGCTTGGTCCCCTGAGCATCATCATCCAAGCATGGAGCCCGGAGCTTGTGAGCACTGCCAGATGTGGCCCAAAGGAAAAGGAAAAAAAAAAAACCTAAAAAGCAAACAAACAAAAAAAAAAGGTGTGGGGTTTGGGGGGGTGGGGGGAGAAGCACCAACTAGTGAGTCAGGCCTTTTATAAGATAAGATAAAGACTGAGAATAAAGTTAAGATAAAGATGTGGAGTTCTTACCACTGTTTCTGGTTCAGAGTTCAAGAGAGACCCCCATGGTTGTCAGAGTACAGGGGGCATGAGGAAGAGGATGATGCAGTGGAGGACTCTGCATGGCCGATCAGGCTCAGAACTGGCTGCATTCACAGAACTGGGGCTGGTGCCACGTTTACATGTAGAGCTTAAGCTCAGCGACTTACCCCTGAGCTTTATTGAAAACTTTCAGCAGCAAAAAATGATCCATCCCTCAGGGCTGGGGCTGACCCTTGATGATTTGTTGGCAGATCCTTTTTTGTTGTTGTTGTGTTTTTTTTGTTTGTTTGTTTTGTCAAGTGCTCAGGCCAGCCTGAGGTGGGGTTGTGAGGTCCTGGACATCACTCACTTCTTACACCCCAGCAGGAAATCCTGATTTCTTTTTGTTTGGGGGAAGTTTGCTGACAAACACATTCTGGGCTCCTTTTCCGCTGGTGCCACGGGAAATTCCACACCACAAGTGTGCAGCTCCTGCCCCTCGTATGAGCATACCCCCGCTATGACTCAGAGTGGCACTTGCCAAGCCCTGGTGGCTATTTTTAGTTTTTGTTAATATTTTAAATGCATACTTGAGCCTGAGGAATGACTGCTTCTACCCAAACTTTAAACCTACCTAGACTTTCAAATGAAAAATAAAAATTTGCTGTTCTTAGGGAAAAGAACACTTCCCTTTCTTTCCATAAAGAGCAACTAGGGATTCCAGTTCACAGAATATTTCACAGGGATATGAAATAAGAGATACAAAGGATAGGGCGCTTGCCTTTTACGTGTCCAACTTGGGTTCGATCCCTGGTACCCCACATAATCTCCCAAGCCCTGCCAGGAGTGATCCCCAAGGGCAGAGCCAGGAGTAAGCCCTGAGTACTACAGAGTGTGGCTCCAAACCCCTCACGCCCCTTAAAAATTCAATTTTAAAAAGAACATTTCACAGACAATGAGAGAGGGGGGTTCATTAAAGAAAGGGTTTGTTCCTTACTGTCTTAAGTAATACCAAACTCTACAGAATAATTGTTGAAAAATTTTATGCCTTTTTTTAAAACCGAAGATTGAGGTGCAACCATTATGTGAAGCCTTCATTTTTATTGTGCCAGTAGCACTGTAGCACTGTTGTCCCATTGTTCGTTGATTTACTTGAGTGGGCACCAGTACTGTCTCCATTGTGAGACTTGTTACTGTTTTTGGCATATTGAATATGCCACGGGTAGCTTGCCAGGCTCTGCCATGCGGGCGGGATACTCTCAGTAACTTGCTGGGCTCTCCAAGAGGGACAGAGGAATCGAACCTGGGCTGGCTGCGTGCAAAGCAAATACCCTACCTGCTGTGCTATCGCTCCAGTCCAAAAGTCACTCATTACTTAACTGATTTTAGTACAAGATTAGGATGTATGGAATACTCATGAATATGCATTAAAATGCAGTGGTCCATAGCTATAGACATAGAACAATGGTAAGGCACTTGCATTGCAGGCGACCAGTCAGGGTTCAATCCCCAACACTCCTCATGGCCCTCCAAGCTGGGCCAGGAGTGATCCCTTAGTGAAGATAAAGGAGCAAGCCCTGAGCACTGCCAGGTGTGGCCCCAAAACAAAACAAACAAAAGAAAAATTAAAATAGTCTAAGACCAGAGAGGTAGTACAGTAGGTAGGGTGCTTGCCTTGCATGAGGCCAACCCCAGTTCAATTCCCAGCACTCCAATATGATTTCTCAAGCACCACCAGAAGTGATCCCTGAAAAGACAGTCAGGAGTAAGTCCTGAGCACAGCAGGGCATGGCCCTAAAACAAACAAACAAAATTCAGGGTTCCAAATTGGATAGTGGAACCATTACATTTGAAAAGATGTATAGTGTTGCAAAATGCAGACTTGTATGTAATACGATCCAGAAGCCCAATCTTCTGTGTCTAAAGATAAGGCTTTTACTTGACACTCTGTCCTTAGCATCACTCATGTGAGATGTGTTTATCACTCTGTCACAGTGCCTCATCATCAGATTCAATCCATGCCTTAGATTCCCATATTTTTGTAGCTTTTGGTCAACTGTTTCCTTGGTGACAGTGGTATAAGGTCCCAGCTCTTAACTGCCCGCCGGTCATAAGGACCAATATTTAAGATTCCCAGCTGTGTCAATTGACAATCATCACCACTCGTAGAAATGGCACAAGCGGTCTTTGAAGAGCTTGTTGACATGCATCCTAGGCCTGCCAGGCTGTTAGGGTACCAAGATGACTACCAGTTGTGTCTTATTCTCGTAGAGAAGTTGCTTCACTTCATTCCCACTGTGACCTTGAAAACTATCTAAAACAAACAGAGCCAGCTGTTTCCTTGTTGCTGGCAGGTGAACCCATACAGTTTAGTTTTCACAGGAAGACACAAGACTCACCCTATCGAGTGTACCACATGACCCCTTGGCCTGCCCTCTCTCCCCTTGCACCTGTAGCTCTTCTTTGGGTTGAGAGACAATCACAAGCAGTGTCTCTGCACCTCCCAGAATATGCTGATGATGCATGATACAGTGCTGAGAATTTGGGGCTCATGGTGAATACATTGGTGCTCCGATTTCCTTTTAAGTGAATTATTCCTCACTGATTATTATGCAATGCAAGTTATAAACTAACTTTTGGACTGAAAAAAAAGATGTGACTATGCATCAAAATACAATAATGCGACTAGTCACACTGTTGGATGCTTTTCACTTACTTTGAAGCTCATTTGTTTCGCACAGAAGCTCAGAGAGGTAGGAATTGCATTCCGATTCTATGAGAAAAGAGATTCTTCTCCCGACAAGGTTAAGAATTCACCCACATCCCACAGCGAGTGAGGTCACTGGTCTCAAAGATGCTACCTCCCACTAGCCTTCATACTCCGGTGCACCCCTAGCCCTTGAATCAAGAGCCTTCCGACTCCCTATCTCATCATTGGAATTCCACAGAAGCGATGCTCTGTGACTTCCCCTGGCCAAGTTGCAAGAAGGTTCTTGGCAAGCTCATTCCAGGGAAGCCAATAGGGCGTTGTTAAAAGTCTGACTACCTGGCTCAGAGAGATAGTAGAGTGGGGAAGGCGCTTGTCTTGCATGCAGCCCAACTTGGTTCGATCCCCAGCACCACATGGGGTCTCCTAAGTTATGCTACAGAGCAGGATTAAGCCCTGAGCTCAGCTAGGTGAGGTCCCACCAAATAAAACGTCCACCTACCCCTGAGACCACTATATGTGTAGGGTTTTTTTGTTTGTTTTTTGCTTTTTGGGTCTCACCCAGCAATGCACAGAGGTTATGCACTTCTGGCTCATGCAGTCAGGAGTTACTCCTGGCGGTGCTCAGGAGGACCATATGGGATGCTGGGAATCAAACCGGTGTGTCGGCTGCTTGCAAGGCAAACGCCCTACCTGCTATGCTATTGTTCCAGCCCCACCCGAGACCACTATATATGCTGGAGCCCAAATGGGTCGTGCAGAGAGGGGGAGGGGATGGATGAGTCCCAGTGCAAAACCAATGCACGCTAAACAAAAAGAAGGAAAGTTTTCTAGTCCCCGGTGTAGGGTCCGGGGTCCTGCTTCCGATGGTTTCTAAGGGGAGCCCTCTCTGAGGGGGCCGCAAGGGAGCTCAGACTTCAGGATGATGGAAGGATCCGGTCTGCAGAGGGTGGGGAAGTACGTCAGGCCGCGGGGCCTGCATTGTGAGGGCTGGAGGCATTGCCAGATATGGCAGGTTCAGGGGAGGCTGGAGGCTGGCGAGGGTCAAAGGTGGGGGCCGGTGAGGGAACAGGCCAGCTGGTATGAGCCGTGGGCCTGCTGGAGGCACGCCGGCTTCAGAGTCTGCGAACAACAGGAAGCCATTGTGGAATTATCTTTCATAACCTCTCCCGATTGCTCCGAGTTATCATTATGAACATCCGGGTGCTGGTTCAGACCCGGCTGCCGCTCATTGCTGTGGGCGCCCGGGCTGCCTGGCTCTCTCTCCTCCCTCACCAGGCTGTGTTCTCGGGTTCCCCTCTCCCCACATCCGCCCCGCTTGGCCTTGGAATCTGTCAGGGATGTGCCACAGCCCAGGGCTCAGGTTCTCTGGCACCAAGAACTCCACTCGAGGCTTCCTGGCTGAGCGCTGGGTGCTGCCCGCTGCCCCTGGAGCCTGCCGCCTTCTCTCCACTGACCAGAGAGAGCAGGGAACAGAGACCAGGACCACAGATCTGGACTGGAAAGCCCACGAACCCGAGCCATGTCCCCTGCCTGGACCACACATAGAGTGAGCATGCCACCACGCGGGTGGGGATGGAGAATGACCAGGAGTGATGGGGCCTTGTGTGAGGTGAGGGGCACAAGGGCTCACCAGCACCTGCCAGACCAGGGCTTCTCGAGGGAGTGGAGGAGAGGGTGTCCCCAGCACTCACGGTCAGTGCTGTCTGACTGAGACGCCGCTTGCCCATGCCCCACCTCACGTAGACGCGCCCCCCAAACCAGCCTAGACCTGATGGGAAGGTGGGCTTTTTTAGGGACCCCAAAAGGATAATGAAAACAGCGGGTTTTTTCTTTCTTTCTTTCTTTCTTTCTTTCTTTCTTTCTTTCTTTCTTTCTTTCTTTCTTTCTTTCTTTCTTCCTTCCTTTCTTTCTTTCTTTCTTTCTTTTTTTTGATTAAAGACACCATGATTTACACAGTCATTCATAATAACCGAGTTGTTTCAGGCACATAATGTTCCGGTACCAGTCCCGCCACCAGTGTCCCCAGCTGCCCTCCCATTCCCCAGCCTGGCCCCTTGGCAGGCATAGACAAACTTCTAACACTTTAAAACGGGCACTTTTTAAAAGAGACCTCAGGTATCTTTTCATACGTTGAATAACTTCACTGCTCTCATGGGGACATTCCTGTGACACACCCTCAGTCCCCGTTGCTGCGTGTGCCCTCCCTCCTCCCTGTGCCCCAGTGTGGCTCTGGGGAGGATGGTTGGTAAGTGCAGGGTGTAGGTGCAAGAGGAGCAGAGTCGGGCCAGGAAGTACAGACCTACAGCTTCCTTTCTTTCCATTTCTTTCCCGCTGAGCAGCTGGGAAACCCTGAGCGACCCCCACCTCCGGGTCCTCCTCTGTCCAGTGGGAGGAGACTTGGTTTCCCTCGCAGGGGTCGCAGGGTCGGGATCATCAGAGTCGAGGCCGTGGTGCTCGCACAGGGGGGCAGGAGGGGCGGGGCACCCCCAGCCTGCCCCGAGAGTGAGATGGTACAGCACAGGCGAGCTCTGAGGGTCCTGGAGGAGGAGCGGGCCTCAGCCATCCCGGCACCCCCACTTGACCTGAGGCTCTGTGTGTCTCAGTTCCCACGTCTACAGAGTGGCATCACCGGGAGGAATCACTGAGTGCCGGGTGTGTTGGTTCCTGGTGGAGACTCTGCTGGATTCGGGGGAACCCAAGTGGTCCCATAATCAACCCTTACCCGAGCAGCTCAGCCAAGTGCTCCAGGGTTCCCCCAAGGGAGAGCAGATGATGGCCAAGCTCTGGGGCACACCTAGGCTTCTCGGGAACCTAACAGAGGAGGCAGCAGAGTCAAGGAAATGCTGGGGTCTGTGAAAAGCGTGAAGAGTGTAGGCAGAGCTGGGGTGGGGGCCTCTGTGGAAGAGAAGGACCAGGAGTCGGAGTGCTGTGACCAAGGACCCCGCTCATGTTCCCTCTCCAATCCTTTTTTGTTGTGGTGGTGGGGAGGCACACCCAGAAGTGCTTAGGGGTTACTCTGAGCTAAGGGATCGCTTCGGGCAATGCTCAGGGGACCATATGGGATACTGGGAATCGAACCCAGGGTGGCACGTGCAAGGCAAGTGCCCTCCCCACTGTACTATCTCTCCAGCCCCCCTCGCCTATCCTCCTAAAGCACAAACCTCTTTCTGGCACTCGAGGTGCCAGTCCCGATGGCACACCTGGGACTCTCGGGCTCTCAAAACCACCTCCGTCTTGAAGTCAAATATCTTTGCAAAGTGCAGGCGGAGTGTTTGCCCAGTGGCTCTCGTTCCTCAAGTGCTCTTTAGAAGCACCTGCCACGCGCCCTGGCGTGTGTACACGCTGCAGGGAACATTCACTCCAGTGTCAGATAGCAGGCTGCGTCCCTCCCCCACCACCACGCTGCCCGACAGGCTCTGTCAGCAGAGCCGGGGTGTCCACGCACACCGAGGCCCCCAGGGGACGTCGCCTCTTCCTCTGGTCTGCGTTGGAGGGACAGTGCAGGCTGTTTCCCATCTACAGACAGCTGCAGAGACCCGAGAGCTTGGCCCCGTTGGGCCAGTACATACAGTCTGACGGTTAAGTACTTACAGTCTCCTTCGGGTCGCTGAGTCAGGAGCATCTGTGGTCTATTTGCTGTGGATTTTTTTGTTTTGTTTTGTTTTGTTTTTGCTTTTTGGGTCACACCTGGCGATGCTCAGGGGTTACTCCTGGCTCTGCACTCAGGAATTATCCCTGGTGGTGCTCAGGGGACCATATGGGATGCTGGGAATAGAACCTGGGTCAGCCGCGTGCAAGGCAAACGCCCTACCCACTCTGCTATCTCTCCAGCCCCTATTTGCTGTGTTTTTGCTGAGATACCAAAATGCCCTCCCTGGGTGATGCACCTGCAGCACCAAGGGCCCATTTCCATGCCCCACCTGACTGGGACTTTGCCAGCCCAGTCGTTGTTCTTTGCTTTATCTGGTAGGTGAGAAGCATTTCATAACTCCAGTGATTATTCCTCATGGTTAGTCTTGTTGGAGCGTTCCTACATCACTCCTGGCAGGGCTCAAGGGACCACATAGGATGCTGAGGATCAAACCCCCATCGTCCACATGTAAGGCAAGCACCCTACCTACTGTGTTATCTCTCCATCCCCTGCCTTTTTTAAAAAAAAAAAACATAAGGAATCAATCCAGTGTGGAATCAGATCATTCCCACTGACTCCATCTCTCTTCCCATCTGGGACCTTACCCGAGAAACCACTAGCTCTGAGCGAGTGTTTGGCTATAGAGCTGTCTTTACGGTTGGCTGGTGTCCAGATGCTCTTGAAACATGCACACAACATTGAGAGTGTTTGAAGGGAGGAACAGTGCAGGGCGCAGGGTTCCAGTCAAGAGTTTTGATCAGATCCAGCCCTTTGGCTGGTCAAGGATTGATTCTAAATGGGTGTCATCTTGGTTTAACATGTCTCTTTTAAAAAGTTGGGATTCGGGGGCTGAAGCGATAGTATGAGTAGGATGTTGGCTTGCAAGCCACTGATCTGAGTTCAATCCCCAGCACCCCATAAGGTCCCCAAGCACCACTAGGAGTAACCTCTGAGAACTGTGGGTATGAGAGAGAAAGAAAGAAAGAAAGAAAGAAAGAAAGAAAGAAAGAAAGAAAGAAAGAAAGAAAGAAAGAAAGAAAGAAAGAAAGAAAGAAAGAAAGAAAGAAAGAAAGAAAGAAAGAAAGAAAGAAAGAAAGAGAGGAAGGAAGGAAGGAAGGAAGGAAGGAAGGAAGGAAGGAAGGAAGGAAGGAAGGAAGGAAGGAAGGAAAGAAAGAAAGAAAGAAAGAAAGAAAGAAAGAAAGAAAGAAAGAAAGAAAGAAAGAAAGAAAGAAAGAAAGAAAGAAAGAAAGAAAGAAAGAAAGAAGTGGTGTTGGTGCTGGAAGCATTTTTTGGCCCTTCTGAAATGACATCAACAAGCTGTTCTTCAAGGGGGGCCTCATCCCACCTAGATGGAGTCTGTGTGCCGTTGGCTCACGAAAATCTGATGGAAGTACAAAGTGACTGTGATTTATTGGTGCATTGTGTGAGATGTTCTTGCCTAGAGTACACAAAGCCCACTTGGAAAATGAGGGATGGGCGATTTCCCTGTGCATGCCGCTGACTCCTGACCCTATTAATCAGAGTCTCAGGAGGTTGACTCCGACGACCTCTCGAGCATCCTTCATGGTCTCCAGTCCTGTGTCATTTCCTCTGGTGATCTCTTTTGGCACAGAGTTGTTTCAAAAACTTCTCAGGACAACTAAGTACCCACCTGGAAACCTACAAGAGCCTGCAAGCTCAAGCACAGGAGTTCAGTGGATCTAAATAAGATAAGCTTGTGGCTGATAGTGTTATCAGAGAGTTACTCAATCCTGTTCCTATCCCCCACCCCTAAAACAGCGTTGTTCTTTCTCTTTTTTTTTTTGGCTTTTGTTATTTTGGTCACACCCAGCATTACTCAGGGGTCATTCCTGGTGCTGTTCAAGGAACTATGAGGTGCAGGAGCTTAAACCTGGCCTTCCCCACCCCTCACATACAAAACCTGCACTCAGCCCGTTGAATCATATCCCCAGATCAGTTTTTTGCTTTTTTGGTTTAATTTTTGTTT
The DNA here is from genome assembly GCF_027595985.1 of Sorex araneus. Taxonomy (NCBI): domain Eukaryota; kingdom Metazoa; phylum Chordata; class Mammalia; order Eulipotyphla; family Soricidae; genus Sorex; species Sorex araneus. The sequence goes on along the minus strand of NC_073304.1, from coordinate 87,287,887 downwards.
TCTTTCTTTCTTTCTTTCTTTCTTTCTTTCTTTCTTTCTTTCTTTCTTTCTTTCTTTCTTTCTTTCTTTCTTTCTTTCTTTCTTTCTTTCTTTCTTTCTTTCTTTCTTTCTTTCTTTCTTTCTTTCTTTCTTTCTTTCTCATACTTGTAAGTGCTCAGGACTTATTGCTGCCTCTGTGCTTAGGAATCACTCCTGGTGAGCGATGGGGACCATATGGGGTATCAGGGATCAAATCCAGGTCAGTCGTGTACAACGAATGCCTTACCCACTATACTATCTCTTTGGCCTCACAGTTTTTAGGGGGTGGAGGGGCGTCAGGCCACACCTGGAAGCGCTTAGGGCTTCCTCAAGGCTCCGTCTGAATGGGGCTTGGGAGACCATATATGGTGACAAGGATCAGATCCAAGTGAACACATACAAGGCAAGTGCCTTACCTGCTATACCATGACTCCAGGCCCAGTTTCGCCTTCTTGTGCTGGTTCTGTAGTTGACTGTCCGAACTGTATAACTAGCTGAGATCTCTATGATACAGTCTACATTGACTTTTCTAGAGTGTGACTTTTTTATAATCTCATAAAACCTTAAAATTCAGAAGTCCCACCTGAAAGTAGAATTAAAGTTTTGTTTGTCCCCAAAAAGAAAAAACAAACAAACAAATGAGGGGCTAAAGCATAGTATAGTGAGTAGGGCGTTTGCCTTGCACACGGCCAACCCAGGTTCAGCTGACCCAGGTTCGATTCCCAGCATCCCACATGGTCCCCTGAGCACTGCCAGGAGTAATTCCTAAGTGCAGAGCCAGGAGTAACTCCTGAGAATTGCTGGGTGTGACCCAGAAAGAAAAAAAAACAAAAACAAATAAAGTTTTGTTTGTCTGTTCTGGGGCCACACCCACTGGTGCTCAGGGGTTAGTCCTGGCTCTGCACACAGGAACTATTCTTGGCAGTACTCAGGGGACCATATGGAATGCCAGAAATTGAACCCGGGTTTGCCGCATGCAAGGGAAACACCCATTCTGCTGTACTATTGCTCCAGTACCTGGAAGTATAATCAAGAACTGGAAAAAACCCTCGAACCCATCTGCAAGACAAGGAGCAGAGGTTCAGCACTGTGTGAGGGCCTGGCCAGGCTTCACGCTTCTCTTGGAACGTTTTCCCCGACTTCTCAGCTCAGCAGAGAGCCGGGACACCGTGGAATGCAACTATCTCCTTCCAGGGCTCCAGCCATTTTCAGGGCACCTGCTTCTTAACTTAAATTTTTATTTCTTTGGATTTTGTTTTGGGGCCACACCCAGTAATACTTAGGGGTTACTCCTGGCTCTACACTCAGGAATTACTCCTGACAGACTTGGGGGACAATATGGGATGCTGGGGATAGAACCCAGGTTGGCTGTGTGGAAGGCAAGTACCCTACTCACTGTACTATCTTTCCAGCCCCTTAACTTAATGGTTTCACCTGAGATGGAAAATAAGACTCAAAACCCAATTTTCCCTCTAACTCGAACATTAGACTAAAAGCAGCAGTGGGTATTAATCAGGCTGGGTGTTCATGTCAAGCCCTCGTCTGGGGTCCATGTGTTGGGGGTAGGGGTGGGAGTACACGGCCCCCATCTGCCCTTCATACTCTCCACAACAGCCCCCAGAGGAAGAAGCGACGTGCTGTAAGGTTCCCTTGTTTGTTTTAGGAGGAAACAGGCACGGAGATGTGTATTCACAGGGGCCTGGACTCAACTCCCACAGAAGGAGTGGAGAGTGGACAGACAGGATAAACAGCGCCAGATTCAGCCAAGGACAGATCCCAAAGCTGAGTTTTACGTAAAGGGGTTCTGTTCAGAGGCCAGCCCCCCTCCCCAGGCTAGAGAGAGTGAGGCAGCATCTGAGGGGCCTTTCCCACTGCCAGCTCCCTTCTGCAGAGGTGGCAGCTTCAGTTGACAATGAAAAGAGGCACAAGCAAGCGACCCAAGCATCTGTGTCTCACTCAGCTCGGCTCCTTCTCTTTACCCCAACAAACTCAGGGGGTGGGGCCTGGGGGGAGGCCTTTTCCCAGGAAATGGACCAGTGTCCTTGTGGAAACTCGGTCACCTTCAGTGCTCTTGAGGTGAAAGTGCTGGAAACTCAGACCCCCAACTATCAGTGTCATCGTTCTAGAAGAAAAGGAACAACCTCCTTTGGTGAAAATGTGCATACTGACCCTCTATTCTATAGTACACTTCTATTTTTTTCAAACAAAAATTTAATAGGATGATGGGACAGAAGCGATAGTACACTGGTTAGGACACTTGCCTTGCATGTGGCGAACCTGAGTTTGATCCCCGGCACCCCAGATAGTCCCCCGAGTCTGCCAGGAGTGATCCCTGATTGAAGAGTAGTGTGGCACAGAAACAAATAAGCAAACAAGCAAAATAGTATAGGATGTTGGTAGAACACTTAGAAAATGACTTTTAAAAGATTAATAAGAAGGGGCTGGAGCACAGTGGGCAAGTTCGATTCCCAGCATCCCAGATGGTTCCCCGAGCACTGCCAGGAGTGATTCCTGAGTGCAGAGCCAGGAGCAACCCCTGAGCATCACTGGGTGTGACCCAAAAAGTGGGAAAAAAAAAAAAAGGTTAAAAAGAAGAAAATAAAAACTGCTTTGATTCCCACCATCCAGGGTCCAGTTCAGTATCTGAAGCACAGGCTGGAGGGGAGTGGGGAGGTTGAGAGTCCCTGGGTTCCCCTCCTGCTCCCCTTGCACCTAGCCATAGAGCATTACGGATCACCAGAGCCTCTGTGTCGTCACCCACATGTGCCACACGTGAGCTAAAACCCCAGAACAGCCCTGCCCGGTGGAGGTCAGAGTGAGGCTCCTGGGTGATCGTACGAGGTCAAGTTCTGGGGCTGAGGGGTAAAGTGGAGAGAGCGCAATCAATATTTGCTGCTTTTATTTATTTTTACTATCACTTTGCACCGGAGCCCAGTTACATTTTCAGAAACAGCCTTTTCCAGTTGTAAAGTAAACTCAGCCTGGAAACAATATGGGGCCTGCCTGTGCATGTTTAATTCAAGGGGCTATTATTGTTAACTGACGTGACTATTTTTTGAAAATATATATTTAATACCCATGCAAGCACAAATATTTGATGTTTATTTGGAGATGATTTGCACTTCCTATAATTAGTAACAACCCTTTTTAAAAGGGAGAGAATGGGGGTGGCAGGAGGGAAACTGGGGACATTGGTGGTGGAAAATGTGCACTGGTGGAGGGATGGGTGTTCGATCATTGTATGACTGAAATGCAATCATGAAAGCTTTGTAACTGTATTTCACAGTGATTCAATACTAGAATTTTCTTTTAAAAAGGGAGGGGCTGAAGCGATAGCACAGAGGGTAGGGCATTTGCCTTGTACTCAGCCACCCCAAGTGACCCAAGTTTGATTCCCAGTATCCCATATGGTCCCCTGAGCACCGCCAGGAGTAATTCCTGAGTACATGAGGCAGGAGTAACCCCTGTGCATCGCTTGGTGTGACCCAAAAAGAAAAAAAAAATTTAAAGGGGGAGGTGGGAGGGAAGGCACCTCCTATTCTCCCAAAGAGAATAGGAAAGGGGGAGAGAGAAGTGGAGAGAGGGGAGAGGGGAGGGAAGGGGGGAGGAGAGAAATAGGCCAATGATATAGCTCAGCAGTAGAGCACTTGCCTTGCATGTGTGAAGCCCTGGATTCAATCCCCAGCACTACAAAAGAAATTGATTCTAAAAATTGATTAAAAGGTCAGAGAGAGGAGAAAGGTCAGAACAGCAGAATAGTGGGTAAGGTGCCTGCCTTGTATGCAGCCAACCCAGATTTGATCCCCAGCACCCCATATTGTTCCCTGAGCACTACCAGGGATGATGCAGAGCCAGGAGTAAGCCCTGAGCACTGCTGGGTGTGGCTCCAAAACCCCCCCAAAAAAGTGTTGAAATAAATTCTCTTGCTTAAATACCCTAGAATGGGAATGGTAGGTCATGTGGTCCCTTCAGTATCAAGTTTTTGAGGAATACACCAAATATACTGAACACCTACTGCGTCAGTCATAGGAGCTGGGTGTACGGGGACAGACGGGATGAGAGGGGGATTTTGTCCTCAGAACCTCCATCGGGATCATCGAGTGCGTTGCTGGAGTGTGAGTGTGGGACCCCGTGGGGGGCACAGCAGAGGGCCACCGAGGGGAAGCTGTGCAGATTGAGGCTGTGATCTGCGGCGGGGTGTGGGGTTCCCAAGTGACTGGACTTGGCCCCTGCCCTCGGGCTGGGGCACTGAACAGCCCTGTTCTGTTTGGAACAGGAGGAACCGACAGGCAGGTTTCCACAGGGTAGGGGAAGTGGCCCAGAGGGACGGAAAGTTGCAGCGGGAGAAACGGAAAAGGGCGTTCAGGGCAGGAGAGGTCTGTGCCAAGGCCCGGGGGCAGGAAAGTGGGGGGCTTCCTGGGAACAGCAGGAGCCCCATAGGGTAGCGGGTGGGGCAGGTGGGGTTTAGGAAAAACCATGACAAAAGACTGGCGAGGTCAGTAGGGGCAGTCAGGGAGACTTTGTCCTGTAAACATTTATATTCTAGAAGCAATCAGGGTACTCACTGTTTGTATAGGAATGACCTGAGTCCTGAGAAGGGGTGGGGAGCATTGAGAGCAAGATGGGAGGCAAGGAGGACCAAAGGGCAGTGGAAGACACAACAGGCATGCTCCGTGCCCATCAGGACAGTCTGTTCTAGGCAGTCACCACAGTGCTGGAGTGACACAAAAGTAGATATGACGCTCGGGGGTTCCCCAGGAGAGGAGCCAGCGATACCCAAATCAACAGCCTCGGTGCTCAGAGAGGGCTGGGTGTGGCCTGCTAGGGACGGGGAGGGGGTTCTGCTAGCTCCAGGAAAACAGGCCAGGACCCTCCTGCTGACCTGGGGCCTGGGCCCTTGGGCCTTGCCCACCCCAAGAATGAGGCGCAGGGCCCAGACGGGGAGCGCCGGGCCTCTGTTCTGACTCACCTCTGTTATCTGGCGTCCTTTCGCTGATACGCATCTTGTTTAAAACTCACAAAATAAGAAGCTTGGCTCTGGGAAGAATGTAAGGTTTTTTTTTTTTTTCTGCCTTCCTATTAAAAATAGATGGTCAGCTTTGCTTCCTCAAAGCCTTGCCTGGTGTTTACCTGAGCCAGGGCTGCTGTTGGAACCTCACAGGCTATTTCCTGGTGGGTCCCGTCGGCTGGGATGGAGAGCACAAGTTTCCATGGGGCTGTGACGGGAAGCCCCTGATTGGCGGGAGGGGCCCCTTCCTGCCTGCCCCCTCCCTTTGTTCCAGAACATGGAGCCAGGATCACCAAGCTGGGACCTCCCTCGGGCCAAATTCTCTTTCCCAGCTCTCAAAGCTGGATAGCTTTGGGATCCTGTTGCAAAGATAGAAACTGTATTTTTAAACAAGCAGACTGATTGCATCTCTGTTCAACTTTAGACTGATAAAGGTCCCACTGGAAGCTCCTGTGAAGATGTCTATAATGGAATGAGTCTGTATTTTAAACATATTGCGCACCCTGGGGACAGTTCTGTTATGCTGTTAGTTCCTGTGTCTTCTAACAGGACCCCTAAATATAGACAGCCCTCACATGTGCGTTTCTGTTTGCTCACACCCAGTCCCCACATGCATGCCTACATACATGTGCACACACACACACACACACATACCCCTACTGCGTACACTTGCTTTTTTTTTTTTTATCCTTTTTGGGTCACACCTGGCGATGCACAGGGGTTACTCCTGTTTCTGCACTAAGGAATTACTCCTGACGGTGCTCGGGGGACCATATGAGATGCTGGGAATCAAACCCAGGTCGGCCATATGCAAGGCAAATGCCCTACCCACTGTGCTATCGTTCCAGCCCCACACTCTTGCTTTTTAATGTCCCACACTGTGTCTCATTCTGCCTGAGCACAATACCAGTGGTGCTCAGGGATCACTCCTGGCAGTACTCAGGACTATATGTGGTGCTGGGGTTGAACTGGAGTTGGCCATGTATAAGGCCGCATCTTAAGCCCTAGACTATCTCTCCAGCTTCTTGGTACTGATTTTTCTTATCACTGCACTCCTGATGCTCACCGTGGAGAAAGCTGTCCCCTCAAACCCAGGGACTCTGGTACGTTTGCAAGCTTCCGAAGAGCAAGTCAACTTTTACATTGCAGGGCCCTTGTTTTAGCTCAACCCAACCTCATAGCTGGGCAAATTCTCTGCACTGTGCCCTCAGGGAACAGATGACATTAGTCTGCGGGTCCTTTCAGCATTGCATGAAAATAAGTGTGTTGAAGTGACTTGAGCAGTCTTGGGCTGTCTTGCCTTTCTGTTTTCTTCTCTCTGTGAGTTCTGGCAACTGCCCATCATCACCAAGAAACAGAAACTTTCCATCGTGCTGAGAAGCTCAGGCCGTGTTTATGCCACTTTGCCGTCAGCCCCAGTTCCCCAGGGGTGGCTGCTAATCTGCTTTCTGTCACTGAAGCTTAGCTGGAGAATGTAATTGTTGGAGAATTTAATATACACAGCACCACACAGTCCGTCCTCAGGGTTCGGCTGCTTGCACCCAACACGGTGTTTCTGAGTCGATGCGTGTGGTGCTGGTGGCAGTAAGTTGGTCTTTTGACTAATGACGAGCATCGCCCTGTGCACCTGTTAACCTGTTACCCAATCACCTAGTGGGCGAATGTGGCAAGGTGGGGTAAAGCTGGCAGCCTGTTTTAGGGAAGCATGTTGCTTGGGCACCATTCCAAGCATGTAGAGCTACTTGGTAAGGATTAATCAACTCATTTTTTTTTTTTTACTTTGGTACTGGAAATCTCTTGTTTTGTTTTGTTTGGGGGCCACACTCGGTGGGGTGCTCAGGGGTTACTCCTGACTCTGCCCCCAGAAATCACTTCCGGTGGTACTCAGAGAACCATCTGAGATTATTAAAGTCCAAAATACATTCCGAACAATTGTGTTGGGTGAGTCCTGGGGGATTTGGAGTATCTGCACCCACAGAAAGCACCCAGGCCTGTCGGAGGCTTGCCAGAGACTCTGTTTGATGTCACTGTCCTGGCTGAGAGCGCGGTCAGCAGCCCCGGCAGGGGAGGCACCCAGGAGCCGAGGCTGTTGCTTGGGGGAAGGTAGCAGGTCCCTGAAGGAGCCCTGGAAAATGGGTGGTGGTTTCTCAGAGACCCCAGTGTGCCCTCAAAGCTACAGTGTTGTGAGAACAAGGTGTTCATAAGAACTGTGTGTTCAGGAGCCGGAGCAATAGTACAGTGGGTAGGGTGTTTGCCTTGCACTCGGCTGACCCGAATTCAATCCCCAGCATCCCATATGGTCCCCCAAGCACCGCCAGGAGTGTAGAGCCAGGAGTAACCCCTGAGCATCGTTGGGTGTGACCCAAAAAGAAAAACAAAGAAGAACTGTGTGTCCAGACCAGAGACAAGCAACTCAGAACTCAAAGACTCTTCGAAGGGGAAAGAACAGTAGCGGATGTCCACATCCTGCTCTGGGTGACCACCTTGTGTAGGTGATAGATCTATCAAAGGCCCCTGGCATGGTGCGGCTGAACGCCCGCGTCTGTGGGGTCTGGCCAGCACCAGGAACAGATCTTTCAGGAAGCCTGTTCCCTCCTCTCCTGAGTGCCCTCGGAGGTGTCCTGAGTTGCCCTGCCACAGAGACTTTCCTCAGCCAGGAAGTGTCGGGGTCTAATCGGAGCTTTGTTTCAGGTGCAAACCAGGACGAAAGGACAGGGGGGCTAAAGCAGGGAAGCGTAGCCAGCTGCTTGCCAGAGGCCCGGGCACCATCCCCAGGACAGTGTAGTCCCTATTCCACTCCTCCATCCCCTCTCCCCTCACCCCCAGCCGGCCACTGAGCACCACAGGGCATGTCCTTAAAAAACAATTAAGGAAATGGGGAAAAGTGGGGTGATCGTGCAGCGGGAGGGCGCTTGCCTTGGACACATCCAGCCCGGGTTCTTTCCCCGGCACCCCATGTGGTCCCCCAAGTCTGCCAGAAGTTATCCCTAAGTGCAGAGCCAGGGATAAGTCCTGAACACCCTTGGACGTGGCCCAAAGACCAAAAAAGAAAACAGGAAAAAAAAAAAAAAAGGTGGGGGAAGAGTAATATGTAACTTAACCAAGTTCACCCATGTACTGGGAAGAATGAGGACTTCAGCTGAATTTCTAGATCCCAAGAAATTGAAATGGAAAACAGAGGGAAAGCTCAGCAGGGTCTGAGCTGGCAAGAGAGGTTGCTCATGAGTTTCAAATGTCCCTCGACAGAGGGCACATAGGGACAGAGGTGGAGGGCTATGGGCTCTTGAGGAGGTAAGGGGGTGCATTCTGTAACTTTGTCCATCAGTAACATAAACCTTACTCCTGCTTGAGCTGGAAAGATAGGGCAGGCATTTGCCCGGCAGCCAACCTGGGTTTGACCCCCGGCACCCCATATGCTCCCGGGAGCACTGCCAGAAGTGATTCCTGAGTACAGAGCCAGGATTAAGCCCTGAATAGCACCAGGTATGTCCCCCAAACCAAAAGAAAGCTAAAAACAAAAACATTACCCCTATTATAACCATGTTCCCTAAATTATACTTTATTTTAAAAGAGGGAATAAAAAGAAAAAAAGTAGATAAATAGCAAAAGGATTATTCAAAAAATTAAGTTCATCTCCAAATAAGATTTAAATTGTTTCTTCAGACTGGGTTTGTGGCTCAAAGATAGAGTACCTGCCTTTGCATGAATAAGGAACTGGCTTCTTGAGCACCCCTGTTTCCACAGCTCTGTGATGTTCCCTCTAACAAACTATTAGTAACTTTTTGTAACACTTCAGTGTCTGAAGACAGTATAGCTTAGTAGGGCACTTGGATTGCATTCAGCTGATGTGGGATCCATTCCCAACTTCCCATATGGTCCAACAGCCCAGCCAGGAGTGATCCCTGAGCACAGCAGTAGGCCCTGAGCACCCCCAGGCATGGCCCCCAAACAAACAAACACAAATTAACTACTTTACGTGTGTTATGTTTTGCTGATCAAAATCACACAGACTCCTGCACCAGCCCATTGCTTGGTGCTCAACCTGAGGCCAGACTTAGGATCACCCCGGGGAGTTTACAGAATGCAGCCCTCCCCCTCACCCCCCTCACCCCATCCTGCCCCGGGGTTCCTGAGTCCACCTCTTCTTTTTTTTCTTTTTGGGTCACACCCAGCAATGCACAGGGGTCACTCCTGGCTCTGCACTCAGGAATTACTCCTGGCAGTGCTCAGGGGACCATATGGGATGCTGGGAATGGAACCCGGGTCAGCTGCGTGCAAGGCAAACGCCCTACCCGCTATCGCTCCAGCCTGAGTCCACCTCTTCTGACACAAGGCCACACTTGGAGAGTGAGGGCTCAACAGGTCTGTCTGGGCCCCTCCTTAGCAGACAGACTAAATAACACCAGGGACAGAAATCAAAACTTCTTGGTGGCTTGATACTTGAGGGCTTCCTGTTAAAATAATTGCACAGACTTATTGGGCCTTGAAAAAGGAAGGAAATTCTGGCCTACACAAGACTGGGTATGACCCTAAGGACATTTTGCTAAGTGAAGTGAAGCAGTCACGAGAGGATTGCTGTCCAGTTCCCCAGATCCGAGGGACCGGAGTCATTCCATTTTTAAGGACAGAAGAAAGTGGCAGCTGCTCCCGGGAGTCAGTGTTTAATAGGCATCTACTGCAGAGGGTTTATTTAATTTATTATTTTTTAATTTTTATTTTCATTAGTAAGTCACTGTGGGGTACAGTTACAAACTTATGAACTTTCATGTTTGTATTTGGTTTACATCCCTCCACCAGTGCCCATTCTCCTCCACCAGTGATCCCAGTATCCCTCCCACCACCCCCACCCCAACCTCCACCACCCTCTGTGGCAGGGCATTCCCTTTTGTTCTCTCTCCTGTTGGATGTTGTAGTTTGCAATAGAGGTATTGAGTGGCCATCATGTTCGGTCTATAGTTCACTTTTGATATGCAGCTTTCAACCCGAGTGGGTCCTCCCAACATTCTCTACTAGGTGTTCCCTTCTCTGTCTCTGCTGCCTTTTCCCCCAGCATGTGAGGCCAGTTTCCAAGCTGTGGGGCAGACCTCCTGGTTCTTATCTCTACTACTCTTGGGTGTTAGTGTCTCATTCTGCTACTTTATATTCCACATATGAGTGCGATCTTTCTATGTCTATCTCTTTCTTTCTGACTCATTTCACTCAACATGACACACTCCATGTTGATCCACAAATTTATTCTTTTTCTATTCAGAAAAAAATAAATTACTCAGAGCCCCCTAGAAGTCCACTTTCTTTAAGTAAAACTGGAAGCACCCCTCCTCAATTGCACCCAAGGCTACTGTCACCCTTTGAATCATTCCAGCACCCCTGCATCCCAGGACAGTGCCACTTTGGAAAACACTGGATTTGAGTTTCACTTGGGGAAGATGGACAGGTTCTGGAGGTGGACGGCTGAATGCTAGGGGGAAATCCTATTAATCACTGGTGGGGCTGGAGAGATAGAAAAGACACTTCCCTTGTGCACAGACAACCCAGTTCAATCCCAGGCACTACACAGGGTCTCCCGAGCACTGCCGGGAGTGATGTCTGAGGACAGGTCCAGGAATAATCCCCAAACACTGCCAGCTGTGACCCTGAGACAAAACAGAACAGAAATAACCAGCAGAGTTAAGTTACAGCCACAAGACCCCTTCTCCATAGTGTAGACTCTACCAGGCTTTCAAACGATGTCTTTTTTAAAAGATAGTCAAATACTAGCTACTAGGAACCCGCATTTTAGGTCAAGTTGAAACACATGTGATTAAGGTCAACCGCCCAACCCAGGTTGCATTAGGAGGAGGCACGGGTGTCTGTGTGTCTGTCTCATGGCTAATCTGCCCAAACCCCAGCACTGATAGCTAGAGGGATCAACGTACTGTTTTAGATCTTGATGGTAGGAAGCACCCACAATTAAGAAACACTCAAATGTGGGAAAAATCATTTACCAATCCTGGTTTTGGGTAGCAAACCACAGAAGCCAATTCTGGCCAGTCTAAACAGAAGAGGGTTTTCCCCAGAAGATCAGGCTGGTCACAGAATGGTTGAAGACCTCGACTGACATGAGCCTAGAAAACCACCCCGCTCTGCTAGACTTCGGCTCAGCTCCCAGCCCCCGCTGCCCTGAGCCAGGCCCCGCTGTCCTGCAGCTTGTCATCATCCTTCCTCAGATTCCTCATGAGGAACCCTGAGAACCACCAGGAGTAATTCCTGAATGCAGAGCCAGGAGTAACCCCTGTGCATCGCCAGGGGTGACCCAAAAAGGAAAAAAAAAAGTGCATCTGAGGGGCCAGAGAAATAGTACAGTGGGTGGGGGGCTTGCCTTCTACACAGCCAAGCCAGGTTTGCTCCCCAGCACCACATATGCCCATATGGTCCCCTGAGTACCACCAGGAGTGATTCCTGAGCATAGAGTCAGGAGTAAACTCTGTGCATCGCTGGGTGTGTCCCAAAAACCAAAAAAAAAAAAAAAAAAAAAACCAATAGAGAGGGGCTGGCAGGGTGGCTCAGCCCTAGAAGACGTGTCTGCCTCTGTGAGACTGTGGTTCTTACCCCGGAGCCCCCCGCTGGCCCTGACTCCAGGGTCCCCTTGGAAATACATCTCAGGTCACACACTCAGGATGGTGTTTCTCCCCCCAGGCTATGACTTCTGCCAGGTCCTGCAGTGGTTCGCCGAGCGGGTGGACAGGATCATCCTGCTCTTCGACGCCCACAAGCTGGACATCTCGGACGAGTTCTCGGAGGCCATCAAGGCCTTCCGGGGTCAGGATGACAAGATCCGAGTGGTGCTGAACAAGGCCGACCAGGTGGACACACAGCAGCTGATGCGCGTGTACGGGGCCCTCATGTGGTCGCTGGGTAAGGTCATCAACACGCCCGAGGTGCTGCGCGTCTACATCGGCTCCTTCTGGGCTCAGCCCCTGCAGAACACGGACAACCGCCGCCTCTTCGAGGCCGAGGCCCAGGACCTCTTCAGGGACATCCAGGGCCTCCCGCAGAAGGCGGCCGTGCGGAAGCTCAACGACCTCATCAAGCGAGCCAGGCTGGCCAAGGTGAGTGGGGAGAGCCAGAGGCCTGACTAGGGGGACAGGGGAAGCCTGAGGCACTAGAGTAAGAGCCTCCAGATCAGGGCCCCTGTTGGAATTCTGGCTTCTCACAATGTGGTCTTGGCCGGATGGCTTCTGTGCACACCTGTTTCTGGTCCCTGCCGTGGTGCCGATGAGGGCACTCTCGGGGTGCTGGGAGAAGTTTGTGTGAGGAGCGTACTGTGCGCCCTGTGTGGCATGGCCCCTGGGCTCAGAGTGGGGCCCGCATGCCTGCTCACCGGGAGCTGCTGATACAATAGGACCACGGAACTGTGACTGCCTGAGCCAGAGAGCCCAGTGTCACCCCCAGCTCAGGTGTCACCCCCAGCACTTAAGGCATAAAGCTCCCTGACACCGCAGAACCCCAAGGAGCCCTGGGGAGCTTGACGCAGCTGGGGGCTGTCTGGGTGGTGCTGTTGTTCTCACTGCCCCAGTGGGAGCTGAACCTGGAGCATTGAGTGCCAGTGGGTGGTCTGTGGACCTCCCTGCACAGGCCGTGGCTCTGTCATGTCTCTGAGGAGCGGAAAGCACGAGACTCCCGACAAGTCTCACAAAGCAGGGCTGGAGCGATAGCACAGCGGGTAGAGCGTTTGCCTTGCACGTGGCCAACCCAGATTCAATTCCCAGCATCCCATATGGTCCCCTGAGCACCGCCACGGGTAATTCCTGATTGCAGAGCCAGGAGTGACCCCTGAGCATTGCCAGGTATGACCCAAAAAGCAAAAAAAAAAAAAAAAAAAAAATTCTCACAAAGCTTTTCTTTAGAGCCCATGCAGCTTGTGGTTCCGTGCTCTGAGGGGGAGACAGCCTCCAGCACTAGCCGGAGCAGAAGAACCAGAAGAGCCCCACATGGCTCTCCCGGCCCTGTCACATACAGGGGCATGTGTGTGTGTGTGTGTATGTGTGTGTGTGTCCATGTGAGTGTGTGTTTCCATGTGAGTGCATGTGTGTATAAGTGTGCATGTATATGTGCCCATGTGTGTTTATGTGTGGAGTGTGGGTGTGCATATGTGCGTCTATGTGAGTGCAAGTATGAGCTTGTGTGAGTACATGTGTATATGTGAGTGTGCTTGTGTGCACATATGTGCACATGTGTGCCATATGAGTATGTCCATGAGTATGTATCCATGTGAGTGCATGGTTGCATGTGTGTGCATGTGAGTGTGTAGGCAATTCCTGAGGTGGCAGAGTGGAGGGTGTCGGTCAGTACCTCGAACATATACATATGCCCCACGAGCACCCGTCATTCCTCAGGTACTCGGACCTGCAGCCTAGTTTAGGAGCCAGAGCTGAAGTCTGTCCTGACTCCCTCACAGCAAGTTTACAAGGACCAGGTCAGCTAGCTGGTGTGCAGGGTCTCCTGACCCACTCGTGACAACTCCAGGACTGAAGGACAGCACTACCTGCTCCTGCTCTAGCCTCCGCTCCAGCTGACCGCAGCCCTCAGGGCCCCCAAATCCCCTGCCACTCTGGCCAGGAAGTCAGGCCAACCCACTTCCCCTCGCCTTCTGGAGAAAAAGAACCACCCCTCCCACACCCGCCTGCTGCAGGCCTGACCCTCGGGACCCCGCTCCGCCTCTTGCAGCCCACGCTTGCTCAGCTCCTGCAGACCAGGACAGGGAAGCCTGTCTGAGATGGTGGGGCCACACCCACCCCACCCTGTTACAGACCCCATACGCCCACTGGGGTGTGAGTGCTGCGCTTTGAGGGGCCTCTCCGGGGAGGCAGGGAAGGCTTCCCTCACTCACCCCCTCACAATCTGGAGAAACTCCCTACTGCATGGCCCACGTGCAATGTAGGGGCTGGAGAAATAGTCGAATGTCAGGCACTTGCCATGGACGCAGCCAACTCAAGTTTGATCCTCAGCATCCCATATGGGGTCCCCTGAGCACTGCCAGGAGTGATCCCTGAGTGCAGAGCCATGAGTAACCCCTGAGTATTGCCAGGTGTGACCCAAAGACCAAAAAACAAAAACCAAAAAACTAGTAATTCTGGGTGTACTCTTATTCTCTGCTCAATTCTTATCCCAGTGCTCCCAGTGCTCAGTGCTTAGTGCTCAGTGCACACAGTACTCAGATACTTGGTGCTCAGGAGCCCTTTGCTCAGTGCTCCAATGCCCTACTGCAGCTCTTGCTCCCTCCCCCTGCCCCCAGATCATCTGATCTGCAGCCAGAGGTACTCCCATGAGTCAGGGCGCCTTACCTCTCTTTTGGCCACAGGCCATTTCCCTTTGGAAACATGGCCCCTTTTGCCCCAGTTCTGTGTGGCACGGTGAGTGCACCACTCACTTCCCGATCTCCTGAAACGATTTCTCTCTCCTGCCTGGCCTGGGCATGGTGCCTGCTAACAGCACGTGGTATCTCTCTTCTCCAGCTGGCAGCGCTGACCTGAGCCCTCGAGAACATAGCACCCCACCCTTCTCTTTGACCAGAGCTGGCCGATCTTTGAGGCCAGTGAGAGGCGGGGGGAATAAAGGGGTTTTTTTTTTGTCTCTCGCTGAACCCAGAGCTGCTCAGGCTGACTCTGGCTCTGCACTCAGGAATCACTCCTGATGGGGCTCGGGGGAACCATATGGGATGGCGGGGACCAAACCGAGGACAGACAGGCACCTACCCACAGTACTATCGCTCCAGCCCCGGGGGTCTCGAGATTTGAGGGGGCTACTTCTCAGTGCCCGTGGATATTTTTCACAGGTGGACCTTTCTGTGGTCTCCAGACAAAACACGACTCAAGGCTGTAATGAGCGTGCCACTCAGCCACGCAGAGCATCATGGGAACATACATCCCTGCTCCCCTCTGAAACGGGCCAGTGGCCGGGGCTCGGGGAGGCACAGATGCCACTCTGTGCTCTGAGTAGAAACAATGCTGGTCCTTGTGTAGAGGTGGGGGCAGGGGGCAGCCAACTTGCTGAGCTTAACTTCTAGGAAAAACAGCCTGACTCTCTTGTCTGCCAAGGAACCGTCGCTGGCCTGTTCCTTCACGTTGAAGGAGAACATTGGAAGTGCGGCTGTTTCTACCCTGTACTTTTTGGTGCCAGCGCGGTGCCAGCATGGGCACAGGAAACAGACTCTCGGCCACAGGGGGCAAAAAAAGAGAACTCAGCACAATGGCCCCAGCCTCGAGCGCTGGCTGGCCGCTTGAACTCATCAGCAGTTTTGTGGCTCTTTGGGAACTTGTTGATGCTGAAATGGGCACAGAGTCGCCGAAGCGATGCTATTTGCTGAGTTTGTAAAAATGCTATGCATAGGGCTGGAGCAATAGTATGGTGGGTAGCTAGCTTGCCTTGCATGTGGCCAAACCGGGGTTTGATCCCGGCATCCCATATGGTCCCTTATCACTGCTGGGAGTGATCCCTGAGCACAGAGCCAGGAGCACTGCCGGGTGTGGCCCCCAAACAAAAAATGCTATGCCTGGGGCTGGAGAAACAATACTGGGATTAAGGCATCTGCTTGGCACCGCTGACCCTGGTTCTGTCCCCGGCACCATACATGGTCCCCAGAGCCCTGCCAGGAGGAACAGCCTCTGAGCTTTGCTGAGTTCCCCCAGCTCTCCCACTCCCACCCCGCCCCTCCCACACACACACCGCCATTTGGTTTCTGGTTTGGGTTTTTGTTAAAGGGGAAATTAACATTTAGGGAAAGACAAGGAGAGGGCAGGTGAGGTCACTGTGGTTCTGTGGACGTCAGTTTCATCTGCAGGCGTGCTTCCTTAGACACGGCTCAGGCGCTGAGCTCCGCTTCCTAGTGCGTTTGCGAGGCTGGACCCGTAGAAATGCTGGAGTTTCTACGCTGGAGTGTGGAGTGCCATCTGACAGCAGCTGGTGATGAGTCCTTAAAGGACCAGCCCCACGGGGGCTTTTAAAAATAGCTCAATGGTGACCAGTGACCCTAGTGTGCGGCTTTGCATGTGGGATGCAGGTTTGATCTCCAACACTGCATGGTCCCTCCAAGTACCACTGGGGGTGACACCCCCTTATTCCCCCCTCCCCGCACCCCCACACACACGGCGGCCCGTGGTGCCAGTGTGGAACCAGCAGCAGCTCCCACTTGAATGTGAGAGCACACTTGAGCACATCATGGGCACACTTCACAGCGTGGGCGTCTGCCTGCCAGGCTGTTCAGCACCGCACGGCCGGGGTGCCACCCTGCTCCCCTCCGCAGGGCTTGCGGGGGGTCCCGGGAACCTCCTGGAGCGGGAGTTGGAGGAGGCTGGAGGAGCCCCGTCTAGCTTCCTCGCCACCGTTCTCAGGACTCACCTGGTGCCTTGGAAGCCTTCGGGGAGGCTGGCCCCAAGCCTGGAGTCCCATCCCGGCCACTCTGTTTTTGGGGGCCTGAGGAAGTGCGGGCCAAGGTGGCTGCTCAGAGACGTGGGACACAAGCTGCCCCAGCACAGGCCTGGGAGCTCACAGGAGCCCAGTGCTGATAGAACCTCCCCCTTCCACCCACAGGGTCCTCAGTCCTCAGCCCTGAGCACTGTGAGGGCCGAGGTGAGGGCAGGAGCCCCCTGGGGAGGGGGGAGCTGTGGGAGTGCCCAGCACACGCAGTTCAGCCCAGGAACACCCCTCGGGCACGGGCTGGGGGACCAGTCCTGGGGGGCTGGGAGCTGCGTGGTGACTCGGCCGTCTCTGATCAAGCCAAGGCACCCCCTGCCCAAGGTGAGGGTCTCGGGGAACCCTGCAGGGACCTGGCCTCTAGCAGGGGCCTTACACAAAGCCCTTGAGGATGGGGTGTGAGCGTCTGTGGCCCCAGAACACTGTCAGCTGAGCACCAGAGACAGAGACACCTGCAGATTCTGGGGTGATGACTCCAGCGAGCGACTGATTCCCCCTCCCCAGTGAGTGTGTCCTGCCTTCAGGGCCCTTCTCCTGTTCCCCCACCCTTCTCTCCACGCCCACCCTCAGGAATGCAGTGGAAAGGCTCCCTTGCTCACTCAGGGCCGTGGGAGTATTTCAGTTGTCCTCACTGCGTCTTCCCCTCCGGGTGCTCACCCTGGGCTGGGGCCCCGCCGGGGCAGCCTCCTGCCTGCGCACCCTCTTGATTTAATTTCCATTCTTCCACGAGGTTCCGGGAGAAGCCTGTTTCCTGTAATAGCGTTTCCCACCGCTGCACTCTCATTTTCTCTCAGTAATCACCTCTCTGTTTTCCATCCGCTCTGATGTCAGTTGTTGTCCTGAGTCCCACATGGCCCTGCGCAGGGCTCCAGCCGCAGAGAACTCCGGGAAGGAGTGTTTCTTAACATTGGGACACTGTTTGGGGAGGCGGTGACGCTGTGGGCAGAGCCCTCCAGCAGGACCTGCCACGTTTGAGAGACAGGCCCAGTCCTGGGCTCCTTGCACTGGGGCTCCTTGTCCAGAGATTGTGGGAACGATGGGCAACACCTGCAGAGACCCTGAGTCTCAGCTGCCCCTGGGCCGATGGGGAGGTCCTGCCCACAGCGGACACAAGCTTCCAGGATCACCTGTCACCTCCCAGTACAGAGAACCCCAGATGCATTTGTCCTACTGCTCCCGTTTAGAAAAAAAAATCTTAAAAAAATTTGTTTTAAACCAGAAAGCCGTGTTTTATTTATTTATTTGTTTATTGCTTATTTTTGGGTCACACCTGGCGATGCACAGGGGTTACTCCTGGTTCTGCACTCAGGAATTACCCCTGGTGGTGCTCAGGGGACCATATGGGATGCTGGGAATTGAACCCGGGTCGGCCACGTGCAAGGCAAACGCCCTACCTGCTGTGCTATCACTCCAGCCCCCAGAAAGCCGTGTTTTAAAGCAGAGCCAGTGCAACCCAAGCTCCTCCTCCATCTTTGAGCTATACAGGAGGTGAAGGGAAAAGAAAAAAAGAATAGAAAAATATCTTACTAGTTACTCTCTTGATACTCTACCTTCTTTAAACAAATAGAAAATACAGGGGCTGGAATGATAGCACAGCGGGTAGGACATTTGCCTTGCACGTAGCTGATCCAGGTTCAATTCCCAGCATCCCATATAGTCACCTGAGCACTGCCAGAAGTAACCCCTGTGCATCGCCAGGTGTGATCCAAAAAGAAAAAAAAAAAAAGCAAAGTAGAAAATACCCCCAGTTACTCTCAGGGCAACAACCTCCCTGACCACTACCTCACCCCATCCTTCCAACCTCTCTCCTCGCCCCATCCTTCCGATCCCCCTTCCTCACCCTATCCTTCCAACCCCCCCTCCTCACTCCATCCTTCCACCCTCCCCTCCTCGTCCAATCCTTCCAGCACCTGAAGGGCACTTTAGTAAATGCTCTTTGTGGATCTTCTGTCTGTTCCCCCTCCCTGCCTCTTTGTGGGGTCATCTGTGCTTGGGGGGCACTGGGTCCCCACCCCAGACCTCAGCTTCATTGAGTGGTGCCCACCATGCCTGCCTGGGGCATGGCCCCATCTCTCCCAGCCCCTGGACCCCCTGTCCCAAGGACCGTGGTCCTAAACCTGGGCTGCTCCTGGCTGGTTGGGAGATGTCCCTACCGCCATCAGCATGGGGCACCTCATCCTCCCTGGCATCTGTGTGCCCCCAGGTGCATGCCTACATCATCAGCTACCTGAAGAAGGAGATGCCGAGTATGTTTGGGAAGGAGAACAAGAAGCGGGAGCTCATCAGCAGGCTGCCGGAAATCTACGTCCAGCTGCAGCGCGAGTACCACATCTCCGCAGGCGACTTTCCCGAGGTCAAGACCATGCAGGTACTGGGAGCCCAGCAGGCACTGGCCCGGGGCGGGGGGTGGGCGCCGCTGCCCTGGCCAAGAGGAGGATGTGTGCCCCTCTCCATGGGGACCCCTGGAACCAGGCTCCCATGAGTGGAGAGCAGAAATGCCCCCCTGTACCAGCATGTCCGCAATAAGAGGACACGGTTCAACAAACAAAGCTTGTAAGAAAAAAAATCAGCTGAGCAGAGACTGGAGCAATAGTGCAGTGGGGAGGGCATTTGACTCGAATGTAGCCAGCCCAGGTTTGATCCACAGCACCCCATATGGTCCCCCTGGGTATACGCTGTCACTGTCACTCTCATCCCATTGCTCATCGATTTGCTCGAGCGGGCACCAGTAACGTCTCTCATTGAGAGACTTATTGTTACTGTTTTTGGCATATCCAATATGCACAGGTAGCTTGCCAGGCTCTGCTGTGCAGGCTTCATACTCGGTAGCTTGCCAGGCTCTCCGAGAGGGGCGGAGGAATCAAACACGCGTTGGCCGCGTGAAAGGCAAACGCTCAATCACTGTGCTATCGCTCCAGCCCGGGTATATGCTTAAAAAAAAAAAAAAATTACAAACTCAGAATAAATGCATCATAGAGGGGCCGGAGTGATAGTACAGCCAGTAGGGTGTCTGCCTTGCACGTGGCCGAACCAGGTTCAATTCTCAGAGCCGGCCACCAGGGCTCAGCCTCAGAGGCAGGAAGAAGTTCGTCCAGGGGAGGTGCTGAGCCCTGACCCCACAACCCGGCGCTCAGGCAAGGCTAGAGCCCGCTGGCTCCTTAGCGGTCCCCTAGGAAGGCTTGTGGGATAGGGCTGGGGGAGGTTCCCTCGGGGCAGGGTCCCCCTCTCCAGCACATTCATCCACACAGAGACCATGTCTGGGCCAGGGCAGGGCTGTCAGCTCTGAGATGAGTTTATGAGGGTCTGTGCATTTCTCAGGTCATGCCAGCAGTGCCCCCCATGCCAACTCTGATGGGGGGGTTGTTTTTGTTTTTTTTTGGGGGGGTACACACCTGATACCTGATGATGCTCAGGGGTTACTCCCGGCTCTGCACTCAGGAATCACTCCTTAGTGGTACTCAAGGGACCATAAGAGGTGCTGGGGCTCAAACCCGGGTCGGCTGCATGCAAGGTAAATGCCTTACCCACTGTACTCCAGCCCCTAATGTTTTAGTTTTTTGTTTTTTTTCTTTTTGGGTAACACCCAGAAATGCTCAGGGTTTACTCCTGGCTTTGCACTCGTGGTGCTCAGGGGACCATATGGGATGCTGGGAATCAAACCCGGGTCGGCGTGTGCAAGGCAAACACCTTACCCACTGTGCTATTGCTCCAGCCCCTAGTTTCTTATCTTTTCTCTTTCTTTTTTCATTGTTTTGTTTTGGAGGGCCATGCCTGGTGGTGCTCAAGAGACACTGTGGTGCCAGGATCAAACCGGGGGTTCCCACATGTGAAGCAACCCTCAGCTTTTCTGTGCCATGTCTCCAACCCCTCATTCATACCCGTTTTAAGTCTGACCTCCTTGTGCTCTTGTGAACCAACTGGCTGGGGTGGCTCTTAGCTGGGGCGATAAGCCAAGTCTGTTCTGAAGGTGTTAGGGTCCGGTGTCGATATTTTCCCCCTCCGAATCCACACAAAGAGCTCAGCCAGTAATGTAATAAACAAGCGCAGTTTATTAGCCAGCTAGCTGGGGTCAAGCTTCTAGGCACGCAGGCCCAAGCAAGACCCCGGACAAGGGCAAAGCCGCAAATTTTATAGTCCGTGCTTACATCCCAACCCACGTACAAATTTTAACAAAAGCATGAGTAAAAATGTAAGTTTCATGATTCAGAGGAAAACATACTTTCAAATAGTACAAACAAGTAGTTACAGATAGGTAATCTAGACATGTTTTCAGAACATTCTGGCAGCTACCCACTCTGCTTGTAGCTGGGTGGCTTCTATAGACAGTGAATAGCGGTTATGAAACTATTTGCCAAGGCTGAGTTTTCAGCCCAAATTACCTTCCCTCACAGGTCATCGGGGGGAGAAGCGGGGGTTTTAAGAAAAACAAAAAGGTTTAAGTAAAACAGGACTTGGAGCAGGAACCAGGCATGATGGAGTTGCTCCTGACCGCTCTTTGTCCAACAAAGGTTTCTTGGCCGGGCACTGCCCGTAAAGCCACTGGAGGGGGCCTGCTTTCCTACATCCACACATCCATCTGGCAGAAGGAAGAGGGCATCACCGCAGATGGGAGGGTGCGGCCCCCAGCCCCCAACAGCAGGGAGCAGCACAGCCAGCCTGTGTGCGAAGCCGCTCTCAGGTCTGGAAAACACTCGGCATGCTGGGAGTGAGTGGACAAGGGCAAGCACTTGGAGATGGGATGGGAGAGAACTTTACCTTTTGGGAGAAGCAGATTCTGGACCTGGGCCTGAGGGCTTGATGGACTCAGTTGTCGACATGATTCTTCTTACCCAGTGTGACTGCATCACCGCAACACACTGTGCCCCCACAGAGCAATGACCCTGTGGGCAGGGCGCTTGCCTTGCACCCTGCTGACCCAGGTCCGAGTCCCAACATCCCGACACCTGAGCACTGACAGGAGTGATCCCTGAGCACAGAGCCAGGAGTGATTCCTGAAATGCCTCTGGATGTCGCACAAACAAATAAACAAACCCGTGCTGGGGCGAGGGGGCAGTGACAAAGGAGACCGAGACCCCCCCAGAGCGTCCCTGAAAATCAGGAGGCCACAGTTCCAGCACAAGATGTTTGCTTTGGAGATACCCTGGGGAGAGCAGAGCTGGATATGGTTTGCCTCGAACCCCAGCCTCCTGGTCAGACTTGGGGGTGGGGGATACCCCAGGATGTGACCCCATAGGACTGCTTCCTTCTTTTTGTTTTGTTTTGTTGCTCTGTTTTGCTTTGGGGGGCCACACCTGATGGTGCTCAGGAGTTAGTCCTGGCTCTGTACTCAGGGGGGTCACTCCTGGCAGGCTTGGGGGACCCTATGGGGTGCTGGGAATCAAACCCGAGTCAGCCACATGCAAAGCAAGTGCCTCGCCCACTGCACTACCCCTCCAGCCCCTGGCAGGACTGATCTTCTCCCATAAGAGCTTCATTCGCTGCTTTCATCCCACCCCTGCAAAGTCAGGGCTCTGGCCTTGCCAGCTTTCAGAGGGCTGCTGAAGAATCCAGCCCCGGGGTGGGTGGAACATCTGGGCGGCCTCGGCCTCCTTCTCATTGGACACAAGGGGCTCTGTGTGCCGAGCTCTCGGGCTTATTCGGAAGACACCGGGGAGGAGCCCAGTCATGTTGATTTGTGCGTGATTTCTGTGTCGGCGGCTGCCCTCTGGCCTCAGCTGGCCCACTCTGTCCCCTGGGCTGACCGCCGTGTGGGCAGCAGGAGCCCATGTTGGCCACCCTCTGGGGCACTGATGCGGGCTGGCCCACAGGGACCCAGGTTGGTCACGAGGCGGCGGGTCTTGCAGAGTGGAAGGTGCTTGAGAAGCTGCCACCAGCCCAGCAGCACAGGGAGCCCGAGAAGCAGAGCCTTCGAGGGGAGGAGGTGGCCTGTGTCCCCTCCACCAGCTAACAGGCTCCATCTCCAAAGAGCAAGCATATCCCCGAGTCCAGTGAGGCTTCCCTGGGTGAAACAGGCTGGCCCCCAGCTCCGCGGATGGGCACAGGAAGAATGGCCAGTCTCCAGGGCACGTGGCTATTGGCAGGGCCAGAGGGCCGGAGAGACACTCAGTGGACTGAATCTAGGCCTTGAATGTGGGAGACCAAGATTCTATCCCCAGCACCACGTGGTCCCCCAAACACTGCCAGGAGTAACCCCTGAGCACAGTTACCCTGAAGCATTGCTGAGTATACAAAACAAAAACAAAAACCCTAAACAAAAACCCAAACAAAAACCCAAAACAAAAAACTGTTTAAAGAAAGGAGAGGGTGCTGGAGTGATAGCACAGCGGGTAGGGCATTTGCCTTGCACATGGCTGACCTGGGTTCGGTTCCCAGCATCCCATATGGTCCTCCGAGCACCGCCAGAAGTAATTCCTGAGTGCAGAGCCAGGAGTAACCCCTGTGCATCACCAGGTGTGACCCAAAAACAAAAACAAAAAGAAAGGAGAGAAAGAACAAAGTTGTATAAGAATCAATATTTAGAAAAATGACATGCATTGGTTTTCATTGTTTGGGGGCATGTCCAGTGGTTCTCAGAGGGTCACACCTGGGACTACTAAGGGGCCCACGGTGCTCTGACTCAGGACCACACACACACACACACACACACACACACACACACACACACACACGCACGCACCACAGAATAGTCTTGAGCCACATCCCCAACCCTGAAAAGAACTGTGGATGGATGGGTAAAGGGTGGGTCGGGAGAACCAGGGAGACAGCTCAGAGGATTGGAATTCTTCTTTTCCATGTGGGAACCCTGATTCAATTCTCAGCACTGTGCATCCCACCCCTCCCACCCCCCCCACAACAACAACAACAACAAAAAGCATGGTCGGATGGATAACAGGTGGGTGGGTGCATGTGAATAGATGGGTGAGTGGGTGGGTAGCCGGGCAGACAGATGAGTAGACGAGTACCAGAAGGGGTGAGCAGTTTCTAAGGGCACCCCTGGAGCCTCTACCTCGGCAGCTCCTCTCTTGGCCAGTTTCAATGTCTCCTAGGGAACCCCCAGAGCTGGGATCTGTTGCTCACCCACCGACAGGCCTAGAGCTGGGGCCTGGCCAGCCTGGGTGGCCCAGCCTGCTGGCCCCAGTGAGAGTCCCCTCACCACTTACTCGAATCCTGACCCAGCGTTCCTCAGCCTTTCCCCTCCATGACCTCTTTCTGACCTTGTTTCCTTCCTGTGGTTCTCCCCTCACCCCCATCCTACACCAGTTTCCCGCTGCTCACATGTTGTAGCCCCTGTTTACATGATTTTCACCTGTGGCCCCCTTGGACTATCCTGGGGGGGCCATGGAGGGGCGCGTGGCAAACACTGTCCTAAACTACAATTTCTGTTTTTGTCTTAGGGGTCACCCGGCTGTGTTCAGGGCTTCCTCCTGGCTCTGCACTCACTCCTGGTGGGCTCAGGGAGCCTTATATGGGGTGCCAGGGATCTAATCTGGATCCACCGAGCACAAGGCAAACACCCTACCTGCTGTACTATTGCTCTGACTCCTGTAACTAGAATGTTTAGCTGATTAAAAATATATATATATATATTTTATATATATATATATATATATATATATATCAGTTATATATATATATAACTGGGGCCAGAGTGACGGCGCAGTGGGCAGGGTGCTTGTATTACATGCTGCTGACCTGGGTTCAGTTCCAGGCATCCCATATGGTCCCCCAAATGTTCCCCCAAGTATTGCCAAGAGTGATCCCTGAGCACAGAACCAGGAGTCAGCCATGAGCACCACCAGGTGTGGCCCCAAGCCCCTTAGTCGTTCCCCTCCCCCCAAAAAAAACCCCAAAAGCAACTTCCTTCATTATTCAGCCAGACACAGCTTCTGTCCCATGCTTGTCCCCTGCTGAGATATGTGTGTCCCCCTGCAGGAGCAGCTGGAGAACTACGACTTCACCAAATTCCACTCGCTGAAGCCCAAGCTCATCGAGGCCGTGGACCACATGCTGACCAACAAGATCTCCTCCCTCATGAACCTCATCAGCCAGGAGGAGACCAACATGCCCACGCAGCTGGTGCAGGGCGGCGCCTTTGACGGCACGGCCGAGGGCCCCTTCAACCAGGGCTACGGCGAGGGCGCCAAGGAGGGCGCCGACGAGGAGGAGTGGGTGGTGGCCAAGGACAAGCCGGTCTACGACGAGCTCTTCTACACCCTGTCCCCGGTCAACGGCAAGATCTCGGGGGTCAATGCCAAGAAGGAAATGGTCACCTCCAAGCTGCCCAACAGCGTGCTGGGCAAGATCTGGAAGCTGGCCGACTGCGACGCGGACGGCATGCTCGACGAGGAGGAGTTCGCGCTGGCCAAGCACCTCATCAAGATCAAGCTGGACGGCTACGAGCTGCCCAACAGCCTGCCCCCGCACCTCGTGCCCCCCTCCCACAGGAAGTCCCTGCCCAAGGCCGACTGAGGGGGCGGGAGGCGGCGTGGGTGGGATTGGGGGGTGGGGAACCTGGGCCCCGAGGCCGCTCTGCCACGGATTCTGCCCTGAACGACCTCGGGCCAGGCACTGCTGCTTCGTGCCTCGGTTTCCCTGTTCACAGAATGGGGAGGGCAGACACCGAACACTAGACACGGGGTCCTCTCACCCCGACAGTTCCCTGAGTTTCCATTCAAGTCTCTCGTGGGGAGGGGGTGAAGAAGATGGAAGAGCTGAGGAGAAAGAGCAGTTGTCCAAAGAGAAACTGGAGAGACAGAGGGGGCGTCTCAGAGGCTAAGGGGGTGCTGGGGGCCACAGGCAGCCTGTCTGTAGCCCCATCTGTCCCTCAAAGACACGGGAAGGAGCAGAGACAATCTTTCTGCCAGCTTCATGTTTGTTGGGGGGCGGGGGCAGAGGGAGTGGTCTTCTATTCTCTCCACACTGTCTTCGGCACCTGCAGGTGTGAAAGGAACCCCCGTCCGGTCTGTGCACACCCCCCACCAGCTCTGTCCCCCTCCTGCCCACACCGCCCCCCCCCTCCAGTCCCCAGCACAGCAGCTTCTGAGCAGGTGTTTGGAGCCCTCATCTGCACTCATCCATGCCTGGGAAGATGCTGCATTGGATTGCCGTCAAGATTCTGCATTCCACTCTGGTCTGGCGGTCCTGGACGATGTCTGCGCAGTGGAGTCTGTTTCTAGAACTGAACCCCACCCGGGGAGAGGGGATGCCCCCACACCCGTGCTCTCCGTGGCTAGCAGCAATGTCTCTGGTTACAGGTGTGTCCCCTTGCCCAGGGACACAGGAGCAAATGCTGCCCAGGGCTGTCAGGGAGAAGAAATATGTCTACTCACCTAAACACTGGTTTTTGATCTGTTTTTCTTTTTTTTTTTTCCCCCTTTTATGGAGTTGGGGAAGGGGCGGGGAGGGCAGGTGATTTTTATTTTGCCCACTGTCATTTCCTTACAGGCCGAGAGCCTTTACTCAGAAACAGAGTGAAATCTGAGATCAGAAGCCTTTCTTTCAAAAAACTCTGGTGCCCACCGTGGCCGTGCACCATGCAGGCACGCATGGACCCTGGCTCTGGACTGTTCCCTCCCACGGGCCCCCTGCAGGCCTGTGTCAGCGGTGGCTCACCAACACCCATGTACTTAGGAGGTGCCTTCGTGGGGCACAGGTGCCTTCTCTCTCCTCTCCTCATTGACGCAAATGCGACCCGGGCCCCCTCTGAGCCTTACACAAACCCACACTTTTGTCCTGGGGCAGCAACAAGGGGAAAAACTCGGGAACATTCTTCAACCCGCACCCACTTCACAGTCCTGCGCTTTCTCAATAATCAAGCTTTAAAAGAATAAATGCATACTATGGGATTTTTTTTAATCTTCACGAGCACTTTTGAATTCATTAGACACAGAAAAAGATGTGTCTGATTGCAGCTCTGTAACAAGCAGGTGGCTGTGCCCCGTGGTGCCTGCGTGACAGCGTGAGAGAGAAGAGATGGTCAGGCAGGGGCGAGACACACCAGGGCCAGCTGATTTCCCATTAGAGTTATCACAGCTTGTAATTCATCAGTTACCCGATAGAAAGATGAAACACAAACAAATATATATGTGACAGGTGTGTGTGTCCTCTAACACGTGCTCCTGTGTTCAGATGATGACCTGGTCAGTCAGGTTTTGTCCATTTAGGACCTTGAGGAATTTTTAGAGGAGCAGCAGGTTGAGGGTTTCTGACTTGCAGGAATGGCTTAGGCCCTGGGCTCACCCCCATCCCTGGGGAGTCGCTGGCAGCCAAAATCCTAACCCCACTGGGCCCCGGGGTATCTCCTGGGAAGGAAAAGGAAACCTCATGTCCATTTTTCTTCATATCTCTCTCTCACGACATGAAGTCATTTGACATGAAAAGTTGGAAAGAAAAGAAAGGCCTGGAGATGGGCTGGGGTGATAGCATAGCGGGTAGGGCGTTTGCCTTGCACGCGGCCAACCCGGGTTCAAATCCCAGCATCCCATATGGTCCCCTGAGCACCGCCAGGAGTAATTCCTGAGTGCAGAGCCAGGAGTAACCCCTGTGCATCGCCAGGTGTGACCCAAAAACCAAAAAAAAAAAAAAAGAAAAGAAAAGAAAGGCCTGGAGAACAACTGGGACGGGGGCCACTGGGGACCCAGAGCTTCCTGGGCCCATCCAGAGTCTGAATCCGGGGCCAAAGCACCTGTTCCTGCCCCCTCACCCCTGCAGCCTGCGGTGGAAGATCCTAGCTCTCCTGCATCCGTTCAGCTTGGCCACATTGCCTTGCCCACACCACCCCAACATTCAGTGCACCCTTCCCAGATGGGCAGAGGCTGAGTGTGCTGGCAGGTCAAGCTGAAGCAGGAAACTCGGCAATCACAGTTCTGAGGCTTGAGATGATTTTCTTCACAGCACATGGCTTTCTGTAGCGTCAGCTTCTGCAGTTGAACTGGGAGAGGGAGTGAAAATTTCCTGCTCCTCCAGTCAGCTTCTGTTGGGTGCGCTCCTGATGAGGACTCCAGGTCCTGCCGGGACTCCCCACTCTGTAGGTGCCAGACCCTCCAGCTCAGCCCAGCGGGGAGCGTGGGTTTGTGGCACTGTACCCCGGGGGCCGGCCCACTCCCAGCGGGCAGAGCTGCACATTCCACATTGGTCTCTGCAGCGTTATCTTCTGGACTTTGGGCTCTGGGCCCTTCCTCAAGAGGAATTGTGTCCTCAAACTGGCGCTGTGGCCAGGGCAGTGAGGGGCTGCCCGGGGGGAAGGAGGGTGCAGCCACCACCTGGGCCTTTCTCTCTGTAGTGTGCCACCTTCTTTATCCCCAGAGAAATGAACAGCCTAGACTAACCGAATCCAAGAAAAGCATGAACTGACATTTTTACTTTCTCTGTGGGATGGGACAGAAGAACAACATTCTTAGAGGGGGAAAAAAACAAAACCTGAGTCTGTTCAGCTGAATGCAAGCCTTGTTTCAGAGTGTACCAAGATCCCTGTCAGGGAGAAAGCTCAAAGGGCTGGAGCGTGTGCTTGGCATGTGGAAGCCCCGGGTTCCATCCCTGGCACTCCATAGGCCGCTTGGAGCACTGTGCTGGGAATAGCCCCTGAGCACCACTGAGTGTGGCCCCCAAACAAAAAGGAACTTAAAAAAAAAAAGTATATCAAGTTACATGTCAGCTGGCCACTGCAGTTAATACACCATGCTTCTATTTTTTTTTGTAATCTTGTCTAGCAGTGTCAAACACGCCATCTACTGATCAATAAACTATCTGGGGGAAATAATTCCCTTTCTCCCACTGAGTCTGGTTCTCAAGTGACTGCCTTTTCACAGTGGGTTCTGCACCTTAGATGGGTGTGACCAGTCTGTATGCCATCCCTGTGACTCCCGATTCTTCCTATGTCCTCCCAGGTGGGAGAAGCCTAAACACTCTCTGAACTGCGGGCCCAGACAGGTCAGGGAGTGGCCCCCGGAGGATGCTCAGGCCTCAACACAAAAAAGTGGCAGGACTAGGACCGCCAGGGGGAGCAGAAAGGCGGACAGAGCATCAGGGAGCTCTTGCAACTCACATTCCCACATTCTCACAGCGGGAGCACGGCCATGCCACTCACAGCATCCCGTGGGGGGAGGCTTCATCTTCTCAGGCCTCTGCAGCAGGCAGGGACACAGCTGTCAGCTGGTCACCGTCCTGTCAGCTCACAACGAGTGACCACAGAAGTGAGGTGGGCACCTGTCTGCCTGTGGTCCTGGCCAGGGTGCAGCAGCTGGAGGGCAGCTAAGGGCAGCCTTGGGCTGGCTGGAATCCCAGGAGGTGGCTGGTGCTCTGAGGCTCCTGGGCCAGCAACGCTGGGGTCACCTGGGAGCAGAAGCAGCAGCGGCTGCGGAAGGGATGAAGCTGCAGAAGTCAGCTTGAGAAGTGGATGGTTTCACCACCGCCTGTGCCAAACACCAGGCCTGCCCAAGTCCGGAGCCCAGGCTATACTGAATCCCTGCCACTAGAGGGCGCGCTCCTCCAGGGGTCTGAAGCTAGGGGGCGGAGGCGGGGAGGGAATTGGCTATAAGATGGTGTTGGCCTGTGCACTCGGTCCCCACATCTCTGCACCCCAAGAGGATGTGCGGGAAGTTCAGAGTGTTGCAGGGGCACCAGGATTTCGGGGGGCTCCTGAATGCCCTGCGTTCCTGGGGAGAAAATGGCTGAGCCACCCCCCACCCCCCTCCCAGCACACACAGGGCAGCCCCTGCCCTCTCTCAGGATGTGACCTTGAGGCTGGGAGGCCGGGTGGAGGGGTGGCATACCCCCTGTCTCGGGGGCAGAGTGGAGCTCTTCCCCACCCTGTGCTGAACATTTAAGCACAGTGGCCCCGGGTCCCACAGAGGAATGAGCAGAGGGGAGGGAGCTGCAGGTGAGGGAGCAGCTACCTGGCTGACCAAGCACCTCCCTGGGCCAGAGAGCTGGTACAGAGGGTATGGTACTTGTCTTCACCCGCACCCCAGATGGTCCCCCAAGCCCCACCAGAAGTGATCCCTGAGTACAGAGCCAGGAATAAGCCCCGAGCACCTCCGTGTATGGCCCAAGCCCTTCCAGTCTCCCAAAAAAACAATTCTCCCAGCAGCTCTTGAGCCTGCCTGTCCCCCAATCAAGCCTTCGCAGGTAGGGGTCTGTTGTCCGGCTTCAGCAACTCCCGGCAGCATCTCCTGCTCAGGGGGGTCCCTGCTGGCCTGTACTCAAAAGCTAATGCCCACACTCACTGCCCCTGCTGCCACCACACTGGGGCGTCTTCTCTGAAGGAGGGGAGAGGGCTGGGGAGAGGCGGGGCTGGGCCCAGGAGGACCTTGGGGCCAGACAGGCTGCAGTGACCATCTGAGCCGCCAGAGGGCAGCTTGGGCACCAGTGCCACAGCTCCGTGGGTTAAGAGGGGACAGGCAAGGCAGGGAGACGGAGGCACAGGGCGCAGGGCAGGCTGGGAATAGGTGGGACAGGCAAGTGAGAGGGCTGTGGGTGCTGCTGAGAAGCCTTTGGGGCCTCTGGCCCGCAGCCGTTGTGCCCAGCTTGCAGAACGATCTCATCAGTACCAGATGGAACTGTGTGGCCCCCCAGGGAATGAGAAGCCTGAGGAGGTTGGGATGTTGGGGAGCTCTGGGGGAGGATTTAGGGTGCATGGCGGAGACAGAGTCCTCTGCAGTAAGGCCAGCTGACCCTCCTGTACCAATCAGGGCTTCTTAAACACTCTCCACTTGCAACCCCCATCACCCTAGAAATGCTAATGTGACACCAAGTATTGAGGTACAAAAGCAGGTTCAGAAATCAAACACTGGGGTGGGAGCAATAGTACAGCAGGTAGGGCATTCGCCTTGCACGCAGCCAACCCGGGTTCGATCCCCAGCATCCAATATAGTCCCCCAAGCACCGCCAGTAGTTCCTGAGTGCAGAGCCAGGAGTAACCCCTGAGCATCTCTGGGTGTGACCCAAAAAGAAAAAAAAAGAAAAGGGAAACAAAAGAAATCACACACTGATAACAAATCAGAAATTTACTTTCAAATTTTTTGCGGCACGACCCTATTCAGTTACATGACCCCAGAGCGGGTGGTGATCCACAGTTTTGAGAAGTGGGAGCCTTCGGGAGGAGGCTAATGCAGCCTGTCTCCGGGAAGCCTAGGAGAAACTGGGGCATCCAGACAGGAGCCTGCAGTGTGTGGGATGAGGGGTGGGCAAGATACTTGCTCCACACCTGAGCCATCTCCCCGGGCCCCACAGGAAGGAGCCTGCTGGGGTCACCTGCCTCCTTCCTTTGCCCCCAGCCTGCGCTGGAGCTGGGGACCAGCCCTCCAGGCCACCTGCCGAGCAAGCACCTGGCATAGCCTCCCTGCTCAGGCACACACGGGGGATCAGAGCAGGTGGCGGTCCCGAGTCTCTCGGCCCCACAGGCGCTGCCGGGGAGCAGGGTCCACCAGCCCAGCCTCACCCCGATGATACAAACCCCCACTCAGTCAGGAGGCCTGGCCCGTGAAGCCCCCTTCCCTCGCGCCCTCATCCCAGGCTGGTCACCGGCATGGCCCCCAGCCCTCCTCTCACTGGGCTCATGTGCAGGGACAGCTGACCACAGCGGCCCGGCCTGCGAGGACAGCCCAAGTGCCCTGCGCTGAGAACCCAACCCAGCTCTACCCGCACCCCTCACCCCTGTCTCCTCCTCTATCCTCTCCTGCTCCCCCCAGGCCTTCCTGCCCACAAGGTGAGGGCCAGCAGACGCATTCCAGGGCAGTCAGACAGACTCAGAGCCACAGGCCGGAGGCGCTGACGCCTGGACTGTCTCCTCCCACTGGGCAGCGGCGCCCGCAGGCTCCACTGTGTGATTCAGAGGCCAGCTGAGGAGAGGGGGACAAGAGTGAGGCTGGGCCGGTGCCAGCTCCCCTCCCCCAGCTCCCAAGGTGGCCAGGTCACAAGAACCCATCACCCCCACACCCCGAGTCGCCTGAGGCCAAGACCACGTCCATGTAGGAGGCCTGAGGTAACCAGGGGAGCCAGACACTGGCTTGGGGAAGGTTCTGGAGCAGCTAAATTCACTCCACCTCTGCTCTACCATCGGGTCCGGGGCAAATCTTGAGAATCTAAGCAAGGGCACTGGGTCCCTCGACAGCACTGTCCAGGACAGACAAGCCCTCCTTGCCGTGTGTGTGTGTGTGTGTGTGTGTGTGTGTGTGTGTGTGTGTGTGTGTGTGTGTGTGTGTGTGTGTGTGTGTGTGTGTAAGCAGACCCAGTCCTGGGCCTCCCCCATGCAGTGCAGAGGACACCACGATGTCTGTCGAGGCTGGGAGCAGCAGCCCCCCCCGGGACCCACTCTGCCAGCTCATCCAGCCTGGTGACAGCCAGTGTGCCACGAGGCAGGTGGGAGGGGCTCTGGAATACACCAGGAAATGCTCTGCTTCACCCCGGCTTCTGGGGCCTCTATGGAGGCCTCCAGCGCCCCAGGCTGAGTCTTTGCTTGGCCAGGAAGTGCTGCGTGGGCCGGGGCACGCCCGCTGCTGGAGCCCAGGGGGCCTCCCGGGCGCAGCTCCTGTCCCCATTCCACCCGGGCCACCGTGGACGGGGCTTGAGCAGAGTCGGGGGGTGCTGGAGGGCCCGGCCGCTCCCTCCCTCACTCCTGCCGCTGCCCCCGCAGCCGCAGCCGCCGCCGCCGCACCGCCTCACGCAGCGCTTCCAGCAGCTGCCCATGGTTGTTGCAAATGTTGTAGTGAGACAGGCGGAGCAGCTTGTCTGCGTCCTCCGGGCTGTAGGTCACCTTCGAGTAGTGGTAGGGGGAGCCTCTGGGGGACAGGTCCACCTCCCCGGCTGCCTGCTCCTCTGGCATGCGCCGGATGCCTGCAGTGGTGGGGGAGGGGGTGAAGGAGGGGCACAGCGGAGCTGGTCGGGAGAGGAGCAGGGTGGGAGCCCCCCAAACTGCCCCCTCGCGGGGACCAGGAGGCTGGCAGGGGCAGGCTGGGGGCCAGGGGCTCACCCGGAGCCGAGAACTCCCGGAAGGAGTCGTTGACCAGCGGAAAGTGCAGCACGGCGGGGGATTCCGGGCAATCGGGGTCCAGGAACAGGTGACACTCGTGGGGTTGCTGCAGCTCATCGGCTCCCGGCTCCACGGGTGGGAAGGGGATGCCCTGCTCCTGGCAGAACCGGCCTACAAGCTGCAGCTGCTGCAGCGCAAGACCAAGAGGCGTCAGTGGGCACTAAGGCACTGAGCCGGGAGCCCAGGCCAGGTCCCTCTTAACGAAGAGGGTCTCGGAGGTCCCGTTGAAATGCGGATGAAAATGGAACAAGCATTTACTATCAGCACTGGGGCCGGAGAGGCAGGACAGCCAGCAGGGTGCTTGCTTTGCACTGGGCCAAGCCCAGTTTGATCCCAGGCACCCAGAAGCCATCCCTGAGCTCAGAGCCAGGAGTCTGAGGCAAGCCCAACAGCCCCCACCCCAATACAAACATAGTCAGCACCAGCTCCCCTGGGGGAGGCTGGACCCCCTTCCCTGGGCTCCCCGCAGCCTTAGCTCCAGCCCACCTGGAAGGCGCCTTGGAGGTTGTAATCCAGGGACACGATGAGGTCCACATCCCGCATGGGCCGCAGCAGCGGGGGGCAGCTGGTGTTGATGAGGTAGCCCACGTCCAGGAGGCAGAGGTAGGGTTCCGTGGGGGTCAGCTCATTGGGGAGTCCATCCAGTTTGGTGGCTGGGGAGGTGGTGGGGGCAAAGCAGACAGCCGCTGTCACTAGGGCAGAGGGCACCAAGCCCACAGGCCTGGCCTTGTGCTTGACACGTTCCTGTCCCTTTCCTGTAAATCCTGCAGAGGGGCCCTGGCCCTGGACACACGAGAGGAAGGAGAGCTCCCCCTCCAGGCAGTGCAGGGAACTGAGCTCAGTGGGGCTGGAGCTCTGGAGGCAGCCTGGGAAGACCCTGGAATGTTGAGAGCAGTGGGGAAAGCAGGTACCTTTCCAGGCCGCGAAGTACGGGTGATCGAAATAGTCCTTGTCGAAATGAAGGCCACGGAGGAAGTTGTGTGAGGCCTGGGCAAGCGGGCGCCGCGTCAGCAGGTCGGTGAAGAACTCAGCGATCCTGCCAGCCACCGTTGGCGTCTCCTCTATCTTCACAAGAGGGACCCGCTCCTTCTCTGCAGTTGGGGTGCATGAGCGGGATTGGGGTGTCTTTCAGGACACAGTGAACTCCTAGGCCTCTATCCCAGCGCTCATGGACCCAAGGCCAGCACCTACCAAGGGTGGCCTGATCCTGCGCCCAGCGCTCCCAGAACTGCCCGGGGTCTGAGGCCCAGTACATGCTGTCCAGGAGGTTGGCTGCATACAGGTTGCTCCAGATCCCTGCGGGAGGATACAGGGGCCTTCTCAGGACGGGAGGAAAAGACCCCCCACCCTGCCCAGGCCCCTCCTCCAGTCTCCCACCCCCCTCACCTTCCAGGAAGCAGATGCGAGACTCGGGGAGCTTCTTTGTCAGGCGCCCCATGAAGAACTCGGAGCCGAAGAGCTCAGAGGGGATGAAGGTCCCGTACTTGGGAAAGCCGACCTCATAGGGGGAGAACTCGGCCCACTCTGTGGGGACCATGCCTCACCTGAGCCCCCATGCACCCGCGGGGCTTCTCCTCAGCAGCCGCCCATGCACCCCGACTGAGGCTGGCACCAGCCCTGCAGACTGACTCCGGGAGGATGACGGCCTGAAGCAGGGCCTGGCCCCGCCCTCCACCCCAGCATCCAGCCTGCTCACCCCCGAATTCAAAGGTGCTCAGGCCCTGCCCCTTGGTGTTGAGGGCACAGTAGATGGGCAGAGGGTTCTGGCCACGACTCAGGGCCTGCCGCTGCTCCGACAGTCTGTGCTCATGGGGCTGGGGAGGAAAGTGGTCTGAACACCCCAGGCCATGACCCCTGCCGCACTGCAGCCCCCTGTGACCCCTCCCGCACCTCATCGTGCAGCAGCGCCTCATTGATGAGTGCCCAGAGGTTGGTGAAGCAGGGGGGATGGCCCAGCCGGGCGCGCTCGGCCAGCTCCTGCTGGTACCGCCACAGCCGGCCCGGCGCCAGCACGCCCAGCTTGCTCTTGGTCACCTGGGTCTTCAGCAGCTGGGTGGGCCCAGTCAGGTCCTTCTGAGACCACTCTGGGTCCTCGTAGAGGTTGGCCAGGGCCCTGGGACAAATCAAAGGTCAGGGTGTCACTCGAGGAACTCATCACCTACCCTGGGCTTGTTGATCGCTTTGTTTTGTTTTGTTCTTGGGTCACACTTGGTGTGATCCAAGGCCTGGTGGTGCTCAGGACGTACTCCTGGCTCTGCATTCAGGAATCACTTCTGGCAGGTTTGGGGGGCCATATGGAGTGCCAGGGATCAAACCTAGAACCCAGATTGACCACATGCAAGGCAAACATTCCCCTACATTTTATACTATTGCTCTGACCCTTTCCCTCCCTCCCTCCTTACCTCCCCCCTCCTGCCCTCTCTCTCCCTCTTTCCTCTCTCTCTCTCTCCCTCCCCTCTCTTTCTCTCCCTTCCTCTCTCTCTCTCTCTCAGTTCACATCTGGTGGTGCTCAGGACTTACTCCTGGCTCTGTGCTCAGGGTTCACTCATGACTCAGGTTGGGGACCATTTGTGGTGCCAGCCACAAACGGTAAGGCAAGTGCCCTACCTGCTGTACAGTGTCACTTATCCCTGCCCTGGGCTTTCTGGAAAGGATAATAGACTGGTACGGGCCCTTCACCGATACGCGCCTCCTCCCAATTCCTCCAGTTGCTCAGGGAGGCCCAGAGGGTTCACAAGCCGCCCTTGCGCCTCTGCTCTGACCCCAGCCCCTCCCTGCACTCACCAGGTGGAGCCGGAAGCCCCTGTGATGTAGGAGACACAGTCCAGGAGGCCCAGCTCCTGCAGGCCGGCCAGCTGCCCGTACAGGGACGTCATCGCCCGGATGCCGCCCCCCGTGGCCATCACAGCGATCACTGGGACCTGAAGAGTGCATCCAAGTGGGAGGGGGCCATGCAGTGCCCCCATCGCCCCCCAGCATTGGACAGCCACATTCTGAGCAGGGCTCAGGAGCCACTCTGGCCAGGGCCGCCTGAGGAAGATCGGGGCGAGGCAGGCCCAGGAGTGCCCATTGCCATGGCTTGAGGAAGTGCCCCAAAAAGTGAAGCAGAAATGTTCTCGGTCACCTCTCTCTCCTGGAAGCTCCAGAGCCACCTCAGAGTCTCTCCACCTACAGCCACCCCCCCACACAGCATGACTGATCAGCTAGACCAGGCCCCATCGGGCGGTCAAGGGCCAGGAGAATGCTGGCTGGCTGCCCAGTGGCCACCCCTCAGCCATCCCTGCCCCTGACGCACTGATGCAGAGACGGTCATGTGAGAGAAGTCAGGGCCAGGCCAGCCTAGCAAACGGCTCTGGTGTGGTCGGGCCCAGAGCCTTCGAGCGGAGCCCCTACCTCCCCCAACCCCCACCCAGCGCGGGGCAGCCTCAGACCTCGTCCTCCCGCAGGTCTTCATCCAGCTGCAGGGCCCGCTTCAGAGCTCGTGCCACCACCTGCTTCCGTCTGCTCAGGAAGGCCTGCTCCTCGGCGCAGGGCCCACAGCCCAGCCGCACAGCCAGCTCCGGGGGGCTGCAGGAGGAAGAGGTGACGCTGGGGCTGGGAAGCCCACCTCACCTCTCCCCGCCTCTGCCCCTCCACATCCTGATGCTGCAGAGTGGACTGTCGGGGCAGAGGTGAAGGCAGGCCCCTTTGTGGGGCGCACTCGGGGACGCAGAAGTCCCGGGGGTCAGGAGAGGCCCCCGGGACAAAGAGCAGCTCAGGGCTGGGCCCTCACACCACTTACACCCTCATCTTGCCGCTTCCCTCCCTCAGCCCCAAACCCACTCCGGAGAGGACGCGGAACCCCCGGGGAGAAGCCAGTCTCCGGGACACACAGGAGCAGGGTGCTTCCCCTGCCCCATGGCAGCCAGGTGCCCCCTCTCCTATCTGGCTCTCTTGTCCTCTGCGTGCCTTAAACCATGCCACTCTCCTCACCTGACACCCACTTTCCCAGCCAACATTTCCCCAGGACCTCTGGCTGCCAGGTTCGGAGCTGGGCTGACCCTCAGCTGAGGTGAAGAGGGAGCAGGGAGTAAAGGCCCAGAGCCAGGGTCTGTGCCACCAGCCCTCCCTGCTGGGCCTGGGGGTCTCGGGGCCTCCTCCCCTCCAGATGTTCCCACAGGCTGTTCCCCAATCTGCCTGCCTGGCCACTCACCCTTCTTCCTTCTTCAGCTCCACCCTCATGAGGGGCTCCTGGAAAATGCAAATGCTCTGGTCACAAGGGCTGAGCCCCTGCTCTCTTCCAGCCTGAGCCACCCCCCTTCCCAGGATGTCCCCAAGTTCCTGTGGGCGCCCCCACCCCCATCTCCACCAGAGGCTGGCCTGAGGTTGTCGGGGATGCTCAAAGGACTCCCTCTCCCTGAGCCCTGCCTGCCTAGTAGTAGCCCTGGGTAGCCAGCCCACTGGAGAAGCTGCTGGAAAAGCGGGTCAGCCCTTCAAGCTCCAGGCCTGGCCCCGCCGCCTCCAGCTGCAGGATCTACCCCCAGTACAAGGTCCCACCTCCCAGCTACAGGCTCCGCCCAACCTGTGCCTGGCCCCGCCCCACCCTGTGTCTGGTCCCGCCTCCCAGCAACTGGTCCTGTCTACCTAATGCGTGACCCCACTCCACCCAGTGCAAATCAGGGCCTCACACAGCACCTGGCCCTCCCAAGCCGCACCCCACCCCACCCCAACCCCCTCTGCCTGTCCTTCCTCTGGCAACTGGTACCTGGGATGTAGGAAAGACCAGCCTCACCACCTGTCCAGTGGGCAGGGAGTTCAGGGGCACCTTTAATCGCTCTTGGGGGGCATCCTGCAGGGAGGAGAAAAAGAGCCCTCAGAACCCTGCCCTTCCATTCCCAGCACTGGCCCTGGGCACACGCACTAGGAAGGGGCAGAGGAGACAGGTGCCAGCCGGATTCCCCTCCTGGAGTGCTCGACACTGGCGGGGAGAGCCAGGGCTGCAAGCGATGAGCAGAGGGATGGGCTGGAGGAGGAGCTGAGAGAGAAGGGCCTGGGGTCCCCTCACACCCAGAAGGCACAGTACCCTACCTGCAGGTGGATATTCAGCTCCTGCTCCCAGCAGGCAGGGAAGTGGAAGCAGAAGGAGCCGGCACCCACGGACGCCTCCTGAGGCCCCTCACAGGACCCGGGGACCACAAGCTGGACTTTGCCCCGCGAGCCTGGGAATGGGAGTCAGAGCAGAGGGGCTGCGGCGGATGGTGTCCTGCTGGAGGACTGGGGTCACCTCCCACCACCCCACCATGAAGGGCTGACCGAGGCTGGGAGATGGAGTTCCCACCACACCCTGTTCCCACTTGCAAGAGCCCAGGTCCCCTCCAGTACCCTGTTAGACTCAGAGAGGTGGGGGCTGAGGGGGCTTTTCTTTTTTTGGGGGGGCTTGTTCTGGGGGAGGGACTCACCCTGCCGGTCCCCTGTATCCTCCAGGCGCACGTGCAGACAGGAGAGCTCCCGGGCCTGAACCACAAGAGACCCTCAGGGCAAGCTGGCCGTGGAGACCCCCCTCCCCATCACCCACCCCCTGCCCACCTCCCACAACCCTCCTCAGCACTTGACGACCTTGGCCCAGAATCACCAGGCCCTCGAGGCCCAGGGGCCCTGCTCAGCGGGCCCGACATGAGCGAGCAGCCCAGGCAGGAGGGCTGCAGTTGGGGAGGCCCCACTCACCACCAGGATGCCATTGCTGACAAGCTGCTCAGCACAGTCTGGCCTGGAAAGAGACCCCCGGGCTCCTGAGTGGGAATCAGGAGGGCCACACCCCCACCCTCAGGCCTGGGCTTTCCTCCACCACCATGAAGTCTCCCAGGATATCCGCGTGGGTGCAGAGGGGCTCGGCCCTTCTCAGAAGGAAATGCTTCCTCACAGGGACTGCCCCAAGCCCAACTCACAGGCTCCGCAGGTGAAACTCCACTTCCAGTCGCTTGCTCTGGAGAGAGATGGGAGCAAGTGTGTGTGTGGGGGGGGGGCGGGGGGGAGCGAGAGAGGGGTGGGGAATGGGAGCGTGCATGTGTGCGTACAGATTCCAATTCTGATGCCCACTAGGGCAGTAGGGGAAGGAGCCAGCAGTGGCCTCCAGGCTACTCTAAAACTTGCCAACAAAGTGTCCTTGAGAGGCTGGGGAAGCAGCTGGCACGGTAGCTCACACACCTGGCAAGCGCAAGGCACTGGCCTCTATCCCCGCCACCGCGTGGCCCCTTGAGCCCAGCTCGTTGTGATTCTAGCAGCACCACTGCCAGGCCTGAGCACTGCACAGCAGAGCCTCACTAAGAGTGGCCCCAGGTCCCCAGCATCACTGGGGTTGGCCCAATTAGTAAATAAATAGATGAGCACTTGGCTTTTCCTCTAAGTACCCTTGGCACAGTGGTCAAGAGGGCCAGGCAGGACCCCTCTTCTATGAACAGTAGCTCCCAGGGGAGCGTGGTGACACCTGGGGACGAGGTTCCGGCCCCTCAGAGCACCTCCCGCCGGCAGCACAGCCTTGCCTTTGAGCCCAGGGGGAAGCTGTTGTGCAGGAGCTCCCCGGCTCGCAGGGTCCCCACGTCAAACAGCACGGACAGCAGGTGGTCATCACTGGTGACCAGGTCCTGGTCGAAGATTTTCAGTTGCATGATGTTCTGGAAGGAAAACAGCAGGGCTGCAGGAAGTGGGGGACAGGGAAGAAGGGCCTGGGACAGGACCGGGCAGGGAGCGGGACCCACCCTGAGCTGGCTGTTGATCCGGAAGTGAAAGCTCTGGTTCCAAACGGGGTTCCTGCTGTTCCGCACTGTGCGGGTCTGCAGTCTCTGGCTACAGGCCGTGGGCAGCCAGAGGGTCACATAGCAGTCGGAGGGGGTCACTGTGGGCAGGACAAGTGCCCGGCGATGGCTATAAGCTTTTGCTGGCCTAGAGCCCATCACCCACGTCCCTCTGTCATAGGGCACTCCGGGAGCCCGGGAGACTTGGAGGAGCAGGGCCAGTGTATGCCCAGTCCCCGGGTCCCATGCCTCTGAATCAAGCTGCAGAAGCAAGGCCCTTCCTGGGCTAATGCTCACCAAGGTCCTTGGAGGGTAGATCATGGGCTTGCAGGACACGAACAGTGAGCAGGCAGGTCCCAGGCACCTTTGCCTGCAGAGGAGGGAGGGGGCATACTGCAGGCTGACTGTGCCCAAGGCAGTGGGGGCTGAAGAGCGGGTTCTGGCAGCTCCTTGGAGCCAATCCCAAATCTGCAGGCCAGTTCTGCCCCCCAGTCCCCAGCCTTGAAGTGACAGGGAGCTATGGCATCTCTGATGCCACCAGTCAGCGCCGACACAGCACTCAAGCCTGAGTTACACAGTCAATCACTCAGTCACCCTCTGTGGGAGGATATTTATCCCACAAGGAAACTGAGGCACAGGGGAGTCACTTGCCCGAGGGTTGGACCCAGCCAGACTGACTGGTGCTCTCCACCCTCACATTGCCCTGCTTCCAGCTCCTGGTCCTATGCAGTGGGGCTGCCCAGCCCACAACCTGGCCAAACAGCCCGGAGACAGGTCCTAGGTGGTGTACCTGTGTATGTGTACATGCAGGTACATGTGTCTTCATGGATGTGTGCACACGTGTGCAGGCGTATTTGTATGTGTATGTATATGCCCGTGTAAAAATGCTGAGGTGCAGAGCAATGGGTACACATGTGTATGTGCACTAGATACACATATTCATTCATGCATGTGTATCTCTGTATATTTCTGTATGTGCATACATGACTGCACATATATTTGTACCTATATGTGTACAGGCATTTTGTGCGTGATTGTGATGTGGGCACATGTGAATATGTATGTGTCAGTGTGTGCATGTGTCATTGTGCATTACATGCATATGAGACACATGTGTATAGACATGCATGTTTCTGTGTCATGCCATGTTTATTTGCACACAAGCCTTATGTGTACATGCACGTGTGTACATGTTCCCTATAGTGCAATTATGCATGTGTG
Organism: Sorex araneus; assembly: GCF_027595985.1. Lineage (NCBI taxonomy): Eukaryota > Metazoa > Chordata > Mammalia > Eulipotyphla > Soricidae > Sorex > Sorex araneus. The sequence continues at coordinate 87,247,392 of NC_073304.1, read as the reverse complement.
TATGTGCATATGTGTGTTTGTATGTATATACATATGTATGTGTGCATATGTGACTAAACAGATGAGGAAGAAGCATGTCAGCCAGTCTAGCTTTGGCCCCAGACGCCCAGGAGGAGTTTCCCTTGCACCTCCACCCTCCAGAGACAATTCTGGAAATGAGTTCTCCCCTAGGGAGGGGCTTGCACAGCAGCCACCAGCTCTGACCCCCCCACGCCCACTGGTATCAGTCCTCGGGCTGCCAGCAGGCTCCGTGAGGGGCAGCAGGTCAGGGCAGCTCCTCAGTCTCCTCCACCGTCAGCCAGGCCTCAGGGAAGGGCCTGATGGACCAGAGTCCCTGGGGCTTCAGGACAGGGCCAGGAAGCTTGTTCCCCAGTATCAGCCCCAGGGGCCCCACACCCCAAGCAACTGAGTCAGAAGGAGCACGACTGCCACTTCCTGTGGGGCCCCAGGAGAGCAGCTGGGAGCCTCATTCTCGGCCCCAAGCCCATGGCAGTGGGGCTCTGCCTGAGCCCATCTCTGGCCAGGAAGGACTCAGACCCCCCCACACACACCAGCACCCTGCCTCTCCTGGGCTCTGCTCTGGCCTCAGACCAGGGCCCCCCCTCCATTCCAGGGAAGACCCCACACCCTAAGAACCTCGGGGAGCCAAACGAGTTGGGGCTAAAGGCCCTATGGGGTCTTACCAGAGCCATGAGGCTGGGGTCCTTGGGAGCCTGGGATAGCAGCAGTGGCCACAGGATGAGGACTGTGGCCTTTTAACCCAGAGCAGGGGTGTCCCAGCTCCTCCCAGCCACCTCCGCTCCACCTCAGCCCCACCCCTCGACACAGCCACCAACCAGGAATGACACCCAAACCCACAGGCAGGGCCCCAGAGCTGGCGCCGAGCACATGCTTCCCATGTGTACAGTCCCGGGTTCGACCCCCAGCACTGCATGCCCACTCCCCACGCCTGCCCCCACTGCCAGGAGTGGTCTGGGGCCCTAAGCACAGTCAGGTGTGATCCCTATAAAAAAAAAAAAAAAGAAGAAAACTGACAGAGCCAATACTAGCCAGCTGCAGGGCACCCCACCTGCCAGGAACATTCTCTTGGTTTCCAGCCCTGCTTTCCACTCTAGGAAGCGGCAGACCTATAGGGGTACCCAGCAGAGCTTGTTGTCAGAGGCACAAGAGGGCAAAAGAGAGGGGAAGGTGGGCCCTGGAGGGGCCACAGAGGTCAGTGGGCCCCAAACCAGAGTGTGTGTGAGCACGCGCGCATACACACACACACACACACACACACACACACACACACACACACACACACAAATACACACACTCATACACCCCCAGAGCTGGGGACGGTACACTCGGGATGTCCAGGGCTGGGCTGGGGGACAGAGACATTTATGGAGACCAACTGTCCCACAGGGGCACCTCGGGAGTAGCAGGAGCCGGAGTCACAGAGGCCAGCACCAGGTGTCATGAAATTAAGGAGGCCTGCGGGTCCAGGGAGCAGTGGACACCACTGCAGACAGAGGCCGGACTGGACCCAGCCCTCAGCCCAGCAGGGTCACTGGAACACCCCCCACATCCCCCCACAACCTTCCAGCCCCCATCAGAGCACGCAAGCCAGCTGCCAGAGGGGGTGTGAGAAAGGAGGGTCACAGCACCGTTTATTGAGGCCTCCTTGTGCCCGCCCCACACCATCACCTCCCTCTGGATGGCCAGGGAGAGGCGGGGCTGCACCCCAAGCCCCACTCTACCAGGACCAGCTGGTGCCACGCCCATGCGGCAACTTCCTGGGAGCCCACACCCAGACCAGCCTGGCACCTCCGGGCCTCCAGACGCCTTCTGAAGTCCTCCAAGGCCCATCCCAGGTCGGGCAGCCAAACTGCTGATTCCAGGGCCCTGCCGGGCGCTGCCCCGTGCCCCTCACCAGGCCTTCTGCTCCAGGCCCGCTGCCTTGGTGAGGGAGTCGAGCAGCTGGAAATAGCTGTACCTGAGGTCATACTCCATGTCGTACCAGAAGTTCACTGTGGAGAGAAAGGCCTGAACGTGAGGCTCTGCTACCCCCACCCCACCCCCACCCCCCCTGGGGGGGGCAGTTCCCGGGTGCTCACCGGCAATGCAGCCGTGGGACTGCTGCACATGGTGGAACCACAGCGCTGGCAGGTAGAGCATCTCGCCGGCCTGCACCGTGCAGCGGAGGGCCCGCGCCTGGCTGTAACTGGGGTACCGGGCCAGATCTGGAGCCAAGGGATCCAGGGGGATCCAGGGCACCTGGGACACAGCAGGAGCCGGGGAATGGGACCCTCGAAAGGTTGTCCCGCAGGCCCTGCCCAGGCCCGGGGCCCCTCAGAGCCGCAGTGCAACGTCCAGGCCTGACCCGTCCCCGTCACCTTCTCAGCAGCTGCTTCCTCCACCACCTGAAAGCTCCCATCGTCAGTTAGCTGGTAGGTGGCCGGTGGGTACAGCCCTGAGGCACAGGGAGAAAAGGCTGAGTACCCCCTGTGCCCTGGAGCTCACGGTCCGCATCCCCCTACCCCTGTGTGCCTGGGGAAGGGGAGAGGCTGAGTCCACACCTCTGGCCTGCTTCCCACTCCCCCCAGCAGGGCACCCCTACCGTAGGGGATGAAGGGCCGGTCGCTGGGGGGGTGTAAGAGGAAATGTTTCTCTCCGGATACCACGCAGTAGAGGTTCTCGTAGTGATCCTTGTGCACTGTTGACACAGGAGGCAGGGCCGTGAGGGCAGGATGGGGGCATGAGGGCCGGGTGAGGGGGGCAATGCAGCTCCCATGCACCAGGACCCAAAGGCTCCCCCAGCACTAGGCTCAGCTCCACTTAGGGACACCAGGATCTCAGCCCAACTCCCAGGCTGCTGGGGAGCTTTCTACAGACAGCGAAAAAAGCATTGCCCTCCAAGCCTGGGGCAGGCCTTAAGCGTGAGACCTGGGCCCCGGCCCCCACAGCAGCCCAACACTATGGGGGCAGCCTTGGCAGCCCACTGCCAAGTGTGGTGCCACCACACTGAAAACACCCAGGGCTGGGGACAGTACGGCGGGCAGGGCGCTTGTCTCACAAGGCAGCCAACCCCAGTGCAATCCTGGGCACCCCGAGACCTGCCAGGAGTGATCTCTGAGTACCACCAGGTGTGGCCTAGAACCAAAACAAACAAACATAAAAACCCCAAACTTCCTGTCCTAGGGCTGGAGCCATGGCACAGCAGGTAGGGTGTTTGCCTTGCATACGGCCCACCCGGGTTCGATTCCCAGCATCCCATATGGTCCCCTGAACACCGCCAGGAGTGATTCCTGAGTGCAGAGCCAGGAGTAACCCCTGTGCATTGCCGGGTGCGACCCAAAAACAAAACAAACAAACAAAAAAAAAACACCTTCCTGTCCTCCATGAACCCCCAGGGCCTGTCCCACCTGATTTGTGTCTAGAACCTCATAAGTTTGACATTAGGCAGCCTAGCTCCTACCCCGCTACCTTCAATTCTGCCCCCCAACCCCAACTCTACCCTCCCCAACACCTACGCGAGGTCACTGCAGCCGCCTCTCCCAACCAGAAGTTCACGGCATCAGGCATTTTTCCTGCAGGTCAGAGGGAAGAGGCAAGTGAGGGGCGCTGTACCGTGGGCAAGCCGGGAGGAATCTGATGTGGGACCCCAGAGGACGCAGGGGACAGCACAGGTGGGCAAGGTTCAGTCTCCACCCCTAGACAAGGAAGGGAAGAGGGCGTACAGGCCAGGAGACAGGGGTGCTGGCCGCTACACCCAACCCCGTGGGGGGCAGCTCTGCGGAGAGAGTCGCAGCAAGCAGGGCGGCCCGCAACCCCTTACCCAGCGCCTCGGAGGCCCAGGGCACGTGGGGCTGCAGGTCGGGCAGCAGCTGGGGCAGCTCGGCCAGCAGATTGGAGCATTGCTTCTGCACGTAGAGGACGCCTGGGTGCTGCGCGCGGCCCTCCAGCACGTCCAGCACACGGCTCAGGGGCAGGCGGCGCTCGGCCGGCATCATGAAGCGGTCCCCGCGCACGGCGTCCGCGTAGCCATCCGGGGTCACCGCCACGCTCACCTCTGTGGCGCCCACCGTGGCTCTGGGGGAAGGGACACTCAGCGCCCGCCCGCCGCTGCCCGGGCGCCCACCCGCAGCCCCGCCTGGGCGGCCCGCACCTGAAGTAGGGGAGCGACCACTTCCGCAGGGCCGGCCAGTGCTGCAGGGCGCCGCGGATGATGCACGGGCGGTTTGGGCACACCCAGTCCCGGTAGAACTGAAGGGGCGTCGGGGGCTCGTCCAGGTAGGGCACCGTCAGGGGCACGCTGAGCTCTGAGAGAGGAAAGGGAGCCCCTGCCTGAGATGGGCACCCTGGGCAGGGCAGTGCCCACCGGTGACCAAGCGACCCTGGGCAACACAGCAACATGCCTGCCCTTAGCGGAGCCATGCCCCCCACCCCCACCCCCGGCCCTGCTCCCAGCAGACCCTGAATTCCCTCTCAGTGCAGTCGTCTCCTGACACCCATCAGAAAGGCAGCCAAGGAGGCTATGGGGGCAAAATGAGCAGCAATGAGGTGGCAGGGGTGGTGGTGGGTTATGTGTGTGGGGGCGGGTGAGGGGAAGAGTGGCCATGGCCCTGGAAAGCACCTTTTGACAATAATGACTCCTGAGCACTTGACAGCCCATGTGAGAGGCTGACCACCTCCCCACTGCCTCCACCCCCCATCCAGATGACCACGGCACAAAGCCGGGCCCAGCTGAAGCTCTGGTGTGGGAAGAGCATGCCCATCCTGACAGCCAGGCTGCCACATGCTCCTGGCAGGCTGTGCAATGTGCATCCCTGGGGTGGCTCTGGTGGCCCCATGTAACCCTTAATAAAATCCTCGTTTTGTTTCTTAGCCCCCACCCCACCCCCGCCATCCTATCACCCCCATTAACTGGCTACACCCTAGTCTATTGATTCTATCTCTCAAACCACTCCCTGCTCGCCTGCTGGATCCACATTCAAGCTGCTTTGCGTCCTCAACTGTCCCTTCAGGAGGCTCCTCCCTGACCATCTCTTCCTAAATTGCAACTTGGGCCCTCACAGCCTTCACACCTTTCCCCTTTCATCCCCCGACACTCAGCACCAGCTCATGCAGTAGGTATGTCACTGATCCAAATCGCGCAATGGGCTCCCTGGCTAGAACTGAGGCCCCTGGAGGGCAGGACTGCTCATGGAGCGCATTCCTGCCTCCCCAGGACGGGGCGAGTCTAGCTCCTGGGAGCATGTCTGCTCAATGGCGGAATGAGGGACTGGAGGATAGTACAGTGGGTAGGGCACTTGCCAGGCACACATCCGACCCGGGTTCAATCCCTGACACCTCATATGGTCCCCTGAGCCCTGCCAGGGGTGAACCCTGAGCACCACCAAAAAGAAAAGACAAGAAAATTCAGTGGCAAAATGAATGTCACCAGCTGGATGGTCACTGCAGTTAACTAACTGGTTCCCTTGGCTTAATTGTATTCCCTTTCAAAGCATCCCTCGCCCTGGCCCCAGTCCACTTCCTGGAACACAATCGCATCTTCTCACACCCCCAGTAAAAATCCCTTTGATGGTTTACCACCACTTACAAATCCTGTCTGCCTGGGCAGGCAGCACGCTCCGTGAACAGGTCTGACCTACCTTTCCGGTCTGTGTGCCTCCTGTCTGCGGCTGCCCGCTCCACACTGGCTCGCAGGCACAGCCACACTTGGCGCTGAGGCCCCCTGGGCTGGAACGCCTGTCCTGCTCTCAACAGGGCACGAGGCTTCACATCCTTCTCCGGATGTCTCCTAAGTAAGGCCTGGTCCCCAGAGGGCAGTTACCACATCTTACTCCCAAACCCCATTGTACTCATTTTCACCTCTCTCTTTTGCAATTAGGAGGAAAGTGACTTTTTCATTGTACTTCTTTGGGGCGGGGGGGGGTGGGGGGTGGGGGAGAGCCCAAGAGGTGCCCGGGAAGCCCAGGCATCTCCCACAACACACACACACACAGCAATTCTCACCCAACAAGGCAGGAGTTCCTTGCAAGCGCTGAGGGTGTGGTGCAGCTCAGGTCCTTCAATGCTGGCGATAACCTGGGCTACCCAGGCAGGACTCAGGGGACTCCAAGGCTAAGCCCGGTGATGTTGGAGGGACCATATGGAACCATGGATGGAACCCAAGTACTCAGTAAATTACGTATTGGCCCTGGAAAATGACTGTTCATCATCTATCTCCCTCCCTCCCTCCCTTCCTCCTCCTTATCTTTTCTCTTCCTGTGCTCAAGAATCACTCCTAACAGTGCTCTGGGGGCTATGTGTAGTACCTGGGATCAAACCTGGGTTGGCTGCATTATAAGGCCTTACTACTTATACTATCTCTCCAGCCCCCAGATGGAAAATGACTTTTATTATTTTTGTGTTTTTGGTTTGGGGGCCCCATCCAATGAGGCTCAAGGCTTACTCCTGGCTCTGCATTCAGGAATCACGCCTGGTGGGCTCGGAGGACCATATGGGATGCCAGGGATCAAACCTGGGTCGGCCACTAGCAAGGCAAGCCCCCTACTCATTGTACTATCTCCCCAACCCCTGGAAAGTGACTTTAGATCCAAAATGAAAACTGAATTTTGGGAAGACTCTGGTGGGCCCAGAACACGGAAAGTAGCTGGTACATGTGCTCACAATACTAGCTACAGCAGGGCTTCCCAGTGGGCGATACCATCTCCTGGGGGCAATGGACACTCAGCGGGCCTTCAGAGCCATGGGTGTGACTTCGGAGCACTTTGTTCCTGGGAAGAAGGCAGATGTCCGGGAGTGTGCTGACTGAGGCCTGGTAACTCAGTACCCTTGGGGCTGGAGCAATAGTACAGTGGCTGGAGAGCTCACCTTGTACACAGCTAAGCCAGGTTTAATCCCTGGCATCCCATGTGAGCCCCACCAGGAGTGGTCCCTGAGAGCAGAGCCAGGAGTAAGCCCTGAACACCTTGGGTGTGGCCCCCAAACAAAGTTTGGTACCCTCTGGGCTAAAGAGAGATGGGGGACCTAAAAAGTAGCTGAGGGAGATAGGGCTGGAGGGAATCTGGAAACAAAGGGGTTGGCCAGGAAGGTGAGTCGGAGCTAGGTAAACCTCCTATTCATAGTGGGGCCTTTTTTTTTTTTTTTAATGGGCAAGGGGCACATCCAGTGATACTCAAGGGTTACCACTGGTGGTGCTCAGGGAACTAAATGAGATGCCAGAGATTGAACCGGGGTTGGCCAAGATAGTATGCCTCACCCCTGTACCATCTCTCTGGACCCTCACTAGGGCCAAATGTGGAAATCAACATTTTTAGACCTTTGCATTTTCTGTTATTTCAGTTTTACTTTCTCAACATATGAATTTCCTTTAGGGGAGGAGCAGCTGTTTTTTCTCGGGGCTTCACATGAGAGCATTCCAAATGGAATCCAAACAACTCATTTAAACCAATGACCCTCTCCCCAACATGTGGCCCCCACTTTTGGCCTTGGACCCTCAGGGCTTTGGCCTATGAGGTCTCTCCCTGGGAACTCTGCCCTTCTCAACCCTCCCTTCATCATCTGCAAAATACCCTGGCCCTGGCCCCATACGCCCTCATTCTGCTTCTTTCCCAGTGCACTTGCTTTTTAACCCACTTCTCCTGCATAGTCCTGCATAGTCATGCCGATGCTGAGACCTCATGCTAAAGCGAGCTCTGAGGGTGGAATTTTGGGGTCACAGATATACTCTACACACACTGACCAGAGCTGGGCATGGTTGCATGTTTAATAAGCACTTATTAAATGAACACTCAAAGTATTCATTGCAGCGTTTTTATTTTTTATAGACATGAGGCTCAGCATGGCGATGTGGTGCTGCTGAGGCCCAGAGATGCTGGGGGCCACCAGGGTTACCTCCATGACAGCATTCAAGCTGGCACGGGGAGCGTTTAAGCCCTTCAGTGCCAGTGCTGGGGAAGAGCCCATCACCCCTTTGAGCTAACTCCCAGGTTCCTCCTTACAGCATAAAAAGCATTTAGAAACTACCTAAATGCCTCTCAGTATTGGGAGTGTGAGGAAACAGCAGCACCAGCACAGAGCCTGGAAAATGCAGGAGAGAACGGACTGATCTCTAAGACAGTCAGTGGTTTGATTAGCAGCCTGCCTTTGGTGGGGAAGTATGATGAGGTTGTATGTGAAGGTGTATCTACAGACCACATTTCAGAAAGAATGCAAGTAGCATGTGGAATGGGTAGAAAACTTAAACTCACTGTGTTTTGGTTTGCGGGGGGTGGGGGGTGAAGGCAGGGGTGTAGGGGAGGGTGTGGGCTGTGCTTGAGGGACCACGTGCTTGAGGTTCTGTGGATCTAACCTGGTCAGAAGCATGCAGGGAAGCATCCCACTGCACTCTCTGGCCGTGAAATCCACTGTTTCTTAAAGCACCTGTGTAAGCATTCGGTAGTAAAGGAAGGGAAGGAAGTAGGAAGAAACAGACAAGCAGGGCCCGATAGCACAAGGGGTAAGGCACTTGTTTTTTTGCACACAGCCACCCCAGTTTCATCTCGAACATGCCACCGTCCCCCAAGCAACGCGAGGTTTGGCAAAAATCAATAAAGTACTAATCTTTATTTCGGACTATGTACGTAGCAGTCAGAGAAGGAATGACTGGGGCTGCTGCCTACCGCGTCTCCCCGCCAGGGTTAAGAATTAGGACCTCACAGCAGGAGGGGAGCTCCATGCTGCTCCCAACGATCCGACGCGGGGCTCACTGGGGGCCTCACGAGCTCGGGGAAAGTGTGACCACCCAGCAAGGGCAGTGCGAGCAGAGGGAGCGAGCGAGGGCGCGCCCGCGCGGCTGGGGGCGCGGGGTCCCCGCAGGCCAGCGCGCGCGGGTGAGGCCGAGTCAGGGTGGGCCAGGGACCGCCGGCCCGGGACCAGGGCGCCCTGCACCGCGCGGCCGGGCACCCGGCATGCCCGGGGCCCCGCCCGCGTCCTAAGGCTGCTCGCAGTCGACACGAAGATGCTCCAGCCTCTGGGAAGACACTCACCCCTCGCGGCGGCCGGGAACCCTCGTAACTCCCTCCGCACCGCGTCCAGAGCCGCCTCCGCCATGACGCAGCCGCGCCGGCCACGGCCCCGCCCCACCCAGGCCCCGCCCCACCCACAGATCCCGGTCCCGCCCCCGCCCCGCCCACAAATCCCGGCCCCGCCCCCATCAGCCGCCTCCAGCCAGGCCAGCGCTCCAGGGCCGTTGTACCGCGTGCTGCGAGGAGACAGAGCCCTCCTTTGCCTGCTGCACCACGCCGACATCCCAGGGGTTAACAAATGATTGTTTATTGACGAGTTCATACATCAGTACAAACGGACATGGTAAAAAAAACAGCCTCTGCCCCCATGAGACCAGGGGAGGAAGGAAGAGCCCTGGCCTGGACAAAGTATAAAAGTTATAAATAAGGGACTTCAAAACTGGATTCGGGAAAATCTGGGGCTTGGGAGGGGATGGAGGGAGGTGGGGAGAGGGGGCTGCAGCTGCCGATGGCCCCAGACACGCACAGGGGGATGGCACCAGCCAGGTCACAAGGTAACCCCACGCTGGGCTAGGAGGAGGGAAAGGGCTACAGCCTTCTAGATAACCTGAGCTGGAGTGTGGCCCCCTGGGGGGGTGGGGGGGGCAGGCCAGGCTCGCTGAGGTTGGCTGAGAAGGCAGCCCAGGGAGCCAGCCCCGAGTCATCTTTGGAACTGGGAGGGTGGGCAGGCAGAGGAAGCAGACTGGTAACACTCCCGGGTTCCGTTAACGTGTGGCCATGCGGGAGAGGAAAGAGAGGACGACAGGGCGGGCAGCTAACACTCTTAGGGCCGATGCAGGTGGCTGGGTACCTCTCAGAATCCAGTTCTTTAAATCTTAGCCAGAGCCATGCAAAGCCGTGCTGAACCATCCCGGAATCCTGCTCCTCACCTGCGCTCACCCGCTGCATCTCCACCAACCAAGGCCTGTCGGCCCGCCTCACCTCTCCCATGCCAGCTGTCCTGTTCTCTCTCCCCTGCCTTCGGCCACTTACCTGTACCACCTTTCTGATTTGTCTCAGCTCTGCTGCAGCCTCTCCCCTACTGCCCCCCGCCCCCCCCCCCACCTTGTTCCTCTCTGGCTCCGGGACCCTGAGCACCACTGGGGGCCCAGCCCCACCTCTAAGGAGGCCCCTTCTCCCTGAGCCAGGCACCATCTTGGCTATCTCGTACAGAATTCAGTTAGGGTGCTCTGCCCTTGTGCTCCTGGACAAGAGTCCCAGGAGCCGGTGTAAAAGCAGGATGTGAGGAAACCAGGCATACAGCAGCCAAGCATCTGTTCTAGCAACAAACGTGTTTGAAGGGGTGTGCGTGTGAGAGGGGAAGACGGGAGGCAGGGAAGTTAATGAGTGAGCAAGAGTGAGGGAGCAAGAGCAAGGAAGAAACGGGGGGGAAGGAGGGAGGGAGAGAGGGAGAGAGAGAGAGAGAGAGAGAGAGAGAGAGAGAGAGAGAGAGAGAGACTGCATCTGTGGCCGATCTGGAGAAGGTAGGTGGAGCCTGTGGCCGGTGAGGAAGGGCCATCGCCCCTTCTGGGCTTCAGCAGTCAGCTGGGCTAGGGAGGACCAGGGGGTTAGGGGTTAGGACTTCAGGTCTGCCCAGCAAGGTGCTTACTGTCCCGCAGCAATGCCCCACTACTGGCTGGCTCCACGGCCCTGGGGTGGGAGGGGAAGAGGGGTGCAGGGGGAGACAAAGGTTAAGGGCCCTCTTGGGGCAAGCATGGGAGTGGAATGTGGGGCTCAGGACTTGCCAACAATTCAAGCCTCCTGATGGCTGGGAATGCCTTGGGGGTGGGAGAGAACTCTGTCTTTCTGACTGTCAGGAACTGGGGACAAGGGACCAACCCCACTGGCAGCTGGTGTGGGAGGGGAGGGGAGGCGGGGGGAGCAGCTGTGGCCCCCCTGCCCCCCCGCTGGATACCCTGTGTGTGCTCCAGCCGGGAGCTGATCCCTGCAGTAACGTCGAATGGCTTCTAAGGAGAGAGGCCGCCCTCCTCCTCACAGCACCAAGGTGACAAAACTCAAGACCGACCCCTGTGTCAGCCCCGGAGGGGCTGAGGAGGCAGGCGGCCAAGAAGGTGAGGCAACAGTCAGGGAAATAAATTAATAAATACACGGGCCCCCGAGGGACAGCAGCTTCCCCTCTGGGCACTGACAGCCCCGGGGCCGGGCCGTGGGCCTGGTGGCTCAGAGTCTGCGCTCCATGCGCCGCTCTACTGCCCGCAGCAGCAGCTCCGAGTACTGCTCCAGCAGGGCCTGGGTCTGCTCCGCCCCCACCCCGGGGCTCGTGCCCGGGCTGCACAGCAGTGGCCCCGCCAGGGCCTCGAGCTCCTGCCGCATGGACGAGAAGGTATTTCTGAGGAGCTGAGTGATGCGACTTTGCTCTGCGGACGGCGTCTTGCAGCCAGCCACCTGCAAGAGAAGGAGTGGAAGGGCTGTGGACGGGGGTCGCAGGAGGGAGCCCACCTGCTGGCAAGGAGGAGCTGCACAGGCTGAGCTGGGTAGGCGGGCCACACGCCACCTCTGAATCAAGGCGATGCGTGACCCGTCCCCAGCCAGGAACAACCCAACCATGGTGCTCAGCTCAAGAGGCCTGGCCGGGCCTCCAGCACCCACCTAAGGTACCAGGACACTCTGGATTGCTCTCCTGCCAGGGAGTGCTACAGTCTCACTGACTGCAAACTTGTCTCTGTCTGTCTCTCTCTCTTTTGTTTTTTAGGTCACACCCAGTGGTGCTCATTGCCCACTCCTAGCGGTGCTCAGGGAGCACTCTTAGAGGATGGAACCTGGGCTGTCTGCGTGCAAAGCAAGTGCCCTTCCTACCTGCTATACAATGGGCTGGTCCCCAAGCCCAGCTCTCCTAAGCTCCTGGTCACTGAGGAACGCGCGTTCTTCCCGCCCAAACACTCACCAAGTGGTAGAGCCGCAGAGCCTGGCGCATGTTGCCCTGGAGCTCAGCCACCAGTTGCTGGCACTGTTCCAGGCTCACCGCTGCTTCTGGGGGACAGAGAAGACTCCATAAGGCTCAGTGAAGCTGCCCGAGGTCCACCACCCTCTCCATTCGCCCTCCCGAGACCTGCAAGCCCACACTCAGCAGGTCTGGGGGAAGGGACCAGCCCCAACCAGGGAACTGCAGTCCTAATCGGGGAGCCAGCAGATCACCAGGGGCAGGGGCAGTGCATGAAGGTTAGTAAGAGGGTCTCACCATCAGGGGTGTGACTTAGGGACCAAGACAGGAGCAGACAGGATGGAAAAACGCCAGAGGCTGGACGCACAGAAATGGGATGGAGCCAAAGAGCAGCCAACAGAGCCAGGAGAGAGAGGAGGAGTGGGAGGTGAGAGCTGGGGGGCGCGCACCTGAGTCCTGGCTCAGGGACGCCCCGGGCTGGGCGGCTTCCACGGGGCTGCTGGTCTTCTCGGGGGGCAGGGGCTGCGTGCGGGGGCTGTGGGGTGCAGGCTGAGCCTGGCACTCTGTCCTGGGCTTGGGCGCAGCACCCTCAGCTGCCCAGGCCCGCCTCTCAGTGGTGTTGTGGGGCCTCCCCAGGCCCGCCGACTGCTCTGCCTCAGCAGCGGCCCGGCCCCGGGCAGCGGGCGAGAAGGCGGCTAGGGAGGGCCGATCGGGCAGTGGCTTTGGGATGTCCAGGACCAGGTGAGCCCGGCTGGGCAGCGCCAACTTGTTGAGCGGAGAGACTTTGACGGGGGCAGGAACTTGCGGCTCAGAGGCGAGGCTCAGGTTCTCCCCCATGGAGATGCTGCGTGCCATCTTGGCCTTGGAACTGGTGGTGGGGTTCTGGTAGGAGTGGGGCTGGGACAGGCCACCCTGGGGTGCCACTTCCCGCGACAACAAGGGGCCTGGGGGTGGGGCTTCATCTGCAGAGGGCAGAGATGGAGGCTGGTTACCTGGCGATGTCTGGGAGCCAAGCTCCACCCTTCGCAGCTGCTGTGCGACTTCCCCAGGTCGGCATGGACCAGACCCGTGCCCCTCTCCAGCTGCTCCGCTCCCCTCCCGCCCTCCACTCACCCTGGGGCACCAGACTCTGCACCGACTGGGCCTTCTGGAGTCCCCCGAAGGGGCTGCCAGTGGCCACTCTCTTGGGCGTCCAGCTGCTGTCGGGGCTGAGGCGGCGGCGTGGCAGTAACACGGGGGCTGTCTGCTGGGGGCTGCGGTTTCCAGGGCAGGGCTCCACTTCTGGCGGTGCTCCCGGAGGATTGGCACCAGTGCCTCTCGGCGGCTCTCCGGAAGCCAGTGGCACGTGGACTGGTCTGGGCGGGTTGGAGGAGTTGGGGGGCGGTTCCCTACGGGGATGGTATGGGGAGTGGCACAGAGAAGCCTCAGTGTCCCTCCCTGGTAGGTCAGGGGGAAGCTCTGAGAGCAGGAGAGCAGTGCTGGGAGAGGAGCAGGCTGCTGCCCCCAAACTAGGATGCAAAAATACCTTGGCCTGTCCTGCTGGGGCCCTGGGTAGGGAGGCCTGCAGGGAGCTCTGACAGTCAGGGGAGCCAGAGGTCTTGGAAGAGTGGGGTTCTGGGGAGAGGTACCTGACGGGGGGGCTCTGCGCTTGCAGCAGGAACCGCGAGGAGATGCTCCGGGATTCGGTCCGCTCCAGCCCCCTGGCGGGGCCCCCTGCCAGGGCACAGCACGAATGTGGGGAGGCCCCACGCAGGCTCCGCCTCCCCTGGAAGGCTGCCCATGCACCCCCTCCCTGCCAGGCAGAGGCGGGAAGGGCAGGCTGGCCCCCGACCCCACCTGGAGCCGCCCCATTGGCCAGAGTTTCAAAGTGCTGCTTCAGGAACTGCTCCTGGTCCGGGGTCCGGGGGCTCCCCTCCTGCGGCCCATAAGGGCCAGGACCCCCCTCCTCTTCCTCCTCGTCGGGCTCCTCCAGGTCTGAGGGAATGCCATCCACACTCAGGGGCTCCGTGCTCTCCGAGTCTGGGAGCGGGGTGGGGAGAGAAGCACCGCGCTGCACCCCTGCAGCCGGCAGTCCCCGGGGCCCCCCCGCACCCGGCCGTCCCTGTAGCGGGAGCCTCACCTTCGTTGGGGTGCTCGGGGCTCGACAGGCGGCTGCCACTGTAGTCCACGGAGCAGGCGCTGTCGGGGCTGTGCTTCTCCGAGCCCCGGCCACCCACGTAGCCTCTTCCCAGGCTCCCTCGGGACGGGGCCTGCACCTGGAACTCACTGGCGGGCAGGAGCAGCTGTGAGCAGAGGTGGCCCCCCGGGGCTCCTGCCTCCACCCACCCATGAGTGGGGTGGGGGCGGGGCAGGTGGGATGCAGGGGGGAGCAGGGCTCTTGCCTGGTGTCCAGTGTGGGGCTGTCGCTGGGCTCCGGGTAGACAATGCTGTCCTCGCCAGCCGCGGGCTCCAGGTCCTGTGCAAAGACTCCCTCCTCTTGGGACAGCAGCCGAATGATGCGGGAGCAGGAGCAGGGCTGGGAGGCCTGGGAATGGGAGGGGTGTCTGGGTGAGGGGTCTGCATCCTCATTGTGGGGGTGGCTGCCCTCCAAAGCCAGGTCCAACCTATGCTCTGGAGCTTCTGCAGGTGCCCCACCTGCAGCCCCCATGGAACAGCATGAGCACTTCTCCAGGAGCCCCACTCCCTTTGCTTCTCCAACCCTGGCCATGCCCCCCAGAGCCCAGGCACACAGCCAGCCGCAGGGGCGCAGAGGGGCTGCCCGAGACAGAGCAGGCTCACCTGGCCAGCACGGGTGGGCTGAGGCGCCTGTGGCCCATGCTTCCCCAGGGCAGATGGGGCCACGGTGTCCTGCCTGGGGCCCTGACTGAGGGGAGCCATCGTGTCCAGCTGCCGCAGGTCCAGCATGGAGCGCACACTCAGCTCCACACCGGGCTGGGCCCAGCGGCCCCTTCTTCTGGGTCCTTGGGGGGCTGCAGGAGTGGGGTCCAGGAACTCCTCAGTCTCCTGTGTCCGGTGGGGCAGAAGTGACCATGAGCACCCGCCAGCCATGGCGGCAAACCCGCCTCTGTCCCTAGTGGAGGAAGCACTGGCCACTCAGCTCAGCGACCCCCTCGGTAGAGGGACTCTTCTCACCCCGCTTCTGCTTCCATGGAAGCTGAGCATTGCGGACACCACGCAGGGGCTGATGCATGCACCAGTCCTCACGCCCCGGCTGAGAGGACCCACTAGTCTCAGGCTCCACCAGCCACCTCACGCTCCTTCTGAAAGTCCCCAAACTTGGCAGGCAGCCCCAAGTCCAATACCCCCGAGACCTGACCCGGGGCCTGCTCAGCACCCACATCCCCTCCAGGAAAGGGCCGCTGCCCCACCCATGGGGCTCGCTCAGAAAGCCCTGTGTGGTCACTGCTCAGCCTCAGGCCCCTTATGGCTTTACCCCCTGATGGTTCTGCAAGGTCTGAGCTTCCTCCCCACCTGCCTTTAGAACTACAGCGTCAGGTTGCAGGGGCAGACGGGAAAAAGAAAAAAACATAAACTCCAGTGTTGGCCAGGGCAGCAGTACAGTGGGTAGGGCATTTGCCTTGCATGCAGCCAATCTGGGTTCGATCCTCAGCATTCCATATGGTCCCTCTGTGCACTGCCAGGGATAATTACTGAGTGCAGAGCCAGGAGTAACCCCTGAGCATTGCTGGGTGTGACAGAAAAGGGGAAAAAAAAAAAAAAACAAGCCCTAGTGTCTCCAGATTTCTGCTCTTCGGACCTCTGATTTTCTGGCACTTTAGTTCTAGCCCCTTGGTTCAGACACCCCTTTCTATCTCCCTACTCTCCACCTGCTTCTCATTCACATTCACTTGTGGAGTGGGGTCCACACCACAGCCAGGCGCAGGGCTATGTCCCTGGAGGTGGGGGCCCTGGCTCCCCATGAGGGACCCTAACTCAGCCTGGCTGCAGCAAGCGCCCTCCAAAGTCCCATTCTTGAATACAAGGGATGGAGCATGTGGGCAAACCCCATCCCAAATGCTCACTGGACCCAGAGAGCCCTGCTTTCCCCCTGCCTCACCCCTCGGCCTGTCAGGGAGTCTTGTAAGCGCCATCACTCACCCGACTCATCTCCCAGTGCGACAGACTTCGGGGCAGGGCCTGGCCGGGCCCCAGGGCTGCAGAGAGATGACAGTCAGAGGCTCCGTGGGCCCAGGCGCTCCCATTTCCTCAGCCCACTCACCCCACGGTCCGCACGGGGCCCACGCTCAGGCCTACACACCTGGCTCCTTCTTGGTGCCCTTGGCAAGGATGGGCAGAGCTGGGAGCTCCTCTTCTTCGGTCCCCTCGTCTTCTCCCTCTTTGTCACTGTCGGACGACAGAGCGGGCACAGGAGCGAGCACTGACGGGGCCTCGTGGCTGTGTCCAAGACAAGGACAACATGGCAGAGGCAGCTCAGCGGGGAGGCCAGCTCCCGAGGGGCTTAGTGTGGGACACGGGCGCCAGGAGGGCAGGGTGCGCAGTGCTCACCAGCTGGGCCCGGCAGCCTTTTGGGGAGTGGAGGGTCCCTGGGGCTTGCTTCCTCGCTGCCGCTGGCGCAGCTCAGCCAGACGCTGCCTCATACTGATGGTCATCTCGGAGCTCAGACGCCACACGAATACGCAGCTGGGGAAGAGCCACAGTGTCAGGGCAGGAGGGGCCGGGGCTGACCTGGGGTGCCCCCCTCAAGGGCCAGGTGAGACCAGTGATCCCCCCACCCAGTTGGACCTCCTGTGGGGAGAGCAGGGGAGAGCGGGGGCGGGGGGTGTTGTGGGCGCTGGGTCTCCCGGAAGCCAGATTCCGCTCACCTGTCCCCGGACACAGAGATGAGATGTTTGCAGTCATTACTGAATTTCATGCCAGTGACAATCTCTGTGCAGGACAAAGAACACGGCCTTGTCAGTCACCCCGAGTCCCCGGCCAAGGCTCCGTTCCAACAGTGGAGATGGAGCGGGCCAGAAGGCAGGTGAGTCCACTGGCCTCCAAGAGACTGAAAGAAGAAACGGCAGCGCAGTGAGCAGGCGCCAGGGCCGAGGGTGACACTCACCTGAGTGGCCGAACATGGTGGCCACACACTCGCCTGAGGAGAAGTCAAAGATGGAGAGGTTCTTATCAGAGCAGCTGGTGGCAATGTAGATCCCGGAGGGGTCTGTCTGCACCTGAGGAGTGACCCCGCAGCTGGAGGAGGCCGTAGGCACGGCCCCCGCCCAGCCGGCCCAGCTCTCCCGGGCCGCCAGAGCCCGGCCAGGGTCTCACCTTGATGAGAGTGCCGTCCTCCCCCTGGGAGCCCTTGAACAGCTTCTTCTGCTTCCCGCTGCTGATGTTAAAGATCCTGTGAAGAAGCACACGCTGGTCAGCTGAGGCGGCCGCTCCCCCCCACCAGGCTCCCCCCCACACTTAGGGTCCTGGACAGACAGACGTAGGGACCAGATTGCCGAGGACTGACCCCTCAGACACAGGGAATGTGAGCACAGGGCTCGGCAGGGGGTGCCCACCGAATATTTCGGTCCTGGCAGCCGATGGCTGTGTACTTCCAGCTGGGCTCCACGTCCATGTCGTAGAGGGTCGTCTTCCGCACCACGTGGTGTGTCCGTGTAAACTGTACCCCATCTCCGGACTGCAGGCAGGGAGCATGTGGGAAGACCCCATGCCCACAGGCCTCCCCCACCCCAGAGCGCCCTGCAGGGGAGAGGGAGCCCCCAGGGAGGGAGCCCCACACCCCCCGCCAGCCGCTGGCCCACTCGGAAGTGCGGGGCCCTCACCTTCTGGGCTGTGCGGAAATAGATGCTCTTGTCGGCCCCGCAGCTGATCATGCGCACTTTCCCATCGCTGGCCGCTGCAGGGGAAGGTGGGAGATCTCAGCTCTCCCCCTCTCTCGAGGGGGCAGCCTCTTGGTCTCCCCTCCAGGACCCCACAAGGCTGTGACCTCCAGAGACATTAGGAGGGCTTTGCCATTCCCACCCCCCTCCTGCTTAGCCACCCTGGGTGGTGCCAGGCTCCTGGGCAGAGGAACCATGTCCCACCCGTTTCCCAGATGGCCACTATCCCACAACCCAGCAGCAGGGCAGACTCTTCTCATGGGGGCAGGAGGCCAAAGGCAGTGGGTATGTGGATGGGCCTCAGCTGCACCATCCCACCTGCAAATTTGACGGCTGTGATGGAGGACGAGTGCTCGTCCAGTGTCTGCTGCAAACTGTACTCGCGGCCGGCATCCAGCACATGGATCAGCCGGTCCCGGCTCGCAGATGCCAACAGCTTCAGACCTGGGATGGAAACACCCACCCCATCAGCCCATAGCGCAGGCCCCGTGCCGAGCGGAGCCCACCCCCACAGCACACAAGGGAGGGCACTGCCCGCCACTGCACCTGCAAAAAGGCCCCAATCTTCCTGTGGGTTTCAGCCCGAAAGCGCAGCCCGTGCCCTCTACCCATACCTGTGTCAGGCTTCGAGTACTCCAGGCACAGGATCTCGGAGTCATGGGCTTCCACCTTCAACATCTCGCTTAAGGACTGTAGCTCATGCACCCTGCAGAAAGGGGCAGCCGAGCCCGGGGTGAGGAGGGGGTGACGTCACTGCAGGCTATAGGGGAGACTCACGTACCTTATGCACCTCTTCTCCCCCAAATTTTATTTATTTTTTAATGTAGGAGTACTGCTGTTTATTCCTCTCCCCAAACGTTTTGTTTTTTTGAGCCATACCAGGTGATGCTCAGGCATTACTCCTGGCTTTGTGCTCAGGAATCACTCCTGGCAGTGCGTGGGTGGGGGGCCTTATGGGATGCTGGGGATCACTCTCAGGTCAGCAACATGCAAGGCAAGCACCCCACCTGCTGTACTCTCTCTCCAGCCCCAGGATTATTTTTTGTTTTTGTTTTTGTTTTTTGGGTCACACTTGATGGTGTGTGACCATCAAGGATCACTCCTGGCAGGCTCAGGAAACCACATAAGGTGCTGGGGAATCAACCTGGGTCAGCTGTGTGCCCGGCAAGTGCCCTAACTACTGCACCCCAACATCCCAACCTTTTTGTTGTTACTTATCACTAATTCTGAAACTTTCAGACTTCGAGAAAATGACTTAGAGTAGAGACAATGAGCAGAGAGAACTTTCACAATTCCTTCACCCAGTTCTCCCTAATGTAAACACCTCAGGACACTGGCACCAGAACAGTGAAAGGCAGCATGTGAGTTTCACCAGCTTTTCCATGTCCTTTTCCTGGCTCCCAGCTTACCCAGAGCCCAAATCGTACTGAACTGCTATTTCCCCCGGTTTCCTCTGTCTTCCTCTGCTCTCATGACCTTGTCTCCTCTCCCCCACCCCCTGCCGAGGAACAAGCATCTCGACTTGAGTTTGCTTTCTTTATCTCAAAACTGGGCTGAGTTTACAAATGCTGATGAGAATGCCATGGAACAATGTTATGTCCCCATCCTGCCTTCCCTGCATTATGGGCTTTATAATGTTGACAGGCCGCTGCTGAAGCATGATCAGTCAGTTACGGTGGTTTCTGCTGTGCTTTTTCTTGCAAAATTATACAGTAACTTGTTTACAGGATCTTGTTCTCCAATCTTTTTTTTTTTTTTTGTTCTCCAATCTTTTGAGCCAAACTTTCCAAGGGTTTTGGCTTGGGGGCCCCAGCCCTGTGGACTGCACAGATGGCGATGAGCACGCCTCTAGGCCAGGCCTCACCTAAGTGTGCCCACTCGGTCTCCTGAGGCGAGGTGCTGCCCGTTGGGGCTGATACACACAGAGCGGATGCCCACCCGGGGATCCATCAGGGAACTGTCAGCTTTGTCTCCTCCGGGCAGCTCTGTGTCCAGCAGGGCCTGAGTGTTCCCATCCACATAGATGATCTTAATGAGGTCCTAGGGGGGACAGGTCGGGAGAAGGCGGGTGAGGCAGGGCTGACTGTCCAGCTGCAAGGTTGGAGGCGGTCAACCCTGGCCACACAGCCTGGCCAAACAAGAGCTGGGAGATCAAGATCTGAGCTCTAGATCCAGAGAAGGAGGGACCGAGGCTGAGGGCCTGGGGTGCTCCCAAAGTGTGGGGAGGGGGGCCCCAGGACCTCGGGGCTCACATTGCTGAGGATGTTTCGGTGCAGGGTGGACCCATGGACGCCGGAGCTCTCCGTGTTCCACAGGCGGATGGTGTTGTCTGAGGAGCAGGTGATAAAGGAGCTGGGGGGCAGGCAGGCCTGGTTGCTGTCCTTCACTTCAGGGTAAACCTGCAGAGACATGGAACAAAGTCCAATCTCGGGGCTGGAGTCATAGTGTGGCGGGTGGGGCGCTTGCCTTATACATGCCCAACCTGGGCTCGATCCCTGGCACACGGGCATGACCAGGAGGTAAGCCCTGAGCACATCCAAGTGTGGTCCATAAAAAAAACAAACAAACAGACAAAGTCCGGTCTCCAGTTCCGAGTTCCCGTGCGAGAGGCAGCGGGTGGGAGAGGACGGGGCACCCTCGGCAGCTCTGTGAGCACGTTGGGTTATCACACCTGCTTCACAGCTCGGGGAGGCAATTGGCCAAGCACCTGTGAGGTACTTGTGCTTCCCAGCTAGGTCCTCTGACCCGAATCTTGAGCAGTGAGGCGTGTCACACACTCACTTTACTGCTGAGGAAACGGAGACTAGGGCAAGTTCAGGGACATGTCCAAGGCCTCCCAGCCCAGGACCAGGCAGCAGAACAGAGGCAGGGGCGCTCGAGAAGAAGCCTGAGCTGGGTCAGCACTGTCACCCCTGCCTAGCCTCCGGCCCTGGGGGAGGGGCTGCAGACGCACAGGAGGAATGTCAGTGAGACTCGGGGACCCCCCCACTTCAGATGTTCCCATGCTCGCGGGGTATCCTCCGGCAGCCCCCTTCTCTTACCTCCACACTCCACACGCAGGAGGAGTGGTACAGAGCAGAGTACACCTTGCCCACTTTCTTGGGGTCCCGCACATCCCAAACATAAATGCTGTGATCGTTGTAGACACAAGAGAGCCACTGATTCGTCGGATCGAAGGTCAAGGCGATGGTGTCTGGATACCTGGCATTGGTCACACTCGAGAAGAGGCGGCTGTGGGGGCAGAAGAGGGTACACGGTGGTGAGGGGAGAGCTGATGGACGGGGGCACTGAAGGGATAACATAAGAGCCCCCTCCACCCCGCAGGCCTGCACGCAGCTGATTGAGGAAGCAAAGAGTGGGCGCTGCACCTAGCTGGGGCCTGGGGCTCTCCCAACAAACAGACGCTGTCACAGAAAGCCAGCGCCACACACACGGCCACTGCAGCCAATATAGAGCAGAACCAGCACGAGGCCCCACCATGCTGTGTGAACACCGGCTCACTCCGAATCTCTGGGCCAAGCCTGGAAACGCCGCCCCCCACTCCCCCGTCTGCTGGGCTGCGTCCCCTGCAGTGCTCGCCACACGTGTTTCCGCCCCGTCAGAGGCCCAGCATAGCACAGCGCCTGCCTCGCAAACATGGCCAAACCCCTGCTGTCACACACGTGCTAAGTGCAGCCCTGGCAGCACTGCCGCTGGCGATCCGTGACAATGCCAACATGTTCCGGTCAAAGTGGAGCCAGGGCTGTGTGTGAGCACCACCCAAACGGGCACAACCCCCAGCTAGGACAACTAAAACGATGTGAGCAGGATAAAGTGACCCTGGGGAGCACAGGGAAAAGCACCTCGGCAAGCACCACCATCCTCCCAGTCAAGAGCATGTTCCCAAGAGCTCTGTGTGGACACCAAGAGCCCTAGCAAGCACTGTGGTGGTGGGTGTGGGCGGCACAATATAAGCCCCCACCCCAGCACTACAGTTACACCTGTGCTGGCTGGGCCGGAGCAACAGCACAGCAGGGAGGGCACTGGCCTTGCATGTGGCCAGCCTGGGTTCATTCCAGGGACCCCATACAGTCCCCAGAGCACTACCAGGATTAACTCCTGAATCCAGAGCCAAGAGTAAGCGCTGAGCACTGTTAGATGTGGCCCCCAAACAAAACAAAAAACAAGAAATCTCTGCTGGTAAGCCAAAATACATACTTTAAAAAAGAACTAACTGAACCTGGAGTGGTAGCACAGCAGGCAGGGTGCTTAGCTTGCAGGTGACCAACCCAGGTTCAACTGCCGGCACCCCAGATGGTCCCCCAAGCCCATCAATAGTGGTACCTGAGCACAGGGCCAGGAGTAAGCACCACCAGGTATGGCCCCAAAACAAAACAAAACAAAAAACAAAAACTAACAAAACCAACTGGCATGGGACCGGAGCAGTAATACAGTGGTTAGGGAGCTTGTTTTGAACACGCTGACCCGGGTTTGATCCCTGACACTCCATATGGTTCCCCAAACTCTTCCACCAGGAGTGATCCCTGAGAGGGAAGCCAGGAATAAGTCCAGAGTACTGCCAGGATGGTCCCAAACCAACCAACCAAACAAGCAAAATCATACTGGCATCAGACCCTGGTGATCACAACAGTGAAGGGACGGGAGAGGACAAGAGAGAATGGAACCAAACAGAAAACAGTTAATATGGTCAATCACAGACATGTCTGGGGACAACATCCAACCATAACAAAATGTCAACCCTTTGAAGCAACGCTCACGTGCTCAGAGAGGCGAGCCCACGCCCTCTCACAGGCCCTCCTAGCACCCCCTTTCTGAGACACGCCCTAGCCCCCCCAGAGTGAGGCTTCCTTGGCTGCAACAGATAATGTGAGACCCAAATCTATCTAGGGGTGCTCCCGCTCATCTCTGGGGCGATCCCTGAAGCAGAGCCAAGGAAGCTGGGCATAGGGCGAGGCTCCGGGATCGGCTGGGGGGCCCTGGGCTCACCTGGCCTCTGTGACGCTGGCAATGTCCGTGCCCAGGGCGTGCGGCCGGGGCAGGGTGCTGAGAAAATGCAGGTTGGAGGGGTTAAAGAGGCGCACGGTGCCGTCAGCGCAGCCACAGAAGATGTAGTCTTGGCTCACGGAGATGCAGTGGGCCACGGTGGTCTGTGGGCAGAGGGGCACGAGGGTCAGCCTGGCCACCCGCTGCACCCCCCGCCCGCTGGGAAGAAGCCCTCGTGCCAACGACAGGGCCCAGGGGGGCAGGGGGTTGAGAGTGAGCAGCGGCGGCGGCCAAGAGCACCGCGGGAGACAGAGGCCACGAGGAGAGAGGAAGAGCAGAGGCAGAGAGGGGGGCCGGGCCCCACTTACTGTGAAGCTGTCTGTGTTCTGGGCGGGAGAGGAAAGCAGGGAAAGCACAGCAGAGAGAGAGCAGAGAGGCGCCGGTTACCCGGGTCCGGGGACGGGGACCCAGCCTCCCGCCCCCAGAGTCCCCCACAGGCCCGCACAGCTCAGGGCACTTACTCTCAGCTCCACCCACTTGTCCAGCAGCCTGCGGTCGCTGAACTCGCACAGCAGCCCCGAGGACGTGATGCAGAAGGTGCTGTCGGCCTTCTTCCCGCGCCCGCAGGCCACGTCTGTGAACAGGTTGTTGCGCAGCTCCCCCAGCAGCCCCGAGCGGCCCAGCAGCGGCACCGTGGCGTTCACCTGGGGACACACACGCTGCTGCCGCACCACTGAGCCGCCAAGCCCCGGAGCCGGGCCACCCCCAGGGACGGCTGCAGCATGGGCACTCAGGGACCAAGGGTGTGTGCCAAGGGGTGCGGGGGTACTGGGGTGCAGGTGGGAATCTGCATGGGGGGGGCGTGCGTGTATGCTGGACTGGAGTGTGAGTGTGCGAGCACTAGGATGTGTGGGTTGGGGCGTGTGTGTGACTAGGGTGTGTGTTGGGGTGGCATATATATTGGGGGTGCATGTATCCTGGGATGCATGTGAGTCTCTGTGTTGGAGGGGGGGTGTGTTTGGGGTATGTGTGAATCTGTATTAGGGTGGTTTTTAAAAAATATTTCTATTAAAGAGCCATGATTTACAAGGTTACTGATAGCTGCATTTTAGGCATACAGTAATTCAACACCAATCCCTCTGCGGGTGTCAACTTCCCTCTACTAGTGTTCCCCATTCCCTCCCTGCCCAACCCCCATCCCACCCACGTCTGTCAATTTGACAGGCGCGTTACAAAGTTTCAGTGATTGCCACTTAGACCTCATGTCTTCAGTTCTGCTGAGTCTGTTTTGGATATACGGCTCTACTCCTCACTCATATCACTGGGATAACTGAAGCCCCAATGCCTGTTCAACGGTTACTTATTCCCCTCTTCCCACCTTGATTTCATTCCTTCTTTGTCTGTCTCCTCTCTATACACTAGGGCCAAGGATGAGCTAAACATCCCTGTTTTAGGGGGTGGTACTGGGGTGCATGTGTAATGGAGGACGTGCCTGAGCTGCTCCTGGCACTGCCTCAGCCCCTCACCTTTGAGGTCTTGCTGTCATCGAGGTACCAGAATTTGATGTGCCGGTTGCCTGCAGTGACAAAGTAGCTGCAATCTTCAGAGAAGGACACGGCTGTCACCCGGCTGGACACCTTATTAGAGGCCACCACAATGTTTTTCTGGAGGGAGGGAAAGCCAAGAAAGCATCAAGATCTGCTTCTTAGGGCATAAGTAAGAAAATATAGAGGACGGTGGAGAGGTGGATGGGACAAGGGCTTCTGGGTGCCAACAAGAGAGCCCAATGTCTAGAGCACAGGCTTGCAGGGAGCTGGGCTTGAGCACCAGCACCTCATGGTTGCCCAAGTATAGCCTGGACTGACCCCCCAGGACAGGGCCACAAGCAGCCCCTGTCATTGCCAGGTGTGCCTCCAAAATAAAAACTAAGTGTTTACTAGGGCCAGGACGGCTCACAGGGTAGGAGTGCATGCCTGGCACGCAGGCCCAGGTCCAACCCCCAGTACTTTGGGCCTGACCACAGCTCAAACCAGGCCTGAGCATTGACCCATCAGGCCACCAGGGAGCCAAGTATTACCAGCCACAACCCCTGAGCACTACTTAGCTCCCCCCCCACCCCCCCCCCACCCTCGCTGGCAAAAAAGATTTCTTGTCAGGGATGGAACTCAGGAACGAAGCCCTTGCTTCACATGTACGAGGCCCTGGATTCTATCCCTTGGTATGCATGTGTGCGCGCGCACACACACACACACACACACACATACATACACACACACACACATACACACACACACACTGTCCCCCACATTTACTGGTCAGAAAGATAGGAGGGAAGAGAATCCTTTCTAAAAAGGCTGAAGAAAGTCATTTCCTGGGGGTGGGGTGGGAGTGAGGTGGTTCCTCGAAGGCGGCAAGCCAGCCCCTTCCACAGACATGCTGGCCTCACAGCTGCTCTTTTCTGCTTCAGATCATTTCCCAGGAGGAGAACCCTGGTCAGCAGCATGGAGCTCAGGTGGCTGCTTCCTGCCCCATCAGCAGGTTCTCAGACCCCCCGAGGCTGCCGGGCCAGCCCCCAGCCCACTCACCTTCCAGGCCCACACGTTGACGATCATGTCGTGCTGGTAGCCGACGGAGACGATGTACTTGGCACTCGGGGAGAAGGCCACACAGGCCACCCCATACTTATGCTCCTGCAGCTCTGCCACCTGGCTGTGCTCGGCCACATCCCACACGCGCACGGCAGGCATGTGCCCACTCTGCAGAGAGGCAGGGAGTGGGGGTGAGGGCAAAAGCGCTCCCCTCCCCTCTCCTTCCCAGCTACCAGACACGGCTCTGACCAACGGCCCCCGCCGGGAGCCAGGAGCAGGCACACCTGGGCCACACTGGAGGACACAGAACACACATCTGGGGCAGCAAAGGCTGTCGAGGACACACAGCCTCTGCTTGGTTCAGGATCTCTGAGGGCAGGATCTGTGCCTCTGTTCCTGGACCAAGCACCTGGGGGGGTTTATTTTTTTACTTTCAATTTTTTAATTTGAAGGGCACACCTGGCGATGCTCAGGGCTTTATTTCCAGCTCTGCACTCAGGAACTACTCCTGGTTGTGCTCGAGGAGAGATATGGGATGCTGGGGATCGAACCCATGCTGGCCATGTGGAAGGCAAATGCCCTCCCCACTGTGTTATTGCTCAGGGCCTCCTGGGAGGATTTTAAGGGCAGCCAAAATCCTAAGCACCCAACTGCACACCCTTCAACCACAACCACGGCTGCCTCGCAGAGGGGGAGACGTGGAGGAGTTCCACTGGTGCCCAGCAGGGGGCCCCAGGACACCAGGAACGAGATGCACGGTGAGCAGCAGGGGAGCTGGTCAGAGAGGCAAATCTTGACGTAGGGGTCCCAACCTAGACTACAGAATTAAAAGTGGCAGGGGGAGGTGCAGGTCCAGCACTAAGCACTGAATAAGAACTTCAGGTGATTCAGATATACACCAAGACTCAAGAACTCTTTCAAGGCTCATACTGTATAGACACTCATACACATACACTCTCTCTCACACAACAAACACTGTGTACATACACACATACTCATATAACATATATTGCATATGCACATATACATATAATATACGCACACACTCATACAATAAACATTAAATATACACACATTTATACAACATATTGTGTATACAAGTACACATTCATACATTATGTACACACATAGTCCACACGTACACCAACACAATAAACATTGTGTACACATACATACAAATATATATACACTTATATACTACACATTATGTACATATATACAATGGAATACTGCAGCTGTAAGAAAAGATGAAACCCTGCAATTTGCTGCTACATGGATGGGTCTGAAGAGTGCCATGCTGAGTACAGCTAGTCAGGAGAGGCACAGAACGATCATCTTCATATGTAGAATTGAGAAACATAGTAAGGGTGTAACAACTGCCCAAAGGCAACAGAAACTGAGAAGTGGTCTTTAGTAGAACTTGCAAAGGAGAGGGACAGGGGATATTTTATGATTGGGGGACATTGGGACAATGATGGAGGGAAGCAGACACTCTGCTGGAGGGCGAGGTGCTGGATTTGGTTATGCAGGAAACCCTACCACTAAGAGTATTATAGGGGCTGGAGCAATAGCACAGCGGGTAGGGCTTTTGCCTTACAGGAGGCCGACCCGAGTTCAATTCCCAGCATCCTATATGGTCCCCCGAGCACCTCCAGGGGTAATTCCTGAGTGCAGAGCCAGGAGTAACCCCTGTGCATCGCCAGGTGTTACCCCAAAAGGAAGAAAAAAAAAGAGTATCATAAACCATTGCTCTAAAATAAAAATTAAAATAAAATAAATAGGGGCCGGAGCGATAGCACAGCGGGTAGGGCGTTTGCCTTGCACGCGGCCGACCCGGGTTCGATCCCCGGCATCCCATATGGTCCCCCAAGCACCGCCAGGAGTAATTCCTGAGTGCAGAGCCAGGAGTAACCCCTGAGCATCGCTGGGTGTGACCCAAAAAGCAAAAAAAAATAAAATAAAATAAAATAAAATAAATAAAAATTAAATTAAATTTTAAAAAAGCTCCTTTCAAAACTCAGCCAAAACCACGAGGCCAGATGACAGCAGCCCTCTTCCCAGGCCTTGGACCAGCCCCTGCTCCCCACCCATGACCTGCAGAGAACAGCCCCTTCCCTCACTCACCTCACCAGTGACCAAGTACTTGCCATCGGGGGAGAAGGCGAGGGCAGTGATGGTCTTCCTGTAAAGAGAAAGGTCAGCACAGTGGATCTCCAAGCCTGCTCCCCTCTTCCCCCCACGGTGGACCCCAACAGCCCAGGTGGCACAGGGGGCCCAGACTGTGCCCCCTCAGCCCGGGGCCCCACTCACCGGGAGCTGTTGAGGATGTGGTGCTGCTTATGTTTCCTGGGGTTGAACAGCACAACCACGCACCTGAGCAGGGAAGGGACACGCTCAGCACCAATGCGGCGCCAGGGGACTGCCAGGCCATCTGGGAGTCTGGTCACCCAGCACAGTAACCCTCAGCAGCTCCCCGAAAGCAGCAGCGCCATGCATCCCTGAGCAGGAACGCCATCTCTGGCCACAGCCACCCAGGGCGCCGGGACAGGCTGCAGCCCCCACGCAGGACACCACGTGCCCCTGGCAGGCAGCCACGCTCTGAGGTGGGGCACAGCCTCTCACGTGGACGCCCAAGTGCATAGTTGGCAGGGGGCCACCCCCCACGCCCTCTAGTGTTAGAGGAGGAAAGGGGTGACAGCAGAGGGCCCCAAGAACAGGCTCTGTAAGACGAGGCGGGAGGGTCAGAGTGGCCAGCGCCTGAAGTTTCTGCCGTGTCCAAGAAGCCCTGCCCCCAAGGGGATCAGAGGGGACCCCTCTGCACCCCAGGCTCCGAGAAGACAGTTCCGGCAGAGACGGGGGAGTAGCCTCTCCCTCCAGGAGGCAAGACTGGGTGGGGCAGATTCAGACGGACTCCCTGGGGCAGCTCCAGGGGAGAGCACTGCACTAGGAGTAAAGGGCAGGGCGCCTCACTGCCCTCTGCCTCAGGCTTCCTCAGCACTAACCTGGGGGTGGGCGGCAGAGCTCCACCCCTAACCCTGCTTACAGGGAAACCCACAGCACCCTGTATCAGAATCCCACTCTCTGCCAGGAACTGGGAGCAAAGGAAAGTGTGGCCTCAGCCTCAAACCACTCAAAGGTGCAGACTCCCAAGTGGGTTGTGGGGACACCAGGATCTGAGACACCTAATTTTCCCAGGACTTCAGGGCTAAGTCACATCCTCACCTCCAACCCCTCCCCCACATCTTCCTCACATGTTTCTTCTTCCCGCCCCACCCTCCTGTCCTTTTCTTCCTCCTTCCTTTCTCTTTTCTCTCACTGTCACTTTGGGCCTCAGGTTTCCCTTCCGGAATACCATGTCAGAAAGACTTTGAAATATGACCAAGAGGGGCTCTTCAGCATAGAGGTCAAGGCACTTGCCCTGCACGCAGCCAACCTGATTGATCCCTAGCACCACGGATGGTCTCCCCAAACTCCGCCAATACTGATCCCCAAGGAATGGCCGGGTGTGACACTAACCTCCTCCACAAAACAACAAAAAATAGGATGGTTTCCGAAACCTCAAGCCACATCATTCTCCCTTCCCTTTCCCAGTACACACATGCGAACACACACATAGGCACCTGTGCACCCTTGTTAGAGACATCCAGGATACAGGGGTCAGGGTCTTCCAACAAAACTCAGGGAACCTCCGTCCATGAAGGCGCTCGGAGGAAGGGAATTGATTTAAAGATGACCTGGTCCAACCCTTCAGCGAGGACAGAGCCAGGCTTTGCCCCTACAAACCCTCCCGTGTACCTGTCATAGCTGACCCAGCACCCCTGGCCGACAGGTGCCAGGTAGCGTGTAAGACTAAACATCATGCAGGACACCAGCCTCACTTGGTCTAACCACGCCTCCCTGCCCCTCACTTCCCGCTGCTCTCCCTGGAAGGCCTGCACAGGGACAGGGGCCCATTCCCCCACCACAACAGTCCTCCCTGCCTCTTCCATGAGCTGAGCCTACTCCCCTTCCGCTGTCAGTGGCCCCAGAGGCTCACATGCGTCTTCTGGTCTCTCCTACTACCACAATTCTGGGCAGACCCAGGTCCTTCGCAGCTGTCCAGAAGCCATTGCAGTGCAGCTGGAGCGATAGCACAGCGGGTAGGGCGTTTGCCTTGCACGCGGCCGACCCAGATTCGATTTCTAGCATCCCATATGGTCCCCTGAGCACCACCAGGAGTAATTCCTGAGTGCATGAGCCAAGAGAAACCCCTGTGCATCACCGGGTGTAACCCAAAAAGCAAAAAAAAAAAAAAAAAAAACCAACAAAACAACACAGAAGCCACTTCGGGAAGGACAAAGACTGACCCTCAGGTTGCCCAGCCCGTGGCCTCTCTGTCCTCCCTGAGCTGTGGCCCACATGTGCCACAGACAGAGGGATTCTGCACCTCTGGGTCCTTAGGGGCGGTGTTGGGGGACAGCAGGGCAGGGCTGGCTCTGCAGGGGGAGATGAGGGTCAAGTCCATGTTCTGACATTTTGCGGCTTGGGGAGCTCACGGGCAGCTCCTCATACAAGTGGCTAGTTCCTAAGACTTCTATGGAGTTGAAACGGATTTTTCTGACAGGGGCTGGGAGTCCTGCTAATGACACAATTTCTCGCTAGGACTTCTGGGAAGGAAGGCGAAAGGGGACACTCGGCAGTGGGGAATCTGAAATGCTGAGGGGGTGCATCAAGGTTTCGTTTGGAAGAAAGGAGTCTGACGGGTGAGGGACGGTGAGACCAAGATTGTTTGGGGGGGCAACCAAGATGGAGGAGCTGGGGTAAGGCTGGAGGGGAAATATCTGCACCTTCATTCGCTTGAAAGGTGGCGTGGAGTGTGGGGGGACACAGGAGGCGGAGAGCATCTCTGAGTGGCAGCAGGGGCCAGGAGGTCACCCCTGGGGTGGCCGGGAAGCACGCATCAGGCTTCCAGGAACTCTGCAGAAGCTTCCACTTCCTTGAGTAACTATTCTTCACACAAGGGTGCAAATAAGTCACTGTTTACCTAGCACTTTCTAGGTGGCATGCAGCCTGCCTGGCACCTCAGGAGCCTGCTCTGGCCTAATCATCTCCCCCAGTCGCACACCCGTGACGCTGGCACAGGGACCCCTGCTGAAGAGAGGTGGGTGCAGGGCAGGGAGGTCACTGGCTCCAGACTACGCAGCTCACACAGATTGAGTGGCACCCAGTCAGTGTCTGGGAGGGCCCAGAATAGGGGGTGAGATCTGGTCACGTGGCAGGCCTGAGACCAGGCCTTGGAAGAGTGGGCAGAAAGCGAGACACTGAGTGGGGACAGTTGAGAGGGGCCAAGACTTAGGCTGAAGGATCTTGGGGTTAGAACAGGGAGATACACAGTGTATACACACACACACACACATACACACACACACACACAAAAGGATCTGGGGAATTAGAACAGGGAGATACACAGTGTACACACACACATACACACACACACACACAGAGCAAGCAGAGTCAGGACCTCTGGGTGTGAGTCACAAAGGAACACAGACACAGAGCGAGCCTTTAAGCAAGACTTTCTCTTCTAATTATTCAAACCGGGAAAAATTCTACCACAGAGAAAGAGCCCGAGCCAATGGTCACACTCCACCAATGGGGACAACAGTCCGGACGCTGGAGGACAGAAGTCGGCAAAGATATCCAAGGCCACTGGCACCCAGCTTCTTAGTTATTCCAAGAGGATGGGCCTTGAAAACGCTAGTGGGGGCTCTGAGGAGGCAGGCGAGGGTGGGGGGCAGAGGGGAGCCGTGGAGGGGTCAGGGTGAAGGTCTCCCAGTGCTGGCCCGTCTGGCGTGGGGTGTTTTCTCAGGTGCCAGTGCTATGCTGGCTGAGCCCCCAAGAGCCGGGTGGGGTGGAGGCCCAGGTCAGACGGGGAGGCAAGGAGGAGGCAGTGAGGCACAGGCTTTAGCCTGCCTGGGGCTGCTGAAGGGCCAGGCGAGAACTGTCCCCTGTCCGGGGCAGGTCCAGGGGGCCGGCTGCAAGCACTAGGAGAGAAGTGCTCCCCCAGGCACCTCCTGAGGTAGAACCCCAATACATGAAGAGCGGGAGGGTGGGGGAAACAGAGTGTCCAAGCCCTGGAAGGGTCGCCCCCTGGCACCGGCCCCCAGCTTACCTTAGCACAGAGGGCCCGAGTCTGCTCCCCCAAGAACAAGTGAGCTGGGGCCCTGTCCTCGGCTCTGCCCCTGTGTCCT
Source organism: Sorex araneus (assembly GCF_027595985.1). Lineage (NCBI taxonomy): Eukaryota > Metazoa > Chordata > Mammalia > Eulipotyphla > Soricidae > Sorex > Sorex araneus. The sequence continues at coordinate 87,215,820 of NC_073304.1, read as the reverse complement.
CATCCCAGGCAGGCTGCCCCGGGGAGGTCACTCGCAGGACAGCAGGGTCTGTGCTGGGCTGTGAAGTCCCCACCCTTTGCCGAGTCAGCCAAGGAAAGGGGCTTCAGGCGTCCTCAAACCAGGCCCTCAGAGAAGCCCTGGGTGGGTGGGTAGGTGGGTGTGGGGGAAGGGGGCTTCCCGAGAGGACAGGGAGCCCCCTGAAGAAGATGACCCACCACCCCGAAACTGAGGGGTCCCTGCCCACCTCTGCCCCAGGCGGCCCCATCCCCCACCCCCGCCTGCCCAAGCTGTTTCATTTCCTTTCAGAAAAGTTTGTTTTGGTTTGATATTTGCCTCGAGGCCTCTGGGAGAATTTTCTAAGCTTTGTTTCTGTTCTTGTTTCTAGGATACCTGAGCTGCTTCTCGAGCAACTTGTGCAGCGGGAACAGGAGTGGGGGTGGCGTGGGGCTGAGATCACAGATAGGAAGAGGCCCCGGGCAGGGGGAAGGGCCTGCTCGGGCGCCGGGACTCAGGCGGCCCCCCAGGACCCCCAGCACTGGTGGGAGTTGGAGCACAGAGAAGCTTCCACACCCAGAAAGGGACCATTTGCAAAGAAGAAACTAGGAAACGGAGAAGTCAGGAAGCAGGACAGGGCAAAGCTCAAGCGACTCAGGGGCCTGGATGTGATTGGAGGGGGGGAACCCTACACACCCCACCTGGAAGGACAAGGACTCAGGACTCGGCAGGTGGCCAGGCTGGGAACTGCCCTTCAGCAAAGCACCCGCCCTTCAAGGCGCCAGTGGGGGGGGGGGAGTGGGGAGAAAGAGGGAGCCAGGCAGGGTCAACAGTCCAACACCCCAGGCCTTTCCTGCCCACCGAAGCCAGCCCCAGCCCCACCTCAGCAAGAAAAAACTTGGCTTTCCCAGGCCGGGCAGGCCAAGAGGAATTCCCCCGGGGCGAGGAGCTCACTGGGCTCAGCACCAGAGATCATTCATCAGCGCCTGGGGGAAGGGGGCGGCCACAGGTCCCCTGCACAGAAGCCAGAGGCCCCGCAGCAGGAGACACACACAGCCCAGAACCAGACAGGACTTCCCCTCCACAACCCTGCAAGCCCAGAGAGAGAGATCGATCAGAGAGAGAGCCCTGGGGGAGGGGGAAGAAGCTTTCATTGACCTATGTATGATTACTGTTTGGGGCCCACACCCTATGGTCACTCCAGGCAGTGCCCATGAATCCAACCAGTGGGCCTCATGAAAGGGCAAGAGCCTTGGCCCCCCTACTCCCTCGCCAGCCCCAAAGCAACTTTTTTTTTTTATTTGCTTTTTAGGTCACACCCGGCAATGCACAGAGGTTACTCCTGGCTCTGCACTCAGAAATCACCCCTGGCGGTGCTCAGGGGACCATATGGGATGCTGGGAATCGAACCCGGGTCGGCCGCGTGCAAGGCAAAAGCCCTACCCGCTCTGCTGTTGTTCCAGCCCCCCAAAGCAACTTTAAAAGTAAGAAAAACCTGCCTAGGAAACAGCTGAAATCAGAGCTGGAGTGCAAGTCTGGGTTCCATCTCCCCAGGGCATGGTCCCCAAACACCTGAACACAGAGCTGGGTTGTGGCCCCTGAGCAGGGCTAGGTGGGGTTCAAGGTCCCCCAGACATTTTAAGACCCACAGCTCTGTCCTACAATCAGGTGAGGTGGGCTGGAATCCCAGTGCGGGCACCCGTTTCGTGTCCTGGAGCAAACTACCTACCGTCTCTGAATCCAGGGGTCCTGGCACTGCTGTGAGGTCATGTGGTACCAGGGATTGAACCCAGGGTTCTCACATGCAAAGCATATACTCCAGATCTTTCCACTACCTCCAAAGTTAAGAAATTAAGTATTTTTTCAGTGCGGTGGGGTGAGTGTTTGGGTGCTCAGAAACTATTCCCAGGAGACTATGCAGTGAAAGGAATCAAAACGGGTGAGCTGTAAGGCAAGCACCCTACCCCCTGTACTATCTCTCCTCCCCAGCAAATTGTATCTTAACAAAGCTGGTTTTGAAAAATGACAAGGTGGAGATTAAGACGGGCAGAGTTAGGAGCTGTGTGGGGTTTAAAGTAGAACTCTGTATTGTATTTTGGGGTGAGGGGAAAGAGAGTGGAAGACAAAGAAAAAGAGGGAGAGGATGGCAGGGTGACAGGGACAATATCCAACCAAGAGCCTTGACCTGAGCCTGTGTCTCCACTACAGAAACAGCACCAAAATATTAGCCTGAACCCACCTCCCAGAAGCTACCAGAAACCGGCCCACCCCATCCTGGCCCTAAGATCTCCTCCAAGGCATTTACTTACCCAGCTGGATAAGCAACCAACCCTGAGCGGGGGTCACATGCCAGTCCTCTGCCTCCAGACACTGTTATTCCAAGCACTTTCTCCAAGGTTACCTACAAGACAAAGAAGGACGCCTTAGCGACAGCCTGGGGCTGGGGGAAGTATGCTGAGGGCATCTGGCTTGTCCTGCTGTAAAACCATCTTCCTGACCTCCCTGTCCTAGAGGGTCCCGACTCCCCTCTCCTCTGTGGGGGTCTGACTCCCCTGTCCTCTGTGGGGTCCTGACTTCCCTATCCTCTGTGAGGGTCCTGACTCCCTCTGTCTGACTCCCCTGTCCTCTGTGGGGTCCTGATGCCCCTGCCCTAGGGTGGAGGGTTCTGGCCCTCCCAGGTTCTGCTCTGATCAGACTGGGTCGTGTGGGGGAAGCAGTGTGCACTAACAGCTCTCGTTGGGTTGAGGTTGAGACCCCCGGGGGAACAGAGTGCCAACAGTTCAGCTCGAAGCTCCCACACAAACTAATGCCCAGGGAGGTCGCTGATCTCCAAGGCTGAGTGGACAGCAAAGAAAGGCTGCCCTGATCTGTCAGGAGCCAGAGACTGTTAGGTGTCAATTAGGTGACTCATCCTTCCCGGATCTGCGTTCCATCATGTTCTTCCCGCCATCACAGGGCCCTGCCCAAACTGAGGGACTGAGGGACTGACAGGAGCCCGGGAGGCCTGATGCCGAGCTCTGTGAAGCGCTGTGTCAAACATGCCCAGACTACTCTGAACTAGGACAGCTAAGGGGCATGCACAGTGCTCAGGGGGGCTGACGGGACAACCCTGTGGAGATCTCCATCACCACTGGTCACTGTTCTCAGAGCCTTGTCACCCCACCCATGACCACAGTCCCACCCCTACCAGGGTAGTGCGAACCACTGCTCAGTGCCAGAGCAGAGCCCCCCAGAAAATCCACTTTCTTTAAATGAAAGACCCCCCCAACATTGCACCCAGGGCTACTAGCCCCCCATCGGCTCTACTCCCCACCTTGTGGTACCATCCACCTTGAGATCCTGGGCAGGTCCATCCACCCCCATAATTGGTAGGTGACTGGAAACTTGGGCTTGGCCCCCCCCACTTGGTTCTGTCATAGTTGCTTTCAGTTTTCACTGGCTCAGAGAAGGGCTCTGAGGGTTGAAAGGTGCTGCCTGAGGAGAGGCAGAGGCCCCTGGAGAGATTTAGGTTTCCCCTGTTCTCCCACTGACTTCACGTGCTCCTAGGGGCCAGTTAAGATTCTTATCCCCAAGAACTGTTTTAGTCCAAAGTCAATGAAAAGAAACACCTTGCAATGGTCAAAGACCAAACTAAGTCTTCCGGGTTGTCACAGTTAAAAACTAATTCCTGGGGCTGAAGAGATAGTATAGTGGGTAGGGTGTTTGCCTTGCACGCAGCCAACCTGGGTTCGATCCCTGGCATCTCATATGGTCCCTCAAACATAGAGCCTGAAGTAACCCCTGAGCCGGGTATGACCCAAAAAGCCAAATAAATAAATAAAAATTAAGAAACAAAACAAAACAAAAATCAATCCCCCAGGTTGGTCTCCAACAGTCTCTGGTGCTTCTTGGAATTCCAGCAGGAATTCCAACAAGCGTTTATGACTCCTTTCAGTGCAGAGCACCTCAGACCACAGCCATTATGCCAGCAGGCCCGCGCTGGGGCACTAAACCTCCGTGAGATCAGGTAGCCTTTGCAGGGGACGGTGGGGATGGGTGAAACCCATCATTGCTCGGGGATTACTCCTGACTCGGTGCTCAGGGATCACTCTTGAAACAAGGCTCAAGGGACCACATGAGGTACCAGAATCAAACTTGGGTCAGCTGCGTGCAAGGCAAGAGCCTTAGCCACTGTACTATCTCTGGCCCCCCAGTGTCCATACAGCTCAGAAACGGGATAGAGAGGAGCTATCCTCAGGGCAGGAAATCCATGGGATTCAGACGTGCATGCATCCCTCCCTCAGCTTAGACTTGGTTCCAAAAACTTCAACCAGTCAGCTGGTTCTGGACTTCGGACAGGAATCTTGGGTGGGTGTTTTTTTTTTTTTTTTTTTTTATTGGGTGGGTGTTTTGTGGGCAGATGGTCCCTGTCCGCTGAAAACTGATGCTAAAACTAGAGTGGACAGTTCAACTGCCATATAAAGCAGGAAGGAGGGAGCATTACTCAGGCCCTGAACACCAGTGTTTACCCAACTTCACTGACCACAAGCCACGGTAAGAGACACATGGTGTCTCACAACCCAGGGTGCACGCACACAAGTGTCTGTGTGTGTGTGTGTGCACGTGTGTGAGTTTGGGTAGAAAACTGAGTTTCACTGAATAGCAGTCCCACTGGTGGCGTGTGGGCTCTTCTTTTCTATTCTACTCTGTCTCACTGAACAGTAATGCTGGTCACACTTGACTGACTCCCAGACTGACAATCAGGCTCGGCAGCTCAGGTCTGAGAAAGCTGCTGCAGACTTCCAAGGGCCCCGCTGGCAGGCTCTGATCTCAGGCACTCTCGGCCACTTTGCTGCTGGGTCACTGGTCAGTGGAGCAGACTTCCGGACCAGAAAACCACCCCCTGGGCACGAGTTTGCCCAGGCTCAAAACTTGGCTTATTTTCAAAGGCATTTATGGTTTGGGCTGTTTCTGGCTTTCTGACCAGCTCCCCAAGAGGGGGAAAAAGTAGTTTCCTTTGGCTCTGGGGAGGGGGAGGAGCAGGGGAAAACAGTCAGGGGCATCAGCTGGTTTTTATTTTATGTTCTAACTCAAACCAGTTTCCTGTTTGCAGGGAGGTTTGGGCGGAGTTCCACTTTCAAAGGATCTGAGAGTCCACAGCTCCTGCAAGGCTTCGGACGTGAAGGAAGGATAAACCACCCTCTCTCTCTTTCACAGTCCCGTCCCTGGCCTCCTTTTCCAAAAAGGGGCACAATTCCATCGACCCCTGAAAACGGAGACAAGGTGGCATGCCCCCTGCAGATACAGAGCAAACTATCACCCAAGACCAAGGGGCATGTGCGAGTCAGCCAACACTGGCTCCTGCCTTCCCCAGGGCCACTCACGGAAGGCGGGAGTGACCGACGTGAGGAATACACCATGGACAACTCAGCCAACGCTATAAACCAAGGCCTTTTCTCCTCAACATTCGGGGCTAGAGCCATAGAACAGTGATTTGGGCACTTGCCTTGCATGTGGCCAACCCGGGTTCAACCCTCGGCATCCCATATTGTCCCCTGAGCACTGAATTATAGGAGTAATTCCTGAGTGCAGAGCTAGGAGGAAACCCTGAGCATCGAAGGGTGTGGCCCACAAACAAAACAAAATAAGTGTCAAACATTCACAAACACACCTCTCAGTTGAAGGGCCATGCTCTCCCTGAGGCCGTATTGTCCAGTGGCCCCTCTGCCTCAGCCTAGTCCACGTTCTCTGCGTGGCAGTCACAGAGATTCTTTCTAACACACAAGACAGTACTGGGCAGGCAGCTCAATGTGCTGAGCACATGCCTTACACGTGTGAGGTCCTAAGTTCGATCCCTGGCTCCTGAAAAAACCCTGAGCACTGCTGGAGAGGCAAATGCCCCACCACAAAAAATGAAATTCAAATATCCATGAGATTATGTCATCACTCTGCCACAAACCTTCTGTAGCTACCCGTCCTGAGTTTCGAATCCAAGTTCTGTACAGACTGGGCCAGAGGGGTAGTACAGAGGGCAGAGCGCTTGCTCTCACGCGGTCAAGCCGGAGCCCATCCCTGGCATTCCATATGATCCCCTGAGCAATGCCAGAATGATTCCCAGGCACAGAGCCATGCATAACCCCAGAGTACCGCTGAGTGTGGCTCAAAAATCAAGAAACCAAACCAACAAATTCTGTACACAGGCTTACAAGACCCTTAATCACCTGGGAGCCTCTGGCCACCTTGCCACCAACCCCAATTCCGTTAAGTACCGCGCGCGCTAACCGACTGTGCCACTGGAGCTCCTGACCCCAATTCCTAGGCCCCCTCGCTGACCCTGCCCCATCACCGCAACCTCACACGGACTCTGCTACACAAAGGGCCTGTAGATACTCCTACAGAAACCCTCCTCTCTCCGCTGCTCACACCGCTCACCCACACAGGCCTCTGCTCCCAGCCCAGAGCTCCGGAGATTCACTTCACTGCCTCTACCCCAATTACCCTGAGTCTGTTCCCTTCCTAGAATTAGGTCGTGACCCAACATTGATTTTATCTCTGTCCAGGCACTTACTGTCTTTTCTCTGTCACAATATGAGCTCCCTGAGGATAGAGCTGTCCCTCGCGGGAGTGCTTTAACAGTATCTGACACGTGGAGGGTACTTGATAAATCTTTGAGGAATAAACAAATGCCAGGCAGAGGTTTCAGGGACAGTGACAGATCAGATGAGAATGAGGACATGAAATACGGAGCATATCAGGCTCACAGCCAACTCCCAATACAGTGCTCAGTGTACCATGTGGTGCTGGGGATCATACCTGGACATTCTGCATGCAGACCATATGGTCGGCCCTTTAAGCCATCTCTTCCAGGCCAACAGATAGTGATCACACACTTATTCATTCCATTCCAAATCATTATTGGGCATTTGAGATATCTTCCAGTAACCATTAAAAAATAGGAAAAAAGGTGACTGTCACTGTCATCCCGTTGCTCATCGATTTGTTCGAGTGGGCGCCAGTAATGTCTCTCATTGTGAGACTTACTGTTTTTGGCATATCCAATACGCCATGGGTAGCTTGCCAGGCTCTGCCGTGCGGGCGTGATACTCTCGGTAGCTTGCTGGGCTCTGAGAGTGCGGAGGAATCGAACACAGGTCAGCCTCATGAAAGGCGAACGCCCTACCCACTGTGCTATCGCTCCAGCCCAGGTATAGTCTAAAAAGTGGTATGGGGGTCAGTAAGTCTGCAGCAGCACGCTGGATGCACGTCCCTGACCATTCCTGAACATTAAGCTGTCTGGTGAAACCTACCCACCCAGCAGAGAGAGGCACAAAAAGCTCATGGATTCAGTTTTCTTTTTTGTTTATGCTTTTTCCATAAGTGCTTGTAAGGCTATGCTTCCCTCTTACCCCAATTTTCCCTTGCTGGGAGACCCCACACTGTGGAGCAGTCCGGATCCAACTAGCACATATGGATCTGGATCCTACTGGCACAATTCCTGGCAGCACCAGGAATTAAGCTTGGGCCTTTCTCCTGTCCTGGGAACTTCCAGGCCCTCCCTCTGAGGGGGCCCCACACAGCAGGGCCATCCAGACGGCCTCAGCACCAGCAGACAGCACTAGGTTTGAACTTGCAGCCCTTACTGTCAGAGTTCATGCAGCTGGACTGTCCTGATGGCCTCAGTGCAGGTGGCAGCTCTGGGATTTGAACTCAAGACCCTGCACTGCCAGGCGAAACCTTTCAAATCACGTCAAAGGGCTGCACATTTTTATGATGTCCCACATACTACTCCCTAGTGGATGCGTTCCGTTCTTTCCCTTCCCTCTCCATGGCTATTGCTATGACTGCAGGGTGGAGATGGGTGTCATATACTTTTGTTGAGGTGCCCGGGATCCCAAGCAGCACTGCTGCTAGAATTGAAGAGCCACCTCCATCACCCTTGTCACGTGGGTTGGTACCAGGGATTCAAACTTGAAGCCTCCCCTGCAGGGGCAGCACTCCACCACTGCGCAATCCCTGGGGGCCCTAGTCATAAGGCAGCAGGTGATGGGACCGTGGGACCCCTCGGCCTGATCCCCAAGTGCTGACCTCGTAGAACACAAGCTTGGGCCAGAGAGAAACCATGTCCATGCTGGGAGCCCTGAGGTGACCTGCTACCACAGCAGGACCTAGCCTGGCGATTTTCACACTTACTCTGGTCTTTGTCACTCTTTGCTTTCTTTATACTCTTAGAAACTATTGAGGAGAGAACAAAAGAAAGCATCAAGGACTCAAGCGGGCTTTTGTTTATACAGGTTTGATCAGTATTTACTATGTTAGAAAACACAATAGAAATACCTTTAAATATTTTTAATTCATTTAAAAATAACAATAACAAACATTCAATGTTAACAGGGCACTTATTCAAAATAACTGGTTTCCAAAACAAAAAATAGTCAGTGAGAAGAGTGGCACGCTTACATTTTTGCAAATCTCTTTAATGTCTGGCTTAAGAGGAAACAGCTGGATTCGCGAGTGTGCGTCTGCACTCGATCTGTTGCGTGATGTTATTCTAGTTGAAGAAAATCTGGCCTCATTTGGAGATGTAGTTGGAAGAGGGCGGATCTCACAGACGCCCTAGAAGGGCTTGGGGACTCCTAGGGGTTCCCAGACCACACTCTGAGAACCAACATCCAAGGTTCCCCCTGAATACAAGTTTCTTTCCACATAAGGAAGCAAGCCCATGAGCGTGACTTTGGACCTCAAGCATCACTGGAGGGAAATGAAGCAGGAGAGGGGACCAAGGAGAAGAGTGATCCCAAATCCAGGAGATTTTAGATGGGTGATTTGAGGGCCAGTGATGGGACACAAGTGCCACAAGCGGGTGGTGCCAAGATTACTCAGAAGGGAAGTGACAGTGCCCAGACTACCCTCTCTGGGGACCTCCTCCGCAGTCAAACCAGCCCACCAGCACAACACAAGTGGTGGCCGGGCCTTTGCTCTGGCAGGTGGCGAGTGATGAGAAGGGGAGGAAAGCCTATACAGGGCTGAAAGAGGGTGTCGGCTTTCCCCAGGAGCAGAATTACTCCAGGTACCCTGCGGACACCCTCCACCCCAATCAGTCCTGGGCAGGGTGCGACTGGATCCTGCCGAGAGGGAAAAGGAAAGTAAAATCTTGCCCCTTACTTTAATGAGATAAAGGGATAACTTCATAATAGCCTGCTCCCAGGAGAGAAGCAAAGACTGAAGCCAACTGTTTAAGTGCTCTTCTGGCTCTCATTAGAGTCGATGGAAAAAACAGGTGGCTCCGAGGCCACAGAAACAACCACTCATTCACTCTAGATAGCACGGTATTTTTCTACGTGCAGACGGCAGCCTATCAACAGGACTTGAAATCAATTTAGAAGATAATGAACAAATGGAACAGGACAAAAAAAATGGATTCAATACACATGCATGAAGGGGGAATATTGACCAAGAAACTTGCTCCAGGGTGTGCGCACACTGGGTCACAGTGTAAAGCATATTTCACAAGGGCTGTGTGAGGGCACTGTGGGGGTGGGGGGAGGGGGAAGGAGGGGGCTCTACCCGCTGACTCAAATCCAACTGGGATGCTGCAAGACTGACCACAGAGCAGCCTGCAGTGTGGTCAGACACACGAAAGAAACTCAGGATTCCCTGGAGGTGTGGGAGAGGTGGTTTCTGAGCAAGCTGACAAAAGAGAACACGGAAGCTTTCCTGGAAGGAAGACAGTATTTGGCAGGGGCCTCTCATGCAGGACAGGTGTCCTTCTGGCAGGTGGGGGGTCAAGCTGGAGGACTTCTCGGTAGAAGAAGCTGCATGTGCATAGTGGGCAGAAGAAACGGATGGAGGTGACCAATGGTGAGAGCAAGTGCCGTCCACCCAAGTAGCTCAGGAAAGGCAGATGCAGCAACGTCCCAAGGAACTCAAGCCAAGGGCACAGAGCCTTATGTGGGAGACAGTGCCTGCAGACAACGCTCTCAGAGGCAGGGAGCCCCCGGGAGAGCCTGTTACAATGGTGCTGGCTGAGGAGGCAGCTCACCAGCAGCTCACAGGCCTTGCCTGTGGGAGGTCCTGAACTGGATCCCCAGCACCCAAACAAGCCAAATAGTTCAGGAGGGAGATTAATGAGAATCTGGCCCAGCGCACAAGAAATAAGACGGGTTCGACTCCTAGTATCCCATATGGTCCCCTGAGCACCGCCAGGAGTAATTCCTGAGTGCAGAGCCAGGAGTAACCTCTGTGCATCGCCGGGTGTGACCCAAAAAGAAAAAGAAAGAAAGAAAGAAAGAAAGAAAGAAAGAAAGAAAGAAAGAAAGAAAGAAAGAAAGAAAGAAAGAAAGAAAGAAAGAAAGAAAGAAAGAAAGGAAGGAAGGAAGGAAGGAAGGAAGGAAGGAAGGAGAGAGAAAGAAAGAAAGAAAGAAAGAAAGAAAGAAAGAAAGAAAGAAAGAAAGAAAGAAAGAAAGAAAGAAAGAAAGAAAGAAAGGAGAGAGAAAGAAAGAAAGAAAGAAAGAAAGAAAGAAAGAAAGAAAGAAAGAAAGAAAGAAAGAAAGGAAGGAAGGAGAGAGAAAGGAAGGAAGGAGAGAGAAAGAAAGAAAGGAGAGAGAAAGAAAGAAAGAAAGAAAGAAAGAAAGAAAGAAAGAAAGAAAGAAAGAAAGGAAGAAAGAAAGGAAGGAAGGAAGGAGAGAGAAAGAAAGAAAGAAAGAAAGAAAGAAAGAAAGAAAGAAAGAAAGAAAGAAAGAAAGAAAGAGAGAGAGAGAAAGAAAGAAAGAAAGAAAGAAAGGAGAGAGAAAGAAAGAAAGAAAGAAAGAAAGAAAGAAAGAAAGAAAGAAAGAAAGAAAGAAAGAAAGAAAGGAAGGAAGGAAGGAAGGAAGGAAGGAGAGAGAGAGAAAGAAAGAAAGAAAGAAAGAAAGAAAGAAAGAAAGAAAGAAAGAAAGAAAGAAAGAAAGAAAGAAAGAAAGAAAGAAAGAAAGAAAGAAAGAAAGAACAGAGTGAAAGCACAGTGGGTAGGGCATTTGCTTTGCTTGAGACCAATACGGGTTTGATGCCTGGCATCCCATATGGTCCCCGGAGCACCGCCAAGAGTAATTCCTGAGTGCAGACCCAGGAGTAACCCCTGAGCATCGCTGGGTGTGAGTCAAAAAGTCAAAAAAAAAAAAAGTGGCAAAGCAAAGATGAACAGGTACAGCCGGGTACTGCGCCTCTCTGGAGGAGAAAGACAAAAGCCTGAGCCTGCACTGGGGAAGCTGGCCACCAAGGACACCTCTTTTCTGACGGGCGGAGTCTACAGTGCTTCGGGATGTCTGACAGGACTCACACAATACTTAACAAGAGAAACAAGGATTGAATGCTCGGGATCAAGGTCAGGCCGAGGAGTATGATAGGGATGAAGGGGAAACCAGAAAAGCGCCAGTGACAGCAGACAGGGAAAAGCGGCAGGAAGGGTGAGGAGCTGGGGTAGGCAGAGGCTGTCCTCTCTGCACACAGGGCCTCGGAGCATCCGCAGAGTCCAGGCAGCAGGCCTGCTCTCCAGAGACAGAACCAAGAGGCCACCGCCATGGAGGCCTCCAGGATTTGGCTGACCTCACGCTGGCAAAGGCACCCCACCCCCTGAGAGGAAGCCCGGCTGTTTTGGTGATGTTTTGTTGCCACCCGCTGCGTTCTTCCCTCTTCTGCCTTTTTCACTCTGCAATCCCACTCTGTGTGAGTGAGAAACACCTGCGGTCTCATTCGCTCCCACAAAACCAAGGGCTCGCACTTCCTATCAAGCAGCAAGTTGCAGGCCTGTCTCGGGGCCTTGTCCTCCCTCGCTGCAGGTTAAGAATAACCCTCCTTGTCTTGCCCACACAGGGCAGGCTAATCCCACAGGCCGATGCGCCACCCGACGCTGGGAGCTGCCTGCCAGCTCTCGCAAAGCCGCAGGGGCAGCCCGAGGAGGGCAGGCCTGGTGCGGAGTCGGGCCAGCTGGGCAGAGCCCCATGACCGGTGGGGCGGGGGCGGGGAGGCGTGTCTCACCCGCCCCTGCTCGCTCACTCCTGCCCCGTCACAGTCCAAAGTGCAGTCTGTCCGGGAGCGAGGGGGTAGAAAGGTCGCTCCTAGACCCCAGAACAGACCCCGCTTCTGGGCCAGGGGCCAGGCTCCACCCCATCTGGAGGGGTTCAGTCCCACTGCCGCGCCCCAGGAGGCTGTAGAAAGGAGGAACTTCCACTCTGAGCACGACGCAGGCCCCCTTGCTCAGAGCCCAGCACTCGCTGGAGCAGAGCCAGTTCTCTGGTGCCGGATGAAAATAGCCTCTGCTTCTTAGGAAGGTAAATCTGCCACCGGGCTGGAGGCGACCTTAGAGGTTCTGGGCTGCAAACTCGGGGAATCTCAGCGAACAAAGGTTTCTAATCCTGCCTTTCAATACGGTTTTTAAGACATTTGTTTTGTTTTTATTTCAGGCCACACCCCGTGGTGCTCAGAGCTTACTCCTGGCTCTCACTCAGGATCACTCCTGGAGGGGCTTGGGGGACCACATGTGGTGCCAGGGATCAAACTGGCCACGTGCGAAGCAAGCACCTCTGGACTATCTCCCCGGTAACCGCTGGACTATCTTCCCGGCTATTTATTTTTTCCATTTTTGATTTGGAATTCTTTGGCATGCCATTTCTGTTTGAGGCTTCCGTTTTGTTTATTTTTTACTTTGGGGGTTTGGGGGCCACACCCAGGAATGCTTAGGGCTTATTCCTGGTGGGCTCAGGCTTATTCCTGGTGATGCCAGCGATCGAACCTGGTGCAAGACAAGCACCCTACCTGCTTTACTATCTCTCTGGCCCCTCATTACTATTTCTCAGGACGCAGGGCTGTACTTCACAGCACTTGCCTTGCATAGATGGGGCCCTGGGCTCAATCCAATTCTGTTGAGACACAGAAGGTGGGGGTTGGCGGGCGGGGAGTGGGGGGAGATCAGCCACAGAATTTCTTTGTGGGCTTTTCCTCTGAGAGCAATACCCTCCTCGGTGTGTAACGGACACGGATGTAGAGTAAGGTTCAAAGACTCCACATTAAGGCTCCCCAGGAGGCTGTAAAGATAGCCCCCGTGGAGGGGAGGGCTGTGAATGACTCAGAGGCTAGAGCACTTGCCTTGCAGGCTTGAGGTCATGAGTTCAGTCCCCAGTGTTGTGCTGGGGTCTGGGACTCCCAGGGCTGCAACAAAGTGTAACCTGTGTGTGTGACCCTCAGGAGCTGCGAGTGTGGCCGAGCCCTGGCGATCACAACAGACAGCCAAGTGTGACCTGCAGTTGGTGCCAAAACAGCAGCAACACAGTTAAAGGGGTAGAGAGTCGAATGAGGGGAATACTAGAGTTAGTGTCTTACCCCTTTACTTCCAAACTCTAGCCTCCCTGCCTCCAGAATCAAGAAGAAAACAATGAACCGGAGTGACCCCAAGGAAGAAAGTTCAGGTTCCTTGAAATGCACAGAATAGTGCATTTGGGAGAAGAGCGCAGGAGGAAATCTCCACGACTCTGGAGAGAGTCTGAGAGCCTGGGAGGACGGCCTAAGAGGAAGCAGAGGGAACAACAGGGTTCACTCTGCTAACTTTATTATTATTATTATTATTGTTTGGGGGGCCACACCTGGTGGTGCTCAGGGCTTACTCCTGGCTCTGCACTCAGGAATCACTTTTGGCAGGCTCAGAGGACATTATGTGGTGGCGGGGATCAAATCCGGATCAGCTGTGTGCAAGGAGAGCACCTGACCTCTGTGCTATCTCTTTGGCCCCCACTCTGCTAACTTTACTGTTGAAAATGCTCAGCAAGATCTCCTCAGTAGCTGAAATGGTTCTAGAATGGGTTCTGAGACACCTTAATGGCTTTGCTTAGGCAGAAGGCTCAGGTTCAAACCCTGGCACTGTATGTGCCCAGACACTAAGCACAGAGACCCCAAGCACAGAGCCGGGAGTAGCTCCTGAGCACCTCTGGATGTGTTGTCCCCCTCCCCAAAAGGGTTCTGAGCTCTCCTCACTGAGATGGTCAGAGCAGAAGAGGGAAGAGGGTCTTCTGATGCCGGTGTACCCACATCCAGGGCGCACTAGAGCTCAGAGTCAGCACAGACCTCAGACACCTGTTTCCAAGGCAAATGACATTCCAGGCTCTGAATTGGATACTCATGTCCAGAAGGAGGAAGTCGTAAGGACAGCATCAGCTCTCACTCTATGGGAAGGGGACTCTAATACAAAAGTCAGCATGTGCCCAAATCCAGAGAGTGGTTCAAACACCGCTGTGCCACTAGAGCAGGCACTGGCAAAGGGAAAGGCAAAGGTGAGACTTAGCTCAATCAAAGAAAGCACTCTGGAGCCATAGAACAGCGAGGAAGGTGCTTGCCTTGCATGGGGCTGACCCAGATTCGATCCCTGTCATCCCACATGGACCCCGAGCACCATCAAGAGTAATTCCTGAGGGCAGAGGCTGGGGTATCCCCTAAGCATCACCCAACCTCCCAAAAAAAGCAAGCAGCATAAGGGAATTTTTTTCCCTGAGGCCAGTCTTATCTATAGCAAGATCAGAACCATAAGCAAAAGATTGCAAGCTACTGGCCTGATCATCAGTAAGGAGTAATCTTCCTCATCCACCAACTCTGCATCCTTGAAGTTTCTTATCTTGGTGGCCAAACTTCAAAAGCAGGAAGAACGCCCTAAATACTCCTTCTTTGGACTAGGTGCAGAGTGAGTATGAGTTCTGGGACACAGCGGAGAGTGGGAGGACTCCTGGTGTCCCCTCAATCTGCCAACTTGTACCACGGGACGCTCCTGGGAAGGAAGGGTTCCCCATCCCGGAATTCTCTGTAGAACACGCCCTCCCTCTCCTCCCCAAGCCAACACCTCACGGAGGCCTTGAGTACCAGCCTCCCTCCTGTAACCCGCCACAGTCATCTTCCCACAGCAAGGCCTCAGTCGTGTCCCTCTTCTGCTTAAAATCCCCAAGTGGCTCTGTACTGCTAACTGAATTAAATCGACATGTCTTACACCCCCATCCCAAGCGCTCTTCTAGTTCCTAGAACTATCTAGAGAACCACATGAGAGGGTCAACCTGGGTTATTCATCCTTGTGAAAAGCAGTTTGGGGCCATAGCTCATGTTTTTCTTCTGCCTGGTATTCCACTATTCCACAGTGGAACCCCAGCTCAAATACCACTTCCCCTGTGCTTCCCTCTCCTATGACCCTGGCCACCCACATGTTGGTGCTCTCACAGCAGCATTTAGTTTACATCACTCACCTGGCCCGTGCCACTGACCACCATGGACAGATGGCTCTGTCTTTTATTGGTTTATTTTGGGGCCACACTTGGCAATGCTCAGGGGTTACTCCTGACTGTGCACTGAGGAATTACTCCTGGTGGTGCTCGGGGGACCATATGGGATGCTGGGGATCGAACCTGGGTCAATCATGTACAAGGCAAGTACCCTGCCCACTGTACTATCACTCCGGCCCCTCTATGGCTCTGTTTTAGCATTCCTACTAGCTTTTAATTTCACAGAAGGCAGAGGCTGTGCCTCATGTAACTCTAGAGTCACAGCACAGAAAACTGTGTCTGATATATACAGATGTGTGTGTGTGTGTGTGTGTGTGTGTGTGTGTGTGTACTTCACAGCCAGCTCTAGGAATTTTAGCAGGAAACAGAATTCTACTGCCTTTCCAGAGACCGTGGAAGGTCTAAACAGAATAATCCCTATGTCATAAATGAGTACAAACAAAGCAGTCATTATCCCCAATTTTGATAATTACATGTACAGCATGGCTCTTCACAAATCTGAATTTAATTGTAATTTAAGAATAAAATCAAAAGACTAGAATACTTTTTTTGTTTTTTGTGGAGTCAGGGATTGAACCCAAGGCCTCATATATGCAAGGCAAGCGCTAAACCTCTGAACCACATCCCAGCCCCAGAATTTACAAAATGTATTCATAAAAAAAAAAAAAAAGGAGGCTGCCGCGCGCGAAATGGACCCTCTGCTCCTAAAGACTATGATCCGAGAGGTCTTCTAACCCATTTTGGCACCCAGAGCGGCTTCTTACAGAAATGCATCTAGACTGTGAACTGTGCTACAATCCCATGCCGCCCGGGGACGGATTTTCCCTCTCTACCCTGTTTTTCTGCGCGGAAAACGGCGGCAGCGGCGACACCCATGTGGCAAGAGTCACCTCCTAAGACTCCCAACCCAGAGGTATGAGTTTGCAGTGATGTGGCTCGCAGGTGATCATGGGAGGGGGGTGCGTTTCCGGCACGCTCTCCGCCCAGATAAGATCTGGAGCTGCCGGGGGCAAAACAGACCCTCTCCTCCTAAAACTATGATCCGAGAGATCTTCTAACCCATTTTGGCACCCAGGACGGCTTCTTACAGAAATGCATCTAGGCTGTGAACTGAGCTAAAATATCAGAAATCCAAAACCACACGGCTGCAAGTTCATAGAATCTTCATTCTCAGCAATGAAAAGAAATTGTTGAATGATGCCTTTTCTGCAGGCCTGATTGTTGGGGAAAAATTCCAAAAAATAATAGTTCTCTATTGAAATATTGAATGTATTCGAAGTATAGAGAGAATAAAGTGAAGATCATTAATTACTTAGGGCGGGGATGGGTGGGAGGTGGTATATTGGGGTTCTTGGTGGTGGAACATGTGCACTGGTGAAGGGATGGGGGTTTAATCATTATATGACTGAGACTTAAACCTGAAAACTTTGTATTTTTTTCACGGTGATTCAATAAAATAAAAATTTTTTAAAAATACATGAAAAAAGGGGGCTGGAGTGATAGCACAGCGGGTAGGGCGTTTGCCTTGCACGCGGCCGACCCGGGTTCGAATCCCAGCATCCCATATGGTCCCCTGAGCACCGCCAGGGGTGATTCCTGAGTGCATGAGCCAGGAGTGACCCCTGTGCATCGCCAGGTGTGACCCAAAAAGCAAAAAAAAAAAAAAAAAAAAAATACATTAAAAAAAAAGAAAAAAAGTAAACAGATTTTAGGTGGTTTTCTTTTTTGGTGGGGGGCATACCTGGCAATGCTCAGGGGTTACTCCTTACTCCTAGCTCTGCACTTGGGAATTACTCCTGATGGGACTTGGGAAACCATATGGGATGCCAGGGGTTGTACCTACGTTGGCCACATGCTATATACTATACTATCTCTTGCCCCATATTTCAGGTTTAAATATAACATATACACATTTAAATCAGAGAGAAGCTTGTAAAATAATACATTATAAAATATCCCAACATTACTGAAATATAGATGGATGAGGGTAAAAGTTCACCATAATCTATTATCCCTCCCTGAGGAAACCAATATCAACAACAGTTTGGTACTTCCAGCCTCACTTTTTTGCTGGGTAAACACAGTCGCATGTGTGCTTTAACAAAAATATACAAAATCATTAACATAAAAACTTGTGTATAAATATATCTTTTTTTTTGCCACTGAATGTATCTTATGCACGTTATCATATATGAGGTTCATATAATGGATCCCATTCTTTTTAGGAAGCATAGTATTTCACTTTATGGATGTGTACCAATCCCCAGCTTAATGGCTGCTTGAATGACTTCAAAGATATCACTATTGTGAATAACAGCAAAAGTGTGTACACGTGTGGCATAAATGTGTGCACAGAATAAAACCCAATACTATGAACACTAGACTCGAAGAAACAAGTATATCTGTGCCCAGAGAATCCTCTTCAAAGTTTGAACCAAAGCACATAGTCAGCCATGTAAGGGAAGGCGCAAACTTACTCCCACATGTATTTTATTGTGGCAAAAATCATTTCGAGACTATTTGGCTCTGGTAGCAATGCTAGAAGCTTGAAACAGTAGGCTATAAAATTAATGTATTTTCACGCTAAAAATTCTCAGCCTGAAAGGCAGCTTCAGAACTAATTTGCTTCCTCAATTATTTCTCAATATAAATTAATTAGGCCCCAAAGAAAACTCATTTCAATTTCCATAGAAGCTGCTGCAGTGAAAAAACACATGCATCTCTCTAGCGATTCCCAGTTGGCCACGAGTGACTCGCACTCTCCAGGTCCGAGTCACTGGTTTGACACTTTATTCTTTTAATTCCCCCAAATCATGTCCATAATCCTGGAATAAACTGCACTAAGTAGTTAACATAAAAACAAGAATAACTTCCAACCCTTCTTTTAGGTCAAGTATGCATGATACAAGTTAGAATATTGGCAAGAAAAAGCAACTAAAGAGAGGTCCAATAAACAGCCACAGAGGAAGAATAAGTAAATGTGGGAATAACAACAAAAAAGGTGGGAACCTGCAAAAAAAGGGTTCTCATGAACAGAAACTGAAAAGCATGAAATTTGCCAGCAACTCCTGGGTGTTCTTGATATCTATGAGCCGTGATAAGACTGGCAACCCCTTATTAGCTGACAACTTTACCATGAACTTTCCCATTATTTAACCCTCACAACAGCTCCTGGAACAAGAGAAGCCAGTTCCTCAGAAGGGAAGAAGCTGTTCTTCCTCCACTATCACAGTCATCACCCCCTTTACACCCACTCACAAGCGACTCCAAGTGTGGTCCATGAAGGAGCAGCATGGACGTTAACACTTACTTGGGGACTTGGTAAAAATGCCGAGTTCCAAGCAGGCCCCAAGTGGAAACTGCTTACTTTTAGGCTTTTAAAGGTGGTGGGGATGGAACCTGAGACCTCACCCAGGCCAGGCAGGTGCGCTCCTGCTGGGCCCCTGCTCTCACTGTGTATTTTCACACGCCCACTGATTCTCATCCTTCCTCCCTAACGTGTTTGGAGACCCCATCTGTGAAGCCCCATCCCTGAGGCAGTGATGGATGTCCCAGGAGGGATAGTCTCTGTGAGCTGCTTGGGGGGTGTCCGGGGAGAGCAAAGCAGCCTGGGGAGAGGAGGAAGGAAAGAGGGCAGGAGGATGTCCTACAAGGAGGAAGGGCGTGCTTGGAGAAGTCAGCAGCAGGTTCTGGGTCATGTGAAAATAATCATGGGGTATCCCGGACGGAAGCTGCCTGCTGAGTGTCAGTTCCCAGTTCCCAGCAGGCAGGGGCTGTAGCTGCCTGTGGGTGAGTTCAGCTCTGACAAGCAGGTGCCTGCTTTTCTTCAGGGCGGTAGCTGAGAGGTGGCAAAGTCAGGACTACTCCCCCATAACCACAGACAGCTTGTGGGCTGCCCTCCTAATCCACCTGACTCGAGACTTCCATGCTTCAGGATTAAATAAGCAAGACGGCATGAGTTTATTTTTTTTTTTTTTTTTTTTTTTTTTTTTTTTTTTGCTTTTTGGGTCACACCCGGCAATGCACAGGGGTCATTCCTGGCTCATGCACTCAGGAATTACCCCTGGCGGTGCTCAGGGGGACCATATGGGATGCTGGGATTCAAACCCGGGTCGGCCGCGTGCAAGGCAAACGCCCTACCCGCTGTGCTATCTCTCCAGCCCCAAGACGGCATGAGTTTAAACCCCATGCCTATTTGAGGGAAGAAACAAAACGAGGACAAATGTGAGGGGCTGAGGAAAGAGGACAGGGTTTATGACACATGTGTTCCACTTGCACCAGATGGCCTGAGCATCACTGGGCACAAGCCTGGTAGCCCCTCAGCATCCCACAGATGGTCCTATGGTCCCCGACACTGCAGGGATAAAGCATGCCACATCTCAGTCCCTCATACTGCACTGCTGGTCCAGATGATCAACTATCACCAGGAGGGTCCCTTGAACATTGTTTAGGGGTTCCCCCTGAAACAACAAATAAAACAAAATGCTAATTTGAAATAAGGTAGGATGAGATACTTGCTAAGAAACTGGGATGGAATGACAGAACAGCGGGTAGAGCATTTGCCGTACAGACAGCCGACCCAAGTCTGATCCCCGATACCATGGTCCCCTGAGTTCTGCCAGGAGTGATCCCTGAGCACAGAGCCAGGCGTAAGTCCTGACCATCACCAGATGTGGCCAAAAAAAAAAAAAAAAAAGAAAAGAAACAACAACTCTACAGCCTCCCAGGAAGTCAGGTAGACAAAGCACCTCAATTTTGTTCATGTTCATTCAATCCTAACTGTTATCTTCCAACTCAGTCCTTCATGGGCATTCTGAATCCAGCTCCTGGACACACCAGACAGTGCTTGAGAGTTACTCCTGACTCGGGGCTAGAAGTTGCTCCTGGTGGTGTTGGGGGGCCATATGGTGTTGGGGATCCTGTATGGAAAGCATACACTCAACCCCTTGAGTGAGATCCAGTTACTGTCCCATAGGAAATCAGTATTTTGATCCAACTATTCTCCACAGTTTCAAAGACAAGGTCAGCTGTGGGAACAGCCACAAAGATAACAAAAAGGCGGAATAATAACACAGGAAAGGGGGAGGAGACCCTTGGGAGAGACAGGCTCCAAGCAGTCAGAGGAGTGTGAGCTACATAATCAACTGCCCACTAAGAGCAGGACAGTCCGAAGCCCAATGCTTGTCACATGGAGCCACCTAAGGCATTTGGTGGTCTTCACTTCCCTCCTCTACCCACCCTGTCCAAGGCGGCAATGGCCTGTGGCTGATGGTCATCTAGAAACATTCTCTCACTCTGAAATTCCTATGGCCACAGAGCCACAAGTTAAATGGTTCCACGGGGTCAGTTCAGGAAATCTGGAGATGGGTGGAAAGAACAAGGACACATAGATCCCACTGCTGCCCCCCAGGACCACTCCTGATAAGACTCAGGAAGCCACAGGGGATAGGACTCAGAACTCGAACTTTGGGTCCAGGATATGCTAGGTATGTGCTCTATCTCTGGAGCCGCATCCCTTGACAAGAGAATATGTTTGGGGGACAAGAGATTGGGGCCATGCCCTGTAGTGCTCAAAGGGTCACTACTGGCACTGCTGGGGGGACAATAAACACGAACTGGGATTGGCTGCAAGAAAGGCAAATGCCTTAATCTCTATGGTCCTCTTTGTTGTTGCTGTTTAATGAGAGAGAGAGACAGATAGACAGAGTTTAAATAAGCAGTACTTGGCAGGAGTTGGGGGTTAGAGGTTGTGGGTCACAGCAGAATATGTGGTGCTGGTAATAAGACCCAGGACCTCACACATGCTAAGATTGCACTCTACCACTTGAGCAATCTCTCTGGTCCAAGAAAACGTATTTTGGAGGTCACACCTAGCAGTGCTCACGGGACCATATGGGGTGTTGGGGATGGAACCCAGGTTGGCATGTGCAAGGCAAACGCCTTACCTGCTGCACATTTCTCTAGCTCTAGGAAAGTATACTTTTTAAAGCACTACTCATTTCTTTTCTTTTCTTTTCTTTTCTTTTCTTTTCTTTTTTTTTTTTTTGGTTTATTTTTGGGTACAGGGGTTACTCCTGACTCCGAATTCAGGAATTATTCCTGGCAGTGCTTGAGGAACCATATGGGATGCCAGGGATCAAGCCCGGGTTGGCTACGTGCAAGGCAAATGCCTTACCTGCTATGCTATCTCTGTGGCCCACACCACCCATTTCTAAGGAGAACGTAGGCAGAGACTCTTAGCTTTGGAAACATAAGGCATTTGTCTGTACTCAGGATCATGTTCTGCCAAGAAGACTCCCTGGAACATAATACAGTGTGCGGAGTCAAGATTTAAAGTGGTCTCTGAAGTCAAGAGAGCTGAGGCTGGACTCACAGTTACACACATAACCCCAGCTACTCACCTGGCCCCCGATCCTCTCCCATCAGTTTCCCCTTCTATAAAACAGAGCTAGTAAAAGTCTTTCCAATAAGAAGAGGGACGCCTGAATAACACTGTGAAATGCTTTGCAGAGTATGAAGTAAAGCCCAATAGCTGTTAGTCACTCTTACCACTACAAATAATATTATTTCTAGCATTTCTAGTATTACTGGGAGGGTAAGGGAAGGCAGGGAAGCACCACCAGTAAAGCTAAGAAGGGGTGGTTCCAACTGACATAATGTCTGAAAATGGTTGAGTGGCACAAATCTATAACGGCTGGGAAGAGAAACTGAGAAGTAAAACTACAGGAAACAGAGAGACAGTATAGTAGGCCGGGTGCTTGCCTTGCACACAGCCAAGCCCACTTCAATTCCAGGCATCACACAGAGTCCCCCAAGCACCACCAGGAGAGATTTCTGAGTACAGAATCAGGACTGAGCCCTGAGTACAGTTGGGTGTAGCCCAATCCCCCATCAAAAAAAGAAAATTTTAAAAATAAATAAATAAAATTAAAATTAACTTCTCCAGAGAAGCACAGTTTTAGCTATTTTTTTTTCCTTTTTGAGCCACACCTGGCAATGCACAGGGCTTATTCCTGGCTCTGCACTCAGGAATCACTCGCAGTGCTCAGGAGACCATATGGGATGCTGGGAATCAAACCCGGTCGGCCGCATGCATGGCAAATGCCCTACCCACTGTGCTATCGCTCCAGCCCCATTAGCTATTTTTTAAAAATCATCTTTTTTTTTTGTTCCTTTTTGGGTCATACCTAGCGATGTGCAGGGGTTATTCCTGGCTTTGCACTCAGGAATTACTCCTGGTGGTGCTCGGGGGACCATATGGGATGCTGGGGATTGAACCTGAGTCAGCCGTGCGCAAGGCAAATGCCCTACCTGTTGTACTATTGCTCCAGCCCCTTAAAAGTCATCTTAATTATATGAGAAAACCTTCCTCTCCATGCTAGCCATGACACTGTTAGGACCACATTCTGCAGAAACTACTAACATTGTTGGCAGCATTCTATTTCTTTTGCTGGGGGTGGAAGAGTTTGGGCTCTAGGGGGTGACCAGGGGACCATATGTGGTGCTGTCATGAAACTGGAGACAGCCACATGCAAGGCAAACACCTAATCCCCTGCATCCTCTCCCCAGATGGGCAGCGATCCATCTCTTGGATTTGACCAGTATTACTGGATAATCATTTTGTAACTATTCACAATTCAAATTTATATTATAGTTCATGAACAATTTCTATGTATTTTGTTGTGGGGGCCACCCAGCGATGCTCAGGACTTACTCCAGGAGGGAGCTAATGGGACTCATGTGTGGAGCTGGCACTGAAGCTGGGTCAGTTGCACTGAGGCAAACACCTTACCCACTGTATATCTCTCAGGCTCTCTATGTCCTTTTAATACTTTTTAGAAGTTCTGCTTGATTTTCTAGGTGCCGGCACTATTAAAGGGGTCAGATGAGGGGCAAGAGAGACAGTACAAGCAGTCCTGTGCTTGCCTTGCACAGGATTGATCCGGGTTCAATTCCCAGTACCACATTATGGTCCCTCATTAGTAGGCCCAAGCCTAACTGGTGTGGCCTGAAAACCTAAACATATATGAAAATAATGGGGTGAGCTGAACAGTGGGGTGATGAGCAGAAGTGCCGGGGAGGAACACAGCCCTCAGATCGACGGTGGCCCATGGAGGAGTGAGAGAGGCAGAGTACGCTCATCAGGCAGGAAGGTTCCAATCTAGAAAAATCTCAGGATTCCTCCAGGAAGACATGGACAATATGAAACCAAATCAGTCTTGATCTTTTTCTCACAGGGCTATTCCAAGACGTGCAAGTCAACTGAAATCTCAACTCTGAATGAAGAGGCAGAAAAGGAAAGCCCCCTTAGCCTTCAAAAGTCTCTCTGGGCTACTTCATTTGTAAAGGGAGAGACAAGGTGTGCAAACTTTAAAGAAAACCACATTTAAAGTAGTGGAGAGGTGAGACAGTGGGTGAGGTGCTTGCCTTGCATGCGTCCAACCAGGGTTTTCATACCAAGCACCCCATAGGGTCCCCTAAGCCTGACAGAAATGAGCACTAAGCAAAAAGCCAGGAGTAAGCCCTGAGCACAACTAGGTGCAGCCCTCCTACCCCCCACCCGTCCACTCTGCCAACGAATAACCAAAAAACTATTCTTTAAGATAAAAAAGTAGTTTATAGAAGGAAACACAACAAAAGAATATTAACAAACATTCCATGTTAAAGTGAGAGGGGGTGACATTTACTTGCTCGAAGTCCACGGAAGAGGAGACCCTTCCTGTGTGCTCTGTCTTCTTGGAGTCCCTTCAAACCAAGGAAAATGCCGAGGCCGACCACACAGCCTTGGGGAACTGCTGAGAGAGACTTCAGGAGGTAAGTAACCAAGAGTCGGGAAACCTGAGCCTTCAAAACCACTAACCTTTAAAGCCTACACTGCCTGTCACCCTCTCTTTAATTTTATGCCTCTCCTCACGCCACTTTTTTTTTTTTTTGGCTTTTTGGGTCCCACCCGGTGATGCACAGGGGTTACTCCTGGCTTTGCACTCAGGAATTACTCCTGGCGGTGCTCAGGGGACCATATGGGATGCTGAGAATCAAACCCGGGTCGGCTGTGTGCAAGGCAAACGCCCTACCCACTGTGCTATTGCTCCAGCCCCACTTTTTTGAGAGGGAGGTTAGAGGGACCATGGTGCTAATGACTATGCACCATGGATCGAACGCAGGGCTCTTGCCCATAAAGCATGTGCTTGAGCCATCACCTGGCTTCTGCTCCCTCTTCTTCTTTTCAAAGAAGAGGTAACAAGACAGTGAAATCCACAAAAGTAGATTTGATTCAGCAACAAACTAAGCAGGTGGGCAGCCTTCATCCCACCCCTCTGCTGAGAACTGCTATAAAAGGAAGCTGAAAGAAAATTTGGCCTTGTCCTGTCTTACACAATGGAGCTCAGAGGAGAGGTTCAGCTGGCAGTAGTGGGAATGTGATGTGTAATAACATAACAGATCCTACTGAAAACACTGTAGCTTTTTTCCTTACCAACACTGCACAACATGAAGCAAAACCAAAAGCTACTCTGAGAACAGGACAGCCCATGCTCCCAGAGAAGCTTGGTCTGAATAAACAGAGTCCCCTCACTGCAAGCCGGGACTGTTTGCCAAACAAAGAGGCAGTGATAACTGCCATAAGCCCAACTTCAGACTTGGGGTTCACAGAGAGGCTACGGAGCTGATGCCTCACTTGCAGCAAGGTTCTTTCGTGAATCATGAAATGAAAACACAGGTGACAAATGGAAGAAAGAAGTGAAGTCAGAGAAATACCAAGGACACTCAGAATACCACGGGCAGGAAACAGACAGTAACTCAGACTGACGCAACAGAAGGAACGCTGCTGGAGGAAGAACAAAGTGGGAAAGTTACAGCGCCGTGGAACCCTGAACAGAGCAGTCACACAGCAAAGAGACAGGCTCGGGGCTGGGGAGGGAGACTCCTTCTTCCTCTTTCCGGGGATCGTTTTGAAAGTCCCTGGAATGAAGCAGAAATCCAAGGAACAGAAGCAGGAGGACACCTCACCCTTTCATTGGCCACCAGTGACAGAAATACTGATGGGAGAGAGAATCCCAACCAGGACTTGCCCACGTTCACCCACAAGGGCAGGGCTGCTGGCCACAGGGCCCTTGCTCTTGGCCATTGATTCTAAGTGGGTGGAGCCCAGAGAGAGTGCATCAAGTACTCCAAACTGCTTCTTATGAGTACCCTGTGAAGTGCAGCAGTGACATGAAAAGCAAACCAGAGTCAGGGCTATGATCATAGAGCTACTATGGCCCAGGCTGGCCCTTAGAGGAAACTCCTGCTGGCGTGCTTTGTTTTGTAAGGCCATGGCCAGTCTTCCTCCTCCTGACCCTCCAGGGCACACTTCGACTCAAAGCCAGCTCTGACAGAGCCAGGGATAGATGCCCTGGAGACGCAAGGCTTCAAGGAGAACAGAACAGCTATAGTGCAGCCCCAAGTTCCTTTCACAGCCCCCAAAACGGGATTGAGACCGGCAGTGGGCTTCTGCAGAACTCAATATTAGACACAGTTCCCCATCTCTACCCCCAGGGGTTCTAATTCCACAGAGCTAGAATGCAACCAGAAATTAAAAATACTGAGCAGGCCTATATTCTCAAAATCCTATCCCAATCCGAATCCTATCCCCAGCATTCCATATGGTTCCCTGGTCCTGCCAGGGGTAATTCCTGAGTGCAGAGCCAGGAGAAGCCCCTGAGCATAACTAGATATGCCCTCCTATCCCCCCCCCACCACCACACAAAAAATACCACACAGGTGACTATCCTGCCTCTACCCCCAAGTTACAAGACATAAAACCATAGTTAACCACTCATAAATGCTTTGAAAATAATTATGGCTTCCCACCACCTGCTCCAAATAGATAATACAGCCTCAATACTGATACCGGGGCTCTGACTGAACAAAAGATGAAACAGATTAGTAATTTTTCTTCCTCCATGAAAGTCACCTAACCCAACTCTTCTGGGGGGGCAGGGGAGGAAGGTGGGAGCAGTATGCGCCATGAGTGCTTGGGGGCTACACACAGCTCTGTTCTTGGGGGCCAGGGATTAAACCAGGATCAGTCACGTACAAGGCAAGAACTTGAACCTCTATACTATCTCTCTGCCCTAAACTTTTCTTAAAGCCACATATGATGCGACATCATATGCTCTTCATTATCAGCAATAGAAAACAAATTATCTAATGATGCCTTTTCAGAAGGTCTGATTGTTGGGGGAAAATTCCAAATAATAATAGTGGGTTTTCTGTCGAAAATGGAATGTAATCAAAGTAAAGAGAGAGTAAAGTGAAAATTATCTGCCACACAGGCAGGGTGGGGGGTGGGCGGGAGTATACTGGGGTTCTTGGTGGTGGAACATGTGCACTGGTGAAGGGATGGGTGTTTGATCATTGTGTGACTGAGACTTAAATCTGAAAGCTTTGTAACTGTTCTCACGGTGATTCAATAAAAACAAAACAAACAAAAAAAAAGTCACATACAAAAGTCTCAGAGGACATCCATATAATCTACTTCCAGGAGAAAAACTAGAGGAAAAGTCAAAGAGAGATAAGGAACTGGTTTTGTGTTCATAAACACCGAGAATCAGAACAAAGCTGCATGTCACCTTGCCCACTGTTTCCAGAAAGGAAGACATACAGGGCCAGGGAGAATACAGGAGGTTGGGAGCTCGTCTCGCACAAGTGGCCAACCCGGGTTGATCCCCAGCATCCAATATGGTCCTTCAAACCCCACAAGGAGTAATTTCTGAGTGCAGAACTCAGAATAAGCCCTGAGCACCGACCGAGTAGCCCCCAAACCAAACATAACAAAACCCCCAAAACAACAGGCAAGACATATAACCCAGACTAATCAATGGCTATTGGAGAGGGAAACGTCAAACTCTCCCTCAGATTCTAACAACCCTCCGGCACAGGCCATCCTTTCGCATCCCCACTTAAACCTTGCTTGCTCGGCTTCAGTCCACTTCTGTCCTTTGTTAAAACTGAAAAGCAGCCCAGCTCCCTCCGCATAAAAATCTTTCAGAAACTTTCAGAGGGGGAGGGACAGCGTCCAAGAGCACACATGCATTTGTTTCTTAAGAAACACACTGCCTTGATTGAGAAGCAGAACTGACAATTGTGCAAGATATGAAGTTGACGCGTGTTTACAACTGATAACTCTGAGTTGCACGTCAAGACTCGGCAGATCTGGCATACAACCTCCAATTATTCTTCTCCAACCCTATCACACCACAGAGATTTCACTCCCTTGGAGAAAATTTAATAAAAATCCCAGCTCAAGACTACTCTCCACTAACTGAAATCTCTTCTCTACTGGCCGCCTGTATTCAGCTTTTAACCATATTTCAAACATATTGTTAAACAGGTCTCTTCTGAATTAAAAGCCTTTTAATTGGCACTTTATGCATCTATGGATTCTCCCTTCTCTCTAAAGCCCTTTGCACTCAAACAGGTTGCATTACTACTTCTCTTTTTCCCTTTTTATTAGCTCTAATTGTGATTACTTTTCTCAAGAGGTCACAAACATTCTAATCACTTCTTACTCTCCTGGAATTGTTAAGTTTTACCCCAACTTCATTTATTATCTTTGAATTGTTCACATTCATGCATTCATTAAGTGTTTACTTTACTTACGAAGCAATGTGGTACAAGCAAGTAAAGAAAATTACTCCTCGGTCAGAGCTATAGTGGGTAGAGCACTTGCTTTGGGTGACCTGGGCTTGATCCACAACACCCCACATGGTCCCCCAAACCCGCCAGGAATGATCCCCGAGCGTAGAGCCATGTACTGAGCAATGTTGAGTGTGACCTCCCCCCGAAATAAACAAACAAAATATCACCCCTGACTTTAGGAAAGGAAGCATACATAAAAGAACAATTAGAGACTGACAAATTAGTGGGGCCAGAGGAGCAACCGTGGCTCCAGTAAAGCCAGAGGTGGACCAACAAATGAGTTGGAAACTGGGTGAAAAGGCTGCTTTAGATAGAAAAAAATCAGTGATTCAAAGCTGCAGGTCATCTCAGGTTAAGAGCTACTTATAGACCCTCTGGCACTTCCTTCTTTGACCCCCGGAAAAGACGGACATATCTTTTGCTACTCAGATTTTATTACAGCCACGAATCATAAGCTTTCTGACTGTTCAGGTATATCCTCTGCCAACAAAACCTAGCAGCAGCTCACAGTCCTTCCTATACCCTTCAGGCACCTTTTTCAGAACCACCATAGAGGACATTTGGGGGTCGAGGCACATGAAGGGCCTAGTCACAGTTACTCCTTTGGATAATGCACCAGCACTCTTGCCCTGTCAGACTCTTCAAGAACCATTCAACTTCAGCGAAGTACGTCCTTCACTCACAGCTCTAGAACAAACAAAACCACTGAGAACCATCTGAAGCATCCAATAACTCAGGACAGGGATGTATTAGTATCAGGGATGTCCTGGCCCATGGTTATCCAAAAGTTTCTCTTCTCCCTCAGGACTCACAGTTAATGTGAGTCTAAAACTTCCTCTAAAAGTTTTCCTCAGAGCCAGAAAGATAACACAGCAGGCAGGGAGCTTGTGGTGCACGTACACAACCTAGGCTAGATGCCCAGCACCCCATATGGTCCTTTGAACCAGTGATCCCTGAATTCAGAGTCCAGTGTGGGCCAAAAACAAAAAGTTTTCTCCAACTCCCGTAAAGTCCCTTCCCTCTGTCTCCAATGACACCTTCTTGCATATAGACAGCATTTAATCATGTTACAATGATTTGTTTACATGTGATTTAGCTGCAAACTCAGTGGTGGTGAGAATACTACATTGGTCAACACTGATTCCACCTAAATTAGACACAGGCATACAATAAACATCTGCTGAATACGTCAATGATGAATGACCTGGGAAATTTAAAGAATGGCACCCATACCTTCTGGATTCCAGACTACAATGACTATTAATACCAAAGACTAAATTCACATCATAGATTTCTACCAGGAGGGCCAATGTTAGAAAAAGATTGCGATAAAAGTGCTGATCTGTGCCAATTTTTAACCAGCCGAGAAACTGAGCACTCGCCATACTAAAAATGATGCAACACAAAAATAACTGTCAAATAAAGACAGTTTCTAAATTTCAAGTTCATTCTCCTGTTCAATGAATAGGAACAAGGATTAGTAAGATTCCCTGGAAGGGTCATTCTCTCCATGCCATGGAATCTTGTAGTCAATTCTGATTCAATATCTCTGCTCAAATACACAGGGAAGTTGTCCATCTCCTGACCAAACCCAAAGAAGCGTCTAGTAAGGGACAGAGATCTGAACTGGGAGGTCAGAAGCCTGCCATGAGGGATGTTAGCATTCTGAATCATTCCTCCCTGGCTTTGTTGATCTCTGAAGAGATACAGGCAAGGCAATAAAACTTTAATGTCCCAATTGCCTCTCCCCCTGGCAATCCTGTACCACATAAGACTACCGTGTTTACAGGCTGCTCATAGGATACAGAGTCTAATCTGATCCTAAGGGAACAAAACCTGAGATCACCTGAGGGATTAAATAAATTTAGTCTGCTTCTGTATTCCCAAAGTTGTCTGGTTCAAAAGAGTTGAAGAAAGTTTCAAGTCCAACACCCAAACAAGTGAGGAAATGGAAAGCGCCTTGCCCTAGGGGTGGGGGGTGGGTGGAGCTTCCACTACAGGGTGAGATGTGACCCTAAGGGAAAGTGATGAGAAGAAATAATGCTCAAGGGCAAGCTAGGAGAACCCCAGGTACTTGACTGGTTCCTTGCATATTATCATTCCTAGGAGGCCAAGAAACTCAGCTAAAATGAAGTTTCTTGAAGAGAAAATTTGTTCCAACCTCAAGCAAGAGGTTGCCAAATTTGCCAAATCAATTTCTGAGACCAGGTGTGTTTGTGTATTTCCTTGGGCTACTACTATCTTACATAACCCCAGCTGTGACACAAATGCTGGCAGTCGTATTAGTCACAGCTTAACCCTTCACCAGGTACTGTTCCCACTGTCTTCTTCCAAGAAGGGAAACTGAGTCATAGTTAATCAACTGGCTTCCCCAAGCACAGACTTAATATGGAGTGAGGCCCTGGCTGAACCCAGGTCGCCTTCCTCCCTGACATATCTCAGCATGCCCACCCCTGCTGCTCCCCCTTAACCCAAAACCCAATCCAGGGGCAGAGATGCACACTCAGGATCCTTTCCAGCCTACAGGAGCTTCTATAGAAGCTCTCTTTCCCAAGGAAGGGGAAGGCGAAAGGGTAGCAAGGAAGAGAGGCGGGGAGAGAGAGGAAAGGCTGGAAAGCGGTGGGTTGGCTCACCTTGGAGCTGAGGTCCTCACGCCGATTCCCCGCCTTACTCCTGCGGAGTTTGATGGAAGGGGACCGCAGCAGGTTCTTAATCCGGCTGGTGATGGTTGAGCCTTCCACAGCCATCGTAAGGAGCTCCGGGGAGCAGTTCCTGGCCCGGTTCTTGGGACTTGTCTCAACAGCGGCGCTGCCTCCCTACTCGGAAGGCCCTTCCAGTCTGCCCAGTCACTGACCTGAGACGGCAGAGGCCACCTGACCTTGTGCCCAGTGGGGTCTGCAGCTCTTCTCTACAGATAGTGCCCTCTGTTCTCATTCCGGCCTTTAAGCCCTATGTGGTTTCTTACAACGTCGAAAGGCCGGACCCATAAAAAAAGAAGGAAAAAAAAGGGGGGAGCAAAAAGAGCCGAGCCGCGAATAAATGCCAGGCCCACGCCTCTGTCAGAGGCGTTCAACTCAAGAGATGGGCTGAACCCTAGGACGGAGGCTGGACCGGTCCCCGTTAATGCCCAGCCGTTCCCATGGCAACTGCAGTGTCCCAGGGAGGAGACCGCTGAGCAAGCCCACCGGGGGTCACCCGGACATGTGCGCGGGCGGCCGCGGGGACAGCCGGCGCGGGGCTCGCGATGGCCCGGCGCCCCTTCCTGTGGCCACGGGGGCCGCCCTCCCCCACCCCGACCCTCCGGAGCACGCTGCGGGCCCTCTCCTCGAATCCAGCACCTTTTCCTTCCACCCCCTCGAGGAGCCTCGGCTCTGAGTCAGCGCCCCCGCTCGGTCCCAGCCTTACCAGCCCCTGGGCACCGGGACCTCCCGGTTCACAGCGCCCTCGGGCATCGCGCTCGGCGATTTCAGCTCCGCCGCGGCAGGAGCAGCGGCAGCCGCAGCTATGGTGGCACAAGCGGCTCAAAACGCGAACTACCTCCCGGGCCGAGCGCCGGGCCGCCTGGGCGTGGCCTCTGGCAGGGGGTGTGGCCTGTGCCCGCGAGGGAGGCTCGGGAGTGGAGCAGTCGGCTTCTGGGGGCGGGGCCAAGGCAAGGCCTAGGACGCGGAGAATTGGGGATTAGAGCCCGGGTTCCGCGGAAAGCAGCCCGGCGGGGATCACTCCGAAATGTAGGTCAATAGAACATGGCTTGAGAATTGTGAGAACCAAGCCTTTTATGGTATCATCAGGCCTGGTACCTCGGAGGACAGTCTTTCCCTGAGCCCCGAGGGGACGATAACCACACCCCCCCAGGGGGCTACGGCCGGCGTTTGATAGGCCCGAGGGAGCCAAGCGCAAAGTAACCTCAGAACGAGATTTGAGTGCAGCGGTGAGGCTGCTTCCAACTCTCAAGTGGTGGGGTGACAGGGACAGGACTGTTTCTGCTAGCGACCCGGCCGGAGCACTGACCTACATGGAGATAACTCCCGAAAAAACCTTTAAGGCTTTGCACACTTTTGGTTTAAGGGGCCGCAACCGGCAGGGTTCAGGATCATGTGGAGTCCCAGAGATCAAGCTCGGGTTGGGTACAACATTCCCTGGAGTACCACTCCGGCCCCTGAAATTCCCTTAAAAGCGCTAAGAAATGTTTTGAACGGTGTAACCAGGGTGAAAGACAACGGGGCAGGAGGCACCCTTGAGTCGAGGTTTTGGCGTGTAAAGACCAATGAACCCATGGGATACACTGGTTTCACAGCATCTTTAGCCCCCAATACTTACAGCACAGGAAACTTCGTGGTTTTACATCTCTTCCTTGATGCCCCCAAACACTCGGGAATTCAATTTTCCTAGTATGGTTACTTGGCGAGGTCACTGTTAAGCTTATGACACTAGATTTAGTGGTAGCTTAATGATGTATGTGGTGGCAAAGAACATCTTTTAATATTTGCTAGGCGTCTCAATCTACAAATGTATTACTAACCTGACTCTCCTTCACTGTTAGAGAACTACCTAATGGAAAGGTTAACCTGAGCCAAAAGAGGGTCCAGAGTACCCGATGACACAACCTGATCCAGATCTTTGAAATTCTTGGAAATGTCATGTTAGAATGGGGCGGTAGCGCAATTTGTAGCCAAAACAGGTATATTGTCTATTGCATCCACATACTAAAACTAACATCAGTGCAAGATCAGAGGTAATTTTTATTTTGCCTTTTTTGGGGGGTAACACCCGGCGATGCACAGGAATCACCCCTGGTGGTGCTCAGGAGACCATATGGGATGCTGAGAATCGAGCTTCGGTCAGTCGCATGCAAGGCAAACACCCTATCTGCTGTGCTACCACTCCAGCCCCAGAGAGGTCATTTTCTAGAAGAGCGATAGTTACCAGAGGCTTGAGGCTTCCTTCCCTTAAACCATGCACTGAGGTATAATGAAGAAAAAAAAAAAAAAGACACGATCTTGTCCTTTCTTCCCCAAATCTGGAGGAAGCAGTCTTTGGCTACAATGGATGAAAAACAGGTTGGTTCTTTGAACCTCATGTGCTTAAAAGTAGTGCCACCTGGTGTTCTTACTTGTGTGCTGCATTCCCCAGGAAGTGTCACGTCCAGGTCACTAGTGTCCATTAGTGAGTGGTTTTCTCACTTACATGTCCAGAACATTGATTTACCAAGTGCCATTCTTATTTACTGTCTAAAAGCTGCCCAGAAAAAATGTTTTCCAAATTACTGTCAACTGAAGCTAAAATTACAGGTAAAAATCCAAGCTCTTTTTTCTAAGAGGTTTAGGTGGAAAGGGAGGACAGTGTAGATGAGTGGGATCTGAATACTTCCTGTCTTAGGCCAAAGCCACCTATTTCTAATTCTCCACTATTTAGACCCACCTTTACTGTATGGGTACCATGGAGTTATTGAGGTGTCAAGATGGGAATAGGTTGTAGACTGTTCCCATGCTTTATGAACAGGAGGGTTCATCTCCAAATCAAGTACTT
Organism: Sorex araneus; assembly: GCF_027595985.1. Taxonomy (NCBI): domain Eukaryota; kingdom Metazoa; phylum Chordata; class Mammalia; order Eulipotyphla; family Soricidae; genus Sorex; species Sorex araneus. The sequence continues at coordinate 87,182,353 of NC_073304.1, read as the reverse complement.
GCCACCCACCCCACACTTAATTTGCAGCTGACACTCTTACATTAGTATTTCACCATCCATGCACTATTTCACTTTTTATTCTTCTTCGGTGTCCTAATCATGTATACAGGATTGAGAGATTATAATAGTCTAGATGTCTAGATGTATGCAATTGTTTAATTCTACGCTCATTAGATTTTAAATTTTATCCTAGACTTGACAAATAATTGCAACTTTAATTTCCTGGAAAAGGTTAGAGTGAACATTTGTTCATTAAAATATTTGAGCACCTTTACATGCAAGGCTCTGAGGGACAGCTAAGACCAATGGTTGCAGCTGGAAACAAGGATAGATCTCAAAACGCTCCCAAGGCTGCTTACTTCCTTAACAAAATCTTTTAACAATAGAGTTCATAATAAGTGTTTAATAGTTTGGACTTTTTCAAAATTCTCCACTCATCCCATGTTCTAGCCTCTCACCCTCCCTATATATACCATCACTAGTATTCAACACATATGCATGTGTATAGCAGTTGAGCTGTGTCTAATAAACAACTATCCCTCAGTTAAAAAGTTGTATATTAGTATGATTTCCCTTTAATATAAAAAATGCACTCTTGGCTTCTTCCACCTCAAAATGGCAGTATGAGTACCTCAGCTTTATTTTTCTCTAATTCCAGCCATTCACTTTCATGTAAAATTTCACTAAAAGATAAATACAATGACATGAAAATACTGATGCCCTTACAAGCACTTTCTTCAGTCAAGTTCTATGCAAAAAGTATGTATTTTGATTTTTGGTTATTAATTACTATGTAAGAACCTAAAAATGTACTGCCTACTTTGCATTTTTTTCCCTTTATATGAGCTGGTAGCGAGGAAGAAGGGTTATCATCACTTTTAGACTTACCTTCAAAGTGCATTTACCTCCCAAGTTACCTGTCCGTATCTTCACCACTATAGTTAGGAGGAAAGCAAAAACAAGCCCCCTTTTACTACTACTGCATGTCCAAAATGATATATGCACTGACTGCTTTATTATGTTCAAAACACTTCCAAATCAGTTATAAAAAGGCCTACTGAAGTTTTACTTCATAATCCTGAGGGAGAAAAACTGTACTTACTACAAAATTAGACAAGGAAATACTAAAGTTTATCTAACTGGAGTTGATCTATTTAGTGATCTTATGACAGTCCAATGTTAAAGTCCTTTAATAAGGTTTCTTGGTTTATCTTTGGTGTGTGTGTGAAGGGATAAATCCTCACACTAGTCAATATGTATCATATTCTAAGAAAACCTATAGTCTGGGGCTGGAGAGAGTATACAGAGGTAGGGCACTTGCCATCCTTCGATCCTGGAATCCTGTAAGGTCTCCTCAGCACCGCCAGGAGTTACCCCTGAGCATCTCCAGATGTGGCCCAAAACAAAAAACTAAATAAAATCTACTGCTCTTAATACCTAAAGAGACTGTTCATATCCTGTGGCTTCCCTGGGATAAAACGTTATCTCCTTGTACATATTGGTACTACAAGGCAGCCTCTCTTCACTGTAGAACTTCTTCAGAGAAATACTTGCCATCATGTCACACAATATGTTGAAGATTCCACGTATGAACTGCAAGGATTAGAACGCCAAAATGTCTGCTCTATGATATGTCAGAAACTTTGAGAACTCAAGAAAGAAGTTCAGTGACAAAGTGAGTTCAGTAGCATCTATCAAATATGTCAAAGCAATCAAATTCTCTACTCCAACTCATCATAAACCTCCCAACACCAAGTACGGCAAATACTGCTTTTGTTATTATAACTGATTTATTTCAAGTTTATACATTCTGCCTTTCAATTGCCAAGCTTCTTCTGTCCGTAGATTTCTAAAAAAATAGTCATTTTTCAAAAGCAAAAAAGAAAAGATATATATTTAATATATAAAAGAAAAAGCTAAATCTGACATAATTATATTCTTAAAAACATTCCATTTATTTACAGATGTATAAAAAGGCGAATTGTTGGTCTACTGAGATCATGCTTCTGATATACAGTTAGGGTGAGAGTCACTATCACGCAGACACCTCCATTCCTCTCACTCAACTACATATTCCATAATCACATATATTTTTTCATAGATCAGTTTCTCCTGGAATAAGGTGAAAGGTTAAAATTTTTTTGGAGATTATAGATTTCTGTCAAGACTAGAATTTTTCTGAAGACTGAGCCCTCTTCTATAAACACTGGCGACTCTCTAATTCTAAGAGGTTCTGTAAACACCATAATCTTATGGGGGAGGGGTATTGAAATGGTATCTGCAGTCTTCCAAGAACACCTGGAATTGTCACCTCTCATTTCCATCTTTATTTATCTCTCATAGTCAAATATCTACCCATCAAGAATGTTTGTCCATTTTCTTCTAAAAAAGGGAACAGTGTTCAGAAACAGACGGTTCTTTTCCTGAGGATTATTCACTCACTTGCCTATTCCTTGGCTGACCCTCAAAAACCATAGCAAGAGCCTTGGGAAGTCAGGAGGAAACGTGAGGACAAGACAAGCAAGTAAATAATGGGAAACTGCTATACTTAAAGTACTAGCATCTCCAAGGACAAATATTGGGAGGGGATATGGGTGCTGGATTCATTGGCTAAGGCATTGAATGAAATATGCTGGATTAAAAAGGAATAGGAGGGAGATAATGAGAAGCTGAGGAAGCATCTTTTACCTACTCTAGGCTTCAGTAGGTAATTCTTAGGGGGGAAGGGTAAACGCTGAGCAGGTCTAGAAAGGCAAATAGCACAATACCAACAAAAGAACTTGTTCCCAACTACAATTTGCAAAGGAAGTTTTCCCATCCTTTTCAATGTGTTGATTACCAGAGTTACTAGAACTAGACCAAACCATAGAAGTAAATTCACTGGCTAGAACTATTAAAGTTGATCTCACAATCTAGTTCTGAAGATATGTTGAGTGGTATTTGGGGAAAAGGCAGGGGATGTAGAGGAAACAGCTATCACTCAGGCACAGCCCAAGGCTTGGAAGCTCTTGTGTTAAGTTTTTTGCAACACAAGCATTTCCTGTCAAGGAAGACAGAACAGGGATTACATTCCAAAAGATAATTATTTAAGAAAGGCAAAATGCAGCAGCTAAATCCCAGTCTATACATTTTCAGAATAGTGATTCTTGCCCCAGGAGTTTCCAAGAGACCCCTCAAGTGCACCATGATTATTTACAAACTAGATAGGAAACATCATTTCTATACTCAATACAAATCTCATCTTCTAGGTTGAAAACTTCAGCCTTTGAGAAATCTATGAAAACAACTATACAAAAATATAAATATCTTTATCTTTACAAGCTGCCAGTCCTTCATACCCTGACAGCTAATGAGTGAAAAAGCTCTACAGATCACTGAATCCATGGTAGCAGATAATAAAAAATATATCTTGTGATTCAAATACTGCCTTATTTCCCTGGTAAAGAGTGCCTAATGGGACTTGACTTTTCTTTACATCCTGTGCAGGTAATAGCTCCTTCAAGCACCAGGAGGCCGGTTTGATTTGGAAAAATACCCAGCCCTACTTTTTTAAAATTTTGGCCACTGTCTCTAGTCTGGGGAGGGAATGCTTTTCATTTTAGAATATCTTTGATTTGTGAAAGGGGGAGAGCTCCCTCTATGCTTACCTCCAAAATATACATTCTTAGTAGAAATCCCTAGCACTGTGAAATGATCTTTTCAACACCCAGACAGTAAGGGAGAACTAGTATTCTTTTTTTTAAACACCTCAAAATAATTAGTTATAAAAGTTAAAAGCATTCCAACTAGGAGAAGGCTTGGAATTGTAATTCTGATTGAAAAGGTGAGGGAATGGAAGCTACTTGGGACATGAAAGAAGAGAACATCTTGATGAATGACATGAAGTCCTTCACTTTGGTATTCCATGGTACCCATCCTCTTTCCCCTACACTTGAAACACCAACTTAAAAAAAAAAATCTCTTCTGGATCCCTTTGCACAGTGCATCACATTCCTTGGATTTCAGACTTAACTTACAAAACACCTATCAACTACAGATCAGTCCATAGAACTTCAAAGTCACAAGCAGCTTTTTCTCTGGGAGTAAAGAACTAAGAACTACTATGGACCTATAGTCTTATTATGAATTCCTTGGGTAAGAGGGGCACCTCGTGTTCAGTAATGGATCACATCTTCTTAAGAGAGGATGAGGAGACCCAGCACCACAAGTGAGGTAACACATTTTAACATGATCAGAATTTCATAGCAGTAATTCTTATATCAGGTCAGCACCCTACTACCCTTCTCTACCATTAACTACTGCATCAAAGTCAAGGATCACAATTCCATGACACAAACAGATGCCTGCAGAGAGAGGAGGTTTCCCATCACAGCCTGGCTTCAGCCTGCAGACTAGTTAGTTCATTTCCCTGCAGAGCTTGATGAGGCCCCAGAGTTTCCAAATTTGGCCACAACAGGTGCCAATGTAGGCATAACCTTGTTTTCCCGGCATTCCTGGTCATTCCCTGGTAAGTTTATTTTGTGCCCAACTGACCCAACTTTGGCAGCTACTGGTGCCAAGCAAGGCATCACCTTGAGGCTCTGACCATCTGCATCACTGGGAGGATTAGCTACTTTTAAACCTAAAGGTGCCAGTTTTGGCATGGGTCTCCACAAAGTATCTGTGCTGTTGTTCTCTGGGCCAGTCTTCATATGTAGAACGGGGGGTGAGGATATACTTTCAGCTTCTGCAGGGATGCCAGAAGTACTCTTCCCTCTGTCATTGGCTCTCCGGTGAGAAAGGAGGGAATCCTTTATCTCAGAGTCAATAACAATCTTAAGAACATCTGGCTCAGAGGCTGGTTCTGCGAGTTGCTTTTCATTCTCAGAAAAGTCATCATCTTCCAAGTGCAAGAGGAGGGGACCGACAGAATCACTCTCTCCTTGCACATCAGGTAACTCTTTTAAACCTGTCCCCAAGTGGCCAACCTGGAAAGTTTCCCGGTTCCCAGGAGGAAGTTTACTGATAAAAGCCCTCCGAGTACCTCCAGGGAACTCTCTATCCATAGTGTTGGGCAGTTCAGCCAGGCTGCCAGAGTCATCATTTAGCTGCTGATTAAGAAAGGCAATCTCATTGAGCAGAGAAGTCAGTGTCTCATCAGTGTCATCCTCATCGTCTATGTTAGTTAGCAGTTCACTAGGATCCAGCGCCGCTTCCTCTATAGCAGATGCCACCTTTCTCAGTTCCAGTTCTATGCTCGAGTCTTTGAGATCTTTCATCTGTAATTTATGAAATGGAGATTCCTTTGGCTTAAGTCTCTCCCGTCTTGATTCACTCTCTTTCCATTTATACTGACTCCCTCTACTATCACCAGAAATCTTTTTAGGTAGGAACTCTTGTGTTTCTTGGGCATTGGAAACGCCAACTATTTGTGGAATACCAGAATCTTTATTTGTCAGAAAAACCTTTGCTGAACCCAGTGTCATTCGGCCATCTCTGTGACTGCCTCTGGAAGGGATTCTGCCGGAATCTTCAAAGGAATTAGCTTCATTCCTGACAGTGTTTTTTTGGTGGTCAGGTGGTTTGCCATCAGGAACTTCATATTTGCTGCCACTCATATCGACCACACCTCCCTCTGTGGCCAGTGATGTCACATTAACAATTCTTGGCATCATAAATAAGTCGTCATTTTCTGGGGAAGGAAAAAAGTTTCATTTATTTTTACTGGCTAAGCATTCTCTCTTTCATTCATATGCAAGGACCATTTCAAGGTGTTGTAGTCCCCTGAATAGAGAGCCAGTAGTAGTCCCTGAGCACCACCAAGTATGGCTCCAAATCCCAAAACAATTTATTAGTTGAAAACTCATACCAAGAAGATGGAAATACTTCTTCTAATTGGTAAGGGGGGGGGGGCCCTAGGGGAGCAGAGGCAGCACCAAAACAAAGAATGGTTCCTCCTGATTTAACAGAACCAGCACTTGGCACTGATAAGGATAATCTTTTACCTCAACAGAAAGTTAGTATTCCTAGAACCTATCATCAAAGTGAAGCCTCTTTCCATGGTTTTCCTTTCACCCATAAAGGAAATGGTGCTCAAACTGAATCAGCCTAGTGGTGCACCATCTTAGAAGACAACACAAAATTAATTGGAGAGAAGCTGTGCCAAGGCATTCCACAAGTCACTCCCAACAATACCTGACCAATAGGCCTGAACAGTTCAATGCTCGAACCCGTCTCAGGGCTCAGGGGTCATTGGGACCACAACACCCTGAGATGACTGGGTCTTCCAGGATTTAGGGGGAGCCATGTGTATTGGGGATCAAACCTGAGTGCCTAAGTATTCAAGACATACATTGTGATCACTAAGTAATCTCTCTCAAATTAATAAATATGATCAACACCAAGAATGAAAATAGTTTTCCATCTTCCTTTTAGTTTCACATTTCTCCTACTCTTCCTTCTTAGAAATAACTTAAGGAGCAAAGTAATAATAAAGCGGGTGGGGGTGCTAGCTTTGCACAGGGCTGACCCGGGTTCCATCCCTGGCCTCCCCATAAGATCACCAAGCCCACGCCCACCAGGAGTGATTTCTGAATGCAGAGCTAGGAGTAACTCCTGAGCACCAGATGTGGCCCACAAACAAACAAAACACTTGAGATAACAAATTTGTTGCCAATTCCAGATTAAAAAAAGAAAAAAAAAATCAAAAGGCAAGGAAAATACCTCAAAAGACTGGAGCTACCGGCTTTATATGCAAGATATCTGTGATTCAATTCCCAGCACCCCTTGTCCCAGCCCTCTCCAGCACCACCATTGGGCCCTATCACTGTCAAGATGGCCCTAGAGGTATCCAACACCACTGGGCAATGCAGCAAATTTTCACGTTAGAAACTGATCCAAGTGTCACCAGGAGTGGCTCTCAATCACTACCTCAGATGCATGCAATACTGTTCTACAAAAGACGGTTCTGGGGTTGGAGACAGTATAGGAAGTAGTGCACTTGGCTTGCAAACAACCAACCCAGGTTTGAACCCTGGCACCCCATATGATTCCTTCAAGCACCTGCAGGAATCCCTGAGCACAGAGCCAGTAGTAAACCTCCCCCTCCCCCCCAGCATCACCATGTGTGGTCCAAAAACAGAAACAAAAAATAAAAGCGATGGGGGGAATCCTCTCTTACACTAGCAAAAACAAACACATTAATCATAATCTTTAATCATACAGAACATATTCAAAGGCTCTCTCCCTCACTGTGAGATATGAGGCATGGACAACACTTTACTAACCAAGAGACACTTAGAACATACCTGATTGAGCCATAGTATTACTGGAAATTTGTGGCTTCAGATCAGCTTCTAAGGGAGCAGGAGAAACAGTTACCACTGGTCCTGAGAATAAAGGACCTTTTAAGGTGAGTAACTGTCCTTGTGGAGTCATCACAATGTTGGCAGAAGTGTGTGGAGTGTTAGAAGGTGAGGTATTTTCTGAAAGAAAGATCAGAAATTAAAGATAAAAACACATTGATAAAACCACATTACTTAAGAGGAAAGAAGTGAATTTCAGATTTAATCAGAGAATCTCAACTTTGAACTTACTTTTTCTTTTTTTTTCTCTCTTTTTTAATTTGGGTCATACCAATGGTACTCAGGACTTACTCCTGGTTCTGTGTGCAGGGACCATATGGGATGGCCAGGTATTGAACCCTGTCAGCTGTGTGCATGGCAAGTATGCTAACAGTTTAGGCACTATCATTCTGGCCCCTAAATTTACTTTCTGTACTACTTTGAGGAGTGAGCCCTGAATGCAGAGCCAGGAGTAAGCCCTGAGCATTGCTGGGGTGACCCGAAAAACAAGAACAGGAGGGGAAAAATATCTGAAAGATAAACAGAAGTGAGTCCTCTCATTTCTAAAACATTTTGACTTCTCAGTATGTCACAGAAATACATATATGTATATATATGTAAATATATATATGTGTGTCTATATATATATTTATTTATTGCTGGCAGTCTGGCAGTGGGTGAAAAGTGTTGAGGCCCTATTCGGGGGCTATGTTCAGCCTGCTCGGATCGGGACTGGGCGTCTTCCACCCAGATCCCCCATTTCATTTTCCAGTGGCTAGGCGGTCAGACCTAGAAACTGCCACTGCTGCGCGGCCGGCACTCCCCCCCCCCACCGCCCAACATCCAAAGACTATAAAACCAAGCTCCCGGAAGACATCTTATAGCCCAGGTTCCCTCTCGGAGAACCTGACAAGTAACCGAGAGTTTCCTGCCTGCATGGCAAGCTCCCCGTGGTATATTCATATGACAAAACCAGGAAAAATGATGGGTCTCATTCCCCTGACCCTGAAAGACCTCCTATGTGGCACCGTTGGGAAGGACAAATAAATAGAGGCTTCTAAAAATCTCAGGGCTAGAACAAATGGAGATGTACGATCAACGGGATGATGATGATGATGATGATGATGATGACTACTTTAAGAAATAATGGTTACCTGTCCTCTAATTCTCCAAGGGAACAGAATTTCTTGTTGAGGTATAGGTCAATGGAACCAGTTTTTCAGTGGAATTATGATTAAGTCTTGTTAGCAAGTCCAGATGAAAATACACAATTCTGTCCCTAATTGCTTTCCTTTACACGGCTAACAAAATTATTTGATATTTTTTCCATATCTTTGAAAGGAAATAAAAGGACTAAATGATCACTTAAATCCTGTCTTATTAGACACAGTATTATTTGATTTTGCAGTGTTAAATGCTAATTCATTTCCATGTCTAAGACAAGAAAGCAGACAGAGCACTTGCCTTTCATGCAGCTGATTCAGGTTCAACCCCCAGTACCCCATAGGGTTCCCAGGGCCACATCAGAAGTGATCCCTGAGCATAGGGTCAGGAGTAAGCCCTGAAGAGGGCCAAGTATGGCCCAAAAACAAAAACGCAGACTTCTCACTGATAACAGGCAAAAAACAAACAAAAAAAAGGAAAAAAGATATCTAAGACTATAAAAAGTAACATAAAATCTATATAGCTCTGGGCCAGAGTACAGGAGTACAGCAGGTAGGATTCTGCTTGCCTTGCACATGGCAACCCTGGTTGATACCTGGCATCCAATATGGTTCCCCAGGCACCCAGGAGTAATTCCTGAGTGCAAAGCCAGAAGTAACTCCTGAGCATTGCAAGGTATGGCCCCAAAACAGAGATCATTATAGCCTCACTTCCAAAATTAAGAGTAAAGAGCAAGAATTTAAGTCCTCCCACATTTTTTTCTGGTGCAGGGGATCAAACCTAGGGCCTGGTGAATGAAGCACGTACTCTACCTCTTACCTACACTCCCAGCAAAAGTTAAGTATTTTAGAATTTTCAATTTCTTTGTTTTAGCTCGACCCAAACATCAAAAACCATGGGCTGAACTGCAAGGAAATCAAGAATTCATGTTTAAAGTTTGGAAAGATGACAGATTTTTAAAACAACACACTGAACCACTAGAGGGAGAAAAAAGACTCTACAGACTACTACCCAAAGTAGGTCCTGGGGGCTCGAGAGATAGTACAGCATTTGCCATGCATGCAGCAGCCCATATGGTCCTTGAGCACCGCCAGGAGTGATTCCTGAGTGCAGAGCTTGGAGTAACCCGAGCATGTGGTATAGTCTAAAATAAACAAACAAATAAAAACAATAACAACAAAGTAGGTCTTGAGGCCAGAGTAATGGTACAATGGGCAATGTGCTTGCTTTGCAGGCAGTTCACCCAGGTTTGATCCCCAGCACCCTATATAGTCATCTGGGACACTGCCAAGAATGATTCCTGAGCCCAGAGCCAGGAATAAGCTCTGAGTGCTGCCAAGTGTGGCCCTAAAACAAAAAGTAGGTCTTACACTACCACTATCATAACCTCTTAAAATTTACCTGAGTGAAGAGGAGACATAGTACAGGGATTAAGGTGATTGCCTTGCATCCCAGAGACCCTGGTCTGTACACTGGGCACCACATACATAGTACCATCAAGGGTCACTCCTGAGCAGGGCCAGGAGCTGCCCTTCAGAAAAACACGGATTTGGCCCAATCAAAACTAAAAATTTTGCTATAATGTATAAAACTAGAATTGCAATCTATTGTACTTTAAATTCTCCTTGTTATACAATTCATTTTAAATTCATTAAAACTAAAGTTAGGGTCAAAAGAAGACACTCAACTCCACCACAAAAAACTGAAGTTCATCTACATTAAAGAAAATAAATGTACCAACTACCTGTGGCCGGGTCCCTTTTCCTGGAAAGAATCAAAGGTTTCCCTGTCCTGTTACTTATAAACATCTCTCCCAGGTCTACAGATGATGAAGAAGATTCTCCAGGTTGCTTTCCGGTTTTGAGAGACATATCAATCTCATCTGATCCCATCTTCTTCTTTCTTTTTTGTGCCTCTAAAGCTTGTTGTTTTGCATAAATATACTCTAGCTTCTTCAGGACTACTTCTTCTGTCTTACCTATTGGTCAATCAATCAAAGAAATTGTCATTCATTCTACAAGCTTAAATAATGAAACTAGAGCAATCAAAAATTCAATTAATTTGCAAGCAAGATTATAAACCAGAAATGTCCCATTCAGTCCAAAGATAACTCAGCTTTTAAAAAAAGAGAGAAAGAGAGAAAGAGAAAGGAAGAAAGGAAGGGAGGAAGGAAGAAAGAAAGAAAGAAAGAAAGAAAGAAAGAAAGAAAGAAAGAAAGAAAGAAAGAAAGAAAGAGAGAGAGAAAGAGAGAGAGAGAAAGAAGAGAAAGAAAGAAAGAAAGAAAGAAAGAAAGAAAGAAAGAAAGAAAGAAAGAAAGAAAGAAAGAAAGAAAGAAAGAAAGAAAGAAAAGAAAAGAAAGTCTTAAACTAATAAGGTAATAAAATAATAAAGGTCTACTAATAAGACAGGAAAGACAGGAGAGGTGGGGTAAGGTGCTTGTCTTGTTTGTGGCCAACCCTATCTGGATCCCCAGAATGAGAGGGCATGAGCAATAATACTGTATCCTTGGTTTCTTGTATTGAATTGAAAGCCTGATTGGTCAAGACCTTCACAGAAGGGGTCCCTAGGCATCCTATACTGGATTGGAGACCCCAGCAAAATAATTAAAGTAAGGTTTACTGAAGACTTCTACTCACTGAGTTGTTTATTACACACCCAGGAATCATTCACATATCTTACCTGAAAGAGATGATACTTTGCGTATCAAAATATTTCTTTTGCGAGTCAGGAGATTTTTTTGTCCTATCAACTTGTCAGCCTGATCTGTTAATCCCTGAATTTCACTGAATGCCTAGAAGAGAAATTGTAACAGTGACATCAGTCAATTTGTTCTTTCCCGAAAACAAGTGACACTTACAACACCTCTTTTTAGTAAAGCACACGCAGTATCACTGAGCTACATAGAGCCTGGCTATACAATTCCCCAAAAGCAAAAAATAAAATATAATATTTTTGAACATTTCAATGACTTAATGGGGGTATCGTGCTGCCCAGCAGGTTAACCTGCACCTGTGGGACAAGTGCATTAGCAGCCTGATGGTGACTTCAGACTTCTTAATGCCCCAAAATTGCCACTGTGCCTCTGACCAGACCCCAATAACTTGGGACAAAGTTTCCCAAGAAATTAAATGGCCAAAAGTCAGGTATGTGAGAGTCATGCCCACAAACCACCTCTGGCTCAGCTATACAAGTTCATTTATTGGCTTTGCTTCAGATGCATAAATCTCAAAAGAGATCACAATCAAGCCATTTAAGTGCATAAATGGTCATAATTCAGACTCACAAAATAATCTCAGAAGAGAGCAGCACACCACAGAGATGCCTCCAGACCCCAAACATTTTTTTTTTTTTTTTTTTTTGCTTTTTGGGTCACACCCAGCGATGCACAGGTGTTACTCCTGGATCTGCACTCAGGAACTACTACTGGCTGTGCTCAGGGGACCATATGGGATGCTGGGATTCGAACCTGGGTCGGCCGTGTGCAAGGCAAACGCCCTACCCGCTGTGCTATCGCTCCAGCCCCCAGACTCCAAACATTTAAAAAAATTTTTTTTTTAGAATTCCCGGAGCATGTGGCTGCTTTTGTGGCCACATGAAATTTCATACTATTCATAACAAGCAATACAAAATAAATTACTTATCATCTGCCTATGGGGCAGACTTGGGTGGTGGTGGGAAATTTTGAAATAATGGTGGTGGAAAGGTGTAATGGTGGGACTGGTGTTGGAATGTTTAATGTAAACAATTGTGAACAATTTTTATGAAAATGAAATTTAAAAATTAAAAAAAAGGCAATATGGAGTTCATGACTGCTTCAGTCAGCTTAATCAGTGGCTGAATAAATAGCAGTATTCCTACATTTAAGAGGAAAAAAAAAAAACCCACCCACACTAACTATGTAGGAGGGGTGTCGGGGGGAGGGGTGGATAATACAGAGAGTAGGGCATTTGCCTTACATACACTCAACCTAGGTTTAATCCTCTAACGATCCACCAAGCACCATCAGGAGTGGTCCTTGAGCACAGTCAGAACTAAGCCCTGAGCCCCACTGGGTGTGGCTCTAATACAAAATACCAATCAAACAAGTGAATATCCACAAACAAGAAAGAACCAGGGATAGAAGCCAGACAGGATCTCAGGTCTGGTAGTCATGCAGACCTGAGATCCTCGACCACGAAGTCACAGCCTACAACTAAAAAGACTTTTTCATGTTCCGGAACTTATTTTTGTTAAAATAACAGCTGGCTTTCTAGATTATATTTCCAGGGAACATGATTCATATCTCTTTCCTAAGAGTATCACTGTAGCTAACAGGTACAGTCACAACTGCAGGGAAACAACAAATTTTTATTCTTAGATTTTAATAATCAACTTTAACATCATTCCCAAGTCTAAGTAAAATCTGGCTGAGAGGGTCCTAATGGTATTACAGTGGGTAATACCACAGTAGGCTGCATGCAGCTAACCTAGGTTTGATCCCTGGCATAATTCCTTATTGGTTACCTGAGCACTGAGCATCACAAGAGTAATTCCTGAGTGCAGAGCCAGGAATAAGCCTAAGCATTGCCAGGTGTGGCCCAAAAGTAGAAACAAACAAAAAAATCTGGTAGAAATAACTTGGTTCTAGAGATAAAAATTCTTGCCTTTTCCAACTTCTAATTAAAAGCAACTTTACTGCAATTCCCTCAGATAACATATGCAATGTGAAATTACCCACTACCTTGAATATTTCATATATTGCTTTTTTATTTTTGCTTTCACCCCCCCCCCCCACCGCTCAGGGGACAGTATGGGGTGCCAGGGATTGACCCAGGCCAGCCAGATGCAATGCAAACACCCCAAACAGCCCAAACTCTTCATATTTTCTTTTTAAAATGACTGTCAACTACTGACAGGGATGCTAAAACATGACTTGTGCAGTGACAAATTGTTCATATGCTACAGAGAACACCAATGTAAAGAGATGGCAGTAAACCGAGTTTATCAGAGTTTTTGACATTATATGAAGAACAACTGTCAGTTAAAAACTCTGATTTTGGGACGGGTGATATGGCTTAAGTGAATTCTATTATTTGTACTTGTACTACTGGTACTTGCACATGCCTTATACAAGGGAGGCCATAGGTTCAAATACTGGCACTGCATCTGACACACATTCCCATCATGCCCCCAGTGACCTTAGAGTGACACTAGTGCCTCCTGAACATTATGGGGAGTTCCCTCCTACACACCCCCCACCCCCGGTAAAAATCTGAAGGGCCAAAGAATTCAACAGTTAAAGTACCCAGTTTAACTCCCAGCACAACATAAGGTTCTCTGAGCACCCAGTTAGGAAATACTCCCTGAACATCAGTGGCCCAAAAAACAAAACCTAGACAACCCAGAATCTGACTTTCAATGAAAAACTACTGACACAACATAAGGGTTCACTAATCTACATTCAAGTTCTGAAAACAAGTCATACTTCAACCCTCCAAATTACACTCCTTTTTCATAGCATGCCTTGAAGTCAAACTTCTATTTGTCAGTCATTTACATGAACACTTACCCTCGTGAGAATAAGACTCTTGGAAACCTTGGAAGAATGAAGCAATCCCAAGGTGATCTTTAATTTTTCAAAGAGATCCCTCATTTCACCACGGCGGCGCCGCTCATTGGCAGTGTGTGTCCGGCGATAATAAGCAAAAGCTTCAGCTTCTTTCTGTAGTTTCTCACTCCAATAATCAGGCTTCAGCTTCAGAGGCACAGATGATACCTGTCCAAACAAAATGGTCAACTACTTTCATATGTATTTATCTCTTTCTCCATTCACAATATCACTGCATAGTTCAGAGACTGACTATTATATGGATTCTCATCAACAATTTCTTAGTACCACCAGTTTTCCATCTCTTCAAGTCTAATTCCAACAGTGTAAATTTTATTAATGTAATGTTAAGAATTTCCCAACTCAAATTTCAATGACTCTCAAAAAGGAAGAATTTTAAGGGAGATCATTTAAATAATTAAGAGTATGTACGGCTGGAGAGACAGGGCTTGCCCTGCACACAGCTGAGCTGGTTCAATCCCCATTACTGAGCATGCTCCCCTGCCAAGCACACCAGGAGTGGTCCCTAGGCCACAGCAGTCCAAAACTCACATGGGGAAAAAGTCTGTCTATAAAATATATTATTTTGGGGGATAGATGACACCCGGTGGTACTCAGGAGTCACTTTTGGCAGTACTGGAGGGATCATATGTAGTGGTCCCCCAAAGATCAAACACATCAAGGCAAGCACTATTAACTACTGTGTTCTCTCTTCAGCCTTATTACTAGGTCATTAGAACATTAGAACATGTTTTCATGACAAATTCATGAAAAAAATTAAACTGTAGATCAATGGAAAAAAAATTTTTTTTTTATCAATGGAAAAATTTTTTTAAAATGAATGTTTAGAACTTGAAGACTTTGGTAAAGAATTCCAACTCTTACTGGAGTGATAGCACAGGGAGTAGGGCATTTGCCTTGCACAAAGCCAACCCAGCATTTGAACCAGTTTGAATTCCAGCATCCCATATGGTCCCCTGAGCACTGCCAGGGGTAATTCCTGAGTGCAGAGCCAGGAATGACCCCTGTGCATCGTTGGGTGAGACCCAAAAAGAAAACAAAAATTCTAACTCTTGGGGATGGAGAGATAGCACAGCGGGTAGGGTGTTTGCCTTACATGCGGCTGACCCGGGTTCAATTCATTTGTCCCTCTCGGAGAGCCCAGCAAGCTACCCATGGCGTATTTGATATGCCAAAAACAGTAACAACAAATCTCACAATGAAGACTTTACTGGTGCCTACTCAAGCAAATCGATGAGCAACAGGACGACAGTGCTACAATGCTATAGTGCTATTAAGTCACACCTAGCGGTGCTCATTAGCAGCTAGGGATCATTCCTGGTAGTGTTCAGAGGACCCTATGTGGTGCCAGGGATTAAACCCAGCTCAGTCATGTGCACCTTCCCACTTTACTCTCTCTTCACCTCTACAGACAGGGTTTAAAATATAAATATATGAAAAGCTTATAATGAAAATCAATTGTGGTCTAACTATATCCTCAGAAACACCACTTTCTAATTCTTTTTGAGGGGCAAGGTGTTTTTGAGCCACACATCATGGTGCTCAGGGGGTTTACTCCTGGCTCTGCAGTCAGGGGTCACTCCTAGTGGACTTAGGGGACCATACAAGGTGCCAGACATTAAACTCCGTTCTGCCACATGCAAGGTAAGTGCTTTACTTGCTACACTATCATCTCTCCAGCCCCTAATTTTAATTCTTCTACTGACTTTTTCTGACTCTTCTACTTCTACACCCTAAGTAAATTTATATACTTAATTAAAAATAACATGTAAATATATTCTTTTTCATTATCAATGTACTTATTTACTTCCTACTATGCATAAAATTTAGCTCACCCTCTTCTAGTTCCATTTCATTTTCCTTGTACACACTATTATTTTAGGTTCTACAATTTCTTTGAAATCTAAATACAATTCTAGCTAAATTTTTCATTATATAATGGACGATCTCTTTGTAAAATAAAATAACCACTACTATCCTTCTCTTGTTTTTATTCCCTCTTTCACCTTTTAGTCTGTCATTTATACTTAAATATTTTCAACGACTAAAATGAAGTGTTGCACAGTTAATTCATAATTGTAACTGTAAAAATCATTAACTGGCTACATGATTATGATAAAGTTAAGTACTATGCTTACAAAGTAATAATCATATTTTCTTTCATCTACAAGTTTAATTTCTCACTTTTCCCTATTCCTAATTTTTTCCCCTGACACTGTCTGCAATTATCAATAACCCCGAAAGTATCCCAAAACATTTACACAATTATCTATAGCTATAGTTAAATTCATTGTAAATTAGTATTGTGTGGGAAAATGAAACAAAACTTAGGAAATCACTACTCAGGCAGGAGTGGTAGGACACATGCAAACCCTCAGCACCCCACATGGTCTCTCAAGCCTTCCATTAGTGACCCCTGAGCATATAGTAGTATTACGTCCTGAGTACCACTGAGTGTTGTCCAAAAACCAGGAAGAAAAAGTGTGTGTGGGGGCCGGAGCGATAGCACAGCGGGTAGGGCGTTTGCCTTGCACGCGGCCGACCCGGGTTCGATCCCCGGCATCCCATATGGTCCCCCAAGCACCGCCAGGAGTAATTCCTGAGTGCAAAGCCAGGAGTAACCCCTGAGCATCGCTGGGTGTGACCCAAAAAAAAAAAAAAAAGAAAAAGTGTGTGTGTGGGAAATGGAAAAATCAATACTAAATTTTAAGCATAGTAAGACCCTACATATATTTTGTACATAACAATTAGGGCTCAAACAATGCATTTTGTAAGTAAATTATGACTTTTTTTTTTTTTTTTTTTTTGCTTTTTAGGTCACACCCAGCAATGCACAGGGGCTACTCCTGGCTCTGCACTCAGGTATTACCCCTGGCACTGCTCAGGGGACCATATGGGATACTGGGAATTGAACCCGGGTCGGCTGCATGCAAGGCAAACGCCCTACCCGCTGTGCTATCGCTCCAGCCCCAAATTATGACAATTCTTATTCAAGAAAAAAATGTCTAGAAAAATACTGCTGTATGTGAAGGAATTACAACTAAGAAACTGCATAGTAGGTGATCACCCAAACCCAAGTTAATCACCTATATAAATCTCTAAAATTAAGACCAAACCCAAGTTGATCACCTATATAAATCTCTAAAATTAAGAGGACAGGGCTGAGGGAGTGACAGCTCAATCAAACGAGTACATGTCTTAAATATAGGACGGCTAGGGTATTCTTTGTTTTGGGGCCTCACCCTAAAGCACTCAGGGCTTATTTCCGGGATCTGCTTTCAGAGATCTGCTTTCCTGGTGCTGCTCAAAGAACCACATAGGTTGTTGGGGACTGAAATGTGGTTGGGGCTAGGTTTGATTCCCAAGCACTGGTGGAAGTCTCAATATACAGCCAGGTATAGAACAAAACCAAAACCAAACCAAATCCAATGGGCTGGAGCACATGCTTTATATATAGGAGACATAGGTTCATCTCCAGCACCACAGATGAAACCCTGAGCACAACCAGAAGCGATCCCTGAGCACTAAGAGTAGTCCCTACTAAGCACTGTAAAATGTGTCCCCCGCTTCCAAAAAGGAAGACAGTGCCTGGAGATGGCTCAAAGGGTCAGAAACAAATACTTTGCATGCTGGAGGCCTGGGTTCAATCCTGACACCACAAATGGGTCCACCAAGCACTTCTAGGAGGGACCCAAAGCATTAGCCAGTATGTCCCCCAACCTCTTCCAAAAAGAGGAGAAAAAAAGATAAAACTGGAAATGGTTGAAACTAGCATTTTTTAACCATGAGCATTATGGTACCAAATGAAGTGCCCCCAAATTTCCTGAGGGCCAATGGTATTTAAAAAAAAAAAATCACGTAAATGGGAGATTACAGCATTAAGACTAAGGGACCAAGGAAGGATAGAGATCAGAAGGGGGGATTATTGGGAAAAGTTTGAGAAACACTGCTTTAAACAAACTTCCTTCTATTTTTAGTAGTTGTGAAAATAAAGAGAAAACTGCAAATTGCAGTATCATGCACTAAATATATTAAGAGAGATTTAGGGGCCAGAGCAATAGTAAAGTGGGTAAGGCTTTTGCCTTGCACATGGCCAATCTGGGTTTGATCCTCGCATACCATAAGATCCCCTGAGCACTGCCAGGAATAATTCCTGAGTGAGGGGCCAGGAGTAATCCCTGAGCATCGCTGGCTGTGACAGGAAAAAAAAAAAAAAAAGACACCACCCCAAATAAAGATTTGTAATTTTATGGCTTCTTGAACGACTAGCCATCACTTCACTGAAAATCTTTTTTTTTTTTTAAACTTTTTGGGTTACACCCAGCAATGCTCAGGTTACTCCTGGCTCTGCACTCAGGAATTACTCCTGGCAGTACTCAGGGACCATGTGAGATGCCGGGGATCGAACCCAGGTCGGCTGTGTGCAAGGCAAACGTTCTACCAGCTGTACTATCGATCCAGCCCTTCACTGAAAATCTTGAGTCTTGATAAAGCACACCAACTTGTCTTACATCAAATCACCGTATTACAGAATTAGTTTTTAAGTAATCACAGCATTTTCATATGCGTCATATCTATTTTAGTTCCCCAAATTATTCCACCATCTAGAGAAACCAAGAAAATTAAAGAGGGGGTTAGTAAGGCCAAGATGTGGCTCAAGAGGTGGAACACATGACTTGCATGTTACAAAGCTCGGAGAGTTAGATACCCAGGACTGCATGGCATCCCTAGCACCACTCGGAATGACCTTGGGATCCTGAGCACTGCTAGGTACACCCTCCCACACACAAAGGAGGAGGAAAACAGTATTAATATTATGAAATTTTTAAAGGATGGGTGGGGTGGGGTGAGGTTGGGTGTTTTAAGTCACTTGTAAAAAGAGCCATGAAAGAAGTCACAGCTAATAGAGTTTGCATTGTTTTAACTCTGAGGACAATACCATGTATCAATTTCATTAAATAAGCAATCATCATTAAATGAATTGTAAATACCTTTCGATTCCTTTCAGCAGTCTTTTCTTCTGCAGATATATGGGTTCGGCTCCTAGATTAAGATAGCATTTTTTAATATGTTACTGTAATTCAATAATCTAAGACCAATTTCACAGTTATAGTAAACCAAACCACCCCAAACTGTCTACATTGTAACCAGTTTCTTTTCCTGTAGGTACAGTATATGTGGGCAATATGGTTCATTCTACAATATCCTTTTATTAATTTTGGTTTTGGGGCCACACCTAGCCATACTCAAGGCTTACCCCTGGCTCTGAGCTAAGGGATCACTCCAGATGGGTTGAGAGTACCATACGGGGTGCTGAGCATTGAACCCAGGTCAGGAGTGTGCAAGGCAAGGGCCCTACCTCCTGTACTAATACTCTAAGAATTTTTATTTTTTTGCGTCACACCCGGTGATGCACAAGGGTTACTCCTGGCTCTGCACTCAGGAATTATCCCTGGAGGTGCTCAGAGGACCATATGGGATGCTGGGAATCGAACCCGGGTCGGCTGCGTGCAAGGCAAACGCCCTATCCACTGTGCTATCGCTCCAGCCCCCTCTAAATTTTTAGAAACTATAACAACCTGGTTCTTTACAGTTTGTGCTCTTTATATTTTATTTATTCTTGGCCTTTTATAATTCTGCTTCAATAATATGGTTCTCTCTCCTTTGCTGAATTCTTCTGAGTCTTTCAATAAAAGTAAATTTTGTACAGCTTTTGTTAATAGAGTCCCACTTGTTTTTTCCTGATACTAGTTTACACATGGTATTTTAGATTACATTTTATTATTGCTGTAGGAATCATGATTTTCGTAGAAATACTTTAAATAAGAAACAGTAAAAGTAACATTCAGAAACCTCTGAAATGGGCCAGTGAGATAGTAGAGGAATCAAGTGCTTGCCTGCATGTTGCTGACCCTAGTTTGAGGCCTGGCATTAGAACTGGGAGTGATGCCTTGAATACAGAGCTGGGAGTCCTGAACAATGCTGGGAATAACCCCAAAATGCAAAAAATAAATACCTCTGGAATCAAGAGAAATTGGGACTACTCCTCCCCTGTCACTTCCTCAGACTTTCTTGGAATCATAAGGAATGAAATCTTTCTCAACTCATTACTATCATTATACCGTAGTTAGTGATAGGAAAAAATGCACACTATATGGAACAAACTAAGAACTGATAAGTTTGGAACAAAATAAGAACTTTCCCTTACACCCTCAACCCCCAAGCATTCTTCAATACAAGGCTTACTTACTAAACTAAATGAAATACATATTTCTGAACCAACTATTTTGTCCTCTATATTTTCATTCATTAGCTGAACAAGTAGAAAATGTTAACTGCAGTGCATCTGTTCAATAACAAATAACCAAATTGAGAATATACTGTCATCCTAAAAGATAAACTGGCCAAACTGAATAATCCACTTGTGTCAGTTATGCTAACATATACATGTATCATATTTGACTCTACCGATGGGGTCATTTCCTCACTTGATAAAAAATGTCTCTAAGACTGAAGACTTTCTACGTCAAAAGAGCTGAAGATAGGAAAACTAGTATTTTAGTAAGCAGTGCTTCAAAAGTATGGTATTAAGATTCACACATTATGTCATAGCAATAATCAAGTCAATTAACTGCCAATTCCAGTCTCTGATTAGAAAAATCTAAAGAAAAAAGAAACTGGTCAGTTACCCAAAGCTCCTAAATTGAACATTCAGTTTTGTTTATAGTCACAAAATACCCCAACAAAAAAATAATCCAAAGAGAACTAAGACTTACGGCTGTTTTGAAGTCTGTGTGTGAGCAACTGCGGTCTTCATGTGAGCAGCAATGATCTCCTCAGAGAGCTCTTCCACAGTCTCGATGTCCACCTGCTCCTCATCCTCCTCAATGTAGTCTACAGAATTCTTCTGAAACACAGCATTTGCTCATAAATAAGGTATCGAAAAGCAAGCACGCCTCAACTTTTCAACTGAATGTTGCCCTTACAAAACCAACCAGTGCTAAACAATGTTATATCCTGAGTACTGATAACTTGTTCATCATAAGAAGTCATAAAGACAACATGTAGAGTTAACAATCAAGAACTACATCATAGTGCTGTATATAGCTGTAAGTTACTGATACAGTTAGCTTGGTTTCTTTCTTTCTTTTTTTTTTCTTTATGGGTCACACCTGGCAATGCACAGGGGTTACTCCTGGCTCTGCACTCAGGAATCACCCCTGGCGGTGCTCAGAGGACCATATGGGATGCTGGCAATCGAACCTGGGTCGGCCACGTGCAAGGCAAACACCCTACCCGCTGTACTATTGCTCCAGCCCCAGTTTCTTTCCTTTTTTTGGGGGGTGGGTGGTACTGGGAATTGAATCCAGGGTATCACGCATGCATAGCATGTACTATACCATGGAGCTACATTGCTGGTGCAGGCACAGTTATTAGATATAACATGTCTAATGTCACTGGACATATGTCTAATATTACATGTCTATAATATAATAATTAAATGTATTATAGAGTTCCCAAAGGGCTATATTCATGGTTCAGTGTAATTTCTAATATACAAGATCCAGGTACTTATATGCTGAAAAATTTTAAGACTAAGTAGCAGAACAATAAAATTTGGTGCGTGGAAAGATAGAGGAAAGAAGTTAGATTCTACTTTAAAAGTGCTTCATGGCTACCTTTAAATCAGACATAAAAACTAAAGGCAGATAAGAAAATTAATATAGCCTCAACAGTCTTAAGTCTCTCAATCCCACACAAAAAAACTTCTGAAACCCAGACTTGTTCTACTTGTGATACTTAAAAATGAGTCAAAGCAGTTATTGAGCACCTATTATAGAAATGCATTATCTAACTTTCTAAAACAATAGACTATTTGAATTATAGATATTCAGATAATTTTTAGTCCACCTTTAAAAGTAGTGTTCACTATGCCAGCAATTAAACAGTAAATGTTATATATGACTATACTGTACCAAAGAGGTACAAGTCAAAATGAATTATTCCAATATTATAAATTATTATGTTTAAACTTGTTGGAAAAATTACTTACCCCTAAATTACAGGTTCCATAGGGCCGACAGACATTAAATGCAAGCCATCATTTGTTTCCCAATTTAAACATATTGTAAACAATGTATATTAAAAGTAAGCAATATACACCATTGTATAATTCTAGGGAGTTAACTATTTTTAAGACACCAGAGTCACAAGAAAACTCAAAGTATCTTAAGGGTAATGTATGTAAAAGTTCATTATAAAGTTGAAGAACGCCTGTTTACTGCATGACTTAAGTGCAGGCTTTTAAAGTAATATCCAATAACTTCACAATGGAAGATTTAAATGGGAGAGGATGCTCACAACTTCCCTTACACTATTCCCATGTCATTCTAAACACAAGCATAAATATGATCGAAGTTACAGGATACACACATAAATACAACGTTGAATTTAGATTCTAGAGATCATTTAGTCCTTGTTTTAAAATAGGCCAGTATATCTTCAATATCAGATTCCCTATTAATAAACTCAATGATACTCTGTATAATTAAAATACTTAAGATTCAATTACTTAAAGTTCTATAGAGAGCAATAGTTTTCACTGGTTTTAAAGTTGGACTGGATTTGGTCTAAAACATATCCAGGCAGAAAATAAATGGAAGGCTATCCAGAAAAGCACAATAACTATAAACTATCAAACTCAGTGAATTAATTCAATGAATAAACTTCAACTATGTACTGATATGTCTTTAGCTACAGAGAGGCTATAGACAGAATAATCCAATTTTAGAATTAGGCCCTCATTTTATAAATTAAACAATGCTTTTTTGTTTTGGTTTTTGGCCATACCCTACAGTGCTCAGGTTACTCCTGGATGCCGGGGATGGAACCTGGGTCAGTAGCATGCAAGGCAAGTTCCTTACTCATTGTACTATCATTCCAGCCCAAATTCAAACAATTGAGGTGCAGAAAGGTACAGATTAATGAACATCTAAATAAGTCAATTAGACTAACATTGAGGTTTAGGGTTTTTTTTGGAATGGAGGAATCTTTGACTTTTTGGGTCACAACTGGCAATGCTTAGGGGTTACTCCTGGCTGTGCATTCAGTGTCTTACCCACTGTACTGGCCCAAAATCATATAACTGAGGTACAGAAATACCCAACATTTAAATAAATCATTTAAACTAAAATTGAGTTTTAGGGGTTTTGTTTGTTTTTTTGTTTCTTGGCTCACATCTGGAGATGCTCACGGGTTACTCCTGGCTCTGCACTCAGGAATTACTCCTGGCAGTGCTCAGGGGACCATAATGGGATGCCGGGACCAAACCAGGGTTGGCCACACGCAAGGCAAACACCCAACTCACTGTACTGTAACTCTGGCCAACAATGAGTTTTAGAATACTAATCTTTTTGTTATGTTTATCTGTATTAGCAGAGAAGACCCAGATAACAATCTGAATGAATCTCAAGAAAATGAGATTCTAAAACTACAAG
Source organism: Sorex araneus (assembly GCF_027595985.1). Taxonomy (NCBI): domain Eukaryota; kingdom Metazoa; phylum Chordata; class Mammalia; order Eulipotyphla; family Soricidae; genus Sorex; species Sorex araneus. Next base: position 87,158,762 of record NC_073304.1, on the reverse strand, counting down.
AGCAATTCAGTGCAGAAGAGTGTGTGTGTGTATGTATGTATGTATGTATATATATATATATATTTATACATATACACATATTTATTTATTTATTTATTTTAATGGTTAAGAGGACCACAGTGCTGTTGCTGAGGGTGGGAGAAGGATATTTGGTGCCTTGGATGCAACCCAGGAATTTGTACATTATTAAGCCACACTCCCAGTATTATCTGCTAGTGAAGAAAGGGAGCAGTTTAAATTTCAAAGCACCACACAGGCAGCTATCTATGTTTTTAGATCATATCCCAAGACATAGGTCAGCAAATTTTTTTTTCTGCTGCCTATTTACATAAATAAATGGACCACAGCCACATATTCATTCCTTATGGCTGCTTTTGTGCTCTAACTGTAAGTAATAAATGCAATCCAGTCTGCAAAGCTAGTGCTTTACGAAGTTTGCCCAATCCCTTGATCTGTATTATTTATACCTAACTTACTTAATCCAATAAACACAATTCTAAGTAGGAAAACTAGAAAAATGGCTTTAGTAAGTAGCATAGTAAAATAAGAATATATATTACAAAGGTCATATTACAAAAGATGACTAAAGTTCTGAATATAAATTCTAGACACTAGATATTTAACTTTAGCAGATAATTAAAAAGTAATGTAAAGCAAGGTTAGATTAAAATATAAATGATACTTCTGATTTCTTTTCCATAGAGAAAAACATCTCTACAAGCAGGTAGGTAAGTTCTCTAGTTCTAAGATTACACATTCTCTGTTTCTTAAATACCTACAAGATAATCTATAATCATTTACATAAAAATATCAAAGGAACTAACTGAAATTCAATGGGCATACTGATTACAAGATTTTTTAATTTTTTTTTTTTCAGTTACACCAGACAGTGCTCAGGGATCACTGCTGGCAAGGCTGGGAGGACCATATGGGTGCCAGGGATAGAATCCTGGTGTGTAGCGTGCAAGACAAGCACCTTACCCACTGTGCTCTCTCCAGCCCCAGGATTTTTTGTTTACAAATTCCCAACCCAATAGGGACTTTCAAGCATCTACCCTCCAAGACTGAAGCCAGACTCTCCATAATAGTAGTTAGTCTCAACAATATCAGCTCAATAAATGTTACCTGACTAACAGCCTAAAAACTACAGTCATTTATTCATGATCTAAACCTAAGCATCCAATTGAATATATCAGGTCTTAGTGATCTTCTGAAAAAAGCTACTGTCTCTAATAAATCATTTAAATCCTTGAGGTTTCAGTCACAACAAAAATGAGCTCACCACCTTTTCTACATCATCAACCTCCTCACTCTGGTAGTCAGAAACAACATCCACAATCTCATCAATAGAATCATCGGTTTTCTCATTTTCATCTTCCTCATACTCCTCTTCCAAATCCAAAGCAGTGAAATCAACGCGACTTCTCCCACCCTTCTTCTCTTGCTTTGGTTGTATCTGTTCTCCTGATAACAATAAGCGACCTTGAAAATGTCCTTCCCCTCTGCTCCCTTTTGTAGCTCTCCTAGGAACAATAGAGAAGGCTGTAGGACTAGAAATACTGCTCCAAGAATCACATTCAGTTTTTAAAACTCTAGCATTCTCAGTAGTTCCACTCCTCCCAAGGTTATCAGGAATGCCTTCTTCTTGATGAAAATCATCGGAATTTTCTGGACAAGTCTTTGTTTCTTTAATTAATTGCTCATCTGACTCTTTCTTGCATTCTTTTGAAATTTCAACACATTTCTGGGCCAAAGGGCCCTTTAGGTGTTTTCTCCATCTCTCTCTAACATTGTCCTTCTCCAAAGATTCACCGAATCCCTTCTCTCGAGTTTCTGGCTTTGGACTACGCCGGCCCACACCTTTGCTCCTTGAAAAGTTGAGCTTACTTTCTTCCTTCGAGATGACTGGAAATTCATTTGCTTTTTCATCTGCATTGTTTGATCCTTTCTGCTGTTCCATTTTCACAGTGGCTGGTTTTTTAAGCTGGATGTCATTTATACTTTGAACTGCCATTTTATTTGCTTTTCCAGAAATGGGCTTCATTTCTGCAACAGTCAGTTTTTCTTTGGAACTGTTAGAATTCCTAATCTTATATTCTTCATCAGCATCTTTGTAGCCTTCATCTACACGTGATCCAGTGATATAGGAGTGTTTAGAATGTTTAACAGTTAGGCCTTCTTCTGCAATGGATTCTTCCTCTAAATGACTGTCCCCATCTTCCAAAGAATCATTCATGGTTTCTTCTGAGTCAGGAGCTCTTGGATTTTGTTTTATTATTCTAACTTCAGGGTCTCCTTCCCCTTCTGATTGTAGGTCCTTCTTAATTTCTTGCTCTCTCTTTAACAAGCTTATTTCATCTTTCTGTTCTGCAGTCTGGGATTCTTTCTTCATCTGAAGAGAAGCAACATGTTGAAGAATGGAGTTTGGAACAGGCTTTTGTCCTGGAAGCTGCAGCAAGGCAAAACTACCAGACTGAAGAGGAATAAGACTGGCCGTACCAACAGGCTGCCCTCCTGAGCTATAGGTTAGTTTGGTTTCAGATCCTGTTTTATTCGCAAAGCTTTGTGGTTCTGGAGGGGAAATCCTCAGGGTCAGTGTACCAGATTGAGACACAAAACCAGGTCCAGAAGAAATTAATGATGGTGCCTGAGTGATAACATTCACAGGAGAAGTCCCAACAGCCTGAATTACAGGATTCATAACAGAGAAAGCAGAAGATGAAGCAGTAGATGATGGAGTTTCTGTAGGCTTAGGAGTGGGTAATCGGATTCCCACCACAGACCCTGGTTTAAAAAAAAAAAAATCACATTATCACTGTCTTTTATAAAGACTTCTTTCTTTTCATTTTTAATATTTGGGCCAAACCTGATAGTGCTCAGGACTTACTCCTGGCTCTGCACTCAGGGATCAGTCCTAGCGGGCTTGGGACACCATACGGGGTGCTAGGATCGAACTTGGGCCAGTTGCATGCAAGGCAAATGCCTTTGTATTATCACTCTGGCCCAAAGATGAAATTTTTTTTTCCTTTTGGGGCCACATCCGGCAGTGTTCAGGGGTTACCCCTGGCTCTGCACTCAGGAATTATTCCTGAAGTATACAGAGAACCAAATGAGATGACAAGGATCAAATCTAGGTTCACCGCATTCAAGGCAAGCACCTATCACTGTACTATTCTCTGGCCCAAAACATTTTTTTTTCTTTTTGGGTCATACCGGCAATGCTCAGGGGTTACTTCTGGCTCTGCACTCAGGAATTACCCCTGGCGGTGCTTGGGAATAAGCAACTCTAGAAGTCTAAGAAGACCAATGATGATACATTAATATATCACATAGTCAAATGACTCAACATAAAGTAAATTCCTCAGAAAGATCTCTAATTTCATACCTGGGTTGCGAAACATAACGGGCTGTAAGTTGGGCTGGGTATTAGAGCCTCGAAGCTGATGCAAAGGAAGCAGCTGGACAATCTGTCCATTAGGATGCCTGAACAGGTTCATTCCACTTGGGCTCCGAACAGGCTGCAAAACCATCCTCTGTCCCTGAACTTGTGTATTCGAGACAGGTCTGAGGTTAGGAGAACCTTGTTGCACAGGTATCAGTAATAATCGTGGTCCAGTACGTTTCACTGTGTTAGGTGAGACCTGTGGAGTAGTCACTGGAATCTGAGGTGCATTTTCTGAAAAATAGAAAAGAAAAACACAATATTAGAATTTGCCTTTAACATATATAAAAAATACCTATTTATGCATATAAGGCTCTTGCCTTAGTCAAGCTTAAGTAACTTCTAATTTAAATATAAAGTCAAATGAAATCCTGTACTTCTAGACTATGGTTCAGTACAATTATTGGAAACCTAAGTTTTAATCAGACATAACAGTAATAGGGTCATACCTTTCAAATGGCAAAAAGAAACTACCAACTGAAAATAATACATTTAAAGAGATGATGCTTCTAACAAAAATATAGGTAGAAACTATTATCTAGATTCTCACTTTAAAATTTTCTTAAAGTTTAAAATTCAGAATATTAATGCTAGACTTATGGTTTAGTCTCAGAGCTCACACTGAAAATAAAACCAATAACTAAAAATCACGAGGTATCAAAAACTCAGCTTTTAAATTTCAGACAAGTAAGCAACACTTAAAAGTTTTGTGGAGAATAATTTTCAGAAGTAAAATAAATACATACCCCCCCAAAATGTAATGAAATTAAGAGACATCAAAGAAGCAGGGAAATAAAGCCTGGTTAGGAAGAGGCAAAAGATAAGTTTTAAAACAAACAGAAATTTAATGAAGATGTGAATTAAAGAGATTTCTGAACAAGTAACAGTACCTTAAGATGCATCTTAATGTGTGGAGGAGCTATTTTGAAATACTAAAAAAACGGGGAAATATGTTATCTAGAATTGTTGGCTCTGAGGATAAAGAAGTAGGGATAACAATGAATAATGCACATTCATCAAGCATCAGTGATTTAAAATATGAAACTTCATATTAACAAAATTAATGGTGGCTTGATGTACAACATTGCCTTCTGGCTAGGTACTTTGCCCATAAACGTACTGATTTTCTAAAAAAGATCATGCTTCTAATAACCACTTAAATTGTATCAAAAGATTCAGGGCTACTCTAAAAAATGAAATAAATCTCAAAAACCATTGGTTGGAGAGACAGTACAGGGGCTCAGACACTTGTCCTGAATAAAGCTGACCCTAGCACCACATACAGTCCCCTGAGCACTGCCCAGAGTGATCCCTGGTATAGTTCAAAACCCCAAACTGAACAAAACCATCATAAAAGATAGTGTAATTCAAACAAAAATCAATGAAATATGCTGTGTAAATGGATGGGGCCAAAGCTGTTGCTCAGAGGCAAAGCAAATGCTTTACAGGGTTTGGAGTCCCAGAACTGGTCTCTAGACAAAGGAAAAAAGTAAATCAAGTAAACTGTGTTAAAAAAAAAAAGAAAAATCAAGAAATCAATGCAGTAAATCAAGGGAAAAAATGTAAATCATGCTAACAGTGTTCTTAATTTCCTAAACATTTCTACTCAAATCAAGTCTTGTTTATTTTTATGCCACAACCAACAGTGCTCAGGGCTTACTCCTGACTCTACACTACTGGCAGTGCTCAGGGAACCATACAAGGTGACAGGGACTGAACCTGGGTCAGCTTCATGAAAGGCAAATGCTCTCACTGTACTACCCCAGCCCTGTTAAATCAAATTTTAAAGAGTTAATTTTAACCAAAATTAATTTATTGATTCAGATAATGAAAAGTCTTTCATACACTAAGTATGCATTTATTGAAACATGGCAAAGAGGAAGCAAAAGAAAGAAGTCAAATGAAAAAGTCATATATACCCAATTGTCCAAGTTGTGAAACCTCAAACTCATAAAAAATTTTCTTTTGTTATGCATAAAAATTTAAGTTTTACTTTTCATTTTTAAAATAGAAATACCACCTTTGGTGCTATTTAATATTAAGCCAGCATTTTCTAACTTCATTAAAAGCAAACCACATGCTAATATACAATAGTCACCTAGAACAGAGTATTTTGTTGTTTTAAATCTATTTAGAGAGTGTTAACCCTATTTTGACAAGTATTCATTTTCAGTTAAAACAGTATTCCTCCTTTTGTGCTGTAGATATGGTACAGAGGTTAAGACACTTGAATTACATGTAGCTGACCAGGGTTTGATCTCAGGCACCACATACGGCCCCCAGATCAGAGCCAGGGGTCACTCCTAAGCAGAAGTACAAACAGCTCCTGAGCATTCTTAGGTGTACCCCAAACTGTTCCCCACCCCACAATAAATATTCCTCTTTTCAAAAATATATTTAAATAAGCTGACTTAAAAATATTAAGCTGATGACAGTGCAAATGTAAGCCAAATTAAAAACCATAAAAGACAATCTGAATAGAATCTGAGGCACATTAACTACAAAAAGGGTAGTAAGAAAGCTACTTTAAGAGATTCAAAATAGAATTAGTAACATAAAGGTAGAAATTCATTTGTTATTTAAAACATGATCATTTAAAGCATTACAAGATGTAAGCCTTAAGGTCCAACAGGATAGCAAAAGAGCTTCAACAATGACACCACTTATAAAACTATATATTAAAATATTTGTATATATTTATATGGGGAGAAGCAAATGACAAATTTTAAGATTGATTCACTTTTCAATAGAACTTCAATATATAAATGAACTCACACATCACTTCAATTTTGGGGGTGGGGAATGGGAGGATGACCCCACCAACGACTAATTCTAGTCCAAGTAGTTCAATGCAAGGGCCCAAGAATGCCCTTTTGTTTGGGTCCTGCAGTGCCAATGATAACCTAAGCCACCTCAGTAATGGTTGGAGGCCTCAACCTTACTGGGGTGATGATGGTGAGGGATAGTTGTATTAAGTATACAAAAATCATAGAAGAGGCAGGATTAGTCAGGGAAGGCATTTGACCTTACATCCCACCAATTCTGGTCTGAATCCCCAACACTATATATATGGTGCCATACAGTGCCAAAACAACTTATATGGTATCAAAAATATTCTCTGAGTACCACTGGGTGTGGTCTAAAATGTCCCCCAAATAAAACTTATGGAATCAAAACTGTCAGCACCATATGAAGACCCAAACAACACCAGTAGCAACCCTAGGAAATGAACCAGAAGCTCCCAGCACCACTGGGGATAATTCAGACCAAACAATCACATCAAAGTACAGGATTTCCCTATTTCAAATTCACTTTGATTAAACCAATGAAAAAATTTAACTAAAACGAATAAACATAAAATATCAAGAGTCCTACACAAAGAAATATGACTCCTTATTTCAATCACAAATAATTCACCCAGGATTTAGTACTATAGGAAACTGAACTGACTCCTCAGTGGTAACACAAAGAGAATCCAGAATTTTAATCTTCAACAAGAACATAAAGTCCTCACTCAGGTTGGTTACAGTATAGGCAGACTATGTATACCATTCCCTTTCCTAATATAAAAGAGCCACCCTTTGCTTAGGGGCACTCTCCAGCTCCCCACCCCAAACAAGAATAGAAAAACTCTTCCTTACAAAAGGAGCAGCAACATGTAGACTCCCTCCTCAGAGATATAAACCCTTAACACACACACAGGTTGCCCTTACTATGTGCCACTTAACGGCTGCTATAAGGGACTAAGTGCTCAACCTCCATTAATTACTTCAGTACCTGGAAGTCAGTATTTTTTATTCTAAATTTTAAAGATTTTTATAGGGGGCGGAGAGGTAGTACACCAGGTAGGATGTTTGTCTTGCACAGGGGCAACCCAAGTTCAATCTCTGGTATCTCATTTGGTCGCCTAAGCCTGCGGTCACCTAAGCCTGCTAGAAGTGATTCCTGAGCAGAGAGCCAGAAGTAAGCCCTGAGCACCACTTGGGTGTGGCCCAAAACAAACGAAAAAATATGTATTTTTTCAGTATCTCCATGTAAAAACTTCACTTGTCAGTTTTTTTCAATTTATTACCATGGTATCAGTGATAGTTTTATAAGTAGTCTGGTTAAAAAAATTGCATATTGGGAATTTATCCTAATTTCACTAGCTATAAGCAAGGGGGAATAATAATAGAATAATAAAGAAATCTATTATTTCTAGTATTCAAGTTTTGTAGAATGCAATGGTTTTCAGTAATGCAAATATTATGCAAAAAAAAAAGATCTACATCGTTACACTAAACTTTAGTTCTAGCACAACCACAAAATTAGAAAGAGCTGTATAATAAACCAGCTAGTAACCGAGGCCTTACCTGGTCTCTGGCTCACTGGTGGATTCCCATCAATTCCTGAGAGTATAATGGGAACAGAGCCCAGAGATGAAGTTGGTGTGGTCACCATGGAAGAAGATGCAGCTGTGGTCACCACGACTATGGAGGTGGAGGCAGTGGAAGCAACAGGAAGAGTTATGGTTGGAGAAGATGCTACCAAAGACTTAGGAAAAGCAACTGAAGCCACAGGGGTAGTTATCCCAGTTGTTTTGATAATGTTCACAGTGGCTGTAGACTGGGAGGTTGTTACAGAAGTCCTGGAATTAGATTCAGAGACCTCAACTCCCCCTGCAGTGGTGGCACCAGAAGTGGTTTCTTTAGCTCCCATGTCAGAAATAGCAGTCATAGGTGTCACAGCAGTAACATTCTCTAAAATCACTTGAGGGGTGGTAGTACTGACAGCAGCAGTCACAGGGCTGCACACCTGCACTGGCTCAGAAGAAACCACAGGTGTGACGACCATCAATGGAGAGGGTCTGATACTGAACTTCTGTGGCCCTGTTAGGGTTTGGGGTGTGCTAACGCCAGGTATCTTCTGCTGCAGGGCTCCAACTTTGCTCATCACAAACTGTGTGAACACACCACCAGGAGAGGGTCGAGCCGCTGCAAATAAAAATTTGCAGGTCAAAATCTTCAGTTCTCATATTTTATTTTCTTAGTGATTGTGTCTACCAACATTAACTGTGCACCACTGGGTCAAGCTCTTAGAAGTACTACCTCCCTGCATTATATGTGCCAATTTCCACCCACAGAAATCATTTTCTCAATACAAACCAAACTTTTATAAGCTTAACAGGAAAGGGATTAATACTGGGTGTTACTACATAGGACTCTTGAGACTATGCAATATAGTCAAATAGACAGAGGACACTGAAAGACAACAGAGCAGCAGCAAACAACATCATCTAAAACAAATGAAGAAAGACTTTCTTCTTAAGTCTAATTTTAAAACTAGTTTCCACTGTTCCTCCTGTCCCAGCACCTCCACCTCTTTATTGTTGTCTTCTTGTAAGATAGTTAAGTTTTGCTTGTATCTAAAATATATACGCTTTTCAAAATGGGACTACTCTTTAAGAAAAAATTTTACTCCTTTACCTGACACTCCTAAACAGAACTGAAACCAAAAAAAGGAATTTATTAGCCAACTGTACATATTCTCAATGTTAAAACAAATGATTTCAAGGTTATGAAGTATTACAGATTAACACTGAAATGTTAAAGAGATTTTCACTCACAGAACAGAAATGAACAGTATAATGCTGTTTTCTAAAATAATTTTATAAGTAGTTTCTACATTAAAGCCTATACTAACTCAGCTCACTTTGTACTGGCAAGCTCCTTGGCTTAAGTTCAAGGAACATATGGTTGAAAACAGAAAAATACCAGTCATCAGAAAAAACATTAAATTCTAAACTAATGAAACTAAGCTAAAAGTCTGGAAATTCTAAAACTAACCAGAGTTTATACCATTCATCTAGCATATCATCAGAAGGATTAAAAAAAAAAAAAAAAAAGAGGTCAGGCAACATAGACAATGAGAATATTGCCTAGTCCTATATTTCCCAAAATTTTAAAACCTCCATACTTGTACCCACTGGCCCAACACCAAATCATAGGGCTTCCCAAAGCACAAATGCAGTACAACTTACCAATTGGTCTTTTGGCTGGGACAAATGCCTTCAGATTCTTCCCAGAGCGATTTGCTGTAGTGCCAGAGGAGGAAGTCGATTTGGAATTGGATGTTGAAGGCAACAGGGTACGTGGTTTCCTGGATGCAGCCACGTTGGCATTTGATGCTACCTTGGAGATGACAGTACTGAGGGTTGAGAGGTCCAGGACTGAGGGTCGCAACCTGCCTGTGATATAAGCAGCTAGCCTATTGGCTGGATGCAATGCCCCCATCTGTCCCAATAGCAACTTAGCCTGCGGGTAACTCTTACCATTAACCTGAAACAAGTGGCAAAGAGAAATTCTGTAAAGATAAAATTCTCTCTCTAACTCACCTCCCTTGACAGGGGTTTTATTTAAACAAGTTTAAAGTCTTCCCCCCACCACCACTAATTGGAGGGAGGGGTGTCTATTAAGGGATAATCTTCATAGTTAAGTTTTTTAAAAAATGGTGTCATCTGATATCCTCATCTAATCTCATAATCTTCATTTTGGTAACCTAGGCACACAAAATCTTTATATTCATCACTTACACACCATAAATATGCAAAAGACACTGTAGGGTTTAAGAAATAGTTCAATTCCTTTACTCATAAATAAGCAATTCTGGTTAAACTAGCAATCAGCAAAAAGAAATGTCCCAGAATTCCCTAACAATTCAGAGAGGTGTTACTAAATTCTCTCATAAGAATACCTTCCTTCAAGCATTCTTCTTGTCTGAAAAATACATGGTGAGTATATATTTTATATATTTAAAAATATCTAAATTTTAAAAAGCTTAAAGCTTTTTTTCAAGTTTAAAAAAGTTATTGTTACAATAACGTAAGTCCCAAAGTCACCTCCATTTTTGTATTTCACAAACCTCAACTTTGAAAATGTCACCTTCTGGAAAACTGGGTTCAAGATAGCACAAATAGTAGCACAAACTCACTGTAACTCTAGAAATATTTACTGTCAAAATTAAGTGAATCGATGAAGGAAATAAGGATTTTTCTCTACTGTCTGAAGCTAATAGACTGCCCATTTTGAGCAGTAGTACTTTTTTTGTTTTCTCTAAAAAAAGAAAACAAAAATCTCCCAAGTTTTCTATGCTTGTTCTCTAAATCTTATTACTAGATGACAAGAGACCTCATTTTCTGTCATCATTTAAAAGATGAGCATGGAGTTAAGCAGAAAAAAACCTCTACTCGAGGTCAGGTGCTTACAATGAGGTCAACCCATATTCAATCCCTAGCACCCCATATGGTCCCCCAGGTCCCACCAGGAGTGATCCCTGAGTACAGAGCCAGAACTAAGCCCTGAGCACTACAGGGTATGGACCAAAAACAAAAATGAAAAAGCCTCCTGCACTCTATAGGGAACTGGTAAGGAGAATAGCTATAGCCAAGTCACTCTTTCTTCAGAGGTACAAAATAGACTTTGCTACCTAAATAAAATTGTGTTTACTGAAAAAGAGACAGGGGCTGGAGAGACAGTACAGCTGGTAAGGCGCTTGCCTTGCATGCTCCTGACCAGGATTCAATCCCTAGCAACCCATACGGTCTCTTAAGCAGCAGGGCCAAGAGTAATTCCTGAGTGCAGAGCCAAGAGTAACTTCTGAGCTTCTCCATGTGTAACCCAAAAACAGAAACAAAAACAAAGAAAAACAAGAGTATCTTTGCCTTGAGTCTGGTACCGAAAATGAGGCCTCTTTCATTCTAAAGTAAATTTTGGCACACAATTACTCAGGTTCCGTGGAATTTAGGTCAGATATTCCTGATTGGCTATCTTGGGAGTTGTTCTGAAAACTATTTATCAGCTTATCCTAAGTCCTCCATTACAGGAACCTGAATGTTTATGCAAGTTCACATTTTACAGTGACTCTTATGAATCCTAGGAGAAAGTAGTACATGAAATGTCTATGCCTGTATTAAAAGGAGTTTAGCCTAACTAGAAGATTTCAGGTAAGCTTCTGTCCTTAAACTTTCAATAAATAAAGTAAAAACACTATTCACAAAAAATTTTTAAGAAATACCAACATAAGCAATTATATAGCACCAACAAAAATAGACTGCAATATAACATTTAATCAAGTATATCAGTTATGAGTACATCATTGTATTTCTAAGGGAACAGTCCTAGCCTAGAGAAGTGGCCATGCTAATAAAGTTAGCAATGTCAGACACTACCATACATTCATTACCCTGATATAGAAATGCATTTAATGTCACTGTGCAAGAGGAGAAACTCTGACATTAATTTTCGATTCAGAAAGTTCTTTCCAGGCTTGAAAAAGAGCTTAAAGGGCTAGTGTGCATGCTGCACATGTGGGAGTGTAGGTTACATCCCCAGCACTACATGGTCCCGAGCATAGCCAGAAGTGACCCCTAAGCACAATCTGGTAGCTCCCAAGTACCAAGGGCACAAAAAGCAAGATGAAATTTCTTTCCAGAGATTTCCTAGGTGTCAGTATCATTTTACTATTACAGCCTGCCTAAATTACTAAACAGAATCGATAGAGGTCTTTGTCCTATAATAATCACGCTGACAAAACCTCTAAAAATTTAGGAACTTAAGATAGTGTGGCTCATATTTTTAAATCTTATGAATTTGAGTATCACCTTACTAAATAAAAAATGTCTCCAAGTCTCTAAATACATACTCTCTTAAATCAATTTTATCTTGTTATGTTTTGAAAGTTGTCTGATGATCATTCCTTAAGCCTTGCTTCACTGTCAAAGATTAGTATTAGAGTCCAGACAATAATTTAAGAAGAGTCAAAAATCTAGGTGTGCATCTAATTCAGGCCTATTATGAAGAAAAAAAAAATATTTTGTTACACAGTTCCCAGGAAAATTGAAGAAAAATATTATCAGGCCCAGAAAGGGCTCTGAAAAAAAAAAAAATCAAGATACTATCTAAGAATAAAAATGTGCTACACCCAGATTAAAGATAATTCTCACCTGGATTAGCCCAGATGTGCTTGAACTGAGTTTACGTTTATAGGCCACAAGCTTCCCTGCAGGAGAAAGCCCTGCATAAAAGGGCAGACCTTTGCCGCCATGTAATCTCTCCCTCACTGAATCCGGGGCATCTGTCTGCACAGGAGAGATATCATCCATTTTCCCAGGGGATAATGGACAATCAGGAGTCTCTGATCCAGATTTCTCAGCCATATCATCTTGGTCTTGACATGATGGCATAGAGATTTTCACACGAGAAGAATACACAGGAGGGTTCTTCTCACCCCGGCTCTTTCGCTGAGAAGCCAACTCAATGATGAAGCTGCCCACCTTAAGTGATTGTGGCATGTTGCTATTGATGTGCTGGGATAAGATGCTCAAAATCTTGCTCCGGTCCTCCTCCCAGTTGCAGTCTGAGATGATTTCTATCAGTTTGGTGGGACCGCCAGATGATCTCTGTTGCACATAGGAAGTAGAAGAGGATTCCCCTTCATTGCAGGATGACTTTTCTGATAAAGAATTGAAAGAAATTTTTGCGTCAACATATTTTGCTCAAAATTCAATAGGTTGGGGTTGTGGTGTTGCCAGTAGCTCAACTTATACCCACAGGGAAAGTGCATCAGCAGCCTGATGGTGCCATCAGACTTCCTGATACCCCCAAACTGCAGCTGTGCCTCTGGCCTGACCTCAATAACTTGGGACCAAGTTTCCAAAGAAATTAAACGGCCAAAAGTTAGGTATGTGGGAGCCACACCACAAACCACCTCCAGTTCAGCTATAAAGCTCATTTATCAGCTTTGCTTCAGAGAACCAAATATAAATCTCTTAAGAGATCAAAAGTCAAAATTAATCTCAGACTCCTACAAGGCTGAACAGACCAGAGAAAATTGTAGTGGGGTGGGTCAGCCTGATGCCCATCCAAGCAGAGCCCCCAGCAGCCACTTGCTTTCACAATCTCAAATCTTCACCAAATTCCTGGCCCTACTCCACCATCTTGGAACATACCGCAATGAAGTATAATCTCCTAAAAATTCACATATGCAAGTTTTGTGACGGAACTCTCCAGGTTTTGTCAGGGTTGGGATGGGCTACCTTCCCCTACCTTCCTATACTTCTGAAAGTCTCAGCAATCACGTCCACACTCCAAAGCTGTCACCCAATTAAAAAAGCAACTCCAGCCTTATCTTCCTGATAAAAAATACCAAACACCCTGACAACCATGATGATCTCTGAGCACCTGCATTATAAACCATAATGCACAAAGAGAAAGAAAATGAGAGAAAGAAATAAAAGTGCCTGCCATAAAGGCAGGCGGGGAGTAGAAATGGGAGGGGGGCACGTTGGGGGATGGTAGGACGGAACACTGGTGGGAAATGTGCACTGGTGGAAGGATGGGTGCGATCACTGTATGACTGAGACCCAATTATTAACAGCTTAGTAATCGTCTATCTCACGGATAATCAATTACAAAACAAAGAAAATAAATTCAATAGGTTATTGTCTCTGTGTTTTTAGGTGTGGCACAACAATGCAACAGTTGTTCGGTGTCCTATTCCCAAGTATTTTCAGTGGTAATTTAATACAATTTGATAGTTTTCTGGAAAAAATATTAAGACTGCAAAGAATAAGATTATAACTATAATTCCATTATCCTGTTGTCTGGGCTTTCATAAATTTTGAGTCCCACTTAAGACTGCTCTAAAATACTGTAACTGTAAGATAGTGTTAATCTGCAAACAAAACACGACCTATAAATATCACTTGTATCACTTGTAGCCCCGATGATCTTCGATTTGCTTGAGCGGGAGCCAGTAATGTCTCCATTTGTCCCTGTCGCGAGCTAGTGCAGCACAATGATATCTGCTCGCTCCAGGAACAGGAAGAGCCTCAAATCATTCATTCAGAGATCTGACGAAGAAATTTGACCATCTAGTTGGTGGACGTCCTGTGGAATTCAGTCGATAACAGCTCTTGTCCAGCGGTGTCTCTGAATCACATTACATGACCGGCCCATCTGATTTTTGATGCCTTGGCAAACGAGACAGCATCCCTGATTTTTGACCGCCGACAGAGGTCAGAACTCCGGATTCCTTCTCTCACTTGAGTGAAGCGGCCTCGCGACACACCATAAAACACTTAATACCTATCATTCCCACACCATATCTGATAGGGTTCAAATTTGGTGTGAACCATGGTAACACCTCTAATAGCGATTGGAGGCCGCCCTAAAAACCTCCATCCCTCTCGGAGAGCCCGGCAAGCTACTGAGAATATTGAGCCCGCACGGCAGAGCCTGGCAAGCTACCCGTTGCATATTCGATATGCCAACAACAGTAACAACAATTGGCCTCATCCACCTGTCACCAAAAGAGCCCCCAATATGGCAGCGTTAAGAAAGATGAGCAAAGAGAGGCTGAAAAACTCTTGAAGACGAACTAGACTGCCAAAATAAAGAAAGACTAAAATGACTGTCTGTACTTTCAACGCACAGACACTGACTATAAATAAACAAGGCTTATTTAGTATAGTTTGCTTCTGCTATCTTCTATAAACAAAGATACCCTTCAGATGCTCTGTAACCTGTGAAAGTGCACTCCTAGTTTCTACTGCAAATACTTAAGATTATTTATTTCTCTAGATGAAACTTTCCCACTCCTATTATACAGATCATTCAAATCACCAATCTATACTAGACAGCTATATTTCTGGACCAAAATCTCACACCCAATGTGCTACAACAGTTACAGGAATAGTTCAGGATACAGATCCCTTCAGCCTTCATGGTGGTTCTGCTCTCAACTTCTGTTTACCCCAGTAGCCTCATCAACTTAGCTCAATTTCCCACAGAAACATTATTACATTTGTGTATACCATGCCATCATAAAGTTAAGTTACATAATACTATAGTCTTACAAAGTAAAACCAAAAACAAACAAATTAACTCCCTCCTCATTACTTCTCATCATAGTAATTCTGGCAGCAGTCACCACTAAATAAATCAGTGCATTTCTCTAACACTGAAAGGTAATGGCAATCTGAGGAAAAATTTTAGTAACTACTGATGTTAACATTGTCAAGGTTTTTGAGAGATTTAAAAAAAAAATCACAGAGCACATTCTAAACATCTTTTGCAATAAAATACCTTACTGATATAAATTTTATTTCTTAGAGCTGAATGATAAAGAATGATAGGATGGAAAAGACTTATCCTTCATCTGTCTCAATTTAGAAGAACTTAAAAAAGGGTAGGTAGACATATTCTAGATTGGACAGGTGTTTTTGGTTTTCCTTTCCTCATTTTTATAATCCACTATAATTACTATCAAGTAATAAGAAATCATATGACCTATCAGTCTGACCTTGTGATTTATCAGAATCATCCTCTAGGTCACAGGTGACTGGTTTCAAGGACTGCTGTTCAGAATCATGCTCCTGGGGAAATAACAGAGAATACTTCAACACACACTTAATAATAAGAGACAGACTAGCTTATAAATACAAACTATCAAAGAATCCTGAAATAGTATAAAGATTAAAATACTAACCAGCTTTGGATCTAGATTCTCAGGTGCCATTATCATATTATATACAACCCTCTGCAAAACCATGCAGTTTTACTTTCTAATGTCTTTGGTAGTGACTGAGCCACCAAGAAAACAATTTACACTACACTTGATAATTTATTCTAGTAAGGAAAAAGAGCTGGGGCTGGAGCGATAGCACAGCGGGTAGGGCATTTGCCTTGTATGTGGCCAACCTGGGTTCAATTCCCAGCATCCCATATGGTCCCCTGAGCACCACCAAGAGTAATTCCTGAGTGCATGAGCCAGGAGTAACCCCTGTGCATTGCCGGGTGTGATCCAAAAAAAGAAAACAGGAAAAGAAAAAAGAGCTGGTATTTAATGAAATAAGCTCCAGTAATTTAGAAAATTTAATAATACGAAAAGAGGTAAGTCCTGATAATCACAGAAAATTTTACTAAAACCATAAATTTAAAATTCTGAAGGAATGTTTTTGTTTTGTTTTGGGGCTATGCTCAGGGGCAACTCCTGGCTCTGCAGTCAAGATACTACTCAGAATCAGGAATAGTCCCTGAGCACCACGAGTTTGTGTGTGTGTGTGTGTGTGTGTGTGTGTGTGTGTGTGTGTGTTGTGTGTGTGTGTGTGCGTGTCTGTCTGTCTGTGTCTGTGTGTGTTGGGGGGGTAGCCCCCCAAACAAACAAAAAAACCTAAGGGACCAGCTTAGGTACATACAAAAAAAATAGATAAATAGATAATTCCTAAACTTAATACTGAAGCCTTCTCCACACCACAAAAATTACTCTATATTATCTTGATATTAATGCAAATTCTAATACCAGCAATAGGAAATTAGAAGTTAAAAAGAACAAATTATATAAGAAGTGACTCACCTTTGTACTACAGTCCTCAGGATTAGAATGACATGAGTCCTGGGGCTGAAATGCTGGGGATGGTAATGGCGATGATTTTTTCTGTTCCTCCTTTCTTCTTTCATAGACTCGAACTCGAGCACAAGTCATCATGCTTTCAAAGTACAGGTAGACTGGGTCTTTGTCCTCTTCCCGAATCTGTAAGTTTCATACAACAAAACATTCCATACATGGGGGAGGTAGGTGGAGTGGATTAGACTTCAAAAGGAAAGGGATGATCTTGGTTTCTATTGTAACTGTTAAGGCAAACTTTTTAAGTGCCATAAATCACCCCCAGTTGATCAACACACTGTGTGTGTATGTGAGTGTGTGAGTGTGAGTGTGTGTGTGTGTGTGTGTGTGTGTGTGCGCGCGCGCGCACGCGAGCTCACACATGGGTGCGTGCTGGGGGGAGGGTGGAAGGAGGTCGACATCTGATGGTGCTCCTTACATGCTCAGGTGACCATATGGCACCAGGGACGGAACAAAGGCCTGCTGCATGCAAAGCACACACCTAGCTAGTTAAGCTCTCCCTCCTGATTCAACAAGTAAAATTCTGAAGTGCAACAGCTTAAAAGATAACTCAAGAATCTGAGCTCAATCCCTGGCACAATAAGGTACCCTGAGAACCAGCAAGTATAGCTCTGATTACCCCTGAGTCACAGGTCTGGATACAGGCTTGAGCACCAGAATCACCAGGCCCACATGGCTGGCCAAGGATGACCAGGTATGGTCCCTCAGTGCCAAAGTACTACTGAGGGCCCTCCAACCTCCCCACAAAAGTCCTAAGTGAAAATTTTAAAATTAAATAGGACAAATACAGGATCGGAGCAAAAGTAAAGTCAGTAGGGCATTTGCCTTATATGCAGCTGGCCTGGGTTTGATCCCCAGTATCCTGTATGGTCCTCCAAGCACCACCAGAGTAATTCTTGAGTACACAGCCAGGAGTAACCCCTGAGTACTACTGGGTATGACCCCAAAAAGGAAAAAAAAAAAGTACAAGTACAATTTACATGTGCTAAATCATGGAGCAGACAATTCTCTTTGGATACTTCAGGTCACACGAGAACTGTGTTTCTCAAATTATCTGCACTTCATATTTGAAAGTCAGTGCAAAAGCTGGAGAGACTACATAGTAGGTACAGCGCTTGCTTGCATGGAGCTGAGCTGGGTGCCCCCAAACCCAAAGAACTACTGGGAGTGGTCCCAGTACTGTTCCACCCACCTACCCCCTGACCCAAAGAGCAAGCTATTTTTAAAAAAGCATTTTACTAATATTTTCTACCAATAATATGCATAGTACTTCTAATGAATTGTTTACAAGAATAAAAGTGTCTTTGTTATGTTTTTCAGGACATCTGGAGATGCTCAGAGGTTATTCCTGGCTGAGCTCAGGAATTAATCATCACAGTGCTCGAAGTACCATATGGGATGTTGCTGGGCCTGCTGAAGGCAAGGTGGGAACCCTACCCATTGTACTATCTCTCGAAACCTGGAATAAAGGTTATTTTTAAAACTTGTGCAAGTTGGGGGCTGGAGTGATAGCACAGTGGGTAGGGCATTTGCCTTGCACGAGGGCCAACCCGGGCTCGATTCCCAATATCCCATATAGTCCCCTGAGGACAGCCAGTGGTAATTCCTGAGTGTAAAGCCAGGAGTGACCCCTGAGCATATCTGGGTGTGACCCAAAAAGAAAAAAAAAAATTATACCAAAGGAGGCCAGAGGGATAGTATAGCAGGTAGAGCACTGCCCTTGTACACAGCTGGCCTAGGTTTAATTCTTGGCCCCACAGATGGTCCTCCAGCCCTGTCAAGAGTGATCTCTGACCAAAGAGGCAAAGTAAACCCTGGACACTGCCAGGTGTGGCACCAAAACCAATAATAAAATAAAGAAGTAACTATTATTGGGGTTGGGGAAAGATAACTCAGTGGGCTAGTGCACATGCTTTACATTCAGGAGGCCTTGGTATGATTACCAAGTGATCCCAAGAATTGAGTAAAGGAGGAACTTCTGAGCAAACACAGGTATGTAATACCCCTGACAAAACAAAACAAAAATGACTATTCATTTCTATTTCTATTTCTGTACCATTTTTTTCTGGTGCCAGAAAGTTCATTAAATTCAGAAGAAAAAAAAAAAAGATGGCTTACAGGAATTTTTTTGAGAGAAAAATAATCCATACTATAAGCCAAAAATCTGATCTTAACTTTAATTAAAGAAAAAATTCCAAGCTTACCACAGGATTTGGTTTGGGAGTATATGCACGTGCAGATTTAATACCAGTGAGCGGTTTGCCCTTTACAGTGGTAGAAAGAACTTCTGGTTGAGGCAACAACAATGGTTTCACAGGCTCAATGACTGAAGGTGTTGGGATATAAACTGGCTCTGGATCTATTTCTCCTTCCACTTTTACCCATAATGGGTAATGTCGAACTGGTTGTTCCGGCTCTGTTTCACATATAGCTTAAAAAGAAGAATAAGAGTTTTAGGTGCCTTTAGCAACAAAAGCTTACTAAGGTATATTGCCAAAATAAAATACGCTTCTTCATAAATAATACTATTAAGATAATAGACATACTCTAAAAAAACTGTAAAGCCTTTTTATTCCCCTTGCACCTTTATTAACCAATATTTACTGAATAGCAATTATAAATCAAGTACTGTTTTAAACAGAAATGTTTAAAAGAATGAATAAAGAAGAAAGTTCTTCTTCGGGGCTGGAGCGATAGCACAGCGGGTAGGGCGTTCGCCTTGCACTCGGCCAACCCGGGTTCGATTCCCAGCATCCCATATGGTCCCCTGAGCACCGCCAGGGGTAATTCCTGAGTGCAGAGCCAGGAGTAACCCCTGTGCATCACCAGGTGTGACCCAAAAAACCTCCCTCGCCCCCCCAAAAAAGAAAGTTCTTCAAGCTGGAGAGATTACTCAAAAGGCTGAAGTCCATGCTTTGTAGGCAGAAACCCAGGGTTTGATTCCGGCATCACATGGTTCTTCAAGCAGGTGCCTGGACCATTCCTGAGCATTACTAGTTGCAGTACAAAAGCAAAAAAATGAGGAGCCAGAGTGATAGGACAGCGGTTACGGCGTTTGCCTCGCAATGCGGCTGATCCGGGTTCGGTCCCTGGCACCCCATATGGCCCCAGAGCCCAGGCGGGAGTGATGTGTGATGAGGTTGAGATCTGAGGTCGGGTAAACCATACATATGGAATTTGATCTTGACTGATTGTAAAGGTGGGAGCTATGAATAACTCTGTAAATTACAGTACCTCAATAAAAAAAAATTAAAAAAAAAAAGCAAAAAAATGAAACAAAAACAAAGTTCTTGCCTTCACAAAGTTTATAAATCAGTGTGAGAAAATGAATCAAGCAAACATGTAATTATCAAGTAAGTACTGTGAAGTATAGCAAGATTGGTTTGGAATAAAAAATTAACAGTTTGGGGCTGGAGTGATAATACAGTGAAT
Source organism: Sorex araneus (assembly GCF_027595985.1). NCBI lineage: Eukaryota > Metazoa > Chordata > Mammalia > Eulipotyphla > Soricidae > Sorex > Sorex araneus. The sequence goes on along the minus strand of NC_073304.1, from coordinate 87,138,445 downwards.
AGAGAGTTTGCCTTGCATATGGCTGATCCAAGTTTGATCTCTGGCATCTCATACAGTTTCCCTGAACATTGCCAGGATTAATCCTTGAGTGCAGAGCCAGGAGTAACCCCTGAGCATCACCAGCTATGGCCCAAAAACCAACCCTCACCACTAAAAACAAAAAACAAAATAGAAAAAAAACGCACAGAAAATGGCAAGAATGTAAAAGAATGGGCCTAAGTCATCGACATAAAATTTGTGACATCAAATAAATGAGTCATACGTAGCTTCAAAAACAGGCACAGAAAAACCTTATATCTATTATGTAGGCTAATCCTAAGTAGAAAGATGGTCTACATATCAAAAACAATAACAACAAACCTTGGAAAAGCAGAATCTATCCAGAGTTACCAAATTATTAGATTTAAATATCCAGTGTTAACATTATATATGCTACGATGAAATAATAGTAAGAGTGACATCATACCAGAAAAACCAGAAATACTTAGAAGTCAGAAAAATATGGACTCAAATCCCTAATACCCAACGCCATACAAATATGACCTCAAGGGGCTGGAGCATATCGGGTAGGGCGTTTGCCTTGACTTGGTCGATGCAGGTTCAATTCCCATATGGTCCCTCGAGCACCGCCAGGACTAATTCCTGAGTACATGAGCCAGGAGTAACCCCTGTGTAAAGCCGGGTGTGACCCAAAAAGTAAAAAAACAAAATCAAATATGACCTCACAGGGCAAGTTACTTAATGCTTGCTACTGCTAAGTATTATTATTATTATTATTATTATTATTATTATTATTATTATTATTATTAGGCTGGAGCAATAGCACAAAGAGTAGGACATTTGCCTTGCATGTGGCTGACCTGGGTTTGATTCCTCTGCCTTCTTGGAGAGCCCGGCAAACTACCGAGAGTATCTCGCCTGCATGGGAGAGCCTGGCAAGCTACCCATGGCATATTCGATACGCCAAAAACAGTAACAAGTCCTACAATGGAGACATTACTGGTGCCCACTCGAGCAAATTGATGAGCAACAGGATGACAGTGATACAGTGATATAGTGATTATTATTATTATGTGGTTTTTTAGTAAGCTCTCTAAATGCCAAAATTTATTAGTGCACTTATAAGCTGAAGATTCTTTATAATACAAGACTAATATTTATTTCTACTTGATTTTAGAACTGGACGCATCCCAGAGGAACATACATGTAATATGTGCTCTCTACATCCCCAGTCTTAACCAAATTACTTATTTTTGTTTTGTTCTATCCAGGCCACACTCGGCAGTCTATAGGGCTTACTCCTGGTGGTATTCAGAGGACCAAAAATGGTGCCAGGAATCTAATCCCAGTAAGCCACAGCAAACACCTTATACACTGCACTGTCTCTTTTTTCCTGACCATGTTATTTCTTTCTTTCTTTTTTTTTTTTTTGCTTTTTGGGTCACACCCGGCGATGCACAGGGGTTGCTCCTGGCTCTGCACTCAGGAATTACCCCTGGCGGTGCTCAGGGGACCATATGGGATGCTGGGAATCAAACCCAGGTCGGCCGCGTGCAAGGCAAACGTCCTACCTGCTGTGCTATTGTTCCAGCCCCTGACCATGTTATTTCTTAACAGTAAGTCTTATGTCTTCTTGAAGATAGTCTTCTCAGCATCTTGATCTTTACTTTCAACTAGACTGGTAGCTTTCAAATCCTGCAACATTGTTTAGTTGTCATCCAAAAACTGTTTTTCCCCCTCATCCTAAAATTGTTTTTTCCCTCAAAGGGGTCTACTCTTTGTAATTTAATTTTTATTTTCTGCAGCATAGCCTCAATGAAGTCACCAGGACTCTGTGTTTTTCCCACATCACTGGATGTTAAATATATACCCTTATTTTAAGCATATACTTGACTTGTAATTTGGTTGCTAACAGTTCTTTGTTATAGAACTCATTTATTCAATCTCTACCACCATTTCTGATCTCTCACACAAACCACAAAACAACTCTCAATCCAGACTCAAGATACTGCTACTATAAAATAACAATTTTTAATTTATTATTCATTCACTTCTGAACCTGTTTATTCCAATGCAGAGACAAGGGTGACTGGAAGCTATGCCAACAGTTCAAGTACATAGCAGAAATGAACCCTATACAGGAGAGTCTTCCGTGGTAGAGTATACTCAGTCACAGTCACAATCACAATTTTTGGACAATTTAGACACTGAATGAACTTAATATGCACATCTTTAGGATATGAGAGGAAGTCAGAATATCCAAAGAAAACTCATACGGACAGACATGGTGAGAATATGTAAGCTTCACATGGAGTAGTGTCTTCAGATGAAAATTTTTTTGTTATCCAACATTAGAAAAGATATGGATTTATTTGCTATGCACAAAAATTAATCACCCACTCTGATTATAAACTGCCAAAAGAAGGAATTTCTAATAAATTTAAAATGGTATTTTCAATTATATGCAAAATCATATTAAATATACTTAAATAGAAAAATACCAGAAAGGAAAAAAATATTTAAACTTGGAAAAAAAAAAACACAACACCACATTTGATGCCCAGGTCTCCAGAAATGACCCTAAGCATGGAGCCAGGAGTAAGCCCTAAATACAGCTGAGGATACTCCCTCACCCCCAAAGGTATACAATATAATGCTCAACTGTCATGTTTTTATTCTGCCCTGAATACTCCTATCACCCAACCTTTCAGTATCAATACTACAAACTACAATGCCCAAAAGCGGGAGGGGAGAGTGAGAGAGAGTAAGAGAGAGGGAGAAAGAGAGAGGGAAAGGGAAAGAGGGGGAGGGAGAGGAGAAAATCGCCTGCCATAGAAGCAGGCAGTGGGTGGAGGGTGAAGGAGGGAACCTGAGGACACTGGTGCTGGTAAATGTACACTGGTAGAGGGATGGGTGATGGAATACAGTATCATGAACAGCTTTATAAGGGTCTATCTCACAGTGATTCAATAAAAAAACTTAAAAAACAAAAAAAAGTCCAAAACTGTGAAAAGACCTGGACCATTTGACATAAATTCTACTTAGTGATACCCTATAATTCCATAAGTGTCCTAAGTTTTGTATGCAGAATTTCCTACACTACTCAAGAATACAAAAATTAGAGAATAAAACTATTCTGCAATAGCAAAAAAAAAGCTTTACCATTTTAGCAAATAAAAATGTTCTATTTGCATACCAAAAAAAAAAGAAGAAAAAATGTTCTATTCCTCCCTGCCATAAATATTGAATCTACTAGCAAATACATAACTTCATTTCTTTACATAGACAAGTAAATATTTTATACTTTTCTACACAGGCGCTTGTCCATGTGGGTCTCTGTAATACCGCGACTAATAAATTAGTCAAGTGACCAACAAAAAAAAAGAGGGGAAAAAAAAAAGGAAAACACTCCTATCACTCATTGAATGACTCAAACTGACAAATCCTGTGGAAATTTCTTCCTTTGAGGAGGCTGTGGAGAGAATGTGTAAACTCTATAAACTCTATTGTGATCATCATCATTTCACAATGTAAATATATACCAAACTGTCAACTGTATGCTTATATGCATAGCACAGCGGGTAGGGCATTTGCCTTGCACACAGCCAATCTGGGTTCGATTCCTCCGTCCTTCTCGGAGAGCCCAGCAAGCTACCAAGAGTATCCCGCCCACGTGGCAGAGCCTGGCAAGCTACCCATGGCGTATTCAATATGCTAAAAAACAGTAACAAGTCTCACAATGGAGACATTACTGGTGCCCGCTCAAGCAAATCAATGAACAATGGGGTGACAGTGCTACAGTGCATAGTTGGTGAGAAAAAAAATGATGAATTATTGATTGTATTTTTATTCAGAGAACATACTGATTGGGGGTAAAAGAGGAAAGAATAAACAAAAAAGATGAAACCTTAAGAGCATTCCATAATCCAAATGAAAAAAATAATTTAGCACCATAAAAGGTAATTTTTAAGAGAAAATTGGTTAAAAGTGCAATTTTATACATATACATGAATCATACAAACCATGTATCACTCAAGGGTAATAAAAATCCTTATCAGATCACTAATCAGGACTGGAAAGAATACTTCAAAAAGATTTCCAAATAACCTACTTTAAAAATATATATATAAAGTACCAGGAGGTTGTCTCCATGGCTTGGAGGCTGGTCTCTCATTCTGGGCAACTCAGAGAAAGGAACATCAAGTAAAATGTAATTGGAGGTCATGTGGGGGAAAGATGATGCGGGCCCAATATAGACTAGAGACTGAACACAATGGCCACTCAACACCTTTATTGCAAACCACAACACCTAATCAGAAAGAGAGAACAAAAGGGAATACCCTGCCATAGTGGCAGTGTGGGGTGGGGGGAGACAGGACTGGGGAGGGGGGAGAGGGATGTTGGGTTTACTTTTGGTAGAGAATGGGCACTGGCGAAGGGATGGGTTATCAAACTTTGTAAGGGAGAAACATGAGCACAAAAATGTATAAATCTGTAACTGTACCCTCACGTTGACTCACTAATTAAAAATAAACTATTAAATTTAAAAAATATATATATATAACCTACTTTGCTTAAAAACAAAAAAAGTTCTCTCAATACTCACTGTATTCCAACTTCTTTCTCTTCTTTTTCTCCTTCAGTTGTTCTTCTTCCTCCTTGGTTCCCTCTTCTTCTTCTCTTGGCTCCTCTCCCAAAGTTTCATAAAATACTGAATCACGATGCACACCCTTCCTCTGGAAGTGCTTTGTTTTGGATCCCCCTTTCACTAGCACAACTTTCCGTTTCAAACAAGTGCAGCCAAACATGCAATCTGGTCGGCGGCAGTGAGCAGGCTGGCGCTTCTCCAAGGCTAGACTGGCACATACACATCCCAATCGACAGAAGTCATTGTTGCATGGAGGGGCTCGCTTCCTTATGATTGTATGAATAGGTTTAGTTTTGAGAGATGCCTAAAGTCAAAATAAGAAATTGCAAATGTATGTCATCAACTTTAAATACCATCAACAAAGTCAATACAGAGTGAAGAAATACATGATTCATATTTCTAACTAAATATGACTTCATGAGATTAAATAAAATAACATCTAGTCATATCTTGGTGGGACTTCACAGATTCTAAACACTAATATCACAAGATAATCAGAGATTCCAAGGACAGAACAGGAATATAACACCAGGATTCTGAGAAATCTCCCAATCTAACACATAACACAGAGAAGAAAATACTCTAATCAATGGCAAGACAAAATATCAACAAATCTGAGTTTTCTCAATAGAAATCACATAATACTCTAAGGGAATATTAAGTATTAAATTGATAAATTTATGGGTCATATCCACTATTTCATAAATATTTGCTGAAATATAGGCCCTCTCGTTTACATGTCTATGTCACAATAGCAGCAAACTTGATTATAAAAGCATATAATCTGGGCTGGAGCGATAGCACAGCGTGTAGGGCGTTTGCCTTGCACGCGGCCGAGCCGGGTTCGATCCCCAGCATCCCATATGGTCCCCTGAGCACCGCCGGGAGTAACTCCTGAGTGCAAAGCCAGGAGTAACCCCTGTGCATCTCTGGGTGAGACCCAAAAAGCAAAAAAAAAAAAAAAAGAAAGAAAGCATATAATCTGCAAAACGTAAAATATTTACTATCTATCCTTTTCCAGAAAGTTCGCTGGCCTGCTCTATGGTAACAAAGGAACACAGTATTTGCAATAAAATACTTAGAAGAAATATTTAGAAATATCTAGAAATAAAAATATTTGCATAAAAACATATAGCATTCCCTATTATCAGATAAACCATAGCTCTAAAATTTAGTTAAAGAATAAAAAATTAAAAAGCCAGGAGAGAGCTCACTAGGCTGCAGTGCATGCTTTACAAGAGGAGGCCCAGATTCAATTCCTGGTACCATATGGTTCCCTAAGCAGGGCCAGGAACAACCCCCAGGCACAGAGCCAGGAGTAGTCCGAAGCCCCATGCATGTGGACACAAAACAAACAAACAAAAAAGAGCCCAAGACAAAAAAAAAATTATTCACATTTTTGGAACCAGAGATATAGTATAGCAGGAAGGGTGGCTGACCCGGGTTCGATCCCAGCATTCCATGTTTCCCAAGCCTGCCAGTAGTGATTCTTGAGAGCAGAGCCCGAAGTAACCTCTGAGCACTGTCAAGTGTGGCAGAAAGGGGAGAGGAAGGCAAGGGAGAGGAGATCTACAAATGTAAAAGATAACTACATAGGGGCCGGAGCGACAGCACAGTGGGTAGGGCGTTTGCCTTGCACGTGGCCGACCCGGGTTCGATCCCTGGCATCCCATATGGTCGCCCAAGCACCGCCAGGAGTAATTCTTGAGTGCAAAGCCAGGAATAACCCCTGAGCATTGCTGGGTGTGACCCAAAATGAAAAAAAAAAAAAAAAAGATACCTACATAGCTAATAGTAAAATTAAATGTCTACCTAATCTTCTGAGAGGCCATTTCTTCTTTCCTACCGAAACAAATTCTATCTAACCAAGCATTAATATAACTCAAGAAAACATAAACTTACTTGAGCAGTAAGGAGAGTTGTTAAGGATATATCGGCTCGCTCTTCGGTAATATAGGTCCTTGGTTTTCCTTCCCAAAGTGCACAGTCTTCCAGATCCATTAGCTTCACCTGAGACTTAGACAAGCCTACAGGGCGAGTTCCCTGCTGCTGCTGTTGCTGCTGGTTGTGTGTCTGTCGCAAATTAATCTGCTTTGGAAATGTATTTTCATCTAAACCTGATGCAACAAAGTTATTCACATCATTTTCTGAGATGGAGCTTGAAGAGTTCTTGGAAATTTTATCTCCTGGAGTCATTTGATTATGTTTCTGCTTTGGTGAAATAGGGTATGGTAAAATGGATTTATAAGATGACTTAGTTCGGTTACTGAAAGTGGGCTGTTTGTTTTGGGACTTCCCCTTTCTCGAGGCAGGGGGTGCTGAATGAGGCTTCAAAGAATAAGAGGTAGAAGGGGAAACAGTAGATTGCTTCTTTAGTACACTATCAAGTGTCCGTACATAGCTGGTACTCTTAGTAGGAAGTTGGTATACCACAGGAGAAGTGGGAGCATTGGCAGAGAAACCCATACTTGTTTCCATCAGCTTGCCTTCATTTTCCAAATATTCATCTAGCTTATCACTGCAGAAAGCAGACCGATTTTTCAGTGAACCTTCTGCGTTTCCACCTATAAATAAGGAGATAGATAATAAATCTAGGGTGCTTAAAGAAAAGTATATATAAAAAAAGACAAGAACCATTATATTACAAGCTACTCAATTTCTTAAGTAGAATGAATGGGTGAATATAGTAACTAATGATGCTTTTATAACTTCAGAGTAATAGAAAGTAGAGTTTGAAAAGGCTTCAGGTATTGCTTGAATCTAATACAGTAGGGATTCTTGATAGGGATCAGAGAACACAGAGAATGATAAAAAAATAGCAAGATACTTTTTCCTTCCTTTCTTTCCTTCCTGGAAAGAGACAAAAAAATGACAATCATACTTAATTTTAGCACATCTGGCCACTTGTCACAACATATTTAGCTGATTACCTTCATTCCTAGATGCAGAAGCATTCTGAAACTTTCCCCTCCACCCTTTGATCTTGGTAAAGTCATTAGTCTTGCCTGTTCTAGAAACAAAGGGAAATCCAGCATCTATAAAAGAAAAAGTAAAAGATGACCAAAAAAATATTTTTTCATTTAAAAATAATATAAAAATCATTCTTAAGGTAACCAACAGAAAAAGACTTCAGAATATCTTAACTGTCTCTAACAAAAGTAGCTTCTTATATCACAATTATGCTTAACTTTATAAATACAGTACACTTACCAGGAGAGGCAGGATTGGTTCCTGTAAGGTTCCAGAAAGGAAAACTATTAGCTGGAGCCAAAGGTAGCTGTACTCCCAAGTATTTAAGATCAATGCTCATCATTGGATCCACTGAATTCAATTTTAAGCCAACTACAAGAAAAAATACCACAGATTATGTTCTTTTTTTAATGTGAGAAACCTAAGAGAGATCCAAGATACAGTGAGAAGCAAAAATGATGAAAAGTGGCAAAAAGACTTTAAAATGACACTATGATCCTCACCCCTTGGCATTATGTATTTGTGTAACCTCCTCTCCCACCCTGAGTGTGGATAGGGCCCCTGACTTGCTTCTATCCAATGGAAAAAGGATAGAATAGACATAATTATGTATCTGTAACAACTTAGGAGATATTGGACCACCCCACCAATCCAGTTAAGAGTTGTAAGAACATAAATTCTTCCAACATGTTGAGGAAGAAAGGAAGGAAATTCCTCCCCAGTCAAGCATCTGATAAAAAACCAGGTCCAGCTGCCTCAGGAGACGCTAAGGCAGAAGACACCAAAATTCTGACCCAAAGGAACTGAGTAGTAAATGTGTCATCTTTATGTGTCTAAGTTTGTTAGGCAGTAACCAGTATGTACACATAACAGAACTCAATTTTTTTGTGCTTTAACCCTTTAACTTCTTGAAAATCTAGAGATTAGTTACAACATCTAATACAAACTTAAAAAGTTTCTGGTTTAGTTTTATTATTTAACTTTCTAGTTATTACAAGGTATTCTTTTTTGAAGCAAGATATTTTTTATTGTTACTTAAAAAGATGTAAAGGGAGAAAAAGAGAAGTATATATTTAAGAGAAAACACAGGCTTCTGAGTATAAATAGGCAAGAGACAGAGACAAACAAAAGAGATACGTGCTCAAGGGAGAACACTTGGAAAGCGAGTCTAAAGCTTTTTTTTTTTTTTTTTTTTTTTTTTTTTTTTTTTTTGCTTTTTGGGTCACATCCAGCGATGCACAGGGGTTATCCCTGGCTCTGCACTCAGGAATTACTCCTGGCGGTGCTCAGGGGACCATATGGGATGCTGGAAATCGAACCCAGGTCAGCCGCGTGCAAGGCAAATGCCCTACCTGCTGTGCTGTTGCTCCAGCCCCCTAAAGCTATTTTTTAAAACACATACTTACTTCAGGAACCAGAGCAGGCAGGGTTCCATATAAGTGGAAATAAAAGGTTCAGTGGGTAGGGCACTTGCATACTGTAGCCAATCCAGGTTTGATTCCTGGTCCTCGATATGGTCCCCTGAGCCCAACCAGCAAGGATCCCTGAGCAGTCAGGAGTAAACCCTGAACAACCAGCTATGTTCCAAAATCAAACAACAGAAAACCCCTCATATTTCACATATCCTTTTCCAAATTTTCATTTCCTTCACTTCTTTTAGGGGCGTGGAGGTTAGGGCCATATCCAATAGTGCTTGACTCCTGGTTCTGGATTCAGGAGTCACTCCCAGTGGTGCACAAGGGACCAGGCAGTGCCAGGGATTGAACTTGGGCCACATACATGCAAAGCATGTTCTTAGCCTATCTCCCCCTGAAATCTGTTGACAGACTGACTTCTAGATGCATTTATATCCGCTGTTGCACACTATTCCAGATTACAAATATACTCCAGTTCTTTTATTTTTAATTTGAAGCATCAAGATTTATATTACAAGAATGTCCACTTCCTTCCACCACTGTCTCAGTATACTCCAATTTATTCACCAGATAGGCCATTATTTTAACTATTACTATAATGCTGCATTATAATTGTACAACTTGTATAGGAATGTACACTATTCCGTGACTATGAGAGCTGTGTGAGCATCTCTATTTAACTCTTCCTTATGGTATTACCCAGGAGTGGATGGAATAGCTATGTGTAGAGAGCGCATGCCTAGAATATACAATGGCCCTGAGTTTCAACCCCAGCACCACTAGGTAAACCCCCATGACCAACTAAATTTTTAGGAATGTATCACCAGGCACTGCCAGGGATGCCTCCAGTATCCCTAAACACCACTAGGAGTGGTCCCTATGGATGCACAAAATATTTTGAACACTCTTCTCTATTACTTTTTCTCATTTTAACTCCTACCGCCTTATTTATATGCTAGGAAAACTGACTTTCCAACTTCCCCAGAAATTTCAGTCACAAAATTATTCGTGATTAAGTTCCAGTCATACAATATTCCAAAATTAATTGTTCACAAGTAACCCCTTCCTTCACCAATGGCCTGTCCATAAGATCTAGCCATCATGCCCAACAGTATGCCAAGTGCTAAGAATAAAACTAAGAAAAGCTAAATTTATTTCAAACATGAATCAGCTTGGGGCAGATATTTAGCTCAAAAGCAAGCTGCATACCTTGCAAGGCATGAGACCTAGGTTGCCAAAAAGAGGGGAAAAAATGTTATTTGTTTAAATCCAAAGACACCTGTTTATCTATTTTGGCTTCAACAGAACTCTGATGATGGGGGAGTAGGGAAGGGAGGTCCACTCTGGCTAATACTAAGCATAGGGGTCTATTAAAAAGGGCTGCAGGATATCCAACTATAGGCACCCTTAGGGGGATTAGGAGGAACAGCTGGTGCTAAGGTTCAAACTGTGTCCATGTCCATTACTACTGATATATGCCTGTACATGTTCCTCCACTACCCCAACATGGGCTTTCTAAAATATAATTTCCAACTTAGCTTCGTCTAGATTGTCACCTTGAAATGTTATCTCTGTAAGAAACTTCTCCATCCCCAAAGAAGAAAAAAAAAATAGTATTTTTTTTAAAAAAAGAAAGAAAATTCTTTCCCCAAATAATATACATATGAAATCTAGATTGAGTCTTTGGATTTTTTTGTTTTAGGTCACATCTGGTGATGCTCAAGATTATTAGTGGCTGTGTACTAAGGAATCACTCTGGGAAGTCATCAGGAAAACATTTTGGGTGCTGGCGATAGAACTCAGGTCGGTTGCATGCAGGCAAGCACCTTATCTGCTATACTATAGCTCCAACCCCTCAACTTTTATGAATAAGAACTTCAGCTTCATAAATTTAAATGACATAGTAGCTGGGAAGTAAGTCTGTGGCAGAGCACCTGCTTTGCATGTGTGAGGACCTGTGTTCAAGTGTCAACATTGCATGATACCCTGAGCAATGCCATACAGAAAACCCTGAGCAGCCTCAGAACACAGCCAAATGTGACCCAAAAATCAACCAAAGAAATAAGGCCAGAGAGACAGCTCAAAGGTCTCAGCATATGCTCTGAATGCAAAAATCCCAACACTAGGATAGACTTTCAAGTAGCCCCTGGGGATGGCCAGGTGTTGTCTCAACCCACCCCCCCAAAAGAAATATTAAAGTAATGTTTAAAAATCTTAAGTAACAATGACAATGACAGTTAAAGTATTCATTTCATTCAAGAATGCATAAAATTCTTTCCACGTGACAATTCAAATGAGATCATATGTCTAAATGGTTTTGCCTTTTTACCATATTAGGCACTAATTCTTCAATTCGTATTTTCACAAGATTGCACTACACACACACACACACACACACACACACACACACACACAGACAAAATTCCTTCATAAAGACAGAACTGGATCACACTGCATCCTCTAAGCACTACTAGGAGTATGTACTGAGCAGAGAGAGATATAGTTAAAAACAAACAGGGACAGAGGATAGTATAATGGGTAGGGTATTTGTCTTAGACTTGACAAAGGTTCACAGAACAGAAAAGCAGAAATTATAAGAAAATCTTCAGCTAAGCATCAAATTTAACAATACAGTTCAATCTTTTTTTTTTTTTTTTTTTTTCTTTTTTTTTTCTTTTTGGGTCACACCTGGCGATGCACAGGGGTTACTCCTGCCTCTGCACTCAGGAATTACCCCTGGCCGTGCTCAGGGGACCATATGGGATGCTGGGATTTGAACCCGGGTCGGCCGCATGCAAGGCAAACGCCCTACCCGCTGTGCTATCTCTCCAGCCCCAACAGTTCAATCTTTTATAATATCTGAAAGGTAGAATTCTGAAAAGATTACCAAATAGTAATTCAATGTAGGGGGCTAGAGTGATAGCACAGCGGTAGGGCATTTGCCTTGCACTCGGCCTACTCGGGTTTGATTCCTCTGCCCCTCTCAGAGAGCCCGGCAAGCTACCAAGAGTATCTCGCCCACATGGCAGAACCAGAACCTGGCAAGCTACCTGTGGCATATTCAATATGCCAAAAACAGGAACAAGTCTCAAAATGGAGATGTTACTGGTGCCTGCTCGAGCAAATCGATAAGCAACAGGATGACAATATTGACAGTATTGAATTCAATGTGGCAAGGGCCAAAAATAAAACATTTACCTGCCTTGCACATGTAAAGCCCCAGGTTCAATTCCTGCAATTGCTGGGAGCAAACAAAAAATATTTAAGGGATTAGTATAGTTCAACAATTTGAATGCTAGAGTGGGGGGGAGATTTACTGTGGTTCTTGGTGGTGGAATATGTGCAACTGGTGAAGGGATGGGTGTTCGAGCATTTTGTAACTGAGACTTAAACCTGAAAGCTTTGTAACTTTCCACATGGTGATTCAATTAAAAAAAAACAATCTGAATGCAAGCTTGACATGCAGGAGGACAGGGTTCCATTCTCAACACCACATGGTTCCCTGAATGTAAAATTGAGAAAAGTTCCTGCATCTCTCTAAGTATAGCATCCAAATGAAATAAAAACAAAATAATAGAAATAAGTCTGAAGGAGGCAGTATAGGGGTAAAGTGCTTGCCTTGCACACAGCCAACACAGGGTCCATAAAAGTCCCCAAGCCGTGGGGCCAGAGCGATAATACAGTGGATAGGGCATTTGCCTTGAATGCACCCCACCGGGTTCAATCCCCGGTATCCCATACGGTCCCCCAAGCACTGCCAGGAGTAATTCCTGAGTGCAGAGACAGGCATTGCCAGGTGTGACCCAAAAAGAAAAAAAAAAAAAATCCCCCAAGTCTTACTAGGAGTGAGCCCCAAGCACCCAGCACAGAGCCATGAGTAAGCCCTGAGCAGTGCCAGGTGTGGCCTCAAAACCAATGATAATAATAGAAATAAAACACAATAAATAGAGGTAGTAAAACTTCTGTAGAGATTTCCAAAAATTTATGCAACTACTCAAAACACAGGAAGTGGAAGTACAACTCTTCTTTAATAACTGCAGTTATTAAGTATGGGCTATACAATGACTTCCTTCCAAATAGCACAGCAAAGGGAGGATCAGTGACAACTCATGTGATAAAAGGCACTTGATATGAGAGGTGAGAATAGCACTTTCCTTTTGTCTTCCTCACATGAACTCATAACCTAGTTTAACCAGGGGACAAACAAACATCAGTCAAATACCAAAGGCCTTTCTACACAAACAACTTGATGAATAATCCATAATTTCTCAAGGTCATTAAAAATAAATAGGGAAAAAACAAACAACCCCAGGCAATAGGGTCCTAAGTATATAATTATTATGTAAATTTCTAAGTAAGCTCTTAGAATGAGTATGGCCCACACCCCCAACAACATAGTACAGTACAGGGTCAGAGAGATATATAGGGATTGTTAAGGCGGATGCCCTGCACATGACCTAGTTAAATCCCTAACACTGCATAGGTTCCCTTTGAGAACTGTCAGAAATTACCCTAAAACCACCAGGTGCAGCCCAAAACAAAACTCAAAGCAAAAAGCAAAATGAAACAAAAATATAGCACACTAAATATTAACAGGGAAAATCGGGCTTAGCATAGTAAGATAAATGGAAATTCTGTACCACGTCTCCAATTTTTCTATAAATCTAAACATTTTTTAAAAAATAATGTTCAGGGACTGGAGCTACAGCACAGCGGGTAGGGCATTTGCCTTGCACGCGGCCGACCTGGGTTTGATTTCCAGCATCCCATATGGCCCCCCGAGCACCACCAGGAGTAATTCCTAAGTGAAGAGCCAGGAGTAACCCCTGTGCATCGCCGAGTGTGACCCCAAAAAGCAAAAATAAATAAATAAATAAATAAATAAATTTATATGAGTGCGAGAGCGAAGATATAGTAAAAGTAGAGTTCTTGTCTTTCATAAAGCCAACTCAGGTTGGATCTCTGGTGCAAATATGATCCTCAAGGGGCTGGAGTGATAGCACAGCAGGTAGGGCATCTGCCTTGCACGCGGCCGACCCGGGTTCGAATCCCAGCATCCCATATGGTCCCATGAGCACCGCCAGAGAAAATTCCTGAGTACATGAGCCAGGAGTGACCCCTGTGCATTGCCGGGTGTGATCCCAAAAAAAAGAAACCAAATATGATCCTCAAATTTCACCAGGAATGAGTTGAGCCAGAAATAAGTCCTAAGAACCACCAAGTAAGGCCCAAAAGTAAAACAAAAATGAAAACTAAAATAAATGCAGGAGTACAGAGGTTAAGTTACATGCCTTGTATGCGATGGCCATAACAATGGTTCAAATCCCAGCACTGCATACGGTCCCTTGTGCACCTCCAGGTATGGCCTCTCGGCATAGAGCCAAGTATAGCCCCAAAGAACCAAACTGACATACAGACACGGAAGACAGTATGGAGGTTAGGGCACATGCCCTGGTTCCATCCTGGGTACTACATAACCTATCAAATATCACCAGGTGTAGCTCTGGAGGCTCTCAAATTCTACTGGGTGTTGCCCTAATGACCCCTAAGCATCATATAGTGGCCCTGGTAGTCCCAAGCACTACAGAATCCAGGATGCACTTCGTCCATGAGCCCTTAAACTGCCAGCCCAATTAGCAAAGAGTAAGCAGGAATAAATGATCCCCCCAGGTCCTCTGAAGGGGAGGGAGGACCAAAGGGAGAGAGGAAAGAAGAAAAGGAGAGAGACAGAATTTGACCTAATAGCCAGGAAGCAGAAATGCTTTTTTTAATAGCACAATATCTGGGGTATACACCTTGAATGCCCAGGATGCAAATTCAATTCCTCACACTTCATACCCTCCCCTACAAGTGTGGTCTCTAGCACCACAGGACTGAACAGCAAATTACCCTCAGGGTCCTAGCACAGAACCATACAACCCAATTTTTGGTATCTCTGGGAGTGTTGCCTGAACCACTAAGTACTGCTTAGGTGGGTCCCCCATTAAAATTTTCTATTATTACTGGGAGTGACACCAGGAACATTCTGGGTGGCTCCTGAGAACACATCGGGGAGCCCCAATACCACCACCAAAGAATTTATTGGATTAATTTTAACAATTTGAAGGTTAAGTAAAAGTATCAACAGTCACGAAATGCAGAATCTGTGTAACAAGTGAACACTAAGGGGGTCACAGATTTCATTTTGTGACAAGTATTTCCAACACTTTGAACAAAAACTATTACCAAAAAATAGGGGAATTATGGCTTCTCTGGGCCATGGGAAGACTTGAAAAAACTGAGTTACATTCCAGTATGAGAACAATCCATGAATGAGATTGCTCTCCAGCCCAGCAGTATCACAAACTCACCAGTATCACAAACTCAGGTTAATTCACTTTATGAGTATGTTGCCTGCTAAGTTCCAAGAACTGCTGGACTCATTTCATACAAGAAAAAAATTACACACTTAGCTAAAATTAAAATGTCTTTAAGGGAAGGGGGAAAAATACTCAAATCTGAGCTAACCAGGAAAAATACTGGCAAAACAAACCAGACCAAAAAGACTGGCTAGAAGCACTAAATACTTAAAACCCTAGAAAAAAGACTGAAACTGGGGCTGGAGAGATAGCACAGCGGGTAGGGCATTTGCCTTGCACGCGGCCGACCCGGGTTCAAATCCCAGCATCCCATATGGTCCCCTGAGCACGGCCAGGGGTAATTCCTGAGTGCAGAGCCAGGAGTAACCCCTGTGCATTGCCAGGTGTGACCCAAAAAGCAAAAAAAAAAAAAAAAAGACTGAAACAAATACAGACTTCAGGATGAAAGAATACAATATAAATGTTGTGATATTTATGTCATTAGAGTATGCAACAAAAAATATAAGTGGAAAGAAAAAAGATAAAAGTAGTAGAGGATGGGGCTGGAGCGATAGCACAGCGGGTAGGGCGTTTGCCTTGCACGCGGCCGACCCGGGTTCAAATCCCAGCATCCCATATGGTCCCCTGAGCACCGCCAGGAGTAATTCCTGAGTGCAGAGGCAGGAGTAACCCCTGTGCATCGCCAGGTGTGACCCAAAAAGAAAAAAAAAAAAAAAAAAAAAAAAGTAGTAGAGGAAAAATTGAAATTACTTAAATTGCAGAAGATGACACAACAAAAAATTTTACTATCAGCAAGACTATTATTTAAATTGTCCATTACAATACACAATACCCATTCCTTATCACATAACCAAGATATACACACTTTTAAGATAACAGATAGAAAGGCAATCTCACATTAAAGCAACAATGGGTAAAAGAGATAACAGTGAGTAAAGCACTGCCTTGCATGCAGTCAACCAGGGTTCAATCCCGAGCACCATATATGGTCCCCACAAACACTACCAAGAGTAATCCCTAAGCATTCCAGGGTGTGGCCAAGTAATTTTTAAATGAAAAGTAAATACAGTCAAAGGTCATTTATTAACATTTGATTCTTGAAAAGAAATAATCATTTTAGAACTCAACCTTTTTATTGGTATAATGACGCTTACGCTTTTCTATAAGTGATCTTGTATATAATAATAGCTTTGAAAAAAAAAGTAACTGTAGGGGCTGGAGCAATAGCACAGCAGGTAGGGCGTTTGCCTTGCATGTGGCCAACCTGGGTTTGATTCCCAGCATCCCATATGGTCCCCCTAGGACTGCCAAGAGTAATTCCTGAGCGCAGAGCCAGGAGTAACCCCTGTGCATTGCCGGGTGTGACCCAAAAAGCGAAATATATATATAAGTAACTGTAAAGAATCAAGTCTCTAAATGACTCCATAAAGAAGCCTAAAATCAACACATAAAAAATAAAAAAACTAAACATTAATGCAAGGCTTAGACCTTTCATTAACAAAACAAAAGGAAAGTTAGCAGTTACTAAAATAGCAATGAAGGGGGGCTGGAACAATAGCATAGCCAGTAAAGTGTTTGCCTTGCACACAGCCGACCTGGGTTTGATTCTCAGCATCCCATATAGTCCCCTGAGCACCTGTCACTGTCACTATCATCCCGTTGCTCACTGATTTGTTCGAGCGGGCACCAGTAATTTCTCTCATTGTGAGACCTATAGTTACTGTTTTTTGGCATATCGAATACGCCATGGGTAGCTTGCCAGGTTCTGCCGTGCAGGCGCAATACTCTCGGTAGCTTGCCAGGCTCTCCGAGACGGGCAAGGGAATCGAACATGGGTTGGCCTCGTGTAAGGCGAACGCTCTACCGCTGTGCTATCGCTGAGCACCACCAGGGGTAATTCCTGAGTGCAAAACCAGGAGAACCCCTGTGCATTTTTGCCAAAAAACCAAAAAAAAAAAAAAAAAAAAAAAAAAAAAAGAAGGAACCAGAGCAATTATACAGCAAGGGTGCTTGCCTCTTACATGTAGCCAATTCAGGTTCTGTCTGTTCCTGGCACAATATATGGTCCCCTGAACCCTGCCAGGAGTAAGTTCTAACCACCACTAGGTATGGCCCAAAACCCAAAACAATTAAATGGAAATAAATATAAATTATTTTTAGAAAAAGTTATTCAACAACATAAGAAAGGTCAATATAAATCTATTACAACAAAACAAATGATTGTAAACTTTTTAACTAAGTCCAGACCAATAATGAAATACTCAGAGTTGTTTAGGATTCATACAATTAAAGTACTCCATTTACATATCTAACTATAATACTAAATACTTAAAAATTAAGTAGGGACCACCGAGTACATTGGGTAAGATGTTTGCCTTGCACATGGCCAACCTGGGTTCGATCCCTGGCACCCTGTATGATCCCCTGAACACCATCAGGGGTTATACATGAACACAAAGCCAGGATTAAGCCCTGGGCACTGCTAGGTATAGCCCCAAAACAAAGAAAGAACGAAGCAGGACTCTCCTTCCTCTTGAACACAAAAGGTACAAAATTAACCAAAACTTAAACAGCGTGGGAATAATGAATTATAAGAAAGAACAAAAGACTGCTGTATCATCATCATTTTTTTAAATGAATTAAAATTTGGGGTTGGCGGGCATGAGAGTGGCACTGTGCCAGAGACTGAACCTAGGGCCTCACACATGCAAGGCAAGTGCTCCAGAGTTTAGCTACATGTCCGATCATATGTGAGATGTGTTTTACATAGATGTTATCTTCAGAGTTGAAAAGGTTGCTCTGAGGATGAATAAAAAACCTCAACATGTTCCTAAGCTAAGTAAAGAATTACGGATGGACAGAAAACTGCAAGCTGACAGAGATGCTAAAAGGCATTAAATCAAAGAGTAAAGTAGGGCCAGAGTGATAGTACAGTGAGTAGGGCATTTGCTTTGCATGCAGCCAACCCAGATTTGATCCCCCATATGGTCCCCTGAACACCGCCAGGAGTAATTCCTAAATGCAGAGCCAGGAGTAACCTCTGAGTCATACCAGCAAGATCCAAAAGCCAAACAATGAATACGTTTTTTGTTAGAGCAGGCACCAGTAACGTCTCTCATTGAGAGACTTATTGTTACTGTTTTTGGAATACATTTTTTAAAAAGAATAAAGGAAAGAAATGGGGTAAGGAAATGAGGAAAGAGGGGGAAAAAGAACAAAATTTAAAGTTGGCTTTTTTTAAAATAGAAAATATTACCTTCTTGAAGACCAGGATGTATCACCTGCTTATGCCTCAAGGTCTTCAAATCTTCTATCAATTCTTTTTCCAACTGGGAAATTCTTGCTCTGCAACCTACTCAGAAAGTGTTATAATAAAACTACTGTCTACTACAAAAAAATGAGCATTGCAATTCTGACTTCTCAGAGTCAAGCCCCAAATAAATCTTTTTCAATATATACTATTTAAAATAATACCTGAGTCATTTGTGGTTGATGTCTGAAGACTAGAGGGTTCTTCTGTCGTCCCATCAACTGCATGAATGTCTAGAGCTTCCTTTATTAAAAAAAAAAAAGTAGCTAATTATTGCTTCTAAAAGTTTGAAAGCAAACCAGCAGTAGCTTTTTTTTGTTTTTGTTTATACTTGGGGGCCACACACAGTGCTCTACTCCAGACTCCCTGGCTCTGCATTCCTGGAGTTTGTGGGGGCCAGGAGAGTTTGTGGGGAACCACAAAAAGAGTTCCTGGAGAGTTTGTGGGGAACCATATAGGGTACAAGAAATCAAACCCACGAAGGGCTTGTAAAAGGCAAGCGTGGCTTCCTACCTGCTATGCTATCTCTCCAGTCCCCAATTGTTTTGTTTTGTTTTGTTTTGTTTTCTCTTTTTTGGGGTAGAACTCTGTGATACTCAGTGATTTACTCCTGACCCTGCAATCAAGAATTGCTTCTGAGAGTGCTCAGGGGACCATATGAGACGCTGAAGATTAAACCAAGGCTAGCTGTAGGCAAGACAAACGCCCAACCCCCTGTACTATCACTCTGGCCCCCATAATTTTATTTTCAATTATATTTTCTATATCCCTACATTAACATTATATAATTACTTTAATAATCAAGAGGCAAAGAAGAAAACAAAAATCTAAATATGTGTACCCTACACTACCTAATCTAAAATTATATTTAAGCCAATTTGCATGCTGATTTCTTAAGAGTCTATGTAAAGACAGCTCACTCAACAATTAATTAGGAGAAATGAAAAACACAGGTAAGAAGAATTTAATCTGTATCGTCAACTTGAAGGCAAGGCTTCTATAAAATTTAAAAGAAAACCCGGAGCTGGAGCTATGATCGTACAGCAAGTGGGGTACTTGCCTTGCACATGGCGTATCAGGGTTCAATTCCCAGCATCCCATATGGTCCCCTGAGCACCGTCAGGATTAAATCCTGAGTGCAGAGCCAGGAGTAACCCCTGAGCAAAGCTAGGTGTGGTCCCAAAACAAAAACAAAAAAGACAAGACAACCTAGCAGAAGTTGGGCAAAGAAACAATGCCAGACAACAGAATCAATGACTATTAATATTCAATTTTTGGCCAGAGAGCTAGTAAAGCAAGTAGGGCATCTGTCTTGCAGTCACCCAACCTGGGCTCAATCCCCAGAACTACATGTAATTCCCTAAGTATCATCAGGAGTGATCTCCTGAGCATAGACCCAGGAGTACGTCCTGATCACTGCTAGATGTGGCCATCACTGTTGTATATGGCCATGTACCTAACTCAAGTTTCATTCTGGACATCACAACGTCCCCACAGCATTACTGGGTATAGGCCATGGAAGTCCCAGCAACATCAGATAGCCTAGGTATCCCAGGCACCACAGAACATGAACAGCATCACCTCCTCAGTGCCAAATACTGAACCTCTGGCCCAACTGCCAGGCCCCTGGACTTCAGGGGACACTGCTTGGGAGGACAAAAAAAATAAAATAAAATAAATTAAAATCAGGGATGGATTGTCCCAAAACAGCTAACACTTTTCATTAAAAAAAAAAAAATCAAATAAATTAAAATCAGGAATGGATTGTCCCAAAATAGCTAACACTTTTCATGTATTTTGTCTTTTTATTCATAATGATGAAAATTCCAGCAAGATACTAAATCTTAAAAAGATTCTAGAGAATCACAGTGCAAAATCATAAACTGAAATTAAAGCAGGCATATTTTTGAAGTCTATCAAAGTATGATGACAAAGCAAATGTTGTGGACAGATCCCAGACCCTGCCGCGGCTCCTCCCCTCCCCCCGGGGCAAACATACTCCCATACCTATCAAATGTATGTATTCACAAAAGTCCATTCTAACCATCGGCCAACGTACAACTCAAGATTTACTATTTGGAGGGGTTCAGTTAAAGCATATGCCTCATACGCATGAAGTCCTAGGTTCAATGGCTAATGTGCACATACACACACAGGTACATGCACAAGTACACAAACCATTACACAATGAATGACTGTCCTTAAAAAGAAAGAATGCTGAAAAAGACAATCTTACCTTTGATTCAAAAGAAACAAAAAGAACACCGTCTACATCTTCCAAATCAGGCTTTACATCTGGAAATGTACTCCCAGGACCAACTGGAGTATTCTTTGTTGATGCTAAAGATCTTCCCATGTTTTTAGGTGGTCGCCCTGCCTTAGAGAGTTTCAATTTTCGTGGTCTTCCTCTTTTGCCAGGAACATTGGAAGCCTGATTAGCACACACAGCCTTGGAAGCTGCTGAAATCTTAAGCATAGTTGTTCTCCTTCTGCCCAAATCCTCTTTTCCTAAAAATGACTCCTCAGCCAAACTCTTTGAACTGTCAAGTATTTTCTCTGTATTAATGCTGTCAGATATATCAGGGTATTTCCACGGAGACTCTTTAAGTAGAGGATATTTTTGTATCGCTCTTAGATCTGATAAATGTTTCCTAAGACCATTATCTGATTCCCTGTCTAAGCAGTAGTCAGTCTCATTGACATTTTCAACATAGGAAGGTGAATAGTCAAATTCTGTCAATGGTGAAGACTTATCTTTCCGAGATGGGGAAAGCATGTTATCAGGGAGCTCAGAAATCTTCACTGTACTTTTGGTGACCGCACAGGGCTCCAAACAGACCACTGGCATCTTTCCAGCTTCCAATTTGAACATTTTAGCTTTAGCAACACCTGATGGGCTGTCTGGTAGCCATTTAGAAGACACATGGTCAGCTTCTAGGTTATCAACTTTATTGTGCCTCTTCAGCTGCTTCTCTAGTATGGGTTCATCATCACTGTTTGAGTATACATCTGTTTCCTCATCTGTCTCTTCCTGTTTGATAGTTACCCCTTCTGGGCACTCACCAAATTCATATTCATAATCATCCAGAGGCTCTTCTTTAATGACAACATTGACATTTCCGTTTGGATTTAATGGTGAGGCTACATCGGAGCCAGCTTCAAAGTTGTTGGCAACAAGACTGGAGAGACAGGGGAAGAAGAATTAAAAAGGTAAGAATCATTCATAAGTCTCAGAGGGAAAAAAGCAGCACTGAAAACCAAGTGACACACATATTTCATTAGCTAGTCCCCCAAAAGACTGTAACCTAAGATTACAAAAGATTTAACTTAATACCTTAACATTTTGGTCAATTTCTCACAAAATAATTAAAACTTAACAAGTAATGGGCACCAGAGGCATAGTACAGCAGGTAGGGTACTCCGCCAACCTGGGTTTGATCCCTGAGATCCCATGTTCCCCTGAGCCTGCCAGGGTCATTGTAAACCCTGAGCACAGAGCCAGGAGTAAGCCTTGAGCACCAATGGGTGTGGTCCCCAAAGCAAAAACACAACAAAAAAAAACTTAAGTGAGACTTACTTACATTACCAAAAACAAAAAGCATGATAACACTTAGATTACTAATAATATTTTTCAGTGACTTTGTTTTTTTTTGCTTTCTTTGGGTCACACCCGGCGATACAGAGTAATACTCCTGGCTCTGCACTCAGGAATTACTCCTGGCAGTGCTCAGGGGACCATATGGGATGCTGGGAATCAAACCGGGGTCGGCTGCATGCAGGGAAAACACCCTACCCGCTGTGTTATCGCAGTGACTCAATTTTTAAGGTCACCTGGCACTGATCTAAAACCAAACTGGAAATCTAAACATTGATTAACTGTCAATAAAAACCAAATGTTCATTACAATTAAGAACTGTAATACATATGATTAAAACCCAATCACAACAACTTTGCAACTGTGTGTCTATTTCAGTGATTCAATAAAGGGACACAAAAAAGAATTGTAATAAATATCAAGAAGAATCTTTAAGGGGGCAGAGAAAGAGTACAGTGAGAAGGGGATTTGCCTTGCACGTGGCCAATCCAGGTTCAATTTCCAACACCCCATATAGTTCTCCAAGCCTTACCAGGAGTGATGTATGAGTGCAGAGCCAGGGAATAAGCCTTGAGCACTGCCAGGTGTGGCCCCCAAACACAAAACAAACAAAACAAAAACCTATCAGCTATTTTTTCTTTTCTTACAGAGAATGTCTCTCTATAACATTTGGGGGTGGAGAGATTCCCACAAATTAGAACTAAGCTTTTTGGATGAATAAGCCCAGTGATGTCATGCTACTCAGGTCCTGTGGTCTAGGGGACACCAGGGCCGTCTCAGGTTATTATGTTACACTAAATATAGGTGATTTTTTTCTTTTCGCTTTTTGGGTCACACCCGACGATACACAGGGGTTACTCCTGGCTCTTGCACTCAGAAAACACTCCTGGCGGTGCTCGGGAGACTATATGGGATGCTGGGAATCAAACCAA
This sequence comes from Sorex araneus, assembly GCF_027595985.1. Taxonomy (NCBI): domain Eukaryota; kingdom Metazoa; phylum Chordata; class Mammalia; order Eulipotyphla; family Soricidae; genus Sorex; species Sorex araneus. Next base: position 87,115,216 of record NC_073304.1, on the reverse strand, counting down.
GGTCGGCCGCGTGCAAGGCAAACGCCCCACACCTGCTGTGCTATCGCTCCAGCCCTTCATAGGTGATTTTTTTAAATTTATTTATTAGTGAGTCACAGTGAGGGTACAGTTACAGATTTATACATTTTCGTGCTCATGTTTCCCTCATACAAAGTTTGAAAACCCATCCCTTCACCAGTGCCCATTCTCCACAAATACACCCAACATCCCTCCCACCCCCCCATCCCATCTCCCCCCACGCCCCCTGCCGCTGTGGCAAGGTATTTTCTTTTGTTCTCTCTCTCTAATTAGGTGTTGTGGTTTGCAATAAAGGTGTTGAGTGGCCATTGTGTTCAGTCTCTAGTCTACATTCAGCACACTTCACCCTTCCTCCGCGTAGCCTCCAACCACATTTTGCTTGGTGTTCCCTTCTCTATCTGAGCTGCCCTTTTCCCAGAATGTGAGGCCAGCTTCCAAGCCATGGAGTCAACCTCCTGGTACTTATTTCTACTACTCTTGGGTGTCAGTCTCCTACTCTGTTATTCTATATTCCACAGGTGAGTGCAATCTTTCTATATCTGTCTCTCTCTTTCTGACTCATTTCACTTAGCATGATACTTTCCATGCCGATCCACTTATATGCAAAGTTCATGACCTCATTTTTTCTAACAGCTGCATAGTATTCCATTATATAGATGTACCAAAGTTTCTTCAACCAGTCATCTGTTCTAGGGCACTCAGGTTTTTTCCAGATTCTGGAATAGTTGTAAATAACGCTGCGATGAACATATGAGTGCAGATGTCATTTCGACTATACTTTTTTGCTTCTCTGGGATATATTCCCAGCAGTGGTATTGCTGGGTCAAATGGGAGCTCAATTTCTAATTTCTTGAGGATCGTTCATATTGTTTTCCAAAAGGGCTGAACCAGTCGGTATTCCCACCAGCAGTGTAGAAGGGTCCCTTTCTCCCCACATCCTCTCCAACAGCAGTTGCTTTTGTTCTTTTGGATGTGTGCTAGTCTCTGTGGTGTGAGGTGGTATCATAGGTGATTTTTTTAAACAGTGATTCTCCCTGGACACTTGGAGGGTAATTTTTTTTTTTTTCTTTTTGGGTCACACCTGGCGATGCACAGGGGTTACTCCTGGCTCTGCACTCAGGAATCACCCTTGGCGGTGCTCAGGGGACCATATGGGATGCTGGGAATCGAACCCGGGTCGGCCGCGTGCAAGGCAAACGCCCTACCCGCGGTGCTATCGCTCCAGCACCAGTAATTTTTATTTTTAATTAAGATACAAATTATCTAACACAAAGCCTTAGATGTTGGCCAACTTAAAATACACAATTCAGTAATTTGGTTTTTACCCTACAGCATGTTCACAATGTTGTTACTAGGTAACTTTCCAACTAGGTTTATCTAGCAAGAAATAAGAGATTCCCAACTGAAGAGGAAGTAGAATTCTTTCTTTCAAAATTTTCTGTTTTGATATCATAAATGGCACAAACATAAGAAAAAAACCTAAAAAGTTTACTAGTTCCAATAGTATCGAAACTAATAAATGAGCCTGGTCCAAGAAAAATAAGTACCCAAGATTAATACAAACCTGAAAGTTGTATTCCTACAAGTTAGAAATGCCAAAATACAAGAAAGTAATTCAACGAGTCACTGTCATCCCGTTGCTCATCGATTTGTTCGAGCAGGCAGTAGTAACATCTCTCATTGAGAGACTTATTGTTACTGTTTTTGGCATATCCAATATTCCACGGGTAACTTGCCAGGCTCTGCCATGCGGGCTCCATACTCTCAGTAGCTTGCAGGGCTCTCCGAGAGGGGCGGAGGAATTGAACACAGGTCGGCCACGTGAAAGGCGAACACCCAACCGCTGTGCTATTGCTCCAGCCCGAGTATCAAGAATAATAAAACTAATGAACCAAAATGTAAGATTAATACAAAGAAAACCTCAAAACTCTTAAACTAAAAAAATAAATAAACCAAACAAAAAAACCCAACCCTTAAATAAAAAGATAAACATCTATGCACTAAAATACAACATCAGTAAAACAGCAATATTTTCCCTGAAAATAACCTATGGATTCAAGTCAAATTTCCTTCTTAAAATCTCACCTTGAATTTCTATGGAAATGGATATGCTGATCTTACAATTGACATGACAATTCAACAAACCACAAACCCCCAAAACAACCAAAACAATCTTGGTTTGTACAATCTGGGTTTGAATAGTATCCAAGTCCTAAGGACTCAACCTTCCCAATTTCAAAATGTACTTACTACCCACCAAACTACTGTAATCAAAACAATATGATATTGATAAGGGTAAACATACTGATCAACTGAAACAAAATCAAGATCCAGCAATATTTTATCAGTTGATTTCAAATAAAAAAGATGTCAAGACATCTGAAAGAATTTTGTCAATACCCAGAACTTTTTGCACACAAAATCTTGTACACAAATGTTCATAACAACATCATAGTAGTAAAAAGGCAGAAATATCCTCAAGTGAATGACTAAATAAAATGTGGTATAGTATATTCATACACTTTTATTCAGTAATAAAAGGAAAAGTACAGATACACGCTACAACATGAAAGAACTTTGGATACATTATGCATAGTTTAAAAAAAAAGTAGTGGGCTGAAGCAATAGCACAGCGGGTAGGGCGTTTGCCTTGCACGAGGCCGACCCGGGTTCGATTCCCAGCATCCCATATGGTCCCCTGAGCACTGCCAGGGGTGGTTCCTGAGTGCAGAGCTAGAAGTAACCCCTGTGCATCGCCAGGTGTGACCCAAAAAGCAAAAAAAAAAAAAAAAAAAAAAAAAAAAACTACTTTGCCTCACTAAAAAGAGGGAGGGAGGGAAGGTGGAAAGGAACAGAAAAAGAAACAATATACCCCCAAATCAGGTATTTATTATTCCATTTCCATGCGATGTCCATAGAATGCAAAGAGCCATAAAAAGACAGAGATGGTACTTGCACAAGGTAGATGAGACTGAGGAGTGGCTGAAGAAAAAATGTTGAGTGACAAATAGAGGGCTTGGGGGTAGGTGATGAAAATGTTACAAAAAAATACGGTGGGGAAAAAGGGAAAAAATGCAATTTAATTAAAAAGTTTTTTTAATGTACATTGGGGGAACAGACAGTACAAAGGTTACGGTACTTGTCTTGCCTATGGTTGACCCTCTTATTGCATATGGTTTCCCAGCACAGCCAGGAGGAGTCTCTTGAGCATCAGAGGTTGTGCACCCCTCCCAAAAATAAATAAATGAAAGACTGGGGTCATGGCTCTAAAATCTGTGAATATATTAAGAACCAATTAAAAAAAAGAGAGAGAAAAATTAACTATAAACTGTGTAGAACCACAATTTAAATACAATGACGGGGCCAGAGTGGTAGTACAGCAGGTGGGGCATTTGCCTTGCAAATAGCCAACCCAGGTTCTATCCCTAGCATTCCATACAGTCCCTTGAGCACCGCCAGGAGTAATTCCTAAGTGCAGAGCCAGGAGTAACCCCTGAGTATCACTGAGTATAAGCCAAAAACCTAAATGAAATTTAAAAAATTAATATAATGAAAAAGGTACATCAAAGAGAAAAATAAGCTACAAAGATTGGGGGGGGGGGAATCAGAAAAAAAAAACAACTTCGTTAACAATATTAACAACAAAAACAGTGCAACTGAGTAAGTTATCCATCCAACTTACCTAGTTAGACCTTACAGAACTGAATAATACATTCAAGAGTACATGAAATATTAGTCAAGAGACCGTATGCTAGAAAATAAAGCAAACTAATGATAAATATTGCAAAGGCTATTTGCCACATGTTCTCTGACAATAGAAATCAACACTCTACCAAAATTCATAGAATTTACCTAAAACAGTGCTCTGAAAGATCTGTATATCTTCAAATACGTAAATATCTTTAAAAAGAAATCTAGGGGCTGGAGCAATAGCACAGCGGGTAGGGCGTTTGCCTTGCATGCGGCCGACCCGGGTTCAATTCCCAGCATCCCATATGGTCCCCTGAGCACCGCTAGGGGTGACTCCTGAGTGCAGAGCCAGGAGTAACCCCTGTGCATCGCCGGGTGTGACCCAAAAACCAAAAAAATTAAAAAATAAAAAAAAAAAAGAAATCTAAATAGGCCCTTGAAGAGATAGCAGAGGGCAGTATGCAGATGCTCCTGGTTCCATCTCCAGTACCACATATAGTACCCCAGCACTGGCATAAGTAACCAATGAACACAGTCAGAAGCCCTGAGCACCAATGAGTGTGGCCCAAAAGCCAAATAAACAAACAGGCTTTTAGTCCATTAAAGATGTAAAATCAATTAGTTTAATCAGGAGTTTGTACACTTTCTGTAACTGACTAAATAGTAAAAATTACTTTGTGATCCTGAGTCTCTACTGCAGCCACTCCTTTGTCACATAGCATAAAATAACATAAAAGCAGTCACAGACAACAAAAATTGCTGTTTCAAAAATAAACATGGAAATTTAACTTTTACATAATTTTCACATCACAAAAGTCTCCTTTTGTTTTCCCCATCACCACCATTTAAAAACTTAACCAGGCAGAAACAATAGTACAGGGAGTAGGATACTAGCTTTGTAGGCAACTGACATGGGTTTAATCTCTGGTACCACATATAGTCCCTGAAGCATTGTCAAGAGTGATCTCTGAGTGCAGAGCCAGGAGTAAGCCCTGAGTACTGCTCTGCATAATCACCCCCCTCCCAACTTTCCACCCCCAACAAAAAAGAGAAAAATAAAAAATAAAAATTGAAACTTACAAAGAAAACTCCATGGCTTCCCTAAGGAAATCACATGATCTGTGATCTGTAAGTCTGTTCCCCCCTCCTGCCCACCCTAACCCCACTCCCCCCACACACACCTAGGGATGCTTAGAGGTTACTCCAGACTCAGGAATTAATCCTGCCTGTAAGGAACCATAAGGAATGCCATTGGGTTGGCCACATGCTAGGCACATGTCCTACTGGATGTACTATCATTCCAGTCCCTGTAAGTCTTTTTCTTAAAGATCACAGACTGTATTTCCAAATCAAAACAATAATGAGATACACATCAACAAGAACAAGAACAACCATGCTGGTGTGGACGCAAGGGCAAAGGAGCTCTTATTCATTGTTGGTGGGGTGGGAATGCCAACTGGTCCAGCCTTTTTGTAAAATATAAGCATTCCTCAAAAACTAGAAATTGAGCGTTCATTTGACTCAGCAATAGCACTTCTGGGAATATGCCCTGTAGGACCCAAAAACACAGCAGAAATCCCATCTGCACTTTCTACGTTCACTGCAGCACTATTCACAATAGCAAGAATCTGGAAACAACCCAAGTGCACAAGAACAGACAACTGGACAAAGGAAACTATGGCACATCTACACAATGGAATACTACACAGTATTATAGTTATAATACCAGGAAAAATGAAATCATGAAATGCGCTTATGAATAGATGATCATGGAGAGTATTGTGCTGAGTGAAATGAGTCATAAAGAGAGGAACAGATACAGAATCATTGCACTCATTTGTGGGATATAAAAAAAAAAACCCTAGTATGAGACTAACACCCAAAGACAATAGAACTGGCCAAGAGGACTGGTCCACTGTTGGAAGCTTGCCATGATGTGGGGGGAGTAGCAGTTAGAATAGAGGAGGGACCACTATGACAATGACAGTTGGAAATGATCACTCTGGACAAGAACTGAATGCAAAGGGATATACAATGCAGTCCTTCAGTACCTGTATTGCAAACCATAATGCTCAAAAGGAAAGAGAGCAAGAACAAGAGATAGGGGGAGAGGGGTTGTGTGTGTGTGTGTGTGTGTGTGTGTGTGTGCGCGCGCGCGCGAGACAGCTGGAGAACACCCCAGTAAGTCTGTTCTAAAAAAAGGTTTGAGCAAATAGAGAATGGTTCACTTTACAACTTGTTTTATAGAGAACACATAATACTAAAACCCAAGTATCTGAAATAAAACTTGAATCAATGTCTTCTATAAATTTAAGTATGAAAGGAGGCTGAGGGGTTGGAAAGAGTACAACTGCATTCCAAGTACCTGATCCAGGTTCAATCCCCAGTACCCCATACTGTGTGTTTATTTCCCATGTGGGGGCCCAGTTCAATCCCCAGCCCCACACAGTTACCCTCAGGAGCACGGCCAGGAGCAACCCTCAGTATAGAGGCAATAGTAGGGCCAAAGAGATAAGACAGTAGGCAAGATGCCTGTTTGCCTTGCACATATCCAACAAGAACTCAATCCCTGGCACCACATAAGGTCCCCTGAGCATTCTCAGGAGTGATTTCTGAACACACGACATGTGGCCCAAAAGTCAAACAAACATAAGATCCCAGAGCCAAGAATAGCCCCAGAACATCACCAGGTATGGCACAAAAACAAAATTTACATACAAAAATCTCCAACAAAATATCGGCAAATTGAGTATGACAACCTATTATTGTGATATTATTATCACAATTCTATTATTGTGACCATGTACTACTTACTCAAGGAATACAAGGCAGAGAGCATTTACAGAAGCCATCTCCTCACTCCCCAACAACAAAACAAATATACCCCACCTCAATGAATATAGGATAATTAGATAAAATTCAACACTTTTTTGGTGGAGGTGGGAGCAAGGCCACACCTGTCAGTTTTCAGGGACCACACTCAACAGTGCTCAGAGTACCATAAGCGATGCCAGAATTCAATCCAGTGTCAAGGCTGCAGCCATAAACTAGGCAAGTGCCTTAACCTTTATACTATCTCTCTAATCCCTCAACACACATTGTTAACAATTCTAGAAAAACTAAACCTAAGTTATACTTTCTCAAGTGGTAGAGACTGTCACAAGGGTTGAAGCCACAGTACTGCTAGTAGGGGGTTTGCCTTGGACACAGCTCACCTAGGTTTGATCATCTGCACCCCATATGGTCCCCTGAGCACTGCCAGTAGCGACCTCTGAGCAGAATCAAGAGTAACCCCAGAGCACTGCCGGGTATGGCCAAAAACTAAAGATTATTACAAAAAGGCCAAAGACACAGTACAGCAGATAGGGCTCTTGCCTTGCACTCAGCCAACCCAGTTTCAATCTCCAGCACCACATATGGTCCCTCCTGAGCTTCACCAGGAATATCTTGACTCTGTACAGAATCAGGAATTTACTGCAGGAGTGCCTCATCTCGAAAAATAAGATTAGGAGCTAGAGCAATAGTACAGCAGGTAGGGCATTTGCCTTGCACACGGCCAAACCAGGTTCCATCCCTGGCATCCCATATGGTCCCCAGAGCACAGCCAGGAGTAATTCCTGAGTGCGGAGTCAGGAGGAAGCCCTGAGCATTGCAGGGTATGACCCAAAAAAGCAAAAATAAATAAATAAGATTTTAAAAGTCCTACAGACATTATAGCATCCAACAATGAGCAGTGACCATGAATGAACACTCAAAATTTGGCTTCAACATCACTGTATCACTGTCTCCCCGTTGTTCATCGATTTGCTCAAGCGGGCGCCAGTAACATCATTTGTCCCTGTCGCATGCTAATATAGCCCAATGGTGTCTGCTCGCTCCAGGAACACGAGAACCACATTGTTGTTACTGTTTTTGGCATATCAAATACATCATGGGTAGCTTGCCAGGCTCTACCGTGTGGGCGGAGATTCTGCATCGCTCTCTTCTGGGAGCTTTGTTTTATAGTCTCTGGATCTTGGCTATTAATGAGCTTACATGGCCCTGGGGGCAGTTTGTGGGTGTGACTGCCAAGCTACTAGAAAACTGGGATCTGAGTGGAGGAGGGCCAATCCCAATTCAAGCAGGCTTGGAGATCTCAGCCACGAGTCCCATATACCTGGGTTCCTCCGCCGGTTACTTCATGGGTGAGGCTCGTCCGTGCCTGTGGAGATTGCCTTGAACATGGCTGGGACTGAGTTCTGGAGGTTTTCAGCTGTCAGGGCTCTGCATGGGGCAGGGAGGGAAACTCAACCTGCCCCCCTTCCACCCCCAGGTGAAGACAGCCTGGGGCAGGGGCAGGAGACTCTGCCTGGCTTCAACATAGTACCAGAAAACCACTAAATGCAAAAGGGCAAGCAAAGATAGTCCAAAAGGAAGTTCTGCACTCTATATGTCTCTTCATTTGGATGTATTCTTTAATAACAAAACTGTACTAAATATAGTGAATTAGTGAACCTGAGGGGACAAGGGGACCTGTGAATTTATAGCCAACTGGTCAAAAGTCAATTTGCAGTCAATTCCTGTAGCTTGGTGACTCCAATTGTGGCTAAGATATGAAGCAGTGGTGCTGAGGGGACTATGCCATCATTGAACTCAGAAGTCTGACACTAACTCTGAACTGTTAAGTGTTAGAACTGAACTGCAGTAAACCAACTGCTGTTAGAATAGTACTACTTTGACATATAATTTTATCTTTGACATAAAATTTAAGACTGTGTAGCCTCTGAAGAAATAAACAGAACAGTATGTTTTGAAAATTAAGAATTTGACAAACAGGGAAAAGCTGAAGGAAATCTCACTGCAACAATCTAAGAAATACACCAGATAGTCAGAAAAACTAGGGCAGGGAAGATAGCTCAAAGGGCCAGAGCACATGCCTGGTATGAACAGGGTGCCAGAGGTCAAGCCACTCCACCACACAACCTCCTGAGCATTACTTGGTGTAGCAATGGTGGTCTCCAGAACCACTGGGAAGACTCAAAAGAGGCAATATTAAACACATTAAAGATAAGAAACAGGCAGTTAATATGATTCTTTGCCTTAAAGTGCTTAATCTGCATGCACAAGCTGTGAATTCAAACCTGGATAACACGGGCAAGCACTGAGGCTATATTAACAGCTCTGCATTCAGAGAACCAAGCAAGAAAGAGCAAGATGACTCAGTGACTGAGTAAACACCATGGGAAAGCTGCAGCAGAGAACTTGATAGCTAGTATACTGTGCAGGCATCTATGCCAGGGCTATGAGACAATCCTCACTGCCCCATGTCTGGGGTCCCTCGCAAAGAGCAAAAAAAGTAATAGGTAAGAAACAACAATAAGGGTCTGGAGTGATAGTACAAAGGGTAAAGCATTTGTTTGACCTGGGTTAGATCCCCAGCATCCACTATGGTCCCCTAAGCACTGCCAGGAGTAATTCCTGAGTGCAGAGCCAGTGCAGAGCCAGTACCTTAGCATCGTGGGGTGTGACCCAACCCCCCCAACCCACAAAAATAAACAATAAATAATTTTAGAAAAAGATCTAACCACCAAGATAGAATCTGGAATTTGCACTATAAAGCTAAGCTAACTAAAATAATGTAGCTCAAGTGGCAGAGCAAGCATATACCTAGCATAGGTAAGGTTTTGCATTTAAACCCTGGTATAGCATGGCTCCCCCAAGCACAGCCATCCCAGGCTGGCTCATAAGCACTGGGAGGAGCCCAAGCACAGCACCACCAGGTGGAGCAACAAGAAAGTAATCGCCCTGCTGTTCTAGCCCTACTAGTGAGGGAGAAAAAAAGGGAGGGCGGGAGGAGAGAGGGAAGATGAGACATAGTAATAGATTTAGCCAATGAGATAAAACTTTTTTTTTTTTTTTTTGGTTTCTGGGCCATACCCAGCCAGCCATACTTGAGGCTTACTCTGTGCTCAGGGATCATTCCTGGCAGGGCTGTAGACCATATGGAGTGCCTGGGGTCAAAAGCAGGTCAACCATGTACAACCATGTACACCCTACTCACTGTACACTCTGACCCCAAGGAGATAAAAGACTCAACACTGAAAACTACTCAACTTTCTTAAAAGGAAAAAAATCTAAAGACCTAAATACACACAAAAACATTTCATGTCCATGGATTAGAAAACATTTTAACAACAGTATCCAAATGAGATACTTAGAGATTCAGTATAATTCTTATCAAAATGCCAGTGTGTCTTTCCAGAAGAAAAACTGATACTAAAATTTAAATGAATTTTTTTTAAAAAAGTAAAATTTAAATGAAATTTAAAAATATACAACTAGTCAAAACAATTGGGGGAGGCAGGAGGAAAAGTTGTAGATTCACTATTTAGAATTCAAAACATAGGGCATATTCTTCAAACCCATGTTCTCCCTTGAACATGTCACCCTTTCTTTGCTTCCCTATTTCCACTCTAAAGCCTAGTTTTTGTCCTGTGACACATATTCTCCCATTCTTTCCTTGCACATCTTTCTAAGCCACGTTTTGTTCAATAAAAACTACTTTGCTTTACTAACAAATATAAATAAAATTTTAATCAATGGCTGAATAAATAGCAGTAATCCTATATATTTATAAATAAAATTCATAACTTATAAGGATATAATTAAGATATTGTATTACAACATAAGGATGGACATACAGATCAACAGATTAGAGAGCCCAGAAAGAAACCCTCACAGTATATAACAACTCATACTCAACAATAGATAGGCATTCTAGCCAACAAATAATACAGTAATAACTGCTATAAAGACCTTAAAAGACCAAAACAATCTAAAATACTAAGATAATGGGGGCCAGAATAAAAGCATAGCAAGTAGGACACTTGCCTTGCATGTGGCCAAGCTGGTTTCAATCCCTGGCACCCCGACATGGTCACTGAGCACTTCGAGGAGTAATCCCTAAGTGCAGAGCCAGGAGTAAGCTAAGCCTGAGCACTTCAGAGTGTCACACAAAAAACGAGAGAGGAAAAAAAAAACACAGACACAAAAATCCTCAGCAAATTAAAATAATTAAATTATCATAACCAAGTGAGATTTATCACACATGTGCAAGACTGGTTCAATATTTGAAAACAGACTGATATAATTCACCTGATCAACAGACATAAAAGAAAAATCATAGTTCTATCAAGAGAGCTTTTAAAAAGTAGTTGGCAAAATTCAACACTAATTCATAAGGTAACTTTCTCAATGAAATTTAATTTTATTCATTTTTAATATTTTTTAAATTGCATCACTGTGAGACAGATCCTTAAAAAGTTGTTCATGATTAGGTTTCAGTTATGATGTTCCAACACCCAACCCTCCACCAGTGTACATTTCCCAGCACCAGAATCCCCAATTTCCTTTCCAACACCTCCCAGGTCTGCCTCTATGGCAGGCACTTTCTCAATGCAATTTAGAACACCTAAACTATTTTTAAAAATCTACTGAAGAGGGGCTGGAGCGATAGCACAGCGGGTAAGGCGTTTGCCTCGCATGCAGCCAACCCGGGTTCGATTCCCAGCATCCCATATAGTCCCCTGAGCACCGACAGGGAGTAATTCCTGAGTGAGCCAGGAACAACCCCTGGGCATCGCTGGGTATGACCCAAAAAGCAAAAAAACAAATCTACTTAAGATTTTTTTCCATCATACTAGATGAGAAATTAGAAGCTTTCCCATGAAGATTAGGTACAAAATAAGGATATCCTCTAAACATCCTTTTCAGCACTATACCAAATCTCTGGACATGTAGTAGGACAACCAAAGGAAATAAAATAAAAGGGGGAAGAAGAGGGGGGCTGGAGTGATAGCACAGCGGGTAGGGCGTTTGCCTTGCACTCGGCCGACCCGGGTTCAAATCCCAGCATCCCATATGGTCCCCTGAGCACCGCCAGGGGTGATTCCTGAGTGCATGAGCCAGGAGTGACCCCTGTGCATTGCTAGGTGTGACCCAAAAAGGAAAAAAAAAGGGGGGGTAGAAGAAAACTGCAAATTACAGACCGCTTATGTAGAAAACCCAAGACTCTAAAAAAAAAAAAAAAAATTCTGGGACTAATAGTAATTATAGCAAAGTTGGTGGACAGAAGGTTAAGATACAGAAGTCAGGGCCAGAGAGATAGGGCACTTGCCTGGCACATAACTGACCAGGGCTCAATCTCTGGTACCACATTCCTAGTTCCACTGGGAGTGATCCTTGCTGGTGTGACCCAAAAATCAAAAACAAACCCCCAAAATTAAAAAAAAAAAAAGTCAGATAGTACAGGGTGCATGACTTGCATGTGGCTGACCCTAATTTAATCCCTAGCACTACATGGTCTCCCAGTACCATCACATGCAGCCCTAGAGGCATCTGAGCACTATCAGATGTGACCACAGAAGCCCTGCAAGCAACACTGTGCATCCTCAGATCCTGACTGCACTATCTCTCCCTGACACCTCCCCTCCCCCAACAGTGTTTTCTTAGAAATTTTTGTAAGCTCTGAACATGCATAAGGAATTTAAATACATACTACCACATCAAAGCAATATAAAAGATAAAAAAGGCTACATTCTATATGATTACAACTACTTGACAACTACAATTACAACTACTGTTCGATTCCCAGCATCCCATATGGTCCCCCAGCACCGCCAGGAGTAATTCCTGAGTTCATGATCCAGGAGAAACCCTTGTGTATCCCCAGATGTGACCCAAAAAAAGAAAAAAGAAAAAAAAAAAACAAGGGAAAGATACAGAAATCATAAAAATATCAGTGGTTGCCAGAGGTTGGGAATAAGAAGATTAATGGGTGGAGCACAGAATTCTTGAGATTAATGAAAATTAACTGTGCATGATACTGTATTGGTGGGTACGTGTAGTGTTATTTGTCCAAACCACCTGAATGTACAACACCACAAGTAAACCTTGACTCTGGTTGATTATCATGTATCAAACTAAGTTCATTAACTATTTACAACTGTACAACTGTACAAGTCCAGAAGAGGTATTTATAATTTAGGGAGGCTGGGGCTGGAGTGATAGCACAGTGGGTAGGGCATTTGCCTTGCTTGCAGCCGACCCAGGTTCAATTCCCGGCATCCCATATGGTCCCCTGAGCACTGCCAAGGGTAATTCCTGAGTGCAGAGCCAGGAGTGACCCCTGTGCATCATCGGGTGTGACCCAAAAAGTAAAATATATATATATATATATACACACACACACATATATATATAAAATTTAGGGAGGCTATGCATGCATATTTGAGGAATGGGTATACGAGAAATTTTTAACTTCTCAATTTTACTATGAACCTAAACAATCTCTCAATAATATCTGATAATAATTTTAATAAAATGCTCTAAGACATCTATTTTAATATTTAATAACCTTCATCTTACTTTTCTTATCAACTTATGAGTTAGTATGCCCACAGAGTAGAAAATCCTGAAATATTAGACATAAGCAAATAAAATTAACAAATCTCTTGTTGTTTTGTTTGTCATAATTTGGAGTCCTCCTTTTCTGTTTCCCAACTAATCAAAAATCACAGGGGCAGGGCTAGAGCGATAGCACAGCGGGTAGGGTGTTTGGGTAGGGTGCTTGCCTCGCATGCAGCTGACCCAGGTTCGATTCCCAGCATCCCATATGGTTCCCCCAGCACCACCAGGAGTAATTCCTGAGTTCATGATCCAGGAGAAACCCCTGTGTATCCCCAGGTGTGACCCAAAAAATGGAAAAAAAAAAAATTACAGGGGCTGAAGCCATAGCACATCGGGTAGGGTGTTTGCCTTGCATGGGGCTGACTCGGGTTCAATTTCCAGCATCCCATATGGTCCCCTGAGCACTGCCAGGAGTAATTCCTGAGTGCAGAGCCAGGAGTAACCCCTGTGCATCGCCAGGTGTGACCGAAAAAAAGCAAAATATAAATAAATAAAATAAATATAATAAAGTAAAATAAAAATTACCTATGTGTTTATCAAGTAAGTCATAAGTAAATTAATCAAATTCTAATCTAAATAAACAAAAAGTTCCTATTCTGAGATATCTAATTTGTCTACAATTCTAGGCTCTGAAACTATGTGATATTCATTACAAAAAATGAACTGTCAGGCTGGAGTGATAGTACAGCGGGTAGGGCATTTGCCTTGCATGCAGCCGATTTGAGCCCCAGTACACCCAGCACCGCCAGGAGTAATTCCTGAGTGCAGAGCCAGGAGTAACCCCTGAGCATCACTGGGTGTGATCCAAAAAGCCAAAAAAAAAAAAAAAAAAGGTCACTTCACAGAATGTGGGTAAAGTATTTTATATTTATCAGTATATAGTGAATAAAGTCCATATCCATACAATCAATATGCTAAAACCAAAATTTTTTTTAGTCACAAAGAGAAAAGTATTACATACCTTTCAGAAACCTCTTGCTTCATTTGAGGAGCTTCAAGTGCTGAATCAACATCCATGAAATCAAGGAAATCTTGTTTACTATTAAAGGAATGCTTTTCCAAACCCTTTCCTGCTGTTTCATCCGTGGATGAAGGATCCAAATCATTTAGCTGTATCTCTGATCCTTCACCTTCTATAAGACGGACACGTTGACCAGGAGAACTGGGAACACTATTCCCTTCTTGGTCAGGGCTGTTCTTTTGTTTTCCATCTCTCTGGGGCTTACTATTTAGCCCATCATCCCGAAAGCCCTTAGCAAATGGATTGTAATCTATTTTCAGCTGAGTAATCTGAATATTCTGATAAGCTGTTACTGCAAAAAATTCAGTCTGTGGGAAAGTAAAAGTGTGCACACCAGGACCATTTAACTGTATCACTTCAGTAGCCTTCTCTGCAGGCACCAAATGAAGCCTTGGCAGGTAGCGATGCATAGAATGTAAGATGATGTGCCCTTCCTGGTCCAGTGTATTGTTGGTAAGCTTGAGTTTATAGAAAGATACTGGTTGATGCATCCAATAATGACCTGTGGAAGGTGATTCTGGATGAATAAAAACCCTCCCCAAAACATGGGGCTCAGCTTTCCCACTGGGTTCCCACCAGCGACCATTCCACTTATAACGATGATTATCCACAGGAGATATATCCATGACAAGGATATACTTCATATTTGAATCTAAGCCTGTTATCCAGTAACGACAGTAGGGAAACATTCGTCTTCCCTGCTTGGTCAGAATCATCTCTGTGCTTCGATGATAGAACTCATTCCACATACTATTGTTATCCAAGGTGACAGTGATTCCTCCCACCGTACAATCAGCTGGTAGGCATATTTTCCCTTTAGATTTTCCTGCCGATGACACACTGCTAGCCAAAGCACAAGCATCCCGATTAGTAACCAAAATTCCTTGATCAGTTTTGCCATTTCCTGGCGGTTTTAGGATGACAAAGAAGGTGGGTGTGGCTCCGGCCACTGTCCCACCATCTTGATTAGCCAATATAATCTGCTGTTTCTCCTCCATGATTCCAGTAGGAAACTCAGTAGTCAGATAACTATAGTCACCACATAGTCACAATGGCCTCCCAGCCTAAAAATAACAAGACAAAAACTCTTAATCAAGTGAATAATTAACAGAAATTAAAGAATTATGATATTCTGAAACTTTTTTTTTTAATCCTCCATGCAGTATCAGGGATCAAACTCGGGGCCTCACACAGTAAAGTGCGTTAAAACTAAGTTATATTTCCAGAACCTAAATTCTTTGGGTTTTTTTTTTTGCCCCTCTGGTTTCTGTGCCACACCTGGCTATGCTCAGGGTTTACTCCTGGCTCTGTCAGTGATCAATCTTGGTGGGGTTCAAGGGACACGCGGAATGCTAAGAATTGAACCCAGGTCAGTCACTTGCAAGACAAGCACACTACCCGCTCTAATATCCACAAATACACATAAATTGTAAGACTTTGCATCATCTATGTTTTTCTGAATCTACATAAGGAAATTCATCCTAATTATCTTTTTAAGGTTTATTTCCTTCTAGCTAGCTAAAATTACTCATACCCGTGTCTACCAATTCACTATAAATACTATAATCTCATAACAACAAGCTGAAGCATGTTCAATATAGAACTACACAAAAGTACTAAACTTCACAAAAATTTAAGATTACAAAGTCATTTGCATTTTTCAATTTGCATTTTAAAAGAACCTCAACACTGAATTAGAGGGATTTCTTTACATAGTAAATTGAGTGAAAATATGCTTTAGGGCTCAAAAGACTGGAACATATACTTAGAATGCAGAAAGTCTGAGGTACTTCTAGCACATGGTCCCCAGAGTACTGCTAGGAGAGACCCCCAAGCACAGAACTCAGAGTAGCTCCTAATCATCAGCAGGTGTGGCCAGATTCAAAAACAATTCATTCTTTCCCTTTTAACTTTCATTTTACCATTGTACAGAATTAGCCTAGCCCTGTATAACGGCACTGACATGGGCTCATAAGTAAGTAAAATGCTAATTTGCAAGGATATACATTAAAAGAAGTCATGATAAATTACTGAAACTTACTGAGGAACTGTTGTTTCCACAATTTACACTAAAAAAAAAATCCAGATAAATCAAGCATTTAATCCCATGTCCCCAAGGCCTCATATAATTATTTTTAATTCTTAAATCCTGAGAAAAGTGTTTTGATAAGTAGGGCACAAAACCTAGAAGCAAATAAAAAAAAAAAAACATAAACTTTCATTCTGGCAACAATAAACCAAGCAAAATTTAAAAACAAATGACTAACTGGGAAAAGGTATTTCAATTTTCATCATTAACAACTCATTGCCCTAATAGAAAATAGGTCTATACAAATCAACAAACTAAAAGTCAAAGCAATCAAGAGTAAATGACTATGAAAATGTACAGGGCTTTGAATATGAGAAATGAATATTAAAATCATTCTGAAATACTGCTTTACTGATAGACTGGCAAAAATCAAATTCTGGCAGAGGTGTTATAAGGGTACATGTTAACCAGTGGTATCATCTATGTTGAATAATTGAGATGAGTAAGGTAATTTTCTAGGATATGGAGGCAACTTGAAAGTACCAAAAGCACAAATGCATATATCTTGCAAAACTGCAGTTCTTCTACTCTTTATCCTAAATAGTACACACGTGCTCACACACACACAAATCCATGCTAAATTACATGTACGATTATTCTCTGAATTCATTTGTTTAAAGTTTTAGGCACCATGATTTACATCACTATATGTATAAGGGCTTTATACACACAGTGTTTCATGAATTTTCTTTTATAACAGTAAAACATTGAGTGAGGGGAAGGTCATCAGACAGAATGGGTAGGTGGGCCAGAGAGTATAGCGCTTAAGAAACTTGCCCTGTAGACACCTAACCCAATTTCAATCTCCAGCACCCCATATGGTCCCCAGGTCCTGCCAGACAGAAGTGATCCCTGAGCACAGAAGGGGGTGGAGGGGAAAGGTCAAAGCATCATCAGGTATAGTCCCCAGCTGCAGAAAAAAGAATGATTAGTGATAGAGTAAGAGAGCATGTTTTACAAGCAGGAGTCCTGGATTTAATCCCTTGTGCCAGTCTACCCAGTTCCAACCCAGCAGTCTAACCCCTAAGCACCAGTGTGCAGCCCAAACAACCTGACAGTGCTACAGTGACAGGTGCTACATTTTAATTTAAAAACAAAACAAATTTTATCTTTCATCAGAACCACTAGCAAGCAACATACAGTATGAATTTCACCTCTTCACACAGGACTTCATACAGAGATGAATTACCTATCTCCTCTCCAAAATTGATCCAAAATAATTTACTGGACTGAAAACAGTAACCTTTTTTAAAATCAAGACTTCAAACTTTTCCTATCATGCTAAATTTTTTAAAACTGAAACATGGGGATGAGATAGCTCAGAACTGAAGCAAACTGAAGCATGCAGGTGAGATCTTGGGTTTAGCTGAATCCCTGCAACACCATGGTTCCCCAGTAACTCCACCTGCACCATTGGGAATAGCCTTCCCCCAAGGCAAGATTTTGTATGATCACGCTCAGAAAAAAATGAAAACCCATTTTCTAATACTGCACTGTAGCACTGTCATCCCATTGTTCATCGATATGCTCGAGCGAGCACCAGTAATGTCTCTATGTGAGACTTGTTGTTACTGTTTTGGGCATATCAAATATGCCACAGGTAGCTTGCCAGGCTCTGCTGTGCGGGTGGGGTACTCTCGGTAGCTTGCCGTGCTCTCCACGGACGGAGGAATCGAATCCGAGTCGGCCACATGCAAGGCAAACGCGCTACCCGCTGTGCTATTGCTCCAGTCCAGTATTTTCTAATACAATTGTACTAATACCCAGACAAGGAAGAACAAAGCTCTCCTCTGATTTGAATTTTATTTTTACTTTTTGGGTCACATCTGGCGATGCATAGGGGTCACTCCTGGCTCTGCACTCAGGAACCATTCCTGGTGGTGCTCAGGGGACCATATGGGATGCTGGGCAAATGTCCTACCTGCTGTGCTATCGCTCCAGGCCCTGAATTTTATTTTTAAAGATCAAATTTAAGGTGGTTCTTTTCAAAAGGTGTCAAGTTTAGGGCAACAAAATTGATTTCCTAAAACCACCAACTTTGGCAACACCTATCAGGGGTTATTAAAAATAAAATAGGTTTTAAAGTCACAAGTAAGAAGATAGTACAGCAGGTAGGGTGTACTATCTTGCACGCAGCCAACCCAGATCCTCCATGCACCATCAGGAGTGATCCCTGAGCACAGAACCAGGAGTAATATTTGAGCAACGCCCAGATGTGGCCCAAAATTAAACAGAAAAGTCACAAGTAAGTTCACTTTGTAAAACAGCAAAGTTTTAGAGGATTCACAGGAACTAATACTTCTAACAATGCAAACTCCTCTTTCTGTATTTAGTTCATTAAATTCAAAATTCTGTTACAAATCAAGTATTTCTGTAAGCACTTATGCAAAGCATTCTTATCAAGTGCACTTTAATATGACTAAAAGGACAAAGACTTAACAGGATAGGGGTGGAGGAGGTGATAAGCTATCCCAAACCTATGAAATCTAAGTTTCAGGATTTCTTTGTGTACGGGGAACCACACCTACATCTACACACAGTGGATTCAGTAGGTGCTGAAGGCCACCAGGGCAACACTAAACAGTACCTCTGGCAGTGCCAGAGATGGAACTACTTTGGTGCCAGAGACAAACATGTGTGAGCCACATCCCAATCAGTAAGTTTACAGGACTTCTTTCCTAAGAAAAAAAAGAAAGAGAAAGGAAGAAAAGGTAAAGATAAAGGCAAGGGAAAGGCAAGGAAAGGAAAGGAAAGGAAAGAAAAGGAAAGGGGGGGGGAGAGGAGGGGAAGGAAGGGGTGTGTAAGGGACAAGAACAACCACTCTTCTCTTTTGAGTCTCCAGAGTTCAGCACCAGGGTTTGATATACTTGAGAGGTCATCAGGGACACAACCAGGAATTTGGGAGCCATGCCACAGTTGTTATTCAGAAACTCACAGACTAATCAGATAGGCTCTACCATTAGAAAAGTTTTGTTGTTTTTTTTTTTTGGGGGGGGAGAAGGGGTGCAGTTAGGCCACATTCACCAGTACCTAGGGGGTTAATACAGGCTCAGTGCTCAAGGGTCTCTACCTACTCAGTACTTAAATAACCACATGGTGCCAGGCATCAAACCTGGGCCTTTCAAATTCAAAAGATGTGTTTAGCATATTGAGTTCTCTCTTCAGCAAATTCAAGATTTTTCCACACTTTACACTGTCAGGGCTGGAGCAATAGTATAGTGGGTAGGGCGTTTGCCTTGCACTCGGCCAACCCAGGTTCGATTCCCAGCATCCCATATGGTCCCCTGAGCACTGCCAGGGGTAATTCCTGAGTGCAGAGCCAGGAATGACCCCTGTGCTTCGCCGGGTGTGACCCAAAAAGCAAAAAAAAAAAAAACATTTTATACTGTCACTGTCATCCCATTGCTCATCGATTTGCTCGAGCGGGCACCAGTAACATCTCCATTTTGAGACTTGGTGTAACTGTTTTTGGCATATCAAATACACCACAGGTAGCTGGCCTGGCTCTGCCATGTAGGCAAGATACTCTTGGTAGCTTGCTGGGCTCTCCGAGAGGGACGAAGGAATCGAACCTGTGTCGGCCACATGCAAGGCGAACGCCCTACATAGCACAACATTTTATATAATACTAAAATCTTGGTCCATTAAAAAAAAAATTTTAATTAAGACAAATTCCATACAAAGTTAAGGTTGGAGCAATAGTACAGGGTATTAAAACATAATCATACAAGACAGAAGACATAATCTTGGACGTGGGAAACCCTGGTTTCATCCCCAAGGATCCCTGAGATGGCCCAGAAATATCCAGCATTACAGGCTATTATGCAGGATAAGTACCTTGGACCCTCAGGTCTGGACTCTCTCCTCTGGAATCTAACTGAAGGACAACCTGACTGAAAAATCACCAGAAGGTGCCCCACAGCCTGAGTACATCTAGGGAGGACCAAGGCAGGTGGGAGAGAAGTAGGAAGAAAAAAGGTTTCAGAGAAATGGAGAGGGAGATGTAACAGAGTGAGAGAGACAGAAAATTTTAACCAAAACTTTATTACTCTGAACTTTAAAAATGTTAATCTATGAAATGTTCAAATTCAACTGAGTTTATTGTTAGACTTAAACTGAAAGGGCTGGAGCGATAGCACAGCAGGTACGGTGTTTGCCTTGCAGGCAGCCGACCCGAGTTCGATTCCCAGCATCCCATATGGTCCCCTGAGCACTGCCAGGGAATAATTCCTGAGTGAGCCAGGAGTAACCTCTGTGCACTGCTGGGTGTGACCCAAAAAAGCAAAAAAATAAAAATAAACTGAAGCAGAATTTCTAACCATATAGATTCCAAATTTTCCCTTCAAACAAAATTGGTGCAGAAAAGTGAGACTGCCCTATTTACATTCAGTATTCACTGAAGCTGGAGCAATAGTATAGCAGGTAGAAAGTTTGCTTTCCACATAGCAGACCCAGGTTCAATCCCCTGCACCGAATATGGTTCCCCAAGCACCGCCAGAAGTAATCCCTGAGTGCAGAGCCAGAAGTGAGGCCTGAGTACTGCCACATGTGGCACAAAAATAATAAAGAAATAAATTGTTATAGGTATCTAATAACTCTTAAGTAAAACTGCATGAGAACAGAAAAAAGAACTTTCAGACACAAAGGACAAAAACTTCATCAAAATCATTCCGTGATCAAAATATAAAAAGCCAAAGACCTGATTTATAACCAAAACAATATGTAGCTAGACCTATACAATGTTACTAATTTCAGAAAAATATAATATTTCACATTAATCTTTTTTTTTTCCTTTTTGAGTCACACCTGGCGATGCACAGGGGTTACTCCTGGCTCATGCACTCAGGAATTACTCCTGGCGGTGCACAGGGGACTATATGGGATGCTGGAAATCGAACCTGGATCGGTTGAGTGCAAGGCAAACGCCCTCCCCGCTGTGCTATCGCTCCAGCCCCATATTTCACATTAATCTTTTTTTTTTTTCTTTTTGGGTCACACCAGCGATGCTCAGGGGTTACTCCTGGCTTTGCACTCAGGAATTTACTCCTGGCGGTGCTTGGGGGACCATATGGGATGCCGGGGATTGAACCCGGGTCGGCCGCGTGCAAGGCAAACGCCCTACCCGCTGTGCTATCGCTCCGGCCCCTCACATTAATCTTTAAGTAGATTCTACATCAAGTAGAGATCTATGTTTTTCAGAGACTATATGAATTTTTCTCTTCACAGTGATTAGATTCACTATCATACAAAATACTACTCTAAAATCTAAGACTATTTTTCCGCCTCTAGGACAACCTTAACCAACTGAACAGGAAAAAAATGCATATATATTTTTTTTTAAAGAAATAAATTTTTACTCAGCAAGATTCTTTAAAATATTCTGTAAATGGCTCAAAAAAAGCTTTCATGGGGCTGGAGCAATAGCACAGCGGGTAGGGCGTTTGCCTTGCACGCGGCCGACCTGGGTTCTAATCCCAGCATCCCATATGGTCCCCTGAGCACCGCCAGGGGTAATTCCTGAATGAAGAAGAGCCAGGAGTAACCCCTGTGCATTGCCGGGTGTGACCCAAAAGTCCCCCCCCCAAAAAAAAAGCTTTCATAACAGACCCATGGTTTTGGTATGTATAACACGGGAGGTGGGTGGATCCCAGTTCGGTTTTTCAATATCAAGCATGTCTACATAAAATAACTACAACAAATGTACAATTTACATAAAGACAGTAAAGAATAAATGTTTAGTTGTGGAAGAAAAATACCCTACGGCAAAGAAAATGCTTTGTATGCAGGAACGTGGGTTTCCATCCCCAGCACCAAATGCCCCCGAATCACCAGTGGGTGTGCTCCCCAATTAAAAGAAAAAAAATCAAAAAGTAATAGAAATTTTGGGTCACTTTATGACATGTCTTATGTACACATATCTAGACATACATATATGCAAACACATACAAAAGATTTCACAAAGAATGTTTTCAGGTAAGGAAATGCATCAAGTTCCATTAGTAAACTGCTAAATTTTAGAGTTCCAATTCTACACGTCTTTTAATAGGTGACCTATTTGGAAAATGTTTAACTTACTCAAGCAATGACCCTCATATGAGTTACAAAATACACTAGTTTACTAAGCAGTTACCTAATTCAATGATTCATGTTCTTAGTCCCAGGTTGTCCTTAGCCACCCCCGAAAACAAAAAAACACCAAATCATTACTTTACAAACACAAAATATTCAAATGAGGTCAACCCATACTGAATATCTTAAAGCTTGCTAAAACTAATTACAACCCAGCTGTAGAGATAGCACAGGGGTTTAGGTGCTTGCCTTGCAAGCAGTCAACCTGGGTTCTATCCCCAGCATCACAAATGTTCCCCAGAAGATTGCCAGGATTACTCCTGAGCACAGTAGGGTGTGATCCAACCCCTCCTCCCAAGTAATAACCACTTTTCACACAACAAATGCAAAAATTACTGGAGGAGAGATGTAGTTGCATACCTAGCATATATAAAGCCCTGAGTTCCATTCCCTGCACCAAAAAATGTCTTACTACATATATTTTATAGGTACCAAGACTTCAGTTTCCACCCTAAAGTCTTAAAAAAAAACATAATTTGCATATAAAAGCAATAAGAAAATAATAGCAAACTTGTAG
Organism: Sorex araneus; assembly: GCF_027595985.1. Taxonomy (NCBI): domain Eukaryota; kingdom Metazoa; phylum Chordata; class Mammalia; order Eulipotyphla; family Soricidae; genus Sorex; species Sorex araneus. The sequence continues at coordinate 87,092,305 of NC_073304.1, read as the reverse complement.
CAAAGACAGTAAAATAGACAACTATCAGGTCTTAATCATCAGATTTTATTAATCAAAGGCATTCTCTATTAATAAGCATTTAATTCAGATCTAATAAACTGAGCATTTTATCACCACCTCCAGACTACAAGCAAAATTTTCAACTTTTATCTGAAATGCTTTGGGTTTAAGGCACTGAACTTCGTTTTCCGATGAAGTACAAAGCACTCCCTTTCTCTCCCCAAGTGTCATTCGTTACTAGCTCCTGAACATTGTCTATTTTTAGGAATGGTCTCCAAATTACATTTCGGCTGGCAAGCTCGAGTCCCTAGCAGTGGCAGAGGTACAATCTGAAAAACTAACTTACAGAAGAAATATACAGGAATCAGTTACTCTGCTTAAGAAAAAGGAAGGCAAGCTATATACACGGAAGGCTGAAATGCCTCAAGACCTACTAAGCACGTGTTTTCGGTTAAGTGAACTCAACCCACGTACCCGATAAAAACAACGCTTCAGCGGCAAGCAGCACTAGATCTGATTCCAAGGATACGGGGGGGGGGGGGGGGGGAAGACTTCAGCCAGTCCGGGGAGGAGCAGGCGCCGTCGATTACCTAGGGCGCACAATCACTACTTTTCAGCTTTTCAACAGCACAGGCCAGCTGGCCAAGAACCACGTGAAGGGGGGAAAAAAAAGCCGCAAGGCAAGCTCTTCCGGGGAAGCAGAGTCCCGACGGGTCACGTGCCGCCCCGGAACCCCGGCCCGGCCCCCACCTATCGCGGGACCAAGCCGCATCCTGTTACCCTGGAGATTTCAGAGCCATCACTCCCCCGCCCCCACCCCAGCCCCTTCCCAGCGGCCGTCAAGCCGCCTCCGGGCGCTTTCCCTGAAGCCTCGCTGCGGCGTCGTGCCCAGAGAGAGACGGGGCTGGGAATGTTTTTCAGGGACTCCACGGCAGAAGCCTGCGATTCACAACAGGCAGACAGCGCACGGATGGGTTCCAGAGTTCTCCAGATCCACGTGTCTGCTCGGCGACGCGGGGAGAATATTTGAACCCTCTCAGTCAGTTACTTTACTCCCGTTGTTCTGCCTTCAGTCGCCCCACCTTTCAGCACTCGCACACCCGCGGTTCCACCCTCACCAGGAGGTATTTCCCAGGCAAAACAACCTTCACAGAGGACCGTGCCACTTGCCACTCACAACCCAGTTTGAAATGATTTGTAACTTCTCTTCCATAGATTCCTAAACTTTGGCTACAGGTGCTCGAGTTGGCTTACTTTATCCCCGGATTCACCTACCACGAGACCAGAATTTGACAATTTATCAGAAGCGGGGAGCCTCATCAACAGAGAAGTAGCCGAAGGCGCCCCACCAAGGGGGGAAAAATAGCACCTGTTCTTTCCACCTGTTCCCCCCCCCCACGCCCTCATTTCTACGCTTAGGAACCATCGGTCTTTTGTTTACCAAGTTCCCACTCCTAAGCAGCTCACTTCCTCGCCTGACTTCTTTATTAAATTCGCGGTCCCGCCTCAAACAACTACACCGGAAATTCCATGCCAGAAAAGACGTTTGTACAGGTGTCAAGACGCAGCATAACGCTCCTTAAAAGAGCGACGTCAGCACCGCTTCCCTCTTGAGTTTTGGAGCCCCAAAACCTAGGCTGCGAACAGCACCGCTCCGGCACCTAGAGCCCCGCGCCGGGCTGAAAACGTCACGGGATCGTACCATGTGGCGCGGCACCCCACGCACGCGAGGGCAAGGCGGCGCCATGGGCGCTTCTCACCCCGCCCGCCTCGTGGCCGCTCGCCCTGGCGTCGATGCTCCCAGTCCGCCGCGCGACGCGGAAGTGAGGCCGGGAACGCGCGCGAGGTGACATGCGCAGCCTCGCTCATGGGACCACAGGCGCGCGCCGAAGGCCGACCCGCGCAAGGCCCAGCCTGGCCGCGGCGTGCGAAGATCGCTCTGCACACCGCTTCTCACGCCGTTCACCCCAAAAGCTTCAAACTCTCGAAAAACTCCGATCGGGCCAGTACTAAAGCGAAGCCCGCCACCCGGGCCCAAGAGTTACCGTGCGGGGCGTGGCCGGCCTCACCCGGAGTCCTTCACATCCCGCTGGGGGCGGGTTATTCTGTGCGGTTCGCACACCGTGTGTCCGCTCCAGCTGAAGAGCCTGCGCGCGCACCGGACGTCCACGTCACCGCGCACGCGCTCCGACCCGCTCGGAGCCCGCCGCGCAAGCGCAAAGAGAGGCGAGAGCTGCGCCTCCCTCGCCCCTCCCCCAACACCAGGAGGCCAAACGGCCCCGGAGCCGCGGCGAGACCCTTGGGACCCGCCCCTGGAGCTAAAGCGGCGGCCTCTCCCGGTCTCGGCAACCCAGAAATGCCTGCTGAAGCTTCTAGAATGAAGGAAGACGAAGAAGAAAAGAGGCACCCCAGCTTCCTGAGCCTCGCACACGAAGCCTTCGTGACAACCGTGAAACCATTGCCCGCGGGCTTTCTCCGCCGAGCCTTCCACCCGTTCCCTGGGGCTGCTCGCCCGCCCCGCCCCTGCGGGCCCAGCCCCACCCACACGGGGCTCCGCAGCCCCCTAGGCTTCGCGAGCCGGTCAAAAGAATCTGAGACCTTCCTCCCCAAAGGGCTAAAGGCTTGGCTTGTGCCAACAGCACGAAACGTGGAAGAAACGACATGGAGAGGCCAGAGGTCGAGTCTGCAACATCCACCACAGAAGAATGCTAGGAAAGTTGGGGGGCGGGAGACCAGAAACCTTAACTACTTGAATGGGAAGGGAGGAAGTGGTGCCAATCATCTGACATTAAGGTGAAAGAAGATAAAGCAATTAAGACGTGGGCACAAGACTTTTGCACAATACTGCCTGAGTTTTTATTTCCTGTATATTTGAGGTGCAAGGAAAAATTACCGATTATCTATTGTGTCAGATGAACAACAAACTATTTCTCCCAAACATCAAAAATGATCTTTCTTCCTTACCCCTCACTTGTGGCTATTCTTCTGTGCAGCTAACGTTAGAGTAAAAAGCAAGAGGAAAAATGCAAATAAAATTAGGTAGTAAGAAGGCAGAAACTGGAGGGTTCATCTCCCATACTTTATTCAGAAGAATCACCAAGTATTGAGAAACTGCTACATGCTAGGCGACTCAGTATTAAATGCAGTGAAGGAGAATGAGGAGGTTTAAAGAAAGGAGCCAAGTGACTTATCCAACACTACTGGTCTGAGCTGGGGTCCAGATTAGGAACTTTCTCTAAATTCTCTTATTCCTATGAGAATATTCCTCACACCCTGGAAAGAAATTGTTGGAATTAGTACATTGGAAAAAGTGGGCTAAAGTTTAAAGACTTCTGAAGTTGCACTGAAACCTCTTTTCCAGCACTGTCCAACAAAAGCATTATCAGTGAAACAAATAATACCCCAAATCCTAGGCAAAACTGAAAAGTTTGACACCTTCTTCCTTAACCCAGGAACTTCTGTGGTGGAATCTACTGGTTCAGAATCTCCCATCTTACCCAAGAAAGCCTTCCTCTCAAAGGTAAGATTTCCTTATGTAGTATCTCCCCTCTAGCTGGGGAGTGAGTGACTGGTAAAATGTGCTTGCCTTGCGAGCATGAAGTCTAGAGTACCACTCTACCTCAACCTGTGAGCAAGGCAGCAGTGTGCACTCTCCAGAGCACCATCACCAGGTATGTGCAACCACAGCAGCTCAAGTGTGACCGGCCAATAAGCACCACAACCACACGTGACACCGCTGGTGATCACAACAGCCACGACACAGGAAAGGAGAAAAAATACTTAAATTTTACTTTAAAATTTCATTCTCTGAAACAAATTCTGTGGTGGCTTGGCATATGATTTTTTTTTTTTTTTGCTTTTTTTGGGTCACACCTGGCGATGCACAGGGGTCACTCCTGGCTCTGCACTCAGGAATTACTCCTGGTGGTACTCAGGGGACCATATGGGATGCTGGGAATCAAACGCAGGTGGCCGAGTGCAAGGCAAACACCCTACCCGCTGTGCTATTGCTCCAGCCCCAGCATCTGATTCTAAAGTGTGAATTAACTGATGACTGGTGAACACCCATGTCTACTGGTAGATGCATCCTCAAAGGCAATACAAATGAGAGCTCTAATTGGGAATCTGTGAAGACATCTTGGCAATTTGAGATTTTCATTGGCTAATCTCCCTATGCTAGTCAAATAATATGAAGTGTTAAGTCCTTAAACTCCACCAAACTCCACAGATTCAACATTAGATCTTTCTATAATTTATTTTAGGCACCATGGGTTAGAATACTGTTGATTATAGGATCTCATGCTTTACACAATCCAGCACTACACCCTCTCACAGAACACTAGACTTTTGATGGGAGAGATGATCTACTCATACTTTTTCAAAGTTGAGATCTGCCTAATTTATAAAGGACTATATACATATGTACTATAAAAAATCTGAAAACTTGTAAAATGATCTTCAGAGGGGTATTGAGCCACACCCAGCAGTGCTTAGGGGCTCCTACTGGCTCTGTTCACTGGGGTCCTCCTGACACTGTTTTAAATCTGAATTCAGTACAATAAAGACCATTCTTAAAAAAACTGCAGGTCAAAAAGATAGTACAGAGGCAAGATGCTTGCTTGTTTTCCATGTGGCTGACAAGTTCTATGCTAGGCACCATATGGTCTCCAGAGCACTGTCAGAGGAGTAAGCCCGAAGCACAGCTGGGTGTGCTTCCCTACCCAAAAAGGAGTAAGAGTTGCATACAGCCTAAACTATAAAACAGTCTTGAGTTTTACAAATAAAACAAACAAACAAACAAACCTTCACTGTCTAAAAAATCGTGTACACTAGATAGAGGGAAAAAAAGAGAAAGCCATACTTGTTTATATACAATCTGATTCTTGCCTACCTTTATAATACTACAAAACAACAATTCATTTAAGAGACAGAGTATTACTGGCTCCAGTACTTGAAACCTAGACAAAGGAATTAAAGATTCTTGTCCTCAGAGAACTAATCTACCCAGTGAAGTGCCCAATTAGCAAAGTAATATGATTAAAAGCATGTGTCAGAAAAGATGAAACGGACAGAAATGTGATATACTATTATCAACATCCATTAAGAAACATTCCCTATTTCATCATCCATTCAGAACAAGGACTCTTAAAGTTCAGGATAAACCTGTGCTTACCAGTAGATTGAAAGGACCTGCTTCCTCCGGTAGTGATTGATTACTACTTTATTTTCTTAAAATTAGGCAGGTTTTTGAGTTACTGCGTTAAAAAGTTGTTTTTTCCTATTTGTGATGCTAATGTATAGATAGCTGAGAAGACTGTAATTAAAAAAGAAAGAAAAAATATTCCCTCTTGCTGCCCCATATCTCAAGCCACACAATTATATCCCTTATCCTTAGCTTAAGATCTTCATGGGCCAGAGCATTAGTACAGTGGGTAGGGCTTGCATGTGGGCAAACCTTGGTTTGATATCCCTGGAACTTCATACTGTCTCCTGAATACAATGAGGAGTGACCCCTAAATGCAGAGCCAAATGTAAGTTCTGAGTACTGCCAAGTACGGACCTATTGGAGCGATAGCACAGCGGGTAGGGTGTTTGCCTTGCACATGGCCAACCCGGGTTTGATTCCCAGCATCCCATATGGTCCCCTGAATGCCGCCAGGAGTGATTTCTGAATCCATGAGCCAGGAGTAACCCCTGTGCAATGCCAGGTGTGACCCAAAAAGCAAAAAAACAAACAAAAAAAAAAAAGAAAAAGGGAGGGGGACAGGGCTGGAGATTATATTAGGTAGGGTGCTTGCCTTGCACACAGCCAGCTTGAATTCAATCCCCCACTTCCTACATGGTCCCTCGAGGGGTAATTCCTGAGTGCAGACCTGGAGTAACACCTGAGCATCACCAGATGTGGCTCCTCCCCCGTCCACTACCACTAAAAAGATGATCTTCACAAATGCTTTCAACCTATCATGTCTAAGATTACAAGTCACTTCTCAAGAATCTTTCCCTAGGGCTGGAGTGATAGCACAGTGGGTAGGGCTTGCCTTGCAAGCGGCCGATCCGGGTTCGGGTTCGAATCCCAACATCCCATATGGTCCCTTGAGCACCACCAGGGATAACTCCTGAGTGCATGAGCCAGGAATGACTCCTGTGCATTGCCAGGTTTGACCAAAAAGCAAAAAAAAAAAAAGAATCTTTCCTTAACCCCTGGGAGCAGATAAGTGTTATACAATTTCATCAGACCTACAGTAGTACCACAATAATTACCACACTGGCACTGTAGCACCATCCTCCCGTTGTTCATCAATTTGCTTGAGTGGGCACCAGTAACGTCTCCATTGTGAGACTTGTTACTGTTTTTGGCATGTCAAATATGTCACAGGGAGCATGGCAGGCTGTGCCGTGCAGGCGAGATACTCTCGGTAGCTTGCCGGGCTCTCCGAGAGAGGTGGAGGAATTGAACCCGAGTCAGCCGCATGCAAGGAAAATGCCCTACCCAGTGTGCTATCACTCCAGCCCACAATAGAAATTATTTTTAAAATACTGTATTTGGGGGCTAGAGAGATAATAAAGGAATTAAGGTACGTACCATGCATGCAGCCAACCCCAGTTCAACCCCCAGCATCACATATGGTCTGCCTTGTATGTGACAACCCTGGTGCAATACCTGATACAACATATGATCCCCCAATCCCAACAGGAGTGATTCTTGAGCACAGGGCCAAGATTCAACACTGATCATAGCCAAATATGCGCCCCCCCCCTGCAAAAACAGTTCTGAAAGCAAATACTAAAATAGTTCAAATACACTGTGTAACAAAGTAACATTCACAATACCCAAAGCTTAGAAATATTTCAAATGCCAACCAGCAAATGGGTAAACAAAATGAGGCAATATAGGAAGACACAAATCACATATATATATATACATACACATAATAAAATAATGATTTTTAAATTTTTTCGGTTTTTGGGTCACACCAGGTGTGTGTTTAGTAAACCAGGGATTATTCCTGGTTACATTCTAGAAAACTCAGAATGCTTAACTAGGCAGTGAGCTTACATGGTGGAGGCTCTGCACTAAGGAATTAATTACTCCTGGTGGTTCTCTGGAGGATCATATGGGATGCTGGGGATCAGGTAGACTATATGCAAGGCAAGTGCTCTACCTGATGTATTTACTACCTGTCCAGCCCCAAATAGTCTTTTTTTTTTTTCCTTTTTGTGTCACACCAGCGATGCACAGGGGTTACTCCTGGCTCTGCACTCAGGAATTACTCCTGGCGGTACTCAGGGGACCATATGGGATGCTGGGATTCAAACCCGGTTGGCCACATGCAAGGCAAACGCCCTACCCGCTGTGCTGTCACTTCAGCCCCCCAAATAGTTTTAAAAAGAAAAGTTCTAACATAAAATATAATAGGAATCTTGAAGACATTAGACAAATATTTTACATTATTATGTTATTATGAGGTACCTAGTGAAATCAAGGAGGAGGAAATAAGGAACCATTGTCTTTTTTGGGGGAGGGCAGGGCTTAGGGTCACACCCATTGGTTCTCAGGGACTATTCTAGTTCTGTTCTCAGGAGTGAACAATGTGCTCAGGGTACCATATATGGTGTTATGATTTAGCCAGGGTAAGCTGCATGCAAGGCAAGCATCTTAACCCCTGTATGACTTTTCAGAGGAACTAATATTTAATGGGTACTGATTTTCAGTTTGTGCAGATAAAAACATTCTGGAGACAGATGGCAGTAATGCACAACAATACGAATGCAGTCACCGAAGTGTACTATGAAATGACTGAAATTTATTTCATGTATAAGAAAAAGGATGAGAAAAAGTGACGGTAACATTCCTGGAGAAACAGCCTCAGTAAAATTTGAATCAAAATATTAAAACATAGCATTTATGGGGCAAGGAAGCTAACTCAAAATGCTGAATACATGTGTTGCACACAAGAGCCCTGGGTTCAATTCTCACTACTGCACAGTGCCTAAAATTAAAAAATATATATATTCTAAAAGCTGTATGCAAGAAACCTGTATGCCAGAAAATTGTACAATTGTTAGGGTACATAGCTAGCATTTACGCAAACCCAGGTTCAATTCCCAGCACAAATTGTCCCCCAAGCATTATTGATGTAGTCCTAGAAGCTCCCCAACAATGCCAGGAAGGCCCAGGTAATCCTGGGTACCACAAAGCCTGAAAGTGTGATGTCCTCAGGCCCCTACAATGTACCACCAGCCCAGTTGGCCTACAATTGCCAGAAAGGGCTTAAGAGATAATACAGGGGAAAGACCTTCGCCTTGCCTACTGTCAGCCCAGGTTTGATTCTCCGCTCCACATAAAGTCCTCTGAGTACAGAAACGGAAATAAACCCTGAACACAGCCAAAGAAACAAACAACAACAAGAAGAACAACAAAAACTGCTAGTGGATTACACAGAACACCTGAATACCACATATGTGACTGTATCACTGTCATCCCATTGCTCATCGATTTGCTCAAGTGGGCACCAGTAACATTTCGAGACTTGTTACTGTTTTTGGCATATCGAATATGCCACAGGGAGCTTGTCAGGCTCTGCCATGCGGGTGGGATACTCTCGGTAGCTTGCCAGGCTCTCCAAGAGGGGTGGAGGAATCAAACCTAGGTCATCCACATTCAAGGCAAACGCCCTACCTGCTGCACTATCGCTCCAGTATGTGACTGACTGTACCTAAAAAAAAAAAAATTTTTTTAATAAGGCAAGGCCTAGTAAAACCTGGAAGACATTAGAAAAATTCTAGCAATTATCACTACATAAAAATCTTAAACCTCAGGCTGGAGCAATAGTACAGTGGGTAGGGCATTTGCCTTGCACACAGCCGACCAGGGTTCAATCCCTGGCATCCCATGTGATCCCACAAACACTGCCAGGAGTAAATCCTGAGTGCAGAGACAGGAGTAACCCCTGGATACTGCTGGATGTAACCAAAAAGCAAAATATATATATATATATATATATATATATATATATATATATATATCTTAAACCTCAAAAAATATATAATAATATGGGGCCAGGGCAATAGTACAGTAGGTAAGGGTGCTTCTCTACACACAGCCAACCCAGGTTTGATCTCCAGCACTCCATATGGTGCAGAGCCAGAAGTAAGCCCTGTATATGGCCATATGTGACCCAAAAAAACAAAAATAAATAAATGAAAATCCATAAAATAAGACAAAATTTTAAAACTATCAGGATTTAACATATTTTTTTGAAAAAACAGTAAGTTGAGGGGACTGGAGAGATAGTACAGTGGATAGGACATTTGCCACAGAGCCAGGAATAAGCCCTCAGCACTGCCTGATATGACCCAAAAAAACACAGAATTTTTTCAGAACACAGTAAAGTTCTATGAGAAAACAAAACAGTAATAAAACAGCATTGATACTTTTGTAGAATTAAACAATATTCTGCTTGCATTTACTTTTTTGGGGGTGGGGGGAGAGGGGCCAGGGGTTGTTTGGATCATTCCCTACAGTGCTCAGAGATCAAACAGTGCTTAGAGTTTGAGACCAGGTTCTTCACACACAAAGCATGAGTTTCAGCACTTTGAGTATTTTTCCTAAACCCTCTGCTGCTTTACTGAATCAGCCCTGTCTTGATGAAAACTGCTCCCCAAAAAGGAAACGGAACAAATCTAATAAAGCATAAAAGTTAAATTGCAGTTAATTATACATTTGACAAATCACCTTTACTGAAAAGAACAGCATTCAATGAAATTAGACACCTAAGAAATTTGCTTCTTCCTGATTGTACTTCTTATATGTGGCTACTTCGTAGGAGTAGGTCTCTCCATGACACAGTGAAAATTGTATTGAAGAAAACAGAATTTCAACTTCAGGTATATACACAACTATGTAATCTTTAATTAACCTAGAGAATCTTCCAGCCAACTGGCATGGGCTCACACTGTGCTACTCTTTCTAGCCACAAAGAAAAACAAAGTATCATATATTCTTTATTATATTTCACTACCTGATGGTCAGACATCAACAACCATCTGAGAGCCTGAATAGATAGTTCAACAAACTAGAACTCATGCAGAAGGCCTGGGTTAAATCCAATACCACAATGTCCCCCCATGCAGCAACAGGAACAACCCCCATACAAAGCTGTGAAGAGCCCCTCAACACTGTCAGGTGTGACTCAAATACTTAAAATAAAAGTTTAACTATCGTGAAGTTCACATATATAAATCTAAATATAAACAATTGTGAAAAACATATATATATATATATATTTTTTTTTTTTTTTGCTTTTTGGGTCACACCCGGCAATGCACAGGGGTTATTCCTGGCTCTGCACTCAGGAATTACCCCTGGCAGTGCTCAGGGGACCATATGGGATGCTGGGAATCGAACCCGGGTCGGCTGCGTGCAAGGCAAACGCCCTACCCGCTGTGCTATCACTCTAGCCCCAATTGTGAAATATATTTTAAATAAAAATGAGGACTTGGGAGATAACTCAAGAAGTCCAACACATGTCTGCTATGTCTGAGGTCCTCTCTCCCAGCACCATATGGCCCCCAAGCACCAGCCTGGTGGCCCTGATGATCTGATGATTCTAACCACAGCTCTCTTACAAGATGAAGACTGCCAGGGATAGCTTAACATAAAAAATAATTTTCTAAATGATGTAGCTCAGTGGGCTGGAGCATAGCACAGCGGAAGGGCGTTTGCCTTTCATGTGGCTGACCCGTGTTCGATTCCTCTCCCCTCTCGGAGAGTTCAGCAAGCTACCAAGAGTATCACGCCCACACGGCAGAGCCTGGCAAGCTACCTGTGGCATACTGGATATGCCAAAAACAGTAACAATAAGTCTCACAATAAGAGACTGCAATACTGGTGCCTGCTCAAACAAATTGATGAGCAACAGGATGACAGTGACAGTGACAGTGACAGTAGCTCAGTGGTGGCACCTTGCCTTGCACTGTGTGAGGCCTGTACTCAATTCCCAGCACTGAAAAAGAAAGAAAATTATACATAATGAAAAACTAAAAAATTTCTTTCACATTAAAAGCCATCTAGGGGCTGGAGTGATAGAACAGTGGGTAGGGCATTTGCCTTGCACTCAGTCGACCCAGGTTCGATTCCCATCATCCCATATGGTACCCCAGCATTGCCAGAAGTAATTCCTGAGTACAGAGCCAGAAGTAACCTGAGTATCACCAGGTGTGACCCAAACAGCAAAAAAATAAAAAATAGGGGCTGGAGCAATAGCAGAGGGGTAGGGCGTTTGCCTTGCATGTGGCCGACCCAGGTTCGATTCCCAGCATCCCGTATGGTCCCTTGAGCACCACTAGGGGGTAATTCCTGAGTGGAGAGCCAGGAGTAATCCCTGTGGATCACCAGATGTGACCCAAAAAGGAAATAAATTAAAAAATAAAATATAAAAATAAAAGCCATCTAATAAACATCTGTGAAGATACAGTAAGTGAGGAAATACTATAATATTAATTCATGTCATGACAAGCCTCATGCATGAAGGAACCAGCAAAGGAACCCAGTTGTGTGGAACTCAGGGCCAAGAAATCCAAGGCTGCTCGAAGTGGGACTGGGTCTCTTCCACCCAGATTCCCTATTTTCCAATAGCTAGGCAGTCACACCGAGAAACTGCCCCCAGCGCCATGTAATCCCATCAACGGCCAAGATCCAGAGACTATAAAACTAAGCTTGGAGAGCCCGGCAAGCTACTGAGAGTATCCCACCTGCAAGGGCAGAGCCTGGCAAGCTACCGTGGTATATTCAATATGCCAAAAACAGTAACGATAGGTCTCATTCCCCTGACCCTGAAAGAGCCTCCAATCATTGGGAAAGACGAGTAAGGAGACGCTAAAATCTCAGGGCTGAGAAGAATAGAGACGTTACTGGTGCCCGCTCGAGTAAATTGACTAACAAAAGGATGACACTGATACAGTGATACACGTCTCTTATCTCTTTGAAAGGAATATAATCCAAAAGTTTAGTTCTAGCAAAAACCAAACAGACCTCTGCTACTTTATAGAATGTTCAGGTATAATTAATTTTTTTTTAATCTAGGGTTCTCAAATATTTTTGTTTTGTTTGTTGGGGGGAGGGGAGGAGCGATACCCAGTGGTGCTCAATGCTTACTCCTGGCTCTGTGCTCAGAGATCATTCCTGGTGGTGCTCAAAGGACCAAATGTAGTACCAAGGATCAAACCTGGGTCAGCCATGTGCAAAACAAACATTCTACCTGTTATATTATCTCTCTAGCCCGGGTATTTAAATATTTTAAACTAGGATTTATGGGGCTGGAGTGACAGCACAGTGGGTATGGCCTTTGTCTTGCATGGGGCCAACCCGTGTTCGATTCCCAGCATCCCATATGGTCCCCCGAGCACTATCAGGAGTAATTCCTGAGTGCTGAGCCAGGAGTAACCCCTGTGCATCGCCGGGTGTGATCCAAAAGGCAGAAAAAAAAAGGATTTAAACTTTTTTTTTTTTTTTTTTTTTTTTTTTTTTTTTGCTTTTTGGGTCACACCTGGCGATGCACAAGGGTCACTCCTGGCTCTGCAAGGATTTAAACTTTAAAATAAGGTATCACTGGGGCCGGAGCGATAGCACAGCGGGTAGGGCGTTTGCCTTGCACTCGGCCGACCCGGGTTCGATCCCCGGCATCCTCCAAGCACCGCTAGGAGTAATTCCTGAGTGCAAAGCCAGGAGTAACCCGAGCATCACTGGGTGTGAGCCCAAAAAAAAATAATAGGGTATCACTGTATCATGTCATCCCGTTGCTCATCGATTTGCTCGAGCGGGCACCAGAAACATCTCCTTTGTGAGACTTGTTACTGTTTTTGGTATATCAAATATGCCACGGGTAGCTTCCCAGGCTCTACCTTGTGGGCGAGATACTCTCGGTAGGTTGCCGGGCTCTCTGAGAGGGGCGGAGGAATCAAACCCAGGTCGGCTGCGTGCAAGGCAAACGCCCTACCAGCTGTGCTATCGCTCCAACCCTTAAAATAGGGTATCAAAACAAATAATTAAAATCAGATACAATGGGCCAGACTGATATTAGTGGTTAGGACGTTTGCCTTGTATGCAGTCTAACCCAGGTTCGATCCTTGGCACCCCATACGGTCTCCCATTCCTGGAAGAGTGATCCCTTAGTACAGAGCTAGGAGTAAGCCCTGAGCACTGTCATATGTGGCCCCCCAAACAAACAAAAAAACATAAAACAAAACTAAATGGAATTTTTTATCGAAACATTATATTGTTTTTAATTTTATATGTAGTTAGCAATAAATTTGCATTTAACATATTCCTTTGTTTATTATTATCATCTCAGAAAGATCTCTTCATAACAAACATTCTATACAAATTTAGAATTAGAAAAAAATTAAGTCTAGCACTGGTTCAAAATAATTAGTCATAAAGCACCTGTTCATTCATTTACTTAGCATTATAACCATCTAAGAGAATTCAAAATTCTAAGACAACCTAATTTTGGGCTGGAGAGATAAAATAGCAGGTTAAAGGACTTGCCTTGTAAGCAGCTGACCCAGGTTTGATCCCGGGCACTAATCCCCCTACCATTGTCAGGCATGACTTCTAAGCACAGAGTCTGAATTTATACATAATTTATTGGACTGGAGCAATAGCACAGTGGGTAGGGCATTCGCCTTACACATGGCCAACCCGAGTTCGATTCCTTCATCCCTCTCAGAGAACCTGGCAAGCTACTGAGAGTATCCCGCCACACAGCAGGGCCTGGCAAGCTACCCATGGCATATTCATATGCCAAAAACAGTAGCAACAAGTCTCACAATGGAGTTGTTACTGGTGCATGCTCAAGCAAATCGATGAACAACAGGATGACAGTGTACAGTGCAGACATAATTCATTGCCAAGCCCCCCTCCACCAAAAAGAAAAAAATCCAAAACACTCATTATCAGTTATCAGCATAAAGCAAATCAAAAGTGAAATGATGACCTCTATCAAAAGCCCAGAAATGGACTGACAGAGAGGTATCTCAAAGGGCTAGAGCACATGCTTTGCATATGGAAATCTGAATTTGATCCGTATTTCCATGAGAATGACTGGACAGAGTATAGGGAGTAGCCTTCAAATACAACCAGGTATGGAGAGGAAGGAGAGAGATAGAGAGAGAGAGAGGGAAAGAAAGAGGGAGGGAGAGAGGAAGGGAGGGAGGGAAGGAGGGGAAGATGGGAAGGGGATGGAGGAGAGAGAAAAATAAATAAAAATTGCTGAAGAATGTGCAAAGAAAGATTATTTTCTTCCTTTGCATTTCCCCCTTTGGACCACATCTGGCAGCATTCAAGAGACATGTTGTGACAAGAACTGAACCCAGATCTGTTTCATACAAAGCATGCACTTCAGTTCTTTTATTTTTAGTGGGGAGGAGGGGAGCATACCTATTGATGCTCAGGACTACACCCAGCAGCACAATGCTCTGGCAACCATGTGGTACCAGGGACTGGACCTGGGCCTCCCATATGCAAATCATTTCCCCAGCCCTAAGGTGGAAAAATCTGACCCTCATTTACTGTTGACAGATACTGAAAATAGTATGGAAATTTCTCAAAATAATAAATAGATCATAGGTCCACCTGAAAAACAAAAAACCCTAATCCAAAAAGATAATCTCCTGGATTCACTGTAGGAGTGCAAATATTCACTTACAGTACTCAAGAAGAAAAACAACCCAAGTGCTCTAAGCCACTGTGTATTCCTCCTGGTCTTTACACTCTATCTCATCACTCCTCATAAGCCTCTAGTAACTATCATTATTGTATGGTTGAGGAAAAATATGGACTTCTACGAGACACAGAAAGTAGTGAGGGAGAGAGACCAGAGCGATAGTACAGCAAGGAGGGCGCTTGCCTCGCACAGTCAACCTGGGTTGCATCCCCACACGGTCTCTGAAGCACCCCCAGGAGTGATCTCTGAATGCAGAGTCAACCCAGTGTGGCCCAAACAAGGAAAAAACAAATTATAAAAGTACTGAATTGAGGCAAAGAAAAAGAAAGGGAAGAGGGAGAGAGGAAGAGGTTTACGTAAAGGACAAAATATTCAGAATACCAAGAGTTTGGGTGTTTTTTTTTGTTTTTTTTTTTCTTTGGTGGGCCACACCAGGCAGCGCTCAGGGGTTACTCCTGTCTCTGTACTCAGGGATTACTGCTGGCAGTGCTTGGGCAGCCATATGGGATGCTGGGGATCAAAGCCAGGTCAGCGCATGTAAGACAGGTGCCTACCCACTGTGCTATTGCTCCAGCCTCAGAATAGCAAGATTTTTTAAAAAAGAACATAGGAAGTCAGAAGCAAGGCCTTCCAAATTCTGAAGATAAATTATTTCTATTACTGGAGATCTATTATTCAATCTAATGAGTGTAAAAATGGTGGGTCTGGGGAGGGAGAGATAGTACAGCAGTAGGGCATTTACCTAATAGGTCGACCTGAGTTTGATCCCCAACATCCATACGTTCCCCTCTGAGTATTACCAGAAGTAATTCCTGAGCACAGAGCTAGGAGTTAGCACTGAGCATTGCCAGGTGTGGCCCAAAACCAATAAATAAATAATTTTTTTTAAGTAAATCTTTAAAACTTTTTAAAAGTTAACTTTTTAATTAAAAATCACTGTATCGGGGGCTGGAGTGATAGCACAGCGGGTAGGGCGTTTGCCTTGCACGCGGCCAACCCGGGTTCGAATCCCAGCATCCCATATGGTCCCCTGAGCACTGCCAGGGGTAATTCCTGAGTGCAGAGCCAGGAGTAACCCCTGTGCATCGCCAGGTGTGACCCAAAAAGCAAAAAAAAAAAAAAAAATCACTGTATCACTGTCATCCTGTTGTCATTGATTTGCTCGAGGGGGCACTAGTAATGTCTTCATTGTGAGACAACTTGTTACTGTTTTTGGCATATTGAATATGCCACAGGTAGTTTGCCAGGCTCTGCCATGCGGACAAGATACTCTCAGTAGCTTGCCAGGCACTCTGAGAGGGATGGAGGAATCGAATCCGGGTCAGCCGCATGCAAAGCAAACGCCCTACCTGCTGAGCTATCGCTCCAGCCCACTTTATTAAAAAAAATTTAATTAATTTTTAAATTAAAAAATAATTTTTAAATAATGTTTTTAATGTTTTGGGACAGAGATAGTACAGCAGAGAGGGCATTTGCCTTGCACTCGGCCGACCCGGGTTCAATCCCCGGCATCCCTTATGGTCCCCAGAGCATCACCAGGAGTGATTCTTGAGTGCAGAGCCCTGAGCATCGCTGGGTGTGACCCAAAAAGCCAAAAAATTTAAAAAACTAAAAAATGAAATGTTTTAAAGTGGGTCTATGACATGGGCCATTGAATTACTAGGTGAAGTATCTGTTTCTGTAAATTATTTTATTGGAACACAGTTATATTCATAAATCCATATATATTTATAGCTGCTTTTGCCAAAAAACAACAGGTGAATTGCTAAGGAAGAGAAACGTTGGAAAAGTGCTTACAGTGCAGGTAAAGAAGATAAAAAAAAATATTAAATAAAGAGAAACGTTGGTACACAAAGCCAAAAACATATTGTCCTCTGCATAAAAAAGGGTCACTTCCTAAATATAACAGCCAATGACAGCCACAAAAAATAGAGAGTCAAAGACAAAGAGTTTGGCTATTTGGAGAGTAAGGGTAAAACTACAATGACAAACTTTTCTGGAGGGTGAGTGGGTGGTGGTATGGAATCGATTCTTAATACTACTCAAAGACAGAATCAAGGGGCCAGAGAGATAGTACAGTGGGCAGGACATTTCCTTGCACATTTTCCTTGCACATAGGTTCAATCCCCAGCACCCTATATGGTTCCCTGAGCCCCACTAGGAGTTATCCTTGAGCACTGTCAGATGTGGCCCCAAATCCAAAACTAAATATACAACCAAGAGATCAGTTTCTGAGGTGTGTATGTGGATGGGAGGAGCAGGGAATTGCAAAGCACAGCTCAGAGGACCTAAGAGCCACTCCCAGCAGTGCCAAATTGTTCAGACACAGCATTGCTGGGGCCAAAAGGGTGACACCTGAAAGTGGGTGGTCATGTGAGGCCAGGGACTGAATTCAGGATTCCCACCACAAAAGGTATGAACTCCAGCCTTCTGAGCTATCTCCCCAACCTTAGTTTGATTCTGTTTATTTCACTTAAGGGGGTCACATCTAGCAATGCTCAGGAGCAACTACCAGCTTGCAGCTGAGGGATGGCTTCTGACAGTGCTGAGAGGGTGAAGGAAACCATGGGGTGCTGAGCACTGACCCAAGAGCCCCTGCAAAGAGAATTTGAGCTCTGGCCCATTCAAAGCCATCTCCCCAGGCTTTAGTTTCTGGGTTTTATTCAAATACCTGCTATCGTTGTAGGAATTCTGAAGAGTACCTAAAAAATTGTACAGTCAACATGGAAAATTACTGTAAAATATGTAGACTTTCTAGGAGTTTTGCTTCTTTTATCCTCTACTGTCCAGAGACAGTCCCATTAAGAGCAGTACAGGGGAAAACACATAGTCCCAGAGGCACCAGAAAGGGTAGTTCTGAAGCCTCCCCAAACACAGGAACACCAGCTGTAGACTAAAACTACCCAGCACTGGAGGCCTGCAAGACACTACCACTGCAGCAGAAGTAACACAGTGACCACCAAAGAACAAACATACTCAGAACAACTGAGAGCAGAAACCGAAGTTTTGTATACCCAGAGCAAAAGAGGTAACTCAAAGAACTGAGTGCACACCTTCCCGGCAGAAGGCCTGGGTTCAATCCCTGGCACTTCATGATCCCCCAAGCATCAGCAGAAGTGACCCCTATGCGTAAATAAAGTCAGGAGTAGCCCTTGATTACCACTGGGTGTGGTCCAAAAACAAAGTGTTTTGTTATAGCCCTATTCATATATAGTATTCATATAGCAGTATTCGCACAGTAGTAGTATTCCTAAGAGGCAAAGGTGGAAACAACCTGGGTATCCATCATCAAATGAAAGGACTTTTTAAATGTAGCATACACATTCAACAGAATATTATTCAGACTTAAAAAGGGAAATTGACAGGCTACAACGTGGATAGACCTTAACTACACTGATTAGGCTAAATGAATTGTCAGTTCCAAAGGACAAATATGCATTTCCATTTAACATACTGATGTACTACTGATGACTCACACTTGTATGTGGTTTAATAAACACAACTGCAGCATGTCAACAAGTGAAGGGAGGTAACCTAGAGAAGTCAGTGGAGACAAAGACATAGCACAGTGTTATACACAAGAGATAGCAAGTGAGGCTGCTTGCCCTGCATGCAGCCAAACCAAGTTCAATCCCTGCTAACACATTTGCTCCCTGAAACCTCAGCAGGAGTGATCACTGAGCACAGAGACAGGAGTAAGCCCTGAGCACTGCTATGTATGCCTCAAAAAGAAACAAACTACAAAAAAAGTCATATAAACATAGTAATAAGATTAATTCAATGATAAAGCTCCTGCCTTGGATACATGAAATCTGAGTTCAATTTCAGGCAATGAAAGACAGATTAGTTAAACACAAAGGTAAGGTTGAACAAGTTTTTCTTTCCAACAGTCTTTGGACTTAAGTGCTCAGGGGTTACTCCCAGCACTATGCTTGGGTATCAGCCCTGGTAGTGCTCAGAGAACCATGCAGTATCAGAGATCATGTCCCCTACTTAGCAAAGCATGCTTTCAACCCTCTGAGCTATTACTACTTCAGTCCAACAATGCTTTTGGTTTTTTATTAGGTTTTTTTTTTTTTAAGGGGATTTGGGTTTTGGGTCACACCCAGCAGTGTTTACTCCTGACTCTGCATTCAGGGATCACTACTGCCAGGCTGAGGGGAGCAGATGGGGTGCTAAGGAACAAACCTGGGTTGGCCATGGGCAACATGCTATGCTATCACTGACACCCCCCACCCCCGAAAAAGTCCTAAGACAAATTCTAATATCCCTAACAGTATGGCTCAGTGTGGTTTGTTTTGTTTTGTTTTGTTTTTTTACCAAGACAGTAATATTAGGGAAAGAATTAAGGGGAAAGAATAGGTGAATACTTGGGGCCGGAGCGATAGTACAGAGATTAGGGCGTTTGCCTTGCATGCGGCCGGCCAGGGTTCGATCCCCGGCAACCCCATATAGTCCTCCCAGCACCGCCAGGAGTAATTCCTGAGTGCAGAGCCAGGAGTAACCCCTGAGCATGGCAGGGTGTGACACAAAAAGAAAAAAAAAAGTATACTGAATACAGAGATACAGTGAGTGTAACTGCCTAGAGCACAGGAGCACACTACAGGCACATACCAAATCCTTGTGTCTGTTTTTGTATGTAGTCCATGAGCTGAAAATGGATTTTGTATTTTTAATGACTGAAAAACACTTTATGACACACAGAATTTACATTCAATTCTAAATTCAGAGCCTATAAATCTGTCATACCTTGGAACACAGCCAGAATCTGTGTTTTGTTTTTGATCTTTGATTTGTTTATATACTGTCTTTCAATGCTTTCATGCCACCACACCACTGCTGGGTAGCTATAACAAAACAGTAAAGCACACAAAGCTTAAAATATTTACTACAAGGGAGCTAGAGTGATAGCAGAGCAGGGAAGGTGCTTATCTAGCATGCAGCTGACCCAGGTTCAATTCCTGGCACTCCATATGACCCCCGTTATTCTGCCAGGAGTGACCCCTAATCACTTCTGGCTGTGGCCCAAAAACAAAAACAAAAACAAAAATTTACTACCAGGCCGGAGAGATAACATAGAGTATAAGGGACTTGTCTGTCCTGGAGCAAACCATGGTTAGCTCCCTGGCATGGGTTCATGGTTCCTCAAGGACCACCAAGTGATCCTTGAGCAGAGCCAAGCAGAACCCCTGAGCACTGCCAGGTGTAGTCCAAGCCACCCCAACCTCACCCCAAATATATGTTATCACTCTTCACAGAAAAAAAAAAAGCCAATCCCCTAGTCTACAGCCTGAAACAGAGGCTGTAGACTCTTTCAGTATGGACAAAACAAAGAGGTACAAAAGGGAGACACATGGCAAGTACAATAAGCTAGAAGGCAGAGGGCAGAGGGCTTTATTGGCCAAGCTAGAGAAACTAGATCAGCTTCAACTTGACTGTATTTACTTGTTTAACCACTAAAGAACTGAGACCACAGGCCTCACTGTTCAATCCCCAGAGTCACACAGCCCCAAAACACCTCTGGGGATAACCCCTATAAAACTTTTTTATGAATTTAAAATTTTAAAATACACAGTGCCTTTACACCAATAGAGCCAAATCAATATTTTATTGAAACTAGAAGTGTTAAAAAACAGAATTTAGGGACGGGAGACATAGTACAGTGGACAGGGCACTTCCCTTGCACACAGCCAACCCAGATTCAATCCCCGGTACCCCATATGGTCCCCAAGCACTGCCAGGAGTAATTCCTGAATGTAGAGCCAGGAGTAACCCCTGAGCATCACGGACATGGCCCAAAGATTAAAATTTTAAAAAGATGCACAGCTTGCAAGTACAGTCCAATGTTTAAAACTAATGCACAATTGCATACAACCCAAAGTTTAGCTAGAGTACTAAGAAATGCAAAGCTAGGACAGGAGATGCTCAATGGCTAAAGCCCTGCCTTGCAAACATAAAGCTCTAAGTTCCATCCAGACGCTGTTGCGCACATGAGCCAGGCACAAAACTGGCAGCTATGCTGCTTGTGCCTAGCAGCTCAGCTATCAATTTACCTTTTGTTTTTGTCTTTGGACCACGTCTAGGACCCTCAGGAGGTATACCTAGCACAGTGCACAGAGATCATTCCTGAAGATCACAGACCATCGTGATCAAACCCAGGTGTTGCACATGCACAGCACGTGCTACCGTTAAACTCTCTGGCTCAGTTCTGCTTAGATAACCTGGTATGACAAATCTTTTCTGGTTATCTCAGTCAGGGGTATGCAACCTACAGAGAGAAGCACAACTAAGATGAGCATGCATCCTCCAGGGAGTACATGTATGAAACCACAGTGGCCCCCAGAGAGCACCACAACCAAACATGTGAGCACCAGAATACCAGCCACGTGAATAATATCGAATAAAGAAGGAGGGCTGGGGGTGCCGAGAGGCAAAGCCCTTGATTTATACTACAGTACTTCACACTTATGACACACTGCTTATTCAGATTAAATTCCTTTTAGTAATGTTTCAATTCCTCTACTAAATTGTCAGGCATTCATGAGCAAGAACCATGTCTTTTATTTCCTTTGTGTTCCCCCACAGCATCTCATACAGTGCCCCTATATGGATAGGTGCTCTATAATACACTTTATGATTGAATGACAAAATAATTAACCCTACACTTTGAGCTCTCAGACTAAATTCTTCACACCTATAATTGACAACATTAAGCCTACTTCTATGCATCAGTTCAAAGGACATTCCTGGGGCGAGTACTGCTAATTCTACTGGATTTATTACATTAGGTTTTTCTCCAGCAAGAGCTCAAAGTACACGTGTAATGTTAAAATAGAATTCCTGACTACTGAGAAGGTGGGTGGAAAAGTGGGCAAGTGAAGGAAGAATCTATTATAACATCTTGCCTCCAAAGAATAGCATTATTCAGCCCTAAAGATTAAAATATTCCAAAAATGTCTCCGAACTAAGACTCCTAACTGACATCATTTCACTAAACTTTGTATTGGCTAAATTCCATCAAAAGGAATATCATTAAGCGCAAAAACTCAGGTCAGAGAGATACTATAGGAGTTAAGGCACATGCCTTGCAATGCGACATACCCTTGTTCAGTTGTCAGTACAACATGGTCCCCTGAAAATTAACAGGTGTGACCCTGGGGGCCCCAAGTACCAATGGGCATGGCTCTGGGAGCCCTCAAGCATCACTGTGGTGGCCCAGGTAGTCCCAGGCCAACCTCAGGGCCCAAGCAGAATGGCATTCTCAGGCCCTTACACTTAACTGTTGTCCGGCTGGCCAGGAATTGCCAGGAGGAGGCCCCTGGACCTCCTGACCACTACTTGGGAAGTCATCACCCCCGCAACAAATTAAAAAAACTCACTACATAAAAATTCTAAAATTTCCAGTTAAAACTTCCTCTGTGTATTCTGGTATCTAGTTTTAGTTACCCTCTTTCCAAAACTTCAAAGTATGATTACCATATGGTAGGCACTGGGGAAACAGGGAACTAGTCAACGGGCTGGGAATTTGGCTCAAGTGGCAGTTACATGCCTAGTAATCTTCCACCTTGCAAGTGTGTGGTCATGAGCACAAATACCTAGTAACACCTTGTTGTCGGAGCCTGACAGCCCTGCTGCCTGTGAGCCTCAGTGACTAAAAACTAAATAAGGTGCACAGAGGGCCAAAGAAATAGTTCAAGTGGTAGAGCACATGCCTGGCACGTATGAAAGCCTAGGTTCCGTCCCCTGCAACACAAGCCCCCCAAGAATGGCCAGGTGTAACCCCAGTGACCCTCAAACCATGCTGGGCCTGAGCAAGGTGTGGTGGAGTCTAAGCACCACTTAGTGTGGCTTGTATTTTGAAAAACTTAAAAAAAAAAAAAAAAACTATGTAGAGGCTTGCTCTTCGAGCACACATTTTCCCTTGAACATGCATCTCACTTGCTTTTCTCTGTTTCTTTATTTCCACTCTGGAAAAGCCCCTGTTCTCTCTTGAATGCAAGTTCTACCTCACACCCCTCACATCTTTCTAAATGAGTTTCAATAAAAACTATATTGATTTTTACAGAAGAAAAAAAGAAAAACTATTTAGAAAAATCAAAAAAGGAAAAAAAATAGTAAAGTACAGATAAAAGAGCTGAGGGTGCAAGTCAGAAGTCATTCACCTTTGTTTTTTTAAATCTGTGGCAAATATCGAGCAAATGTAAGTTGGACATATAAGAGTCAAGGGCACAACAGTGATAGAAAGTGGATAGGGTTAAGTCAAGTTCTCGACTGAAGTCGTCTGCCTGACCTCCTCCACCCCTCCCATTGGTCCTCGGGATATTTCCAAGGGGGCACTGGTGAAAATAGCATAAATAGAAGGCCTCAGCATGAGACTAGGACACCAACTAGTAGGACAGGGACGACAGAAATTAAATAAATTCAGAAAGGATCGCGACTAGGAAAAGGTTGAGAAACACTAAATTAGACTATAGTCTGAGTCTGGTATGCTTAGTGATGAAATTCAGAAAAAACAGAGGTAAAAGTCTGTAACATGGTACCTGTTGCTCTAGCTAAAAAGTTAAGTTTTATTTTTAATTTCTTTCTTTCACTTCACACACCTAATCTATCAGCAAAATCTACTGGTTCTACCTTCCAGATCACTATCATCCTGTTAATCCTCGATTTGCTCGAGCGGGCCCAGTAACGTCTCCATTCATCCTAGCCCTGAGATTTTGGCAGCCTCTCTTTACTCATCCTTCCCAATGATGCCGCATTAGAGGCTCTTTCAGGGTAAGGCGAATGACACCCATCATTGTTACTATATTTGGGTATGAATACACCACGGGGAGCTTGCCAGGCTCTCCCATGTGGACAGGAAAACTCTTGTAGCTTGTCAGGTTCTCCGAGAGGGAGAACTAGGCTATAAGATGTCGGGAGCTCGGTTTTATAGTCTGGATCTTGGCCATTGATGGTATTACATGGCGCTGGGGGCAGTTTGTGGTTGTGACCGCCTAGCTACTGGAAAATGGGGGATCTGGGTGGAAGAGGCCCAGTGCCAATCCGAGCAGGCTTGGAGATCTCAGCCCCAGGTCCCGTACACCTGAGTTCCTCTGCCAGTTCCTTCATGCGTGAGGCTCGTCCGAACATGTGGAGAGAGGCCTTGAGCATGGCTGTGGCTGGGTCCTGGAGGTCTTCAACTGCGGAGGCTCTGCTCAGGGCAGGGAGGGAAACTCAACTCACCTCTTTCGAGGGGCCCTGGTAAAGACAGCTAGGTGCGGGGGCAAGAGACTTTGCCAGAAGACAGAGGAACGGGCTCTATTTGAAACACCAGACCTGACAGTGCTCTGAGATTGTTCTGTATCCTCTAGCTTTCAGGAGTGCCTTCATGCCATAGTGTGTATGAATATTAAACTTTGGCTACAAAGGCATACACATTCTGTGCCCAGTGAGGAATAGCTAACAGTGACACACTATACCCAATATGAAAAGTAGAATAGTAGAATAGCTGATACTTTCCTAAAATATCAGCTCTGGCACAATCATATCCCAGAAAGCACCAAATTGTTGTGGTATGTGTATATATTGCTTTAAAAAAAAATAAAGTTGCCCAAAACGAGACCCCAAGCGACCCCACACGAACGGCTCCTCTTACTACTTTTTGGCACCCAGCAGCTTCTTGCAGAAATGCCTCTAGACTGTGAACTAAGCTACAGCCCCATGCCGCCCAGGAGGGGAAAGGTTTTTCTTTTGCTGGTGGAGTGGAGACCGCCATCTTTTAGAAATCACTAAACAGAGGCATGAGCTTGCAGTCTCACAACTTCTGGCAGAAATTTTTCTGGACTTAATTACTGAAATACCAGAAATCCAAAACCAGTGGCTGCGCGACCTCATATGCTCTTCATTCTCAGCAATGGAAATCAAATTATCAAATGATGCCTTTTCGGCAGGTGTGATTGTTGGGGGAAAATTCCAAATAATAATAGTGAGTTTTCTGTTGAAATATTGAATGTAATCAAAGTAAAGAGAGAGTAAAGTGAAAATCATCAGCCACACAGGTGGGGTGGGGGGGAGGGGGGCGTTGGGATGGGAGGTGTACTGGGCTTCTTGGTGGTGGAACATGTGCACTGGTAAAGGGATGGGTGTTTGATCATTTTATGACTGAGACTTAAACCTGAAAGCTTTGTAACTTTTCTCATGGTGATTCAATTAAAAAAAAATTTAATAAATTAAAAAAAACTTCCAGATATATTCTAATACTGACCCCTCTCACTGGCTGTCATTGCCTCCTTTAATCAAGCCACCATCTTCACTGTACTATTCCAAGGATTTACTGAGCTACTTCTCTGGCCCTGTATTGATGTTTCTTCCTAAAACTGTCCAGTGGACCCTATCACACATAGAACAAAATCCAAAGTCCTAATGGGCTACTAGGTCCTACCATCTGTGCCCCACCAACTTACCAATGTTACACACTACCATTAACTAAAGCCAGCCATGTCCAGACTCAAGCACACTAGTTTTCCTACCCTTTTTTGAAAACCCCACACCAATTCTCAACCCCTCCTTTAAAACTGTCTCTCCCCACCCCTCACCTTGACTTCTGGACCAGACCCAGTGGTGCTCAGGGCTGATTCTTCACTCTGTGTTCAGAAATCACTCCTGGCAGTTCTCAGGGAACTATATGTGGTGCCAGAGATTGAACTTGGGCCTACTACTTGCAAAGCAAGTGTGTTGTCAACTGTACTATATCTCCAACCGTCTCCCCATCCTCTGAATGTGTTCTCACTACTTGAAACATTGCACATGTTAGCACAGTTCCTTCCTTAACCCATATTTCTTTATGCTCAAAAGATACTTGAGGGGCTGGAGAGATAGCACAGCGGGTAGGGCGTTTGCCTTGCACGCGGCCGACCCGGGTTCAAATCCCAGCATCCCATATGGTCCCCTGAGCATGGCCAGGGGTAATTCCTGAGTGCAGAGCCAGGAGTAACCCCTGTGCATCGCCAGGTGTGACCCAAAAAGAAAAAAAAAAAAAAAGATACTTGAGGAGAGAAACCTTAGCCCTCTATCTAAAACTGTATTTCTGAAAGTGGGGATAGTGTTCCCTGAGGTAGGGGGGCACTGGAATGATTCAGGGAAATGGTAGTACCACAGGTGCAACTGAGGGGCATACTCTGTTTGATCAAAGAAGGAAGATTTCTGGGGGAGGAGGGAGCCCCACTTGGTGATTTTTATTTTATGAACAAGGGCTAGAGTGATATTACGGCGGGTAGGGCACTTGCCTTGCACACGGGTCTCCCATATGGTCTCCTAAGCATCGCCAGGAGTAATTCCTGAGTGCAGAGCCAGGAGCAACCCCTGAGCATTGCTGGGTGTGATTCAAAAAGAAAACAGAAGAAAAAGAAAAAGGTGGTTATAGGCCTTAAGTTTGAGAGCCTCAGACCCAAAGAACCACCAGCCCCATCTCTCTTATCTCTTGTACTCTGCAGGTCACTTTGATAACATCTAAAATATTATTTACTAAGCTTTTTTTCTATCAACTAGAATATAAATTCCATGTATGAGATTTATTCACTGCTCAAACCCTAGACTTGGTATATTTGGCATACAGTAGAACTTATTACTCACTGAATAAACAAAGTTACCTAACTGGTCTAATCTTATTTACATTTTCATTCTGCTATGCTCAATTATTATGTTTTTTTTCCCTAACTTTGAATTTATTTATTTGTAGGGTTTTGAGTCATAAGTAATTGCTCAGGACTTCTTCCTGTTTGTGTGCTACTAGATATCAAATCAGGGTCAGCTGGATACAAGGCAAGTGCCTTAACTCTTGTACTAATCTCTCCAGCTCCTCCCATTTTAAATATAGCTAAAATTCAACATTATCAGGCTGCTCTTGTTAAGAGTTTTTGTATTGTGGGTTTTGTTTTGTTTTAGGTTTCTGGGTCACACCCGGCAATGCTCTGGGCCTAGCTCTGTGCTCAGGAATCACTCCTGGCAAGCTCAGAGGTCCATATGGAATGCTAGGGATTGAACCTAGGTTGGCCTTGTGCAGGGTCAATGCCCTATGTCTCTGATGTGGGATTTAATATGTTCTATGTCTTTTATGTGATACCCAGCTTGATCCTGGGTATCACAGGCAGTCCCCCAAACACCACCAGGAGAGATCCCTAAGTACAGAACCAGGAGAAAGTCCTGAGCAACCTCAGGTATGGCCCAAAAACCAAAACCAAAAAACAAAACATAAAAATCTATTCAAATTAGCATAATGTACACCAGTTTCCCACTCCTTTCTTAATACCAATTATTTTATCACTTAATGCCAATCTGAGAGCAGAAGTTTTGATTATTCTTTTATATCAAAAAGTGTAGCAATTTTGTTTTTGGATCTTACCAGCCCATGCTCAGGGATAATTCCTGACTGCACTCAGGGATCACTTCTGGCGATGCGCAGGGGACCAAATGCAGTGCCAGGAATCAAACCTGGATTGACCATGTGCTAAAGCTAGCACACCACCCACTGTACTATCTCTCTGGCCCAAAAATATTTTCATTTTGGTTTCTTTTCAGATCACATAAGCCTTTGGCCTTTTACACAAATGTTTTTATGTTTACTGGCTACTGTGTTTATAATTTACATATTATTGTGTGTATGTATCTCTCAAGCATCATTAAGTACTTAAATGTAAATTTTAAGTTGAGAAAATTAGAAAATTACTATTTTAGGGGTCAGAGAGATGGCTTAACAAGCTGAGTTTATCCTCTGCATGTGGGAAGCCCAGGTTCAATCCCTGGCACTACACGGTCCCCCCTGTACCACAGGGAGTAACCCCCAAACACAGATCTATGAGTAGCCCCTGAGCACTACTTGGTATAACCCATAAAACAAAAAAAAAAAGTGATTATGTATTTAGACATGTACATTTAAATATCCACTTTTTTGGGGGGGAAGGGGGCCGGGCATTGAGCCACACCTTGACGTGCTCAGGGTTTACTCCTGGTTCACCATATAGTAGTGTCAGGAAACCTGGGTAGGCCATATGGAAGACAAATACCCTACCCACTGTATGACCTCTCCAGCCCTACCACTCATTGTTTTGATGAACAGCTATGTACTGTATTTACTAGTGCGAAATTTCAAAATTTTTCCTACTTTAGTTCCTTTTTCCATATGAGATTTAGAATTACTTTGGGGCCAGAGCAGTAGTACAGCTGGTAGGTGCAACCTGTATTGCATTCAGCCAACCTGGGTTCAATCCCAGCATTCCTATGTTCCCTTTCCCAGCCCACCCCTGCCACCCCTCCCCCTACAACACCAGGAGTAAGATTTGAGCATTGTTTGGTGTGTCCCAAACCACTCTCAAACACACACACACACACACACACAAATAAATTTAGAATCATTTTGTCAGGGCCGGAGGATAGTAGTGTGAGGGTGTTAGCCTTGCATGTGACTGACCCCGACTTGATCCTCCGCATCCCATATGGTCCCCAGAAAAAAAAAAAAAAAGGACTCATCAGTTTTCCAGAAAGAATTCTGGTTGAAATTACATAAAATGATCAGCCATTTGACATTATACAAATACTTTCATCTCTGTTGCTATTTCCCTCATTGATTATACAAAAATAATACCTCATAGATTTGTTATGAGAACTATTAAGTGCTCTGCTAGAAAGGTGTTAACCACTCTCTAGGGCTGGAGAGGTAGCTCCATAGGCCGGAGCACATACTTTGCACGTGGTAGGCCCAGGTTCAATCTCCAGTATTACACCTTCCCTTAAGGGAGCAATTACCATGGTATGTGAACCCAAAAACTAAAACCAAAAAAACATTTAACTGTTATGATTGTTAAAAAGTGATAGCTACTATTATGATTGCCCGGTAAATGTTTTCCGAATTGTTCTTCCATAAAATTCAAAAAGCCTACTTAGATACATCAAACGGTAGCATAAAACACAGGCAATGATAAGCAAAGTCATATGACTGTTTCTTTCCATTATGGATGTGAGCACCAGTAAAAAGAGCTAAGGGGAGAGCAGATAAACCATGATGAATACTAAACGTTCGGGGGAGGAAGATTCAGACATTTTACAAAGATTGTTCTACCAAGAAGGCAAGACTTGTAAAATCAACCTTAAGAAGTCCCATCTAGGGGCTGGAGTGATAGTACAGCGGGTAGGGCATTTGCCTTGCACGCGGCCGACCCGGGTTCGATTCCCAGCATCCCATATGGTCCCCTGAGCATGGTCAGGGGTAATTCCTGAGTGCAGAGCCAGGAGTGACCCCTGAGCATCGCTGGGTGTGACCCAAAAAGCAAAAAAAAAAAAAAAAAAAAAGAAGTCCCATCTAACGTTTGGCTTCTCCATCTCCACAGTTCATACTTACCACTTGATTTCTTTCAAAGAAACACACTGGGCCTAGAAACCCAAAGGAGGGCACACTTTTCAAATGAAGAGTGTGGGGACATACAGACTGTAAACGCTATTGATAAAGACACGCCCAGAACACTGCAATTACCCCACCAGACTTCCCACATCCCGGTTACGAATGCAAGGGAAAGATGATCACAAAGAATTTTTTTTTCTTGTCAAGAGGCAGCAGGCTTGTCTCATCTAACTGTTAACAGCGTGTCCATCCTTTTGTTCTCTGAATGACACTGAAACGAGGGGGAGATCATATAGCATACACGGGTTCTTAAAAAAGTGAATCATCATCTCCTCTAGACGGCGAAAACCACACAAGCAAAAATGATCTGCTAGCTCCCGAAGCAGCCACAGGCCGAGACGCGAGGCCTCGGAATTCCGGGACGTGCAGCTCAATCCGGCACGACACGCAGCTTCTCGCCGAAGCCCTGCCACGCTGCTTCGAGGAGGGAGGAGTGCAAGTGGATGATGTGGCCTCAGCAAAGAGGCTGGCAACGCAGCGGGCGGCGCGCGGGCGGCCACGTGACGGGCCACGCCCCTCCCCGGCCCCCTCCCCGCGCTCGCGGCACGCGCTGCCAACGCCGTCATGTGACCTTCACGCGGCCCCAGCGCTCCCCCTGCTCGGCGGCTCTTTCCAGCAGCCATTTTGCCGAGGACTTGTCGTCCGTGCTCACAACGGGGGTCGGCCGCCGCGAGGGCCGATGGCCAGGGTTTCCAGTTCCGGACACGGCGCTTCGAAAGAGCGGCGCGGGGCCGCCGAGGGCGGAGGCGAACCACCGCACGGAACAACCTCGCACCCCGTGGCGCCGGCGGGGCGTGGGGGGGGGGGAAGGCTGCGGGCGCGCCTCCGCCTGCCATTGGCTGCGGCGGGCCCCTGACGCCATGGCGCCCCCTCTCCACCCGCTCCTTCCCCCACCGCCCACGAAAAGCGCCCCACGCCGCACCCCCAGACGCCTAACACCTCGCGCCCGGGACACGCCGCTGGGCGCGTGGGGACGGACGGAGCGCGTGGCGACCAAGGCGCCTGCGCGTACCTGCCAGGCGGCGCCGACCGGAGCAGGTCCACGCGCCGCTCCGCGCACTGCTCCGGGAAGCCTCCCGCTGCTAGACCACCCGGCTCGTCATTGGCTACCAGGCTCGGTCACGTGGGGGCGACGGCCCCTCCCCCGAGCCGCCGGTCACCTGGCACGGTGCTCGAAGGGGCTCCGACAGTCGCTCGCACGCGGAGAGGCAGGGTCGTTGGAGGGGTCCCCGGGCCGCCTCTCCTCGCGGCGGGCCCACGAGAAAGCGTGGGTCGCCGAGCTCGGCCAGCTCGCGCCCACCGGTTGTAACTTCGCGTGCCCCTCCAGGAGCCGGGAACCCTCGCCCTTGGGCGCTCCCCGGTGCACGCCGGGATACGTCTGGCGCCCCTCAGTGTGCCGCGGGGCATGCCGGGAAAAGCACCTCTCCCGTTTTCCTGGCTCTCACCTCCCTCCCGGGCGTTCCTTTACTCGTCCCCTGCAAGCCCGGAGTCCCTAGACTTGGAATGAGGCGGTTTGGGTTATTCTAGGAGTGTGACTCCCAATACTCCAGGCACTTTCAGCCCCTCTTTTCCCACTTGTTGGATCTGTATGGTCCTGGAGGGGCTGCTTACCCATTCCTCGTGGAGCATGCGTTTACTAAGTGCCGGCTGGGTGCCTTTGGGAATCCTGCACCAAGAACACCACAGACTGCAGGTAAACTACCTGCCTTTCACGGTCAGTGGGAGAGAACGCTAATTTACCTACAACTTGCTACAAACTGTGCTTGAGGAGAGAAATAATTTCTATTGGAACGTAAGACCAGAGTTTTTTTGGTAAACAACTTGGAAAGTGGGCGTAGTGAAGAACAGGAGTTTTTTTTTTAAAAGGGCCAGAGATGTGCTCCTATTACATTTCTGGTTTAACCTAATATACCTGTAGTGCATTGGAACTAAGAAAAATAAGATATGCTAAGGCTGAGAAAAAGATGGTCTTGCATCAGAACGTGTTAATTTTATAATTTATTCACAAGCCGACCTCTGAGCTAAAACCTAATATTTTACTTAGGTGAAGCCCCCAATTTTAAAAATGTATACATATTGTGCTCTGAACTCCACTCCCCAGCTTATTTCAAAATTGTTATTTCAGTTAAAGGAATGATCAGTCCTGGGGAATTTGATTAGCGCTGATCAGACTCATGAGTCCTGATTTGTAAACTAGAAATTAAATTATTATTTATAGAATGATTACCGAGCCAAAACATAGTTTTAAAAGACTTAGCCTAATTATCAGAAAATGATTTCCTGGCTAGAAAATCAAATAAAAGGAAAGTAGACAATCACATAATAAAACCATTAAATTATGAGCATATTTATATATGTTAACTTGAAGTTTGTCAACACTCCAGTATGCTTTATTAGATTTAATCCTAAGAGGAAAGTACTACTCTAGTATTTACTTTCTTCTGGGACAAAATTGAGTGGGAAACTAAAAAATGTGTATTAACAGTTCCCAAGTAATTGTGATACACAACGAGGGTATATTAAATCAGTGGAAAGACCTCAGGGCTTTATTTGGTGGGGGCAAAAGGGGGGCTACAAACCCAGCAGTGCTCAGGGCTTATTCCTGGCTCAACACTCAGGCATTACTCTTGGCAGTGCTCAGGAGACCAAATGGGATGAAGAGAATCAAACCTAGGTCTGCCTCAAGCAAGCAGGTACCCTACTCATTCTTTTATCTCTTCAGCTGGAACCCAGGCCTTTAAATCAGATTCACCTAAGTGAACTTGGAATTCTCTTACTGTGCCAGTTTGGTTTGGGGTTTTTTTGTTGTTGTTGTT
This sequence comes from Sorex araneus, assembly GCF_027595985.1. NCBI lineage: Eukaryota > Metazoa > Chordata > Mammalia > Eulipotyphla > Soricidae > Sorex > Sorex araneus. The sequence goes on along the minus strand of NC_073304.1, from coordinate 87,060,332 downwards.
GTTGTTGTTATTTCTTTTGTTTTTGGGTTTGGGGCCACACCCAGCGATACTCAGGGGTTTCTCCTAGCTCTGCACTCAGGAATCACTTCCTGGTGGTGCTCAGGGGACCATATGGGATACTATGGATTGAGTCCAGGTGAACCCATGCAAGGCAAGTGACCTACCTGCTGTACTATTGCTCTGGCCCCTCTGTAGATTTTTTACCTTACCAATCCTCAGTTCCTTTAACCATGAATTGTGGCCAATCATACCTAGTCTTTTGATTTCATGTGATACTGAGATACATATATTTAGACCATCTGTCACCCTTTTAGTGATGATGATGATGTCACCCTTTTAGTGAATCCTCAACATGCTCTAAAGGTGAGAATTAGAGGCTAGAGAAATAGTACAGCCAGCAGGGCACTTGCCTTGCATGCGGCCAAACCAGAATTAATCCCCAGCACCCCATATGGTCCCCTGAGCACCGCCAGAAGTAATCCCTGAGTGCAGAGCTAGGAGTAACCCCTGAGCACTGCCAAGGATGCACCCCCACCGCAAAAAAAAAAAAAGAAAAGAAAAGTTGTGTGGTAGCGCGTTTGCCTTGCACACAGCCAACCCGGGTTTGGTTCCTCTGCCCTTCTCAGAGAGCCCGGCAAGCTACCGAGAGTATCTCACCTGCATGGCAGAGCCTGGCAAGCTACCCGTGGCGTATTCGATACGCCAAAAAACAGTAAGGACAAGTCTCACAATGGATACTTACTGGTGCCCGCTTGAGCAAATCATTGAGCAACGGGATGACAGTGACAGTGACAGTGTTCTACTCTAGGAACCTTGGTGGAGGGAAGTGGACACTGGTGGTGGGATGGGAATTGGAATATTGTATGCCTGTAACTCAACTATGTAAATCACAATGTAACTTTATAATCACAATAACTTTGTATCTCAACCATGAATAACTTTGTAACTCATAATTTTAATTTAATTAAAAATAAAATTTTAAAGTTGTGTTCTTCACTCTATCTAATAAAGCAAATTCTTGACTCCTTTTTATCCACTATTCCATTTATCCCCTAGACAGTGCTAGAGGAACGCTATATGAATCTGTCTTACACTGCAGGTCTCTTCCAGACTCACGAGTTGGCAATGGTTCCCCATCTGTTGGTACAGACTGTTACATTATCTTCCACTTTCATTTCAAGCCTTTCCCCAGCTTACATGTTAAATGATGCCATGTAAACATTCTTCAAGTAAAATAGTGACTTCGAGGGTGAAGGGAGTGCCTCTGCCGGCCCTTCATACCTCACAGGAAAAAAAAAAACACTCAAAACTTGTGCATACCTTCCCTTCAATGACAGAGTTCTAGATGCACCCTTCCCATTGTCCTTTCAGAGGTTTATATCCTCTCCTAGTGTCATCACTCACTTCCAACAAAGGGTTTTCCATGGCAGAGATGTCCATAAACATCTGATATTAGGTCTTTAACAAAAACAGAATTTCCCATAGACATCTGGAGTCAAGCTAATTATTTGCCCCTCCACCCCACACACCAGAATTCTCTTCAAACACCAAACTAATAAGGCTCCCAGGCTGAGAAATTTCCAGTGGAGTAAGGATACTTCATTGCTCCCTTTCATGGCTCCCTTTCCTTTAATTTTTCCACATTCATTTGGTCACCATGTTTTGTTGCTTCTAGTACTTAAATGTCTTTTAAATCCAATCCCAGTGTTCCACTTCCACCACCATTACTTTAGTTCAACCCTTAAGTCTAGGTGACCTGACAATTGTTATTTCTCTTGAATAATAAGTAAAAATAATTTTTCAATAAAATAAAGGTTTACTTTAGCAGCATTTTTAAATTCATTCCACCATTAAAGAGAAATAGTACAGGGGTTAAGGCACTTACCTTGTACACAGCCCACCTGGGTTCAACCCTAAGCACCCAATATGGTGCCCTGAACACCACCAGGAGTGATCCTGAGCACTGAATACTGCTGGGTGTGGTGAAAAGACTCTCAAGTTGATTTCATGATGTCAGACATCATCTTGACAGGAAATTAGTTCTACTGGGGCCAGAGCAATAGTATAAAGGGTAGTGTGCTTGCCTTGCACATGGCCAACCCAGGGATTGATCCCTAGCATCTCATATGGTCCCCCAAGCACCACCGGGAGTAATTCCTAAGTGCAGAGTCCAGAGCAACCCCTGAACATCATCACCAGGTGTGCCACCCCCTAAAAAAAACTGACAATAAAATACTATTTTGTAACTCTTTGGATTATATAGGGGGAAAATAGCAAATTTTAGTAAATATATGGTGGAATTGGAAACTTTGTGTGTTACTGATATGAGTGCAAAGTGGCACAGCTAGTTGGGAAAATAGTACAGCAGATCTTCATAACATATATATGTGTATGTATGTATATATATGTGCGTTTGTGTACACACACACACACACACACACACACACACATATATATATATATATTTGCTTTTTGGGTTGCATCCAGCAATGCTCAAGAGTTACTCCTGGTTTGGTACTCAGAAATCACTCCTGATGGTGCTTGGAGCCCATATGGGATGCCAGGAATTGAAGCTGGGTCAGCCATGTACAAGGCAAATGCCCTATCTGCTATACTATCACTCTGGCCCCAGTAGACTAATTTTCTGTCTTTCCACCTTACAGAACAGCTGCTGTTGTAATACCTTAAGTGAATAATCACAACACTGTGCATATGATGTGCCTTTTGGGAACATAATCAAAAGAACTAAAACTAGAATTTTGTTTTATTTTATTTTGTTTTGGGGCTATAACCAGTAGTGCTCAGGGTTTACTTCTACCTCTGTACTCAGGGGTCACATCTGACGATGCTCAGGGCCTCTATTGTGCTTCTGGGTTTCAAACCCAAGTTAGCCGCATGTAAAGAATCTACTTGACTAGCTATACTATCTCTCCAGTCCAAAAAAGTAGGATCTTGAAGAGATATATTTGTATACTCATGTTCATAGCATTATTTGATTGGGGTTATTTATTTTGGGGGGACACACTGGGTGGTACTCAGGGCTTATTCCCGACTCTGCATTCAGGGATCACTATTACCAGGCTGGGGGGACCATACCCTTCAGTACAATGATAGTACTGTGGGTAGGGCAAGGCAAATCCTCTACCTGCTGTACTGTCACTCCAGCCCAACATAGCATTTTTAAATACCAAAAAGTAGAAAGAACCCAAGTGTTCATATACATATGAATGGATAAGCAGAATGTGACATAAGTATTACACGGAATACTATGCAGCCTTTAAAAAGAAAGGCAACATTTTATCATTGAAACCCCTGATAAAGAAAGCTTTGTAACTGTGTATCTAATAGTGATTCAATAAAGAACTAAAAAAGTAAATATGTAACAGGAATAAACATTCCAGGTATACGCTAAGACAAATAATTTATATTCCCACTTAAATGAATTATCTGGAGTTGATGTGTAGAGACATAAAGAAGAACAATAGTTGCCATGGACTGAAGGGAGAGGGGAAAGAGTTGGTTTTATATTTATCTTTTGCTTGTATTTGTTTACTGGATAAATTATTTTTACTTATAAAATATTTTAGTTATAAATTTAATGATCTATAAGAATGTGGAGACAGATAAAGATGCAGGTGTAAGAGATACATATGGTGAGTATGAGGCAAGAACTTGGAGCTTTCACCCTTAACATACTTTCTCCCTTAACATACTTTGCAAAACTCCATCACTTCACCAAACCTGGAAATTTAAGGATAGAGTGGGGTTTTTTAGGCATATAAAGTTTCTTTTAGTGGCTGAAGCAATAGTCCAGCAGCCTGGGCACTGGTCTTGCATGAGGCAGACCCTGGTTCAGTCCCCAGCACCTTATATCGTCCCCCAAAACTGCCAGGAGTGATCCCTGAGATCAGGGCCAGAAGTAGCACTGTAGCACTGTCATCCCATTGTTCATCAATTAGCTCCAGCGGGCACCAGTAATGTTTCTATTGTGAGACTTGTTACTGTTTTTAGCATATCGAATACACCACGGGTAGCTTGCCAGGCTCTGCCCTGCAGGCGAGATACTTTCGGTAGGTTGCTGGGCTCTCCGAGTGGAATGAAGGAATTGAACCCGGGTCAGCCGCGTGCAAGGAAACACCCTACCCGCTGTGCTATCACTCCAGTCCCAGATGTAGCACAAAAACCAAAATTTTAAAAATAAAGGGACCGGATTGATACTACAAGGGCAGTTGCTTTGCATGCAGTTGACCCAGGTTCGATCCCTAGGACCCCATATCTTCTCCCCCCATCCCAGAGTGATCCTCAGAGCAGTTAGGAGTAAGCCCTATGCACTGCCAGGTGTGGCCCCCAAACCAATAAAGAAATAATAGTTTCTTCTAGTTTTGTTTTACCACACCTTTGTGCTCTAGTTTTGTTTTGGTTTCAGACTTTTATGTTATATCACTGTTGCCCGCTTTTTCATTGTTATTTTGATTTTGAGGACACACCTCGCTGTGTTTGAGGCTTACTCCTGACTCAGTGCTTACAGAGATCACTCCTGGAAATGCTCGAGGACCATACACAGTGCCAGGAATCAAAATGGAGTTAGAGCCAGCCCGAGCTATAGTACAGCAGCAGGGCACTGTCTTGCACTCAGCCAACCTGATTTCCATCCCTGGCATCCCATATGGTCCCTCAAACATTACAAGGAGTAGTTCCTGAGTGCAGAGCCAGGAGTAATCCTAAGCATCACTTGGTGTGACCCAAAAACCAAAACAAAAAAATGGGAATTGGCACAAAATAAGTGCCTAAATCCATACACTATCTCTCCAGCCATCTAAGTTTTTAATTTTGAAGGAAAGCAACAAAGATTTGGGGTTGAGATTCAGAAGTAAAGCACTTACCTCACATGGTTGAAGCCCTGGGTTCAATCTCAACATCATTGCCAGGTGTGGCCCCCCAAATTATTTTGACTATTCTTTGTTTTTTCTTTTGTTTTTTTTTCTTTTGCTTTTTGGGTCACACCCAGCGATGCACAGGGGTTACTTCTGGCTCTGCACTCAGGAATTACCCCTGGCTGTGCTCAGGGGATCATATGGGATGCTGGGAATCGAACCTGGGTCAGCCTGGATCGGCCTTGTGCAAGGCAAGTGCCCTACCCGCTGTGCTATTGCTCCAGCCCCCTATTCTTTGTTTTTTCATACAAATTTTAAAATCAAATTTTCTATGAAGAATTTACTGGTATTTTTTGGTTTTGTTTTGGACTACATCCTGTGATGTTCAGAAGCTACTCCCAGAGCTGGGCCATCCTCAGATGACCATACAGTTTTGGGGAATCAAACCCAGATCTTCTGCATGTGGAGCATACATGCAGTCCGTGGAGCTGTCTCTCCTGCTGTAACACCCCACTGGTATTTTAATTTGGAATAAACTGAATCTGTACATCAACTTGTGAATAATTGATAACATAATAATAATGTCTTTAAACTCATTAATATGTAGATACAATATATAATCTTGCTGGTGGCAAAACCCAGAACATATTAAGTACCCCTATAAAAACATAATAGCAAAACAACAACCCAGTATTTTCGGGGGGTGGGTGTTCCTCAAAGCAGTAATCGGAGGCCTGGGGACCTGTCACGACAATATTCAGTTGATGGTTTAGTGCTCAGACCCACTGATGCGGTACTACTCAGCCCCAGCAGTGCTGGGGGGTCACCAGGACTATATCAGCAGTGCTCAGGAAGCCACACAGTGCTCAGGATCAATTGTGGAAACTCAAGCATGCTCAGGCATGTACTCCAGACATTTGATCTATTTCCATGGCCCCCAGAAACCCTTTTATTTAGGGTGGGGAGGGTAACCACATCTGACTGTGGTCGGGGCTTACTCCTGGTTCTTGTTTCAGGGATCACTCCTGGAGAGGTTCAGGGGACCTGGTAGATATCAGGGAACTGATGCTTAACAAAATGTTTTTAAAAACCATCTACAGGGGCTGGAGCGATAGCACAGCGGGTAGGGCGTTTGCCTTGCACACGGCCGACCCGGGTTCGATCCCCAGCATCCCATATGGTCCCCTGAGCACCGCCAGGAGTAACTCCTGAGTGCAAAGCCAGGAGTAACCCCTGTGCATTGCCGGGTGAGACCCAAAAAGCAAAAAAAAAATAATAATAAAATAAAAACCATCTACAATGGGGTGAGAGAGATTGTACAGCAGAGTTTGGGAGCTGGCCTTGCACCAGCCAACTGGGTTTGATTACCAGCAAACCATATCAACCCCCAAGCCCCACCAGGAGTAATCCATGTGTACAGAGACAGGAGTAAGCCCTGAGTACAGCAGGGTGTGGCCCAGAAATAAACCAAAAATAAAATCTACAAATAGTTACGAAGTAGATAAAAAGAGGTGTTATACTACTAATTAGGGAAATACAAACTTAAAGCACACTGAGAGGGGCTAGTGATGTGATTCAAAGGGCTAGAGCACATGCAGAGGACCCCAGTTCAATCCCTGGCATCACTTGGTCCTCTGAACACTGCCAGATGTGGTTTAGTGCCATACAAGCACGCCAGGATGGTCCTGGCAGCCCACAGCATCTGAAGGTCTGAGCAACAAACCATTAGTTCCACACAGTTGGACCAAATTTCACTGGGAGGGGCTGGAGCAATAGCACAGTGGGTAGGGTGTTTGCCTTACACACGACCAACCTGGATTCGATTCCCAGCATCCCATATGGTCCCCCAAGCACCGCCAGGAGTAATTCCTGAGTGCATGAGTCAGGAGTACCCCTGTGCAACACCGGGTGTGACCCAAAAAGCAAAATAAATAAATAAATAAAAATTCACTGGGAGTGGCCCTGGGCCCTCTGAGCATGTTTGGGAGCGCTCTTCTTGCATAAAAATATAATCACACTGAGACACTACTTCAGACCCTCAAGAATGTCTAAATTTAGGATTGGGAATGTGGTTTGGGTTCAGTGATAAAACACTTGCCTTGCCTGTGGAGGACCTGGTTCAAACCCAGCACCAAGGAGTAGGGGTGAAAAGATAAACCTCAAACTGAAAAGACAGAAAATAACAAAGGCTGGCTAGATTTGGAGCAACTAGAACTTGTATAATGCTGGGAAGATAAAATGGTATCATCCTTTGAAAAGTTGACAGTTACAGGTTTTAATATAAACCAAGGCTATGTCACAGAAATTCAACTGCTAGGTATTTAATTTACAAATAAAAACCATCAGCACAGAGGTATATGATTGTTACCTAGGGGCAGGTCACCCTGAACTGCTGTTGGCACTATGCTGCCGACCAGGATTCTGGATTGGCACTACCACCAGCTGGCCAAGAACTGAATTTCCATGGTAGCTGCCACAGTGAGCAGCCAGCATGAGGCTGGTATGGGCCAGCTGCTGGTTAACTCTGATCTGGTGCCTGACATTTAAAAAAAACTTTAGGGTCCAGAGCAACAGCAGGGAAGGCCTTACAAGTGGCCGACCCAGGTTTAATCCTAAACACTCCAGAGTGTTACCAGGCCCTGGGAGCTGGAGCGATAGCACAGCGGGTAGGGTGTTTGCCTTGCACGCGGCCGACCCAGGTTCAAATCCCAGCATCCCATATGGTCCCCTGAGCACCGCCAGGGGTGATTCCTGAGTGCAGAGCCAGGAGTAACCCCTGTGCATCGCCGGGTGTGACCCAAAAAAAAAAAAAAAAAAACAGTGTTACCAGGCCCACCAGCAGTGATCCTTTGAGTGCAAACTCCAAGAGTAAGCCATGAACATAGCCAGGTGTGAACAAAAAACCAAAAATAAAAGAACAACAGCAAAGATAAAAGGACTTAAAAAAATAATTTAGGGGGTAGGGCATTTACCTTACATGCGACCAACTCAGAGTCAATCCCCAGCATCCCATATAGTCCTCCAGCACTGCTGGGAGTAATTCCTGAGTGCAGAACCAGGAGTAACCCCTGAGCATTTCCGGGTGTGATACCCCCCCAAAAATACATGTGCGTTATATAATTTTTTTTTAAATTTTTAAAAGATTTTTAGAAGTTTAACAAGAACTGTAATGATAGGGACCCTTAGCAGAAACACCTGGAACAAAGAGAGAGAGAGAGAGAGAGAGAGAGAGAGAGAGAGAGAGAAGAAAAGCACCTGCCATAGAGGCAGGCTCTGGGGGTGTGTGATGGGGGATGGTGGGAGGAAACCTTGGGACACAGGTGCTAGGAAATGTACACTGATTGAGGGATGGATGTTGGGACACTGTATGACTGAAACTTAATCATGAACAGCTTTGTAAGAATCTATCTCATGCTGGGGGCTGGAGTGATAGCACAGCGGGTAGGGCGTTTGCCTTGCACGCGGCCGACCCGAGTTCGATTCCCATCATCCCATATGGTCCCCTGAGCACTGCCAGGGGTAATTCCTGAGTGCAGAGCCAGGAGTGACCCTTGTGCATCGCCAGGTGTGACCCAAAAAGCAAAAAAAAAAAAAAAAGAATCTATCTCATGCTGATTCAATTTTTAAAAAGTTAAAAGAAGAAAGAAAGAAAGAAAGAAAGAAAGAAAGAAAGAAAGAAAGAAAGAAAGAAAGAAAGAAAGAAAGAAAGAAAGAAAGAAAGAAAGAAAGAAAGAAAGAAAGAAAGAAAGAAAGAAAGAAAGAGAGAGAGAGAAAGAAGGAAGGAAGGAGAAAAAAAGAAAGGAAAGGGAAAAAGGAAGGAGGGAGGGAAGGAAGGAAGGAAGGAAGGAAGGAAGGAAGGAAGGAAGGAAGGAAGGAAGGAAGGAAGGAGGGAAGGAAGGAGGGAAGGAGGGAGGGAAAGAGGGAAGGAGGGAAGGAGGGAAAAGAAACATCTGGTGGTACAGTTCTTTCATTCTGAGTGTATAGAATGATGCAGAGTTTCCAGAGGGACCTTGAGGAAACCCCCAATAGGACCTAGGATTTTCTGTTTCAGTAAACAGTTGGTTTTTTTTGGGGGGGGCAATTGAGGAGCAGCTTCTAAGTGGTGCTGAGGAGGCCTGGGGGACTCTACCAGCAATTCTCATTCCACAGGCCAGAGGTTCCATGCCAGGGCCTGACGGGGCCCTGCAGTGCAGAGAGTTGCCTAGGCCACCCCAGCGGTACAAGACTATCCCCAGAGATGCTTGTAGGCCTCCAGAGCTAGATCTAGAGATATTTGGGGGAGCGTGTGGTAGCAGGAATTGAATTGAACCCTGGTCAGACTCAGACCTAGCTAGGCATGTGCCCTAACCTGTGTGTTATCTTTTTTGTTTATTTCTGAACCAGACCTGGCAATGCCCAGGGATTACTCCCTGCTCTGTGCTCAGGAATTACTCCTGGTGACCGTAGGAGTACGGGGATTGAACCCTGGTTGACCACATGCAGGGCAAACCCCCTACGGACTGTTCTCTCACTCCAGCTCCTTACCTCTATATTATTTCCTGACCCCAGAAAAACGTTTGCATATAACATTAAACTTAATTCTAGGGACTGGGACAGTAGTACTGCACGTAGAGTACTTGCCTTGAACAAGGCCAGCCTGAGTTCAATTCCCAGCACCTCATATGGCCCTCTAGCCTGCCGGGAGTGATCCCTCCAGAGTGGAGAGCCAGAAGTAATTCCTGAGCTCAACTAGGTGTGACCACCCCCAATTAAAAGAAATAAAACACTTCACTCTGAAACCAGAAATCGAGGAAATTTTTATACAGCCTTCGTCATAGTAACAAAAAAATTACATACACACAAGTGTCCACCAACAAATAGACTCTCATGGATTATTACACAATTAAGAGGAAAGAATTTCTGATAAGAATAATAGCATGCATATATCTCAAAACATGTTGATTGGAAGAATCCAAATAGATAATCATTAAATATTGCATTATCTTATTTTTATAACTTTCTGAAACTGACAAAACTATATGAGATATAGTGAAGTAAGAGTGGTTCAAATTCAGGGGATGGAGTTATTATGCAGCAGGTAGGGTGCTTGCCTTGAATGCTGTCGATCTGGGTTTGATCCCCGACATCCTTATGAGCACCATCCATTTGAGCACCACCAAGAGCAATTCCTCAGTGCAGATCCAGGAGTAACCTCTGCGCATCACCAGGTGTGACCCCAAAACAAACAAAAGTTGGGGGCTGGAGCAATAGCACAGCAGGCAGGGCGCTTGCCTTGCACACGGCCAACCCGAGTTTGATTCCCAGCATCCCATATGGTCCCCTGAGCATCGCCAGCTGTAATTCCTGAATGCAGAGCCAGGAGTAACTCCTGTGCATTGCCAAATGTGACCCCCCCCAAAAAAAACAGTAGCCCAAATTCGTAACTGTCATCCTCACTGTAAAGATTTCTTTTCCCATTCCTTTGTATTTGGACTGGCCTTGTGATTACTGTGATCTGTAGAATACAGCAAAAGTGATGCTGTGTCATTTGGGGAGATCAGACTGGCAGCCCCCACTACCACTTTCTTGACCGGGAGCTTTGCTAGGACTGTTCGATACCTCATTTTATTTCCACATGGCTGTCTGCACTCCCAAGGAAGTGGATCTAAATCTAGGAAGGAGACAATATTGAGTAAGTGATGTGTGGGTTACAATGCATTAGCTAGTCTTTTTTAACTTGCTATAGTATATAGGTGTATCTTGAATCTCTGTTCTCTGTTATTTGCTTCCCTCTCTTTCCACCTCTCCCTCTCTCTCTTTCTCCCTCTCCCTCTCCCTATCTCTCCCTCTCCTTCTCTCCCTCTTCTTCCCCCCCTTCCCCCTCACTTTGGCAGTTGCTAAGCCTCACCAAAGAGCATGGATATGACCATTTCTTTCTCTACAAAAGTTAAATTGTTTTTTTTTTGGGTCACACCCAGCAATGCACAAGGGTCACTCCTGACTCATGCACTCAGGAATCACCCCTGGCGGTGCTCAGGGGACCATATGGGATGCTGGAATTTGAACCCGGGTCGGCCGCGTGCAAGGCAAACGCCCTACCCGCTGTGCTATCACTCCGGCCCCTACAAAAGTTAAATTTTATCAAAAATATTGTATTGGAGGAGAGATGCTACAGAAGTAAAGTAGTCTCCCTGCATACTGCCAACCCCAGTTCAATCCCCAGCACCACATCTGGTCCCAAAACCACCACCAAAAATGATCCCAGAGCACAGAGCCAGAGCCAGTAGTAAGGCCTGAGCACTGCCAGGTGTGGTTTAAACTGCCCCTCCCCAACCCCCCCATACAAAGTGTTTACTAAGAATTAAGGACTCTGTATTAATACATAAGGTTAATACAAGCACTTACAAAATCATCCACAGATTTTCAGAGTATGGGGCAGTGTGTGTGTGTGTGTGTGTGTGTGTGTGTGTGTGTGTGTGTGTGTGTGTGTGTGTGTGTGTAGGCAAAGGGCCTACCTAGTACACCGGGGCAGGGCACTTGCCTTATTCTCAGCTGACTCAAGTTCAATCATCAGCACCCCATGAGGTTACTGGGTCCTGCCAGAAGTGATCCCTGAGCACAGAGCCAGAAATTAGCCCCGAGAATTGCATAGTGTTCTCCCTACCCTACCCCACCCCCACCAAAAAAAAAAAAATCCAGTCAGGAAGGTGGTTCAGCAGTCTAGTACACGTCTCAGTATCGTGCATGTGTGAGGCCCTAGCACCACAAAACAAAACAAAATTTAACTCTTCACCTCTTCCTCCCCTTAGGCCCTGGTAACAAAAAAGAAAACAGAGGAAAGTAAGGAAAGAATGAACAAGTGAGTGAACACAGTCCATGTACCCCAGAGAACAAAGAACCAACAAAACGGTGGAAGAATTAAGTTGGTTTAGAAAGAAATAGAGTAAAAAAATTTTTTCTTAGATATGATGGGAATCTTACTATATTTCATTTTGTTTTGTTTTTGTTTTGGGGCCATATTTTATTTTGTTTTGTGTTTGTCTTTGCAGAGGTGCTCAGGGCTTACTGCTGGCCTTGTCTTCAGGTATCACTCCTGTTTCTCTGTTTAGGGACCACTTGTGGTGGTGCTCAGAGTACTATATGTACTGCCAGGGATCAAACCAGGGGTGGCCACAGGTAAAGCAAGAGCCTTAACTCCTATAAAATCTCTCCAGCTTTGGGGCTGGAGTGATAGCACAGCGGGCAGGGCGTTTGCCTTGTACGCGGCCAACCCAGGTTCGATTCCCAGCATCCCATATGGTCCTCTGAGCACCGCCAGGAGTGGTTCCTGAGTGCAGAGGCAGGAGTAACCCCAGTGCATCGCCAGGTGTGACCCAAAAAGAAAAAAAAAATCTCTCCAGCTTTGGGAGACTTTTTTTTCTCTTTTTTGGGTCACATCCGGCAATGCACCAGGGTTACTCCTGCCTCTGCACTCAGGAATTATTCCTAGCGGTGCTCAGGGGACCATATGGGATGCTGGGAATCGAACCCAGGTCGGCCGCATGCAAGGCAAACGCCCTACCTGCTGTACTATCACTCTAGCCCATACATATATGTGTGTGTGTGTGTGTGTATATATACATATATATATATTCAACTATATAGAGAAATAGCCTTGTTCTCATGAGGTGACAGACATAAATAATTCTATCTGTAATTACATAATTGCTATTTATAATAAAAGGTCATATGAAGATCATATTCTTCTGGAAGCATAGTAGGAGGAATTGACTTGCTTGATGAAGCTAATGCCGAGCACTGAAGAATAGAGGTTTACCAGGGGATGAGAGTGCAAAGGTTCAAGACTAAAGGACCTTTCAGGAAACGGAAAAGCCCGTAACACAGTTACAGAACACAGATTAGTGGTTGCCATGGTCTAATGGAGGACAAGGGGGAAAGTGAGGGCCTGTTAATGGGTTGAGAGTTTCTTTCTGAGCTGATAAAAATGTTCTGGAATGAGATCGCAGCAATGGTTACACAACCTTGTGAATACACTAAATTCCATTGCACTGTAGCATTCCACTGGCATTGTATGTAATCCACTGGATTGTGTGCCTTGAAAGAGTGCATTTTGTAGTTGATCAATTATCTCAATTTTTTAGGGGGGACCCACACCCAGCAGTGCTCAGGGCTTATTCCTGTCTCTGTACTCCAGGATCAGTCCTATTGTGCTCTGGAGACCACATGGGATGCTGGGGATCAAACCTGGGTTGGCTGCATGCCAGGAAAATGCCCTACCCACTGTACTATCTCTCTGGCCCCAATATCTCTATTTTTAAAGCAGAAAAAATTACCATAAAGATAAAGATGAATTCAAGTAAAACACCACCAATATATATATATTAAAAAAAAAGTCTACATCAGGGTTTAAGATGCTTGTCTTGTATGCAACCTGACCCTAATTTGATCCCAAGAACTGCATAGGGTCCCCTGAGCACCTCCAGGAGTGACCCCTGAGCATAGAACCTAGAATAGCCCTTGAGAACTGCTGGTTGTAATCCATTCCTATTCTTCACACATACACACACACACACTCACACACACACACACACACACACACACACACAGAGCCTTCATCAGGACTAGAGATGTGATTCAATAGTAAATCACCCACCTTGTATGTGTGAGGCCCTAAATTCAATACCAGCACCACAGAAAGAAAGCGGAAGTGCGGGATGGGGGGAAGCTATAGTACCTTCAAGACACAAAAAGCTCAGTGTGGGCCTGGAGAGGTTGTTAAGCCAGTAGGGAAACCTGCATTGCATCAACCCAGGGTCAATCCTCAGCATTCCATAAGGTCTCCTGAGTACAGCAAGAAGTGATTCCTGAGTGCAGAGCCAGTAAGCCCTGAGCACCACCAGGTGTGGCCCAAAACCAAAAATGTCAAAAACAACAACAATTAGAAGCTCAATATGCTCAAATTAAGAGTGAGGGCACTCTGGTGGGGGGTGTGGTAATGAAACAATGTATGCAAGTACAGTGCATGATGAGGCTGAGGGGTGAAGGGGTGAATTCAAAGACTAGAGAAATGGTACAGGGGTCCAGACACTTCCTTACATGCAGCTAACCCAGATCTGAACCCACCCCCACGCACTACCCCCACAGTGCATACGGTCCCTTAGCACCACTAGGAGTAATCCCTGAACACAGAGCCAGGAGTAAAGCCCCGAGTACAGCCTGGTAAGGCCCAAACCCCCTCCCTGAAAAGGGAAGGATGAATCCAGAGAATGATAAGTCACACGTACAGAGATCAGAGTAAGACCTGAGACACAGACCAAAGAAAATAGAAGTAGAGAGCCTGAGAGATAGTACGATGGATAAAGGTCTTGGCTTGCATGCATAAAACCCACATTCAATCCCCCGGCACCCCATAAGGTCCCCTGGACCTCATCGGAAGTGATGCCTGAGCACAGAGCTAGGAATTTTCCAAGTATGGCCCCAAAATAAAACAACAAAAACACAGATCCAAAGGTTGTACTTTGGCCTTCCTTCATGGCCACAGCTGAGGAGCAGAGAAAAAGGAGGCCAGAACCGGCATCTGACAGCGAGGACAGGAGGAGTCACCACACGCCCGCTGACACCCAGGCGCTGAGGGGAGGGTTCCTCCCTGCAGAGCTCAGGCACAATGCTGACCAGCGCAAAGAGCCTCATGAGAACAGAATGCAAGGAAAGCCCTGGGAATGTGGAAGCGGATGAGCGGATGAGCGAAGCCAGGGCCGTGGGAGAGGGGGCGGGGTGTGCGGGCAGCAGCAGATGGCAGAGGAGTGAGGAGAGGATGAGTCACTGAGACATGGAAGCCCTTGGCATCTGGCAGTGAAAGGAGGATGGAGGACAGGACAGGCACTGAAGGAGAGCAGGTCCCAGAGGCCTTCTTCCAGCAAGACCTGAGGAGGTGTGAGAGCAGGAAGGGAAGCCAAAGAGAGGAGGCTACTTATGAAGGGAGAGGGAAAAGATTCCACCAGCCAGAGCTCCCCTAAGGAGGGAGGGAAGGAGGAATGAAGACACAGGAGGGGAGCACAGGCTGAGGAAATGCGCCCTGGCTTTCACTCAAGGAAGATGGGGAGGAAGCAGTGAATGATGACACGATACTCTCCAGGTGCATGGGGAGTTTGGATTGTAGAGCACAAGTCCTTGGCCACCTCAGTCCTGTCAAGAACTAACGGGGGCGGGGGGCCCCGGAGCGATAGTACAGTGAGTAGGTTGTTTGCCTTGAACGCAGTTGACCCAGGTTCAATTCCTGGCATCCCATATGGTCCTCCAAGCACAGCCAGAAGTAATTCCTGAGTGCAGAGCCAGGAGTAGCCCTGAGTATCGCTGGGTATGACCCAAAAAGAAGAGAAAAAAAAAAGAGAGAGAGAGAGAGAGAGAGCTAACAGGGCCTAGAGCAGGAAAGATAGCGCAGGGTAGGGTGCTTGTTCTGCAAGCAGTGGACCCAGGTTCAATCCCTGGCATCCCATATGGTCCACCAAGCATTGCCGGGAGTGATTCCTGGCATGCAGAGCCAGGAGTGACTCCTGAGCATCACCAGGTGGGATGCTAAAACAAAAACAAAAAAGAGGTAATACATTCTAAGTTCTCTACCATGCTACAAGCCAATTCTTAGGT
Organism: Sorex araneus; assembly: GCF_027595985.1. Taxonomy (NCBI): domain Eukaryota; kingdom Metazoa; phylum Chordata; class Mammalia; order Eulipotyphla; family Soricidae; genus Sorex; species Sorex araneus. The sequence goes on along the minus strand of NC_073304.1, from coordinate 87,044,835 downwards.
TTCCACTCCTCTTATCCTCACAACTGCTGAGCACAGAGCCAGGAAGAATCCCTGAGCACTGTTAGGTGTGTCCCACCCCTCCCCCTGCCAAAAAAAAAAAAGCTGACTTAGGATATAGATAGGGGTTTCTGAGGAGAGAGAGATCCGACAGGATTCAAAGAGGAAGTAAATGGAAAGGAAGGAAAGGGGAAGACGGGGTCTTGATGAACAGAGGTAAATTTTGAGTAGACAGGATGCAAACCCAGCTACTGAGAGACAAAGAAAGAGACAGAGACAGATAGAGACAGAGAGACAGAGACAGAGACAGAGACAGAGAGCTTCCTGAGCTGCAGGATAGAAACTCCGGCTTGAAGAGTTCACCACTGTAATTTTCACTCAGTCTTCAGGCAGGTCGCAAGTAAGGGGCGGTTTCCACCCTTTCTTCTTAGTTCCTGGGGTGGGGTCTGCCCATTGGGTAGGACTCATTTAAAATGGCAGAGAATCATGTTGGCTGTAGAGATAGGATCTTCGGCTAGGCACACATCCAGCTCTAGAAAAGAAACTTTTGGAGGGGGGAAGGGGGTTTGGGCCACACCTGGCTCCATGTTCAGGGATCACTCCTGGCAGATTTGGGGTGTGGGGGGTGGAGGGTCACATACAGTGCCAGGGATCAAACCAGGGTCAGCTGTGTGCAAGACAAGAGCCTTCCCTGGTGTGCTATCCATCCAGCCCTACCACGGAACCGTCGGAAGTTTGCACTTTATGTGAGCTCGAGCACCAAAGCCTCAGTAGACCCTGAGAGCTAGAATCTCCACAGGCCCTCGGTTGCAAAGAAGATTTTCTAACTTAGAGCAACTTCAAGAGAAAGAAAGGACTGCCTCCAGAGAGAGAGAACAGAGATTGAGGCTCTAGCCTTGCATAAGGCTGATCCCAGTTCAACCTCCACCATCATATATGAGCCCCGCCAAGAGTGATCCCTGACACAGATCCAGAAGTCAGGACTGAAATTGTCAGCTATGAACCAATCCCACTCCCCTCATATACACACAAATTAAATTAAAACAGAGATTCAGGGACACAGCTCAAAGGAGTGGCATGTTAGATTCCCAGAGATGCATATGCCCTCCAGCACCATTAGGAGAGGCCCTGGTGGACCCCAAGCACCACTGAAGGGGCAAAAAATTTTTAAAGGGGAGAGGCTGGAGAGAAAATACAACAGGTTAAGACATTTGTCTTGCACACAGACAACCCAGGTTCAATCCCTGGAACCACATATGATCCCCGAGTCCCACCAGGAGTGGTTCCTGAGCGTAGAGCCAGGAGTAAGTTTCATACCTCTAGGTGTGGGCCCCCCCCAAAAATAATAAACATATAAATAGTAAGAGGATATCTAAGACTGTCCCTATATTTATTGTCACAGGTAACAAGATTTGGTTTCCAAAACCAAATTTTAGTTTACTAAAAACTTTGTATATGTTCCAAAATAATTTACATCACCAAGGAAACAAGAATTTACAAGAAGCCAAACTGTCTCTTTCTCTATTCTCTTCCTCAAATATCACTGGTGTGTTGGCAAAGATTTGAGAGGCATGAGAACAGCAATGCAGCAACCCTAAAAAGCCAAAAACCTCCTCATATAGAGACATCAATCAAAAAATGCCACAGCCCAAATTTTACTTCACAGAGAGGCAAACAAGACTGAGAATAGCTTCTAGGCGCAATTACATCATGGATATTACTTCCTGCAGTAAAATGTATTGGTGTTTTTTTTGGACATCGAGACATTAGGAAAAACACTGAACTTTTTAATAATAATTCCCTTGAGGGAGGAACATACATACAATCGCTAGCACCGCTCCCTAGCACATGCAGAGCGAGGTTTCATGATGCAAAAGACTAGGCAATCGTATCACAGTCAAAACAGGCCTGGGTACTCAGCTGGATCACCAACTGGGAATAAAACCCAGATGCAAAGATGCAGAGCCCATCGTTCCTGAGATGTGAACAAAGCACAAATGCAGAGGAACGGAACTGGGTTTAGGTCTGTGTCGTGTGAATCCACCCGCAAAGTCCTAGGGATCGGCTCCTGCAATGGGAGGAGACTGTCATCACCTCTCCTGCGGTTGCCCCGTGTGCCACAGGAATCAGTTCTGTTCTGGAAGTGTGTTTGGATATGCTGTCCCCCTTGGCTCCTTCCCATTCCAAGAAACAAACTCTCGGCTCAGGAATACGCATTTGCGATGGGAGAAGGCACTAGAGAGAGCCTTGCCCTGTGAAGCAAGTCTGCCCTGGGCATCTTCACCCAGGCAGGCAGGCTCTCTGCCTCCTCCTGGTGGAGGTGCAAACTAATTCCTAATAGGAAGGTGGGAATGCAGCGATCCCCCAGGGGGTCCCTGCAGAAGGACCGATGGGGTGCCCTGTTCCTGTGCCATTTGCTTAAAGGCTTCACAGGGGAGACGAACGGCCATCCGCATGCTTTGCTGGGAAGAAAGGCTTCAGTTTTATGACCTGAGCTGGGTGACAGCGTGGGAAAGAGCCATACAGCACCCAGTCCCAGACGTGAATGCAGACTCCTAGAGCCGGGCCAGGAAGGCTTCCCCCATGACGCACACAGTCCTTGCGACACCTCCCAGAGGAGCCAGCAGTGCCTTGACCTAGGACAAGGACGGTAGCTTCAGCTCCTATTTCCCGTGGAGCTAGCCTGTAGCAGCCCCACGTGCAAGTCAGTGGAGACCAAGGAGGAAGAGTGATCACACCTTCCGGCCATAAGCCATCAGAATGAGTATCTGTTCCAGAAAGTTCTACATCACCCTGAAATCCTCCACCTCCCCTCGCAGCAGATGCCCAAGGACTGTAAAAGTCTGTCTTTCTCCCAATTCTTTTGACCCTTGGCAATGCTCAGGGATCAGACCCAGGCCTCTCACATGCAAAGCATGTGCTTCCGCCCTTTTAGCCATCTCCCTTCCCCCTGTTATTTATTTCTATGGAATTTTCTAATTCTTTCACACACAGTATTTACAGTCGGTCCAGAGGTCTGGAGACCAAGCAGACTCCTTCTAAATGGATATGTGGAGCTTGAATCTATAACTCCTGGAGGTTTGGGCTCTAGAATACCTGCTTATCTAAGTTGAATAGGCGTGGCTAGGATAGAGTTCAGTGCTAAAAACATGTCACGTTTATATAATGCTCTGGGTTTGATCCCCAGCACCGCCCCCCACACACAGGAAATCATCTTTTTTTGACTTTTGGCTCTTGGGCCGTACCTGGCTGTGCTCAGTCTTATTCCTGGCTCTGTGCTCAGGGATCACTCCATGGGGCTCGGGGATCCAACCTGGGTCAGCCGAGTGCAAGGCTTGTGCCCTACCTGCTGTATTATCTCTTCAGCCTCTTCGCTTTTGCTTTTTTTTTTTTTTCAAAATCAACATTTAAAAAAAAAAAAAGGTAAATGGAGGGCTAGCCTGCTTGTGTGCTGTAAATATGCAATGTGGATCACTGACCAGAGAGTAAAATCCAAGCCCCACAGAGCCGACTGGCTTCATGGCCAGCTCAGAGAACCAGCAGTTCTCCAAGTTCTCATTAAGCTGTTCTACTGTCCTAGGAGATCTGGAGATTCCAAAGACAAATCTTTACCAACTCTCCAATTCAGGGGTGTAACCCTGTGTATTGAGAAAAGCTATTTTCATCGTAGGTTACAATCATCACGGAAAACACTCCTAAACACTTCGCAGCATGCAAAGCACTTTCATAAACAAGAGATGATTTGATCTTTGCAGTATTCTGGTGAAAATGTTAAAGGAAGTTTTCTAAGCTCTATTACATAGAGATAAAGAAGACTCTGGGGGCTGGAGTGATAGCACAGAGGGTAGGGCATTTGCCTTGCACGCGACCTGGGTTCGATTCTCAGCATCCCATATGGTCCCCTGAGCACCGCTAGAGTAATTCCTGAGTGCAAAGACAGGCGTGACCCCTGTGCATTGCCAGGTGTGACCCAAAAAGCAAAAAATAAAGAAGAAGAAGATTCTGAAAGGCTTTGTGACTTATGCAGGGCCAGGATGGCCACAAAAGAATGGAAAAGAAAGGGGTGGGGAGAACAAAACCACAAAACACCATTAAGCAGAATGAGAAGAGAGCCAAGAAAAGAGAAGTGAAGCATCACCATCAGAGGTGCTGATGTCTGGGGGCGGAGCTGGATGGTGCCTTCTGCCAGTATGTGTGCATGTGCGGGGATGGGTCCCAGAACCCTCTGCCCACTCTCCCCAACTTTGAACTCCCCAAACTGTGCTGCAGAGAAACAAGAAGTGAGCCCCTGAGTCGTCCCAGGAATGATGACTGCGGAAACACCAGGCTCTGCTCTTCATTAAAACCCTGCACGTCCTTATGCATATTTGATGGGTCACAATGAAAAGTTAACCAGGCACTGGGGTTAATTTTATCATGAAAAATAAAACATAAAACGGAAAGAAGAAAAAAAAAGTACCCCACAGTGTTTGCAGAAAATACCTCGTAATAAATAGCAAGTACAAAAATGAAAACATACCATGAGCAGAAGAAGCCTTTCTGCCTCTCCCGCCCACCCGCGCTCTCCCAGTCTTCCTGCTCCTGCGGCTGCGGGTGCTGCTGGCCTTTTTCTCCTCCCTCAGCATCACTCACTTCCTCTCCCTTTTCTGCATGAGTCTTTCTCTCCCTACTCCCCCTCACTGTTTTTCTTCCTCAGTTCTTGGAAAAAGCAAACCACCCTTCTGGAAGGGCCACGAGGCTCAGGCTGTGGCTAAAGTGCCTGGTGTGGGGCCACCTCTTGGGAACCTCACTAGCAGCCGTGGGTCTCCCACCTGGGCAGGAGTCTCCCTGCTGTCCGGCTGGCAGCAATGACAGTGAGTCCAGATGGTCTCAGAAAAAATCTCCGGCCTAGGGATAGGAAGACAGAATTGGTTCCAAGCCTCTGAATTTGTTGAATTTCTATTTATGAGCTCCGGGTTAGATTGAACCGTCAGACCCTTGAGATCTAAAATGTAACTAATGGGGGCTGGAGCAATAGCACAGCAGGTAGGCGTTTACCTTGCACGCGGCTGACCCCGGGTTTGATTCCCAGTATCCCATATGGTCCTCTGAGCACTGAGTAATTCCTGAGTGCAAAGTCAGGAAGTAACCCCTGTGCATTGCCGAGTGTGACCCAAAAAGAAAAAAAAAACAAAAAACTAAAATGTAACAAAGGCCACAAGGAATCCAGGGGCCTGGAGCTCTCCTGGATTGTGCCAGGGACCGAATGTCAGAATGGAAGAGGCACAGGTCACTACTGAGAGTGGGGATGGACAGCTTTAGTTCAGAAAATTCTTGCTGCAGGGGACTGGAGAGAGTATAGAGGGTAGGGTGCTTGACTTGCGCTTGGCTGACCTGGGTTTGATCCCATCCCGGCATTTCCATATTGTGTCCTCCCTCCCCCCCCCAACTCCGTGAACTGCCAGTAGTAATTCCTGAGTGCAGAGCCAGGAATAACCCCTGAGCATTGCCGGGTGTGGCCGCAAAACAAAACAAAACAAAACAAAATGAATTTAAAGTTCTTGATACAAAGGAAATTGCTGCCACGGTCCCTTGGAAGGGACAGTGCCTGCTGGGTCACAATCCCCTACTCCTGCGTGGCACCAAAGGATGGATCTGAGGAACCGGCACATGTGCACACCCACTTCTGCATGAGAAAGAGGTCCCCCTGCTCTACCAGGAACTCACTATATCCTCATCAACCTTGGGTTTGGAATATTACAAAAGAGGGGTCCAGCCACAGCTCTGAGGGCTGGAGTATGTACTTAGCACACCAGAGCCCCAGCTTCCATGCTTGGCACTGCATGGTGCCTCATGCCCCATATGGCCCCAAATCAAAAATATATATCACTGTATCACTGTCATCTCATTGCTCATTGAAGTTACTGGTGTCTCAAGCGGGCACCAGTAACTTCTCCATTGTGAGACTTGTTACTGTTTTTGGCATAGCAAATACGCCACGGGTAGAGCAGCGGGTAGGGTGTTCGCCTTGCATGGGGCAGACCCGGGTTCAATTCCTCCACCCCTCTCGGAGAGCCCGACAAGCTACCAAGAGTATCTTGCCCGCATGGCAAAAAAATATATATGTACAAATATATATATATAGAGAGAGAGAGAGAGAGCCAGTGGTAAGGCATATAGTCACATGTTTGAGGCTTTGGGTTTAATGTCCAGCATGCTTGCAGAAGTGTACACATACATACATACACACACACACACACACACACACACACACACACACACACACACACACAATCATGTAGTCTTCAGTCTTCACCTAGGATTTGTCTTCAAGATGGGGTGGGAGCTGGAGACAGGCTATTTCCAGTCAGCAAGGTAACAAATGTTTGGGGTTTTGTTTGTTCGTTTGGGGGCCACACCCAGCTGTGCTCTGCTCTCAGGGATCACACTTGGCATACTCAGGGAACCATAGGGGATGTTGAGAATCAAACCCAGGTCAGCTAAGTGCAAGGCAAGGGCAGAGCACTGTGCTTTGCAGGCAGAAAGCCCAGGTCAGTCCTCAGCACCCCCTATGGGAACGCCCAGGCAACAACCCTCCCAGCAGCGACCCCTGAGCACTGAGACAGAAGCAGCCACGCAGCAGTGCTGAGTGTGGCCCCCAAAGACAAAATGAGCAAGTGCCTTCCCCACTGTCCTATCGCTCCAGCCCCATGATGTAAGAGACCTTGATAAGCCCAGCCAAGGACAAAGGAAGCTCTGTTCCTACAGAAGTCTGAGGCAATCCAGGCACGAAGACCCAGACAAGAAACAGAAGCCTAACACAGCCCCGACTCAGCTCAAACCCAAACAGAACAGAACAGCAGGCAGCCAGGCAGCAAGGGACGGTGAGCGAGGAGCTAGGGGGAAACCCGGGCTTGCCAGGACTGGAGCTGACAGGGCAAGGAGCAGAAGCAAAGCAGGTCACTCTGGGCGAGTCTTCCTGGGGCTTTGGCGTGCTCTGGGAAAGGTTAACAAGCTGGACACAGTAATGGGCTCAGAGAAAAAAAAAGCTAAGTAAAAAATGAGGTTTCTTTACATTCAGAATTCCCTTTGTGCCCCCCACCCCCGCCCTCCGTGTTTAATTCTCCCCTCCTCTCACATCACAGTTGCTCTTCGACTGATGCTCCAGGGGGTGGAGGATGGGGAAATGCACAGCAGGTTCCCTGGGAAGGCAGGAAAGGAGGGGGAGTGGGTGGTTAGAGTTTGTAAAGTTTCCCTGCGGCTGAAAAGCTGAACCGCTCCTCCGCAGACTGCTCTCACAGCACACCCCCCCACCCCCCACAGGGGAGAGGCGGGAAGAGCGGCAGTGGGTGGGGGTCAGCTCCCTCCATTGTCCTGTGCCGATGCCTCCCCACCCCACCTCAGTGGAAGCCTTAGGGGGTATGGTTTAAATCATCAATAGAGCAATCAAGTCTGCACTCAATCTCAGCCCATCCCAAATTCTGCTTTCTTGATCCATTTGGGCTTCTCTAAGAGACAGACTGTGTGGCCTATAAACAGCAGAGGTTTATTGCTCCAAGTTCTGGAGGCTGCAAGTCCAAGATCAGATCTGGTGTCTGGTGGGTGAGGGCTTATCTTCTGGCGCCAAGGCAGCCCCCTTCAACTGTGTCCTCAGGCAGCAGGAGCGCTGAGGGATACCCTGGAAAGGGACTCACGTGCCCCATCCACTTCCCAGGGGCCCCATCACCAAATACTTTAGGGATTAGGCTTGAACATATGAATTGGGGGTGGGGTGGGGGCCATACTCCTCTTTAGGGATCTTCACTTATGCTCAAAATCACTTTAGCACCACTTACTGGGAGAGAGCAAGCTCCAAGTTAAATCTCTTCTACAAAATTAGAAAGATTCTTTTTTTTTTTTTTTTTTTTTGTGTCACACCCAGCAATGCACAGGGGTCACTCCTGGCTCATGCACTCAGGAATCACCCCTGGCGGTGCTCAGGGGACCATATGGGATGCTGGGATTTGAACCCGGGTCGGCCGCATGCAAGGCAAACGCCCTACCCGCTGTGCTATCACTCCAGCCCCCAAAATTAGAAAGATTCTTTTGTTTGGGTTTTTGTTTTGTTTTGTTTGAAGCCACATTCCCAGCTCTATGCTCAGGGATCACTCCTGGCAGGCTTTAGTCTGCCTCCTGCAAGGCAAGTGTTTTTTGTTTTTTTTGTTTTTTTTTTTTTTGCTTTTTGGGTCACACCCTGCGATGCACAGGGGTCACTCCTGGCTCATGCACTCAGGAATCACCCCTGGCGGTGCTCAAGGGACCATATGGGATGCTGGGATTTGAACCCGGGTCAGCCGCATGCAAGGCAAACGCCCTACCCGCTGTGCTATATCGCTCCAGCCCCAGCAAGGCAAGTGTTTTAACCCTTGTACTATCTCTGACTTCTAGAAGGATTATTGTATATATATATAAAAAAAAAGGTAGCAGTCTTGTCCTAGATTTATTAGTTCAGTTTGTTAACAAGCAGTCATTCCATCTCAACCAAGACTATATTAGTTCTCAATAGCTACTGTAAAAAGTATGACAATTTTTAGGGTTTAAAACAACACACTTAGGCTGGAGCGATAGTACAGCGGGTCCGGCATTTCCCTTGCACAAGGCCCATCCGGGTTCAATCCCCAGTTTCCCATATGGTCCCTGGAGCACCACCAGGAGTAATTCCTGAGTGCAGAGCTGGGAGTAACCCCTGAGCATCGCTGGGTGTGACCCAAAAAGCAAAAAATAAATAAAATAAAATAAAACAACACACTTTGGAGTTGGAGAGATAGTACAGTGGATAAGGCACTTGCCTTGCTCACAGTCAATCCGGGTTCAATACCCTAGCACTGTATAGGGTCCCCCAAGCACCTCCAGGAATGAGTCCTGAGCATAGAGCCAGGAGTTAGTATTGAGCATCTCCAGGTTTGGCTCCAAAACCAAAAGAAAAAAAAATTAAATAAAGGACACTTGATATGCGTGTATGCGTACACAACTTTTTGTTCTGGAGGTCAGAAGTCCAAAGTGAGGCTCGGTGGGCTAAAATCAGGGCACCGGGACCAGGGCTGTGGCTTAAATGGTAGAACACATGCTTTAGCATATGTAAGGCTGTCAGTTTGATCCTCCACACTGCATGGTTTCCCAAAGCACTATGCCTATGCTCCTTAAAAAATAAATAAAACAAAATAAAGATAGTGGCAGAGGGGCCAGAGCAATAGTACAGTGGGTAGATCTCAAGTTCAATGAATTCAATCCCAGCACCCCATATGAACTCCTGAACACACCAGGAGTAATCCCTGAGCACCACTAGGTATGCCCCCCCCCCATACAAACAAGCAACCAAAAAAGGGGCAGAGTATTTTCTTTGAGTTTCCAAAGGAGAAATCCAATTCCTGTTTTTCTCTAGTTTCTAGAGATCACTCACGTTCTGTTGTTCATGGTCCCGTCCACCTTCAAATCTACACCCAGCAGTGCTGGGGGTCCTTCTCATATCATCTCTAAGTTCCCTGTCTGAACAACCTTCTTGATTCTGTGACGCTCACTTGATAATCCAGAGTACCCCTTCTCCTAGTTAATTGACTAGCAAATTAGTGAGTGTGCCCTGACTCCAAGAAAGGGGCCTGACCACCACCTGCCATGACAGCGCCAACCCTCCACTTGCAAACCTCTCTGGCAAGTTGTCCTTGCCGCCTTCAGTTCCAACCCCCCCTCCCACCCTTCCTGTAGGTTCGAATAATGCTGGGGACCACTTCCTGTGGGAATCTTCAGTCTGTCACAGGGCACCCCGTGTTCTGGATCCCCTTCTTTTACTAAAAACAAAATACTTTGAGAGTGGGAGCCCTTTCTCACTCATATTGTTTGTTTTGGGGGCCACACTCAGCACTGCTGAGTGGATACTCCTGGTCTCAGTGCTCAGGGGTTACTGCTGGTAGGGTTGTTGCTTGGGTATTCCCACAGGTGGTGCTGGAGACTGAAATGGGCGTCCTGCACACAAAGCACAGTGCTCCGCCCTGGCCAGCTCTCTCCCTCCCTCTCATTCATTTCCATATCCTCACAGCAGCTAGTTGGCTCATAGTGCATTGTGCATTCAAAACTGTTTCTGCGATACTTTGATTCAAGATGACTCTGTGAGTTTGCCCTTTAGACACCCCCTCTGCTTGCGGTACATAGCTACCACAGATATCACTGTAGCACTGTCATCCTGCTGTTCATCAATTTGCTCGAGTGGGCGCCAGTAACGTCTCCATTCGTCCTAGCCCTGAGATTTTAGCAGCCTCTCTTTACTAGCCACCACAGCTAAAACACAGAAAACACAAAATGATAGTACAGCACTCAAAAACAAGATGAAGGGCTGGAGTGATAGCACAGCGGGTAGGGCGTTTGTCTTGCATGCGGCCAATCCGGGTTCAATTCCCAACTTCCCATATGGTCCCCTGAGCACCGCCAGGAGTAATTCCTGAGTGCAGAGCCAGGAATAACTCCTGTGCATAGCCAGGTGTGACCCAAAAAGCCAAAAAAAAAAAACAAGATGATTATCTCTGTGGCCTTGGACTACATGGAAACATAAAGTCATGTGCAAGTCCAAAGCAGCAGGGGCCCAGGGGAGCCTCCTTCAGAGCAGTAGAAGGGAGAATCAGGCTCAGGGCTTGAGGTGAGTTAAGACAGTTTCCCCACTAGGGAAACGTCACTGACAGTGCAGCTGCCACCTGCCAGGGATCTAGTCTGTGATAATTATAAAGAGATTTTTTATTAAAACAGAGATTCCCAAACTGACCTCTTCAGAAAAAGCATCATTCAGCAATCCCTGGAAATCTGCCCTCTTTAAGTAAACAAATGGAAAGTGTTCTGAGTTCGATCCCTGGCACAGCCTGAAACAACCCCTGAGCACCAGACTATAGTAGCACACTAGTGTGGTTTGAATACTTTCTTTGGGGGACCACATTCAGTGATGCTCCAGGGTTACTCCTGGCTCTGCACTCAGGAATTATTCCTGGCAGGCTCAGGGGACCCTGTGAGGTACTGGGGATCAAATCTGAGTCAGCAGTATGCAAGGCAAGAGTCCTACCCACTGTATTATTTCCCTGAATCCTGAACACTTTTCTTTTTTTTTTTGCTTTTTGGGGTCACACCTGGCAATGCACAGGGGTTACTCCTGGCTCTGCACTCAGGAATTACTCCTGGCGGTGCTCAGGGGAACATATGGGGTGCTGGGGATTGAACCCGGGTCAGCCGCGTGCAAGGCAAACGCCCTACCCGCTGTGCTATCGCTCCAGCCCCTCCTGAACACTTTTTTAAAAAAATGAATATTTTTCTTATCTTGTCTTTCCACCAATAACATTTCAATAGACCTGAGGGCCAAAACGTTACTCTGAACCCACAAATTCAAGCAGGCAAGAATGAATGGATAATTCCATCCATTCTAGCAGATGTCTTGGATCCGAATGTGTACAGAAGTAGGTCTGTGTGTTAGTGACCCTAAAGGCAAGAGAAGTCCCAGTCACCAACTCCACCCAGAAACCAGGAGGGGGTCCTGCAGAGCCCAAATCACCAATAAGGGCACGGATTCCCCAAGGATATAAAAGTTCTCATAGCAATACAGCTGGCCACAATCTCTTAGCACAACAAAGAAACTTCCAAGATAAAGCAAGACAGAGGAAAAACCTGCTGGGGAAAAAAAACAACTGAGGGAAAAGTAGAGAGAAAATCCAAATAAATGTAAGGTAGTGAAGCAAAGTGACCGGTTTCAGAAAAGAGGAGATCATGAATAGATATATTTGGGGGCCTACACCCGTTGGTATTCAGGGATAACTCCTGGTGATGCTCAGGGGACCATATGCAGCGCTGGGGATCAAACCAGGGTCAGTTCATTCAAGCGCTTTAATCTTCATGTTATCTCTCCTATATATATCTATATGTAGATATGTATACACATATATGTACATATACATTTAACTCACCATGTAAATAGAGCTAAAGAGGAAGTGCTCCTTACTCTGGGACTGGAAACAATATATTGCAAAGGTATGCCATGGATCTGGGAAAATTAATTCAGAATTGTCAATACAGAAACAGTGTCTATTGAAAGCACTACAATTGAAATAAAAACTTTTACTGGCATTCAAGGGAAAAAAAGTCACTTATAAGAGAAAAAATTATATTATTATCATAATTTTTGTTAATACCGTACCCAGAAAGCAATGGAATACCATATTTAAGACACTCGAAAGAAAATGTGAACCACAGATTTTTACATCCAGCCAAATGGATCTTCAAGTATAAAGGCTAGACAGAAACTGTTAGGTATATTGCAGAAACTCAGAGACTGCCATTTCCATAAATTCTTTCTGAAAAATCAGCCGGAGTTCCCTACAGCTAAGAAAGCTACAGAGATACAGACTTAAAACTGGCAGCTAGGGGCTGGAGAGATAGCACAGCGGGTAGGGCGTTTGCCTTGCACGAGGCCGACCCGGGTTCAAATCCCAGCATCCCATATGGTCCCCTGAGCCCGGCCAGGGGTAATTCCTGAGTGCAGAGCCAGGAGTAACCCCTGTGCATCGCCAGGTGTGACCCAAAAAGCAAAAAAAAAAAACAAAAAAAAAAAAAAACAGGCAGTTAGAACTTAGTTGTATGAGTGAACTAGCTTGGGGCACACATAACTGAACTGTCCTGTCAGTAAACATGAGGTAGCAAGAAGGAAGGGACCTCAGCTCCTCATGAAACCGAGCTGCCAACCAGTCTTAGACTAGTACCGTTCACCTCTGGAGGGCTGGCTTTCAGTTACTATAATGGGGGGGTCGCACTCACTAGCAGGTGCTCAGGGCTTACATCTGGCTCTGTGCTCAGAGGTCACTCCTGGCAGTGCTTGGGGAACCATATGTGATTCAAGGCAAGCACCCTACCAATGTTCTATCTCTCCAGACTGTTTGTCTTTTTTTTGGGGGGGGGGTCACACCCGGCGATGCACAGGGGTTACTCCTGGCTCTTCACTCAGGAATTACTCCTGGCGGTGCTCAGGGGACCATATGGGATGCTGGGAATCGAACCTGGGTCGGCCGAGTGCAAGGCAAATGCCCTATTTGCTGTGCTATCACTCCAGCCCCTTCTTTTTTTTTGAGGGGGGTCACACCCAGCGATGCACAGGAGTTACTCCTGGCTCATGCACTCAGTAATTACTTCTGGAGGTGCTCGGGGAACAATATGGGATGCTGGGAATCAAACCCAGGTCAACTGCATGCTAGGCAAGCGCCCTACCCACTGTACTATTGCTCCAGTCCCCTGTTTGTCTTCTTCTTTTTTTTTTTTTAAAGCCAATTTTAGAACCAGTGCATAATTTATTTATTTATTGTTTTTTTTTTTTCCTTTTTGGGTCACACCCAGCGATGCTCAGGGGTTACTCCTGGCTTTGCACTCAGGAATTGCTCCTGGCAGTGCTTGGGGGACCATATGGGATGCCGGGGATCGAACCCAGGTCGGCCGCGTGCAAGGCAAACGCCCTACCCGCTGTGCTATCGCTCCGGCCCCTGTTTGTCTTCTTTACAGTGAACTTTTCATATCTAATCAAGTAGTGCTGTGATAATTAAATATGCACGACAGAAAAAAAATTACCTATACCACATGTAAATCTGATTCTAAAGACCTTAGTATGAAAAGGAGACCTTTAAAATTTTAAAATTTAGGAGCCGGAGCAATAGCACAGCAGGTAGGGTGTTTGCCTTGCACGCAACCAACCCAGGTTCCATCCCCGGCATCCCATATGGTCACCCAGCACTGCCAGGAGTAATTCCTGAGTGAAGAGCCAAGAGTAACCCCTGAACATCACTGGGTGTGACCCAAAAAAGCCAAAACAAACAAACAAACAAAAAACCTTTAAAATTTATTTGGGGGGCGGATAGATAGTACAGCTTATAAGGTAGTCATTCGCCTTGCACATGGCTTACCCAGGTTTTATCCCCAGCATCACATATGACCCCTGGTGCACCGCCAGGAGTAATCCCTCAGCATCACTGGGTGTGGGGGCCCCAAGAATAAATATATATAGGACAGTCAAAGAGATAGTTGACTGGACTGAATGCAGGCTGTGCTTGCCTACAGGAGGCCCAGGTTCTATCCCAAAACCACAAGGTGCTGCAAGCGTCGCTGGGGGTGGAACTAAACTGGAAGTAGCCCCTGTGCTACGTTAGATGGAGCAAAAAATAATTTTAATATATATGCATATGTACATATGTTTATATATAAATATGTGTATGATTTGGGGGTATAAAATAAGTCACAAAATTGATAAAGTAAAATATAAGTGTATTTGAGCACATTAAAAGTTTAATTTCTGAACACAGACAAAGTGAAATGACTGCCACAACCAGAATATATCTGACTTGATAAGTGACATATGAACTCATGAATTTGAAGACAATCATCTATTAGTAATAAAGTGGACAAAGGCTATCTATAGACAAATCAAAGAATGAAAAGCACCGTGCACCATAAATATTTGCAAAGATGTCCAGATTCACTAGTAACGCGGGATATCTAAATGAAGATAGAAAAGGACTATCAATTCATCAGATTGTTAAAAATCAAAACATCTGACGATACTACTTACTAGTGAGAATGTGGTACAACAGGGACTCGAGGTTACTGCCGATGAGGAGTGTTACTCTTACAGCCACTCGAAGAGTGTGGCAATAGTTAACTGAGCTGGCAGCAAGCAGTCCTCAGACCCAGAGTGACACCACCTCTTTGGTACATAGGAGATCTATGTGAGTCTAGAGCTAAACATCCCTCTAGTAGATAAGGACATCTAAGAAGTAATGTTCAACTGTAACAGTAAAAAAAAGGTAGAAATTCAATACCCAACGATGGAGAATGGAAAATGAAGGTTGTTTCATTCAACAGAGAAACAGCAGTGTTTAGGTTGGGTTTGGGTTTTCCCAGGAGGTACCATCAGGTGTGGTCATAAAAAAAAAAAAAAAAAAAGAGGGGCTGGAGTGTTAGCACAGCGGGTGGGGCGTTTGCCTTGCACACAGCCGACCCGGGTTCGAATCCCAGCGTCCCATATGGTCCCCTGAGCACCGCCAGGAGTAATTCCTGAGTGTAGAACCAGGAGTAACCCCTGTGCATCGCCGGGTGTGACCCAAAAAGCAAAAATAAATAAATAAATAAATACTCTTAAAATATAAATAATAGGGGCTGGAGTGATAGCACAGTGGGTAGGGCGTTTGCCTTGCATGCGGCCAACCCGGGTTCGATTCCCAGCATTCCATATGGTTCCTTGAGCACCGCCAGGGGTAATTCCTGAGTGCAGAGCCAGGAGTGACCCCTGAGCATTGCTGGGTGTGACCCAAAAAGAAAAATATATATATATATAAATAATAAATAAATAAAGCATACAGAATAAAAGAGAGAGAATAAAAGCATACAGAATAAAGAGAATAAATGCCATGGTCAAATAATGAAAGAGAATGGGGCTGGAGCAATAGAACAGCGGGTAGGGCGTTTGCCTTGCACGAGGCCGACCCGGGTTCGATTCCCAGCATCTCATATGGTCCCCCAGCACCGCCAGGAGTAATTCCTGAGTGTAGAGCCAGGAGTGACCCCTGTGCATCGCCGGGTGGGACCCAAAAAGAAAAAAAAATAATGAAAGAGAAAGGGGAATGTGGCATGTTCAAATGTATCAGTAATATGCTGCTCTACACTCGGGCATTATTCCTGGCAGTGTTCAGGGGACGATACGGGGGTGCCAGGGATCAAAATCAGGTCATCAGCATGCAAGGCAAGCATCTTACCCATTGTACTATCACTCTGGATCCTTTTTTTTTTTTTTTTTGCTTTTTGGGTCACACCTGGCGATGCACAGGGGTTACACCTGGCTCTGCACTAAGGAATCACTCCTGGCAGTGCTCAGGGGACCATATGGGATTCTGGGAATCGAACCCAGGTCAGCTGCATGCAAGCAAGGCAAACATCCTACCCACTGTGCTATCACTTCCAGCCTCACCTCTGGATCCTTTTATTTCTTTTTTTGAAAAATGTCAGTAGTGGGGACTGGAAAGATAGTACAGCAGATAGGGTGCCTGCCTTATAAGTGGCAAACCCGGAGTCAATCCCTACTTGGTCCCCTGAGCACCACCAGGAGTGATTCCTGAGTGCATAGCCTGGAGTAAGCCCTGACATTGCCAGATGTGTCACAAAAACAAAAACAAAACAACAATGTCAATGGAGAGATAGTACAAGGGTTAAGGTGCTTGCCTTGTGTCCCACAGACCCTGGTTCTGTCCCGAGAACACTATCAGGGGTACTATTCTGAGTACAGATCCAGGAACAACGTCTGAATAAGACTAGAAGTGGCCCCCAAATACAAACAAACAAACAAAGGAAAGTTGGGGTTGGGACAATAATGCAATGGGCCAAATAAATGCTTTACATGTAGACGGACCATGTTTGCTCTCTGACCTCGCATGGTCCCTTAGCATGGCCGAGAGCAAGCACTGAGCAACATGCATGAGGAGCCCAAGCACCAGGGGGTGTGATTCCCAAACAAAACTAAGTTATAAAAAACATTTGAGATGAATATTCAGGGTCAGAGAGATAGTACTGGAGTTAAGCAGCCCATTCCTGTTCAATCCCCAGTTCTGCATATGGTCCCCCAAGTACGGTAGGGGAGACCCATTACCACAGGGCCGGGATCAGCATCTGAGCACAATCAGGTGTAGCTCCCAATCCAAAAATATATATGGGGGTGGGGGTGGGTGTACTGGGGAGATGTTTTATATGTCCCAGGCCCTGAATTTGAGTCCCAATACTTACATGCTCCCTCCTTCCAGATATTCCTGAAAAAAGAGACAAGTTAGTTAGGAGCTTTTGTTTTGTTTTGTTTTGTTTTGGGGGCTTCTGAATGGAGGATGTGGGTGGTGTTGAGAATCTAGTTCAGGGAT
The DNA here is from genome assembly GCF_027595985.1 of Sorex araneus. Taxonomy (NCBI): domain Eukaryota; kingdom Metazoa; phylum Chordata; class Mammalia; order Eulipotyphla; family Soricidae; genus Sorex; species Sorex araneus. The sequence continues at coordinate 87,027,913 of NC_073304.1, read as the reverse complement.
TGCGCCCAAGGATCACACGTGCAAGGCAAGTGCTTGACTACTGAGTCATGTCTTGAGACTATTTTGACCCTTAAATTTCCACATAGGTAATTGAAGATTATTCTCATCAGGTAGATTTGTGGTCATATTTTGTTTGTTTGTTTGCTTGCTTTAGGGCCATACCTGGTGATGTACAGGGGTTACTCTTGGCTCTGCACTTAGGAATCATTCCTAGCAGTGCTGAGGGGACCATATGGAGTGCTGGGAATTGAACCTGGGTCAGACACATGAAGGCAAGCACCTTATTTGCCCTATCTTTCTGGCCCCAGATTTGTAGTTGTGGTACTTATAAACAGTTAATATTAGGAAAGTCACTTCTCTGTGCCTAATTAGCAAAACTGGGAATTAGAGTCTCTACCCCAGAGAGCCTCAGAACTGCCATCCCAGTCCCTGCTCCACTCCCCATCCCTCCCTTATCCCACCTACCTACCACAGGAAATCCTGCTAGCTTCCTTTCTTCTCAAAAATCTCTAGCCTAGGGAGCTGGAGCCATAGCACAGCGGGCAGGTCATTTGCCTTGCACGTGGCCAACCCCGGTTTGGTTCCCAGCATCCCATATGGTCCTCTGAGCACCGCTAGGGGCAATTCCTGAGTGAAGAGCTAGGAGTAACCCCTGTGCATTGCTGGTTGTGACCCAAAAAGAAAAAAAAATTCTCTAACCTATCCAACTATAGATACCTTGGAGAGATAGTATAGGAGTTAAAGCACTTTCCTTGCATACTGCTGACTCAGCACTGCTTGTGGTCCCTGAGTATCCCTAGAGACAGTTCCTGAGCACTGCTATGTGTAGCCCAACAAAACCAAGCAAAATGGGGCCAGAGCAATAGTCCAGCGGGTAGGGTGTTTGCCTTGTACATGGCTGACCAGGGTTCAATCGATCCCCAGCATCCCATACGGTCCCCCAAGGACCTCCAGGAGTAATTTCTGAGTGCAGAGCCAGGAGTAACCCCTGAGCATCTCCGGGTGTGACCCAAAAAGCAAAAAACACAAACAAACAAAAAACACCCAAGCAAAACACAATATGCTAATATTCTAAAGCCTTCTGTTTGGATTGGTGTGGTGGGGCCACACCCAAGCGATCAAATCCTTGCTTCCCACATGCAAAACATGAGCTCAGCCCATTAAGCTGTCTCTCGGGCTCATATATACATGAACCCCTCTCAGGGTCAATATATATATATTGGGGGGTGGGGCACATTCAATGATGCTTAGGGATTACTTCTGGCTCCACACTCAGCGCTCAGAAATTTCTTCTGGTGGTGCTTTAGGGACCATATAGGATGCCGGGGACTGAATCCCGGTCTGTTGTGTGTGAGGCAAGTGCCCTACCCACTGTACTATCACTCTGGTCCCTCCAATATATTTTTTAGTTATAGTTGCATTAACTATAGCTCAACGGGAAGACTGCTTCATGAGCAGAGGGGAGAAGGCAGATGGAACAGAGAAGGGATCTCTAAGGAAATGATGGCTGGAAGAATCAGTCGGGATGGGAGATGCATGCTGAAAGTAGATAATGGACCAAACATGATGAACTTTCAGTGTCTGTGTTGCAAGCCATAATGCCCAAAAGTAGAGAGAGAGTATGGGGAATATTGTCTGCCATAGAGGCAGGGGGAGGGTGGGAAGGGGAGGGATATACCAGGGATATTGGTGGTGGGGAATGTGCACTGGTGGAGGGATGGGTGTTTGATCATTGTGTGATTGTAACCCAACATGAAAGCTTGTAACTATCTCATGGTGATTCAATAAAATTAAAAAAAAACAAACAAACCTATAGCTCAAGGCCAAAAACAAAGTATTTCCAAACAAATATGAAGCTGTAAATAGTTTGAGACTTTATTGTTTTCATCCATTTACACATTAAAGTTATTCATAATGTGATTTTAAAGATTACCTTAAAATATATGAATCTAGGTATATTCACACATTCCAGTGTAGGGGGTGAGCGCAAGTGGGAGAGTATGGCTGTGTCTAGCATGTGCCCTGCCTTGAGACAGTACCCTCCGGGTGTTTGTCCCACCCCCCAGCCTGTGACACAGCACCCAGCTCTTCTGTCTCCTAAAGAAATAATTATAATCATAAACATAATTTAAGGGGCCAGAGATCGCACAGCGGGCAGGGCACCTGCCTTACACGCAACCCACCTGGGTTCGATCCCCGCTGCCCCATCAGGTCCCCCAGCCCCTCCAGGAGTGATTCCTGAGCACAGTCAGGAGTGAGCCTTGACCACCGCGGGGTGTGTGGCCCCCAAACAAACAAAAATAAATAAGTAAATAAAAACACATAGAAAACCTGTTGGATTTCATTCTCCAGCCCCCTGCTCAGCCGCCACCAAGGAGCAACGCCACCCCCTGCCTCCCCCGCCCGAACTCCTCCTCTGCCCCAAGGCCCTTAGTTCTTTCGGCATTAAACACGGAACCGGCGCTTCTGTGGTTTCCAAGAGCAGCGCCGGGGCTAACCTGGCGCTCACAGTGTGTTTCTGTTCCTCGGGCCAGCTCAGTCCTTGTTGCGTGCGGAGGAGACAAGCCCACGGCAGCTGCAAGGGGAGAAGGTCGGGCCGGGGTGCGGAGCCCGTTGCCCGGGCGCACCCAGGCGGCGGCGGGGCTCGCCCGGGAAGGGCCACCTCGGGCTCCGCGGCGCGGGGCCTGCAGCTGCGGACAAAGGGGCCTGTGTGCCGGACGCCGCGGCCCAGCTGCGGCCAGTGAACCCCGGGGAGCCCAGCTCGCTCCCGGGCCCGCGAGCCGCCGGCTAGGCCCCGCCTGCCCGAGCGCCCCGGCCGCGCCGCGGGGAGAAACGTCCGGGCCGGACCGCGTGCCCCGCGCCGCAGTTCTCTGCCCGCACAGACACCGACCCCGGTCTTTTGGAGTCTCAAGGGTCGACATGTAAAAGAAGCTTTGCCGCTTTCAAGATCCTGGGGGTTACCACGTATCTCCTCCGATGCACCCCCAACCTCCAGTTATAGGGAGGGCCCAGAGGCTTCTCTCCTCTGCTCCAGACAAAACTGACCCAAAATATTGAGTGGGTGGGAGAAAGAGAAAGGAGAGAGAGACAGACAGACAGACAGAGACAGAGACAGAGAGAGAGAGACAGAGAGAGAGAAACAGCAGAGAGACAGGGAAGAGAAAGGGAAGAGTGAGAAAAGAAAGAGGAGAGAGGAGAGAGAGAGAGGAGAAAGGAGAAAAAGAGAAGAGGAGAGAGAAAGAGAGAAAGGAGAGAGAGAGAAGAGAGTGTAGAGAGAAGAGAGGAGAGAGAAAGGAGAAAGGAGAGAGAGGAAAGAGAGGGGAGAGAGAGAGAGCCTCCTAAATTACTAGACTTGGACTACTGCCAAGCAGGCGCTTGGATACTTTTAGTTAATCCTCAAAAGGCATTGTGAAATAAATATTATCTTTCCATTCTGTCTTCCGTTCTTAGAAGACCGAGGTCAGGATTTTTTCTGCGCCTTAGACACTGGTTAATTAACATCATTGGCCACAAAATCCTCTGGCTACAAATGTTTATTAGACTCTTCCTTTCCCTTCCTCCTACACCTCCACTGAGTGCCCACTAGGTGCTAAGGAGCTGGGGACATGGTTGGTGGTAAACAAATCAAAGACCCCTGGGTCATTGTTAGCATTATAAAAAGCGGGGAGAAGCCTATTTTGGGTGCAGTGAGAAGGAGGTTTATTGGGTCTAAGGGGGAAGGAAAAGTCCAGGAACTCTCCAAGTGTTGTAGGAGTCCCAGGCTGGGGAGGCAGGTGATCTAGGGATGCTGACAGAGTCAAGAAGGACCCAGCTAGGGACTGACCAGAGAGAGAGTGTGCAACAGTGGTGCTGATAGTCAGAAATGGGATAAGGAGTCTGAAAATAACCACAGTACTTAGATGTGACTGTGGACATAGCAAAAGAATTAATACACAGAACATACAGATATGAAGAAGTGGGTTAGAGCGAATACACAGTGGGTAGGGCATTTGCCTTGCACGCGGCCAACCAGGGTTCGAGTCCCAGCATCCCATATGGTCCCCCATGCCAGGAGTGATTCCTGAGTGCAGAGCCAGGAGTAACCCCTGAGCATTGCTGGGTGTGACCCAAAAGGCTAAAACACAAAACAAAACAAAACAAAACAAAACCCAAGCAATGAAAAAAGTGTCCATTGGGCTAGAAAGATAGTACAGTAGGAGGAGTGCTTGCCATGTATGTGGCTCACCTGGGCTTGATCCCCAGTATCCCATATAGTCCCCAAGCCCTCCCAGGAGTGATCCCTGAGCATGGGGATAGTGCAGTGAGTAGGGCACATGTCCCATCCTGGTTCTAATCCTAAGCATCCCATACAGCCAGAGCCTACCAGGAGTGATCCCTGAATTCAGAGCTGCGACTCAGGCTTATCCTGAGCACCACCAGGTGTGACACCCCCATTAAAAAAAAAGAAGAAGAAAAAAAAGAAGGACCCAACCAAAGGAAACTGGGTCCAACAGAAACAGAGGACTGGGTGGTATGGCTCAAATGATAGAGAACCTGCCTTATTTGTGTAAGGCCCTGGGTCTGGCCCCTAGGATGCACAGTCTCAGCACCATCACTGCCTCCAACGAAAGCCAGGAGAATAGCAGGATGGGGGCCTGAGGAGATGCTCAAAGGGCAGAAGTCCTTGCTTGGCATGCAGGAGGCCCTGGGTCCTATCACTGGCACCACATGGTCCCTGAACACACCAAGTAACAAGCCGGGAGTCAACCGAAAACCAAGAAAAAAAAGGGAACAAGTAGGAGAATGGAATCAAACCATTATCTCACAGAAGTCTGTCAGGAAAAACCACATCACACATTTATATAGCAGTGCCGCCTCCTCGGGTTCCATTTCCACTGGTTTTAATTACCTGTATTCAACCGCAGTGCAAAAATATTAAGCACTACAATGAGATATTTTGAGCATTATACCACATCCACGTACCTTTTATTTCAGTGTATTGTTATGTAATTGTTCTATTTGGTTATTATTGTTGTTAATTTCCTACTGTGCAACATTATAGGTTAAACTTGATCATAGGTGTGATTTATTGGAAGAATCATAGAATATATTGGTTTCTATGCACTTTTGGAACATATCCCTTGAGAATAAGGAAGGGTACAATAGTGGTGGTGACAGCCAGGAATGGGATCAAGAGTCTGGAAATAACCACAGTACTTAGATATGACTATTGATATAGCAAAAGAACTAATACACAGGAACACATAGATAACAATTCAAGAAATGTCTATAGGGCTGGGAAGATAGTTTGGTGGATAGGGCGCTTTCTTTACATGCAGCTCACCTGGGTTCTATGCCCAGCACCCCAGATGGTCCTCAAGCTCTCCCAGGAGTGATCCCTGAACACAGAACCAGGAGTAAACCCCGAGCTCTACTGGGTGTGGTTCAAAATCAAACAACAAACCAAAACAATAGCACTGTAGCACTGTCGTCCTGTCTGTCCTGTTGCTCATCAATTTGCTCGGGTAACATCTCCATTGTGAGACTTGTTACTGTTTTTGGCATGTCAAATACGCCTCGGGTAGCTTTCAGGCTCTGCCATGCGGGCGGATACTCTCAGTAGCTTGCCAGTCTCTCCAAGAAGGACGAAGGAATTGAACCCCGGTCAGCCGCGCGTGCAAGGCAAACGCCCTACCCACTGTGCTATCACTCCAGTCCAAAAACAACAACAACAACAACAATAATAATAGCACAGTGGTAGGGTGTTTGCCTTGCACATGGCTGACCCGGGTTCGATTCCTCCGCCCCTCTGAGAGAGCCTGGCACGCTACCAAGAGTATCTCGCCCACATGGCAGAGCCTGGCAAGCTACCCATGGCGTATTTGATATGACAAAAACAGTAACAAGTCTCAAGATGGAGACGTTACTGGTGCCCGCTCGAGCAAATCGATGAGCAATGGGATGACAGTAGACAGTGACAGTGAATAATAAGTGCACTCCTTTGATTCAGCAATCTCTCTCTAAGGTGTTTTCCTTTAGATATACTCATACATTATGAAATGATATGCCTGAATTTTTTATTGTAGGGCAGTGAGCGAGTTCAATGGGCTGGAATGGATGCTTCACATGCAGAGGCCTCAGACTCAATGACCAGCACATTATAATTCTCAGAGCAACCTTGGGACACTGAGTCAGGAGTAGTCCCTGAACACTGTTGAAAGTTCATTGTAGTGTTATTTATCATTGTAAAGTGTTGGAGGCAGCCCAACTATTCCTCCATAGGGGCCTGATACATCACAGGAAGGAGTGGTGATATTCTACCTCCAGTGCTCAGGAGACTTCATTAAACGGAGGAGGCTCCGAAGCCAGAGCAATAGTACAGTAGGTAGGATGTTTGCCCTGCATGTGGCCGACCTGGGTTCCATCCCCGCCACCCCATGTGGTCCCCTGAGCACACCACCAGGAATAATAGACAGTAATAGACACACAGAGCCAGGAGTTAACCCTGGGCGTGGCCGAGTGTGGCAAAACAAAACAAGACAAAACAAAAAATATAAAGAGGCTCTGTCAGGTATTCTAGGTTTGAATTACATTTATAAAATGTAATTTTATAACATTTTGTAATAATAAGTGTTGTTATTGTAGAAGGCTGTTGTGAAGATTAAACACCACAGTGTGGTGGCCCTGGTGCCTGCTACCATACATGGTCCCCCACGCACTGCAAAGAACAACCCCTGAACAGAGAAAATAGTCCCTGAATACCACCAAGGATGGCCCCAAACTCTAAATAAATTGGAAAAAAATTAAAATCCCACAAGCACCTAGAAAAATATCCAGAGCCTGAGGCATTAGCCATTCGCCTTTAGGGCAAGGGGTTTATGTGGGAGGTTGTAAGCTCCAGCTATGCACCTCATGGTCCCCCGAGTACCTTGAGATATGGCCCCCACAACTAAAAACAGAAAAGAACAAGAGGCAGAGCAGCACATATAATAAGCTACTATTGTATAAGTGGAAAAAAAATAGGGGGATGCTTAAAATACTCTTAAATTTTTTAAAAAACAAATCAGTAATAGAATTATCTCTGGAACTGCAGAGTGCCTCTGGGGGAAGGCCATCTCCTTTCCCTTCTCCTTTCTTTCCGGGGATTTTATCTGAGGCATGAGAAGGGCTGAGCCAGAGGACATAATAAAAAACAAGAAAAACAAAAACACTTCTACTTTTTTTTTCTAATACTCTTCTACTTTTGTCTCTTCCCTTTCAAAATTGCTGTTTGCTAGGTGATGCTAGAACATTTACTGCTGAGCAAAAGAAGGCAAACAAAATAATCCAACCTATTTGATTCTATTTATACGAACTTCCAACAGCTACACTAATCCATGGTTTTAGAAGTCCAGATAGAGATTACCTTTTGGGAGACGGTGAGGCGGAGAGGAAGGCCCAGTTCAAAGACAGCTTTTGGAGAGCTGGAAATGTTCTGCTTCTGTTTGTGTCTGGTTTGGGGGCCACACCCAGGTGGTGCTTAGGGGGAACTCCCATTCAGGGCTCTCCCAGTGGTGCTCAGGGGAGCACACCATGCCGAGGATTGAACCTAGGCCTCCTCCATCCAAAGCATGAGCTCAGCCTGTGCTCAGCCTGTGCTCTCTCTTTAACCCTGATACTCTGTGTCTTGATCTGGTTATTTGGATGTTTGTGACATTTTTTTCAAGTGTAGCACTGTAGCACTGTCATCCCCTTGTTCATCAATTTGCTCTGAGCGGGCACCAGTAACGTCTCCATTGTGAGACTTGTTGTTACTGTTATTGGATTATCAAATACACCACGGGTAGCTTGCCAGGCTCTGCCGTGCGGGCAGATACTCTCGGTAGCTTGCCGGGCTCTCCGAGAGAAATGGAGGAATCGAACCCGGGTTGGCCCTGTGCAAGGCAAACGTCCTACCCACGGTGCTATCGCTCCAGTAAAACCTTGAAAAAAAGGTTTGGGGAGCTTTTCTGTTTGGGCCTATTTTTCCTCCCTTTCTTTCCCTGTGCTCCTGCTATCATCACTGTGATCAGGTCCTACACCTGGTTGGGGTGCCACACACTTGGCCAAGGGCTCATTGTGGGGGTGGAGCAGTAGTACATCGGGCAGGGCATTTGCCTTGCACGTGGCGACCTGGGTTTGACCCCTGGCATTCCATATGGTCCCTGAGCACCACCAGGCATAATTCTTTTTTTTTTTAAGGCATAATTATTGAGTGCAGAGCCAGGCGTCACCCCTCAGCATCACCAGGTGTGACCCAAAAAGCCAAACAAACAACAAACCCAATGTCCCCATGCTGGAGGGGGGGGAAGGGACTCACTGTGTGTCTCATACTTCAGATATGGTGCTTGCCCACACACTGCCCGGTTATAATGTACTCCTCAGGGCACTCCTGGCCACAGTGCCCGCATCTCTTTGTAGTGCTCATACTCACCTGGCCCTGCTCCAGATCTCACGGGCTCTGTTGTTGTGCCCAGGGGCTGAGCTTGGCAAGTCAGGGTGGGGTAGGGAGTAGACTCCTTTGTGCCCACAAGTCTTCCCTGCGGCATCTTGTATAATTTTTTGGTAAGTGTCTCATACTTGTAAAGAAAAGCTCTGGGGCTAGAAAAATGGCTCAGCAGTAGATCAAAGGCTTTGCATGTGTGACGACCTACCTTGTTTTGATCACCAGCATCACAGAAACACACACTCACACACACTCACACACACACACACACACACGTCTTTGGTTTTGTTTTTAGAGCTACACCCGGCGATGCTCAGGGCTCTGCACTTGGGAATTACTCCTGGGGAACCATATGGGATGCTAGGGATCAAATTCGGTCAGCCCCATGCAAGGGCAGGCACCCTACCCACTGCACTGTCACTCCTGCCCCTCACACACACACAAGTTTTAAAAATTCTAATATTACCTACTTTAATACCTTAAAGCCGTTTGACCATGGGGGGAAAGGCACAAGGTACTCAGGGAAAAGACTGAGTTGATAAACAGGTAGGTAACTCCCATTAAGTAGATTCCCCCCCAACACACACACACACACACACACACACACACACACACACACACACACACACACTGCTCCAGAACTCCTGTGATAATTTGTGGGTGAGGTGGGGCATGGGGCACACCTGATGCTCAAGGGTAACTCCTGACTCTACACTCAGGAGTTGATCCTGGTGGAGCTCAGGTGACCATATGGGATTTCGGGGATCAAATCATGTGCAAGGCAAAAGCCTTACCTTCAGTATTATCTCTTTGGGTTTTATTTTTTTTGGTTTTATTTTTGCAATGCCTAGGGTTGAACCCTCATGCCTGCCAGACAAGTGCCTTACTGCTGAGCCACATCCCCAGCCCCTCCCATGCATTTCAGAGGTGCCTACTATTGGCATGCATTTCCCCCCACGGAGACAGCTGTGACAGAGCATCTCCACGCTCTGTGGAGAGGGAGGATGGGAGGGGCCCAGGCTCTGCTCTCTGACTTTGTGGGTTTAAAGCCTGGATCTCTGCATTCCCTTCTGATCAGAAGATGGTACTTCATTCCTGGCTTTATGGAAATGCTCTCTGATTTAACTGAGATAGACATGTGATGTGGGAACCATATAGACTGGGCCCTTGTCAGGGTTCCAAACTAATTCCCAAACTTGGGGCCAGAGACAGCTCAATGAACTGAGTACTTTTCTGTGTGTAGCAGGCCTGGGTTTTTTGTTGTTGTTGTTGTTCTGCTTGTTTAGGGGCCATACCCAGCAGTGGTCAGGACTTACTCCCATCTCTGTGCTCAGAGATTGTCCCTGGAGGTGCTTGGGGACCATATGGAGTTATAGGGATCAAACCAAGTTGGCTGCATGCAAGGCAAGCACCTACCCTCTGCACCATCTTTCCAGCCCTGAGCCTGGACTCTATTCCTAGCATCTAGGGTCCCCTGAACACTGCTGAGAAGCACAGAGCTGGAGTCACAGCTGGCCATGTTGTGGGAGAGACCCACCCCACCACTCCACACTCCAAAACTTCCTAAACACTATCTCACAAATAACCTGTACCTAGTTCATGCTAACCATAGCAGGAAATATTCTGAATGCTGCTTCCTGGGAAATTAATTCAGGTGTCATGATCCATGTGGGAACCAGAATCAGGAGTAGCAGTAACAGGTTTTACAGGGTATTTGCTTTCAGACACACCTACCTGTTCCATCACCGTCTGCCAGCAGAGGAGAACCAGGGTCCTTCCTGACTCCCCATGGCCCTCCCCACACAAAGATGCTGCTTTCTCACACCCCCGCTGCCCCTGCCTGGGAGTTTGCTCTAATAGCTGTTTAGGTTTGTTTAGAGTTTTTTTGTTTTTGTTTTGGGGGAAACACACCAAGTGGTGCTCAGGGCTTATTCCTGGCTCTGGATTCAGGGATCACTCCTGGCATTGCTAGGGTAAGGGGGGCATATAGGGTGCTAGGGATTGAACCCAGGCCAGCCTCATGCAAGACAGGTACCTTACCCACTGAACTCTCTTTAGCTCCTCCAATAGCATTTATTATTATTATTGTGTGTATGTGTGTGTGGGCTGGAGCGATAACACAGTGGTTGGGCTTTCGCCTTTTATGCAGCCAACCCGTGTTCGATTCCTCCGCCCCTCTCAGAGAGCCCGGCAAGCTACTGAGAGTATGGAGCCTACACGGCAGAGCCTGGCAAGCTACCCATGCGTATTGGATATGCCAAAAACAGTAACAATAAGTCTCTCAATGAGAGACGTTACTGGTGCCCGCTCGAACCAATTGATGAGCAATGGGATGACAGTGACCATTGTGTGTGTGTGTGTGTGTGTGTGTGTGTGTGTGTGAAGCCAAATAGTTTTTACTGAAACTCAGATGTGAGGGGGACTGGAGCGACAGCACAGAGAGTAGGGCGTTTGCCTTGCACACGGCTGACCTGGGTTTGATTCCTCTGTCCCTCTGGTGAACCCGGCAAGCTACCGAGAGTATCCCGCCTGCACAGCAGAGCCTGGCAAACTACCCATGGTGTATTCGATATGCCAAAAACAGTAACAAGTCTCACAGTGGAGATGTTACTGGTACCCACTCGAGCAAATCGGTGAACAAATCAGAGAACAGTGCTACAGTGCTACAGATGTGAGGGGAGAGAGAGAGGAAGTACATGTTCTGGAGAGAATGCGGCTTCTCCAGAGTGGAAAAAGGTAACCAGATACAAACAAGCGAGAGACCTGTTCTAGGGAGAACAAGGGCTTGGAGAGCAAGCGCCACTGACAGTTTTAAAGTGAAAAAATGCCAGACGACAATACCTGGAAGCAAAGTTTCACCTACTGTTCTCTTGGCCCACTTCTTCCCAGGGTTTTCCCAGGCTCCAGGCAAGAGTTTAAAGGTGAAGTATCCACACCCAGTGATAAGTGAGTCTGTAAAGTCTGTTGGAGGGATTGTGTCTTTGTCCTAGATCCAAGATAAAGAACATTCTGCTGTTTCTAAAGGTCAATGGTGTTATTTTTATGCAGGTTTATAGGTATCTGGGTTTGGGTTTTGGTCTTCTGGTCACGCCCAGTGGTGCTATGTAGGTGGGAGAGCAGGAGTGTCACTCCTAGTAATCTGTTGGACCATGCAGTGCCAGGATTAAACCCAGACCTCTTGCATGCAAAAAATGTGTCTAACCCACTGAGTTATCTCTCTGGCCCCTGCCAATTTTTTTTTTTTAAATCTTTTGCATTTTCCCTTTTTTTTTTTTTTTTTTTTGCTTTTTGGATCACACCCAGCGATGCTCAGGGGTTATTCCTGGCAGTGCTTGGGAGACCACATGGGATGCTGGGGATCGAACCCGGGTCGACTGCATGCAAGGCAAATGCTCCAGTCCCTTCCAATTGCTTTTGATGCTCAAGGGTTACTCCTGGCAGTGCTCAGGGGATTTAATGGAATGCCAGGGATCAAACTTGGTCGGTCACATGCAAAGCAAACACCCTACCTGCTGTCCTATTGCTCCAGCCTGGTCTTCTCTAATTTAGGTGCTTAATGCAGACACTTATTTTGTTCGGGGGCCATACCTAGTAGTACTCAGGGATCATTCCTGGTGGGGCTTGGGGCACCAAATGTGATACCAGGGGCTGAACCTGTCAGACCACATGCAAGGCAACTGCCCTACCCACTATACTATTGCTCAGGCCCTATGCAGGAAACTTTCAAAGCATTAAGGAAAAAAGTTCCCCATAATCTCATTATGTAAAGATAACAGTTGTTAACATTTGGGCATATGTCTTTCCAGACTTTGCTCTCGCAGAGATGTTTCATTTTGTGATCTGGGGGTGAAGAAAAAGCATAAACATTTAAGGGACAATGCCTTGAGTCTTTAGTCATCAATTTTATTTCTGTTTTTTAAACAGTATCTAACAACTTGGAAAGTGTCCCTAAGAGCCAGGGCCCGGCCCCATGCACTCCCGAGGTGCCCCAGTCAGGCCTGGGGTGCAGGTTCCAGCCACCGCCCCTCCCCCACGCCAGCCCCATCTTTCCTGGCACGGAAGAGGGTCTGCAGGGAGAGGGAAGAGGTTGGGGGTGCTGTGTGAGGATGAGCTCAGACACAGCCGCCTTTGTTAGTGGAGGATATTTTGGGAGTTGGGAGCATGCTGAGACAGACTGTGGGAGGGCTTGGAGAGGGATTCGAGACTCCTCTGCGCTCCTTCCTGGGCGAGCCCCTCAGCTCCTTTCCCCTTCCCAGCAGTGGCGTCAGGAGACGGGAAGTGGTGGCCCCGGCCATCTGCTGTGTCCTGCCAGCCCCCCCACCCACCAGCTGTGCTGTACACCTCACCAGATCCTGGGGCCACTGGCTAGGGCATTCAGACCTGAGCACGACCCACTGGATCCTGACTTCAGGGCTGGGACCTAACTGGACCAACCCTTCACCCACTCCCACCTAAAGGCAGAAAGTAAAGAGAAACTCATGGGTGGATGGACAGACCTGAACATTTTGACCCAAGTGTGGGCCCGCCTGGGCCACCAGGCCAGAGCCGCCTCAATGCACGCAGGAGAGCAGCCGGGGAAGCTCAGCCCTGCGAGTCAGGGCCCCCCCCACCCCGCAGGGCTGCAGCCACCCTCCCCAGCTCCTCACACCCATGGTAACCATGGAAACACTACCACCCCCTCCTGCCAGCTGCCTGGGTTTAGACAACCAGGCCTGGCCCACCTCCACCAAGACAAGGCCTGAACCAGAGCCAGGCTGGCCCCAGCGTGGCTGCGGGAGAACGGGGATTGGGCGATCTGGTCAGTCCGGGCATCTAGCACAGCTTGGGAGGACTACCACAGGAGCCTCCACACCTTGCTGCCAGGGCTGGGGTCACCTCGGGCGCAGTCAGCCAGCTCAAAGGATGGCAGAGCCAGCCCCACGGCCGGGAAGCCCCTGGCCCCGTGGGCTAACAGCTGCTGTGGGGCAGGAGCCCTTGCTGCTGCAGCAGGAGCCGCTGGGCCTCGTTGATGGGGCTTTGGGGCTGCGGCGGCTCCTCCTGGCCGGGCTGCTCGGTGAGCCCCCCAGGGCTGAGGATGTAGCGATAGTCACTGGGAGTGCCCCCCACGGCGCCCAGGGCACTGCCATCCTCAGCCCCGCCGCTGGCCTGGTCTCCACTGGGCAGCTCCAAGCTGCCTCCCTCGGCAGGCTCGTCGGCTCTCTCCAGGTTCATGTACAAGGGGTCCCGGCTGGTGGAGAGCACGGACAGGTGGCCCAGGATGCTCTCCAGCTCCATGCGCAGGCAGGTGAAGCTCGGCCGCTGCTTGGGGTCTGCATGCCAGCACTGGTACATGAGCTCGTAGCTGGGGTGGAAGGAAGGGAGAGGAGCCAGGTGAAAGAGGAACCTTAGTCCTGTCCTTAAAAGTAGAGGCCCTGGGGCGGAGAGACAGATAGCGCAGCGGGTAGGGCGCATGCCTTGCACGTGGAGACCCAGTTTGTATCCCCACCCCCATCCTCACCCCAAGATGAGCACTGCTGGATGTGACCCAAAACCAAAACCAACCAAACAAACAAAAAAAGAGGCTTTTCATCATATGAAACCATCATTAGTTTAATTTCGGAGGACCCCAGCAATGCTCATGGGACCATGAGGTGCCCAGGGCAGAACTCAGGGTTCCCACAAATAAAGAACACCCTCCAATCCTTTGAACCATCTCCTAAGTCCTGAACTAGGAATTTTTGTTTTCATTCTTTTTTTTTAATTTTTGGGCCACACCCAGGGATGCTCAGTGGTTACTCCTGGCTCTGTGCTCAGGAATTACTCTTAGCAATGTGCTTGGGGGACCATATGGGATGCCAGGGATTGAACTTGGGTCCGCCGTGTGCAAGTCTAACACCCTACCAACTGTACTATCGCTCTGGCCCTGGTCTTCACTAATTTAGGTGCTCAATGCAGAAACTTTTTTGTTTGGGGGCCATACCTGGTAGTACTCAGGGACATTTCCAGTGGGACTTATGGCATCAAATGTCGTGCCGGGGACTGAACCCCCAGTTAGGCCACATGCAAGGTAAGTGTCCTACCAGCTGTACTATCTCTCCAGCCATGAGAACTGGGAATTTTAAAAAAATGCACTGACCACACTGATGTGCAGGAACTCTTCTAAGTATTCTACATTTGTTTGGTTTGTGTTTTAGGCCACACCCGGCTGTAGTCAGAGTTTACTCCTGGCTGGGTTTAGAGGATCATTCTCATTCACGTGGGGTGGGGCTTAAATATTTTACACTTGTTATTTAATTCCTACAATGAGCCTATGAAATAAGGTCTGTTTTACCAATGTGGAGACAGACAGAGAGGTCAAAAGCCCAGGCCAAGGTCACACAGCTGAAAAGGGATGGAGATGCAATTTGAAGCCAGGAGGGCTGGCTCTGCTGTCCATCTGTGAGGGATGCTTGGAGTGCTCCTGTCCTGTAGAACACAGCCTGGGGCCAAGGGTGTTTTCAGGGGACTGATGTGAGCAGCCACTCAGGTCTTTCTCGGTGGCATACAGAGTGTCAGGCCCCACACCTGGCCCCAGGCTCCTGATGCAGTCAGCGGGGCTCCAGCACAGCACCCTCTCCTGGACCCACCTAGGTTGCGTCCAGGCCTCACTTGTCACTGACACTTTAGAGAAGCCGAGCCTCTAGCCTGCCTTCCCTGGTTGGAAGATTCTGGCCAGACAATGATGGGATCCTTACAGATTCTGAGATCTGGGGGCCCAAAAGATAATACAGAGGTCAAGGTGCTTACGGGGCCAACCCAGGTTCCAGTCCTGACTCTACACAGGACCACCTGTGTACTGCCTGGAGTGATCCCTGAGCACAGAGTCAGGAGCAAGCCCTAGCACTGCCAGGTGTGGCCCCCAAACAAACAAACAAACAGATTCCCTGAGGTCTCATCCAAATTCCCAGAGAACCCCTCACACTGGGAGGCAGTGAGGGGAGGGGAAGCTTGGTCAGAAAAAAAGCCCAAAGGGCACAGCTTCTGCGTGCAGGAGGCGCCCCAGAAAGATTCCCACACCACATGAAAACACTCGCCCCCTCCCCCCGCCCCTGGCGCTGCCAGGCAGGCTAGAGTGGCTCCCTGGCACAGTAGGGTATGGCCCCAGCAAACAACCCATGGGAAGGGCAGGCAGATCACGGCTAGCATCACGTGCAGGAGCACACAGTGTGAAATCAAAGAACTCGTGACCCAGATCCCCACTCATCCACTTAATAACTGTGTGACCTTGCCCCTGCTACCCACCTCCTTAATCCTGGCCTCTCATCTACAAAATGGGCTAACAATAGTCTTTCCGGGTAGGAGAGAGGATTACGGGAAAGAATGCCTGCATGGGCTCAGCTAACGTTAGTGATACGGGTCCAGTCACGGAGACTTCCTTTCCCACCCCACTCCCCACCCCACTCCAAGAGCTTCACCACAAAGGAGAAGGCAGTTCCCTCCTCCTTGGAATTTGGTCTGTTATCTGGCTCCCTCACCCCCCAGGAAGAGGTCAGACAAGAAGGCAAGAAAGCCTCCTATCTGGGCCCCAGTGGCCCTCTCCTTGTCAAGCAAAAGCTGGGAGGGGATCTCAGACAGGGAGGGAGGGAGAGAGAGCACAGTCCAGAAGAGTCCTCCAATGTGTGTGTGTGCGTGCGTGCGCATGTGTGTGTTAAGGAGTGGGGGGAGCAGGAAAAGCGTGGAAAACTGAGGGAAACAGGCCTACTGCTCAGCAAGACACAGGAGTGGTGGGGTGGGCTTGTGGTTCAGTGGAGAGCGCAGGCTGTGTCTGTGAGGGCTGGGTTCAGTCCCTCATAATGAAAAAAATATATATATATTATATATGTAATAAATGCAGAGTCTCTTGCTCCGCGCCTGGCTGTCTTCACTGGGGCTCCTCGAAGGGGGGCAGGTTGAGTTTCTCTCCCTGACCCGAGCAGAGCCCCGGTAGACAAAGACCTCCAGAACCCAGCCACAGCCATGCTCAAGACCCCTCTCCAGAAGCTCGGATGAGCCTCATGCATGAAGGAACCGGCAGAGGAACTCAGGTGTGTGGGTCCTGGGGCTGAGATCTCTAAGCCTGCTCGGATCAGGACTGGGCCTCCTGCACCCAGATTCCCCCATTTTTCAGTAGCTAGGCAGTCACACCCACAAACAGCCCCGGCACAATGTAATCTCATCAATGGCCAAGATCCAGAAACTATAAAACAAAGCTCCTCTTATTGTCTAGTTCTCCCTCTCAGAGAACCAGGCAAGCTACTGAGAGTATCCTGCATGCACGGCAGAGTCTGGCAAGCTCCCCGGGGCTTATTCAATATGCCAAATATAGTAACAATGATGGGTCTCATTCCCCTGACCCTGAAAGAGCCTCTAATATGGCACTGGAGGATGAGTAAAGTGAGGCTGTTAAAATCTCAGGGCTAGGACAAATGGAGACATTACTGGCGCCTGCTCAAGCAAATCGATGAACTACAGGATAACAGTGGCACAGTGATATATGTAATTATATATATATAAACACATGGAGCATAGGAATGGGAGATAAAGCAAGGGATGGTGGATAAAGGGATGGGGGTGGAGATTAGTCTTCCCTCTAGTAACATGTATTTTTCCAACAACAACAACAGAAGGTGGGGGAGGGGGCTGGAGAGATAGAACAGATAGTGCATGCCTTGCATGTGGCAGACCTGGGTTCAATCCCTGGTACCCAACATGGTTCCTGGGGCCTGCCAGGAGTCAGGAGTAAGCCCTGAGCACTGCCAGGTGTGGCCCCCAAACAGAACACCAAAAACCACAAAGATGAACCACAGAAACCACAAAGGCCTGAGCTCCCTCTGGGCGCACAGCTCTGCTGAAATTCCCATTCCTGGGACAGCCTCAGCCTTTTGGGTTTGGTTCCCAAACCAGCACCAAATCCGACCCACAAAGACCCCTCCTACCCTCTTTACCTCTCAGCAGCCCTTCCCAGGGGGACTCACATGTCCTCCATACACTCAGGAGGCTGTTTGAGGCGGTTCCCGCCGATGAGGTAGTTGTAAATCTCAGCATTCTCGATGCCGGCATATGGCGTCTGCCCACGAGTCATGATCTCCCACATGGTCACTCCGAAAGCCCACTGGGTCAGAATACAGGTGGGGAAGGAGGTGTCAGGAGGCTTCCTGGGCCTGGGAGCTGGGCCAAGCCCACAACGGCCCTGGCTCGGCCCTTCTGAAGCGCCCCAGACACACTGTAACAGTGCGTCAGTCTACAACCCCCCACCCAACCACATGGTAGCAGGGCAGGCATCCCCCCAACTCCCCCCATCCCCGCCTCACCGTGCTGCCCACTCACCACATCACTGTGCACCGTGTACAAGTTGTCGGCCAGGCTCTCCAGGGCCAGCCACTTGACGGGAAGCTTGGAGGCACAGCCCTGCCGATAGTAGTCCCCGCTGTAGATCTTCCGGGAAAGCCCAAAGTCAGCCACACACACAGTCATGTCTTCGGCCAGCCTGCAGCGGGGTGGGACATGAGGACCCCACTCTGTGCACAGATCCAGGGCCACTGTGCTCCCATGCTGTCCTCCGACAGAGCCGATACTTCCTGTCCTGGCTCCCCAGGGTGCCCCTGCCCCCCCCCCCACACACACCCCGGGCATGTCCTCACTTACATGCAGTTTCTAGCTGCTAGGTCCCGGTGGATGAAGTTCCGGGAGCTCAGATACTCCATGCCGCAGGCAATGTCCACCATGAACCGCACCAGTGTCTGCAGGGGCAGGTTCTGGTAGGCAGATAGGACACGGTCACGCAGTCAGGTAGGGGTCCATGCCAGAGCAGACCCCCTCAGAATCACCAAGGGGGTTGGGCAAACCATCCCACACCCAGGGAGCTCGGGCAAGTCTGGAAGAGGTGCTGCTGCTCCTTGGGTGGATTTACCACAGTGCCCCCTACCGCCGTCCCCCCGCAAACCCCCCCTGCCTCCGCCACCACCTTAGAAGGAGGAAGCCTGCCAGCATGCAGACCCCAACTCAGCCTGCCTTCTCCCACCCAACACACGCACTCACAAAGGGGTTCTCCCCAATGCGGGAGGCGAGCAGGAAGGCGTGCAGGTCCCCGTGCTTCATGAATGGCAGGATGACCATGGGGATGGGGAGTCGGCCTTTGGCCCTGCTCCGGAGGCTCACCCCTGGGGCCAGGCAGAGATGGGAGCTGGTCACAGCAGGTAGGGATGGCCCTGAGGGCCCCGGGATCCCCACCTGCTGGACGGGACCTTGAGGCTCGGCTACCTCCTGCTCTGAGAGTTTCACACCCATCTGGTGAGCATCTGGGGGGCCTCCCCTGTGCCCCTGCCCTCTGTTCTCAAAGCACCCAAGGACAGAGACTGCACACTGGACTCTGAACAGAGTTCTGCCGGAAGTCCCATCCCTGATATTCTCTCCCTGCATTTTTTTTGTTGTTGCTGTTTGGGGGCTACCCCTGGCGATGCTCAGGGCTACTCCTGGCTTTGTGCTCAGGGATTACTCCCAGTCGTCTCGGGGGAACATCTGTGGTGCTGAGCACCGAACCCGGATTGGCTGTGTGCAAAGCAAGTGCCCTTCCCCCTGTACTAACTCTCCTGCCCTATCTCCCTGCATTTTCTTACTCACCAAGTCAGTCTAAACTTGTTGCCCACAGGCTGCTCCCCTACCTTGGGGAAGCAGAGTTTTCACCCCGTTTTCCATCTGCCTCTCCCACAAAGGGCTCACCCACGAGCTTGGCCACGTGTGGGTGGTCAAACTCCTTCATACACGCCGCCTCCCGCAGGAACTCTTCAATGTCACTCGAGGCGATGATGTCGGCTGGGGGAGAGAGTAGGAGAGGAGGGGATGATGCGGCCCAGACCCCCCTGGAGACTCTGAAGTCTCAGGTTAGGACCCACAATGTCTCGGGCTTCCCAGAACACCAGAGTCTGGCCATGAGCAGGTGGCACTACCCAGCGAGTTGCAACCAGGCCCCACTTCCACAGCCTGACAGGGAGCCTGAGACAGCCACTACAATGCTAGCAAAGGGGCAAGGGGGTCTTGCAGGCAAGAGGGTCTGTTCTGGAGAACTGTCTGCATGGCACAGAGCACCCAATCAGTGGTTAAGCCCATCCCTGCCATCATTCCCCCTCTCACCCTTAAGGGGTGCAGTCAAGCTACCCCTCTGCTGTCCCCTCACCTTTCAGCATCTTCACAGCCACTTTCACAAATGAGCCATCCTCCTGCTTCAGCTGGGCCTCCCGCACAGAGCCAAACTCTCCTGGAAGGCAAATGATGGTGAGACCCCACCTCCAGCCTTCTGTCCCCCACTCTCTTTCCTCCTTAAGATCACGATCTCTGAGGCCGCTGAGAAGCTGCCCTGGGCTGGAGCCCAAGAGAATGTTCTGGGAGTGACCGGGCCTTCCTCGGCCACCAGTCCCTCTAACACCCAACTCTAGTGCCCACAAATACATCCTTCTTGGAGCTGGAGCGATAGTACAGCGGGTAGGGTGCCTGCCTTGCATGTAGCAGATCCAGGTTTGATCCTCGGCATCCCACTATGAGCCCCTGAGCACTGTCAGGAGCAATTCTGAGTACACAGCCAGGAGTGACCACTGAGCATTGCCAGGTGTGGCCCCAAAGCAAAACCAAAAAATCCATCCTTCGGTAGGAGCAGACTTGAGCCCACACCCTCCCAGCAGTGGGACCAACCTAACACCCCCACAAGACCGCACAGCCCCCAGCCCACACCTTTGCCCAGCATCCGGCCCAGCGTGAACTGCTGCTCAGGGATGAGCACGTCCTCCAGCTTGTCCTTGAGTTCGTCACTGATGCCCAGGCTGTCCACTGTGCAGAGGGAGAGTGAGGGTGGGTACGCCCCTCCCCGACTGGCCCGCCTCCCTCCCAGACCCCAACCCTGGGCAGAGTGGCCCATGCTGGCTCTCGCACCCCGCTGAGGACCCCCAGCTCCCCCCTCCCGTCCATGTATGAAGTGTCTGAGTCCCACGAGTGAGGGCAATGAACACTGGCAGGGCAGCAGGGAGCCCAGTGCCCTCTGCTGAGTCTCGTCACTCACATGTGGCCTCAATGCGCTCAGGCCGTTCCCGATTGAAGGACCGTGCTGCCCGGAAGTGGACAGCAGGCTCACCCCGGGCCATGACACTGTCAAAGGCTTGTCTGAAAGGACCAGGACTCAGTAAGCACTCAGTCTAAGAATCATGACTCACTGTCCCCAGGCCCACCACTTCCCTGAACCAGCACATGTCTCTCAAGCACACCCCTTACTCGAACCAGCCACTGACCCGAGGACCATCCCTTACCCAAACCAGCCACTGATCCCAGGTTCACCCCTTACCGATCCAACCACTGACCCCAGGCCCACCCTTTACCCGAACCAGCCACTGACCCCAGACCCACCCCTTACCCGAACCAACCACTGACCCCCGGGCCCACCCTTACCCGAACCGGGTCTCCTTGCGCCTCTTGCGCAGCAGGATGAGGGCTAGGGCGGCAGCCGTGACCAGGGCCGTCAGCACGCCCAGGACCACAGGCACCCAGGATGTGCGGCTATGAGGAGGGGCCTGCTGGCCTGCAGAGACATGGTCCTGAGCCGGGCTGCTCTCAGGAATCCCTGCCCAGCTTTCCCAGGGCGGGTCTTTGGCCTGGTGAGGGCTTCCCTAAGTTCCAGGGGTCCCTAGGGGTCCCGAGCAGCAAGAGGCTTCAAGGGAGGAACCAAGAACTTCGACCATCATGCTGACAGCTGGAGCTGATAGGACCCACAGTGTGACCAGGGATTTCTGTGCTACAGTTTGAAGTATGAGAATTATAAATGATGGGGGAGTGATGGGGGAGGGGCTCTCGGCGGTGCTGAGGGCTGTGTTGGGCGCACTGCTCTCAAGTCTCTTCCAGGAGGCCTGGGGGACCAGGGACTAGATCCGGGACCCCACATACACACACAAAGCAGGGGCTGGAGCCCCATGGGAGCCCCCGGCCCATGTGCTAGAGTAAATCCTAACCTGGGACTCAACTCTGGATTGTCTTTGGGCCTCTTAGGAGGAAAGTTGCTGCTTGCCCCCCACCTCCACCCCTGCCCAGACTTCAAGCCTCGACCCCTGCCCCTGCCCCTGTCCCCTCCCCTTCCAGGCCTTACCTGCATGGTCATGAAAAGAAACCACCAGGGGCTGACTCCAGGGCCCACAGCCCACGGCATTGGCCACGCACACACGCACTGTCAGGTCCTTCTGGGGATCCCAGCCTGTCAGGTTGGCCATGGTCCCCTTCACCGTAAGTTCACCCTGTGGCCAAGAAGAGCCCCCCCATCCCACACCGAGCTTGAGGAGAAGGACTCAGAGGGGGATTTAGAGATAGAAAAGGGAGGCAGAGCAACTTGGGGCTGGGACCCGGGGAGTGCAGAGGCCTCTCCAGAACGTAAACAAGACTAGGAGGGCGTGCAGGCAAGCAGGCCTTATCTGCTTAGCAGGGGAGGGCATGGCAGCACTGGGCAATGGGGTGCAGGAGACCCAACCCACCCTGGCCCCCAGGGGCAGCCCTTGAAGCTCAGCACCCTGAGGGCTGACTCTCCTCCTTACCTGGGTTCCATTGTCCTGAACCCAGAGCAACTTATAGGGCCCCAGTGGGACTTCCAAAGAGCTCTCAGGAATCACTTCTTCCCACTCCAGGATGAGGCCAGAGTCAGTGTGGATGGCATGGAGGTTCTGGGGAGCACTGGCTGGGGCTGCGCAAAAGAAGGTGATGAGTCCCATCCTTCCCACCATCATGGTCCCCCTGTCCCAGGTAGACTGGGGAACCAACTCCAAGAACAAAGGGGCAGAGAGTTTTCCTCCCCTCCCTGAGTGCTCCCACCCAAGCTGGGGGTGGGGGTGATTCATAGCAGGTGACACCCCAACTCATCAGCACACCTCTCAGGAGGCTGCCTTTGCCTCCACCTCTCCCAGCTCTGCTACTCTTTGCAGCTGCTAGAGAATTCTGAGCAGGCACCTGGTCACTCTAGCCAGTCGTGCCCGACTCTCCCACATCTCTCTCCACCATCCTGCAGCCCCGTTCATTACCACCCTCTTTGCTAGTCTGCCCCACCCATCACAGGGGAAAGGTAGGTGTGTGGTTCACAGCAGGCGCTCAGCATAGCATGAGCCCCCCCTCTCAAAGACCCCCTCTCCCTCCTGTCTCCACTCAGAACCAGAGTCAGAGTCAGGGGCTGGAGAGCTACTCAGTGAGCTGGAGCATAGGCTTCGCAGGGTCCTCCCGGCCCAGAATAGCCAGAAGTGACCCACCAAGAGTCCAGCCATGGCTGCCAAAACCCAAACCAGAACTGGAACTGGAAGCAGCGGTGCAGCTCCCACGTTCCTGCCTGGCCAGCCACACACTCAGCCGAGTCCCTTACCCAGACCCTTCGTCCGAAAGGGAACCCAGTCAGCATACGGAGAAGGGCCCAAGGCGTTGGCACAGCGCACCCGGAGACTATAGTTGGTGGCAGGTGACAAGTCCCGGAGCAGACAGGTAAAAGGAGGCACAGGAACCACCACAGCCAGGACCTCCCAGTCTCCTGGGGCCTGCGTCACCTACAGGAAAGCAGAGAAGAAATGAGGGGGAGAGGAAGAGGAGATGGCATAGGTCTGGGTACTGGAATGCCTTCTCAAGTATTTTGGCAAAGACCTGCCCCCCCCCACTGCCTCCCCACCACCCCAGTCCAACCACACCCCAGGTTCCACATCTCCAAGCTTCTACAAATAACAGTTCCCCTTTGCTTGGAAGGACCCGCTCTTCCTGACAAAGCCCAAGTCATCACTGAAGACTGCAAAGAGCACGTCTCTGTAAGTCTTCTCACCCCTCCCAGCTCCTGCCCTGTCAGACCTGTCAGAGCAGTTACCACGGGCCACACCGCAAAGCCAGAGCTAGGCAGGCTCAGGGTTTCCAGGCAGAGCACCTGGTCACCAAGGGGATTGGGGCAACAGGGTGAGAGTACAAATGGAGATCCAGGTACCGGAAGGCTAAATATTTAAATCTTGTCCAGGAGCTGGAGCAATAGCACAGCGGGTAGGGCATTTGCCTTGCATGCGGCCAACCTGAGTTCAAATCCCAGCATTCCATATGGTCCCCCGAGCACCGCCAGGGGTAATTCCTGAGTGCAGAGCCAGGAGTAACCCCTGAGCATCGACGGGTGTGACCCCAAAAAAGCAAATAAATAAATAAATAAATAAATAAATGTTGTCCAGCAGCTGACAGTTCAATAAAGTGCCATTTTCTCTCTTTTTATTTATTTATTTTTTATTTTGGAGTCACACCTGGTAATGCTCAGGGGTAACTCCTGACTCTGCACTCAAGAATTACTCCTAGTGGGGGCTGGAGCGATAGCACAGCGCATCCCATATGGTCCCCCAAGCACCGCCAGGAGTAACTCCTGAGTGCAAAGCCAGGAGTAACCCCTGAGCATCGCTGGGTGTGACCCAAAAAGCAAAAAAAAAAAAAAAGAATTACTCCTAGTGGTGCTTAGGGGACCATATAGGATACCAGGGATTGAACTTATGTCATCTGCATACAAGGTAAGCGCCCTACTTGCTGAACTATCACTGTGTTGTTCAATAAAATATTTTCAATGCTGAGAGAAAATATCAACACAGAGACTTTCAAAACCTGGAAGATCAGGTCTGCACTAATAATTCTCCCAAATCCTGAATTCAGCCAGAAGGTGGTAGCCCAAGGAAAGTCTTCAGCTAAGCATCAGCTTGCGGAGGGGCACCAGGGGCACAGTGGGGGCGCCCCACCCATGTTCCTGCCTCCCCACAGGAGGTGTACTTTGGGCTGAGAGGGGCAGAGGCCACAGCATGGCACATGCTCCGGAGGGCAGACCAGGGAAGAGACCCTCCTGGGCCCTGGCAGCAGCTTCAGGACCATCAGTGAGTTTCCTGAGTACCTGGAAGTGGGGCTGGTATATGGAAGAGCACATCTTCCTGTCCTGGGCCACGGGCACAATTAAAGGGAGGGCAAAGTAGGAGACGCTCACAGAGGAGCCCTGAGCAGAGGCCTCTCTTATCACCTAAAACACGGGCAAAGGAGCCTACTGCCTGGAGGGAACAAGAAAACGAACAAGCCCTTCCGGACTCTTGTTCTCAGGATCCCTTTACCCAGTTTTTCCACTCTAGGCTGAGACTCCCTTGGGTCTCCTGGCTGGGGTATGAGTCAAAGGGCAAGACGTGAGACTGCAGGGATCACATAAATGCAAGGTTTGGGTTTTCACCAGATAAGGAACTTCCAGCATGCCCTAATCCATTCCAGTGATCTGTTATCTCGCCTCAAGAATGCCCAGGCTCCAGCACACTTCCCCCCCGCCCCCCCCCACCCCACAGAGCACTCTGCAGTTCACAGAATGCAAATGGCTGGCTGGAAGAGCCCGTCCCCCACACCTCAGCCTACCTGGACCGTGCAGGACTGAAGCAGGGACAGGCCGTCAGCACCTGGTACCCAGGCCACGCTCGCATTGTTGCTGGAGAGCTTGGTCACCGTGACATTGAAGGGGGCCGCGGGCAACGCTGCAGGTGGGGAGGTAGAGTCAGTGCCAGGGAGGAGGGGGTGGTGCTTCTGGGATTGGCTCTGCGTCTCTAAAGGGCACTCCACAACCAGTCGCCCCACACCGAGTAGGGGGTAGCCACTTAACAGGCCGGTGCCCAAGCCATGGAAGTCACAGCTCTGCCTGAGTCAGGGGCCCTGGCCATGGGTGGGGGCAGGTGGGCCTTGGGACACAGAAAGGAAGGCAGGCCGCACTGTAGCCGCAGGCTCTCCCGCTGCCCTCCTGCCTGGCTGCTTCCGGCCGCTGCCCTCCGCAGCGGCTGACACAAGCCAGGCTGGGCAGGAGCCTTGACCAGCTCCTGCTGGCTCACTTCCCTCCCTCCCTCCCTCCTTCCCTCCCAAGGAGTCCTCTGCTGCTTCGTGATGGGAAATCTGCTGTGACGTCAGGTTTCTATTCTTAGCCACGGCGGGGTCTCAGGTGTTTCCATAAGGAGTGGAGCAAGAAACGGAGTGAAGCCAATTAAACCCCACTCTTTTCCTTCCCAGCAAGGCCGAGGGGGCCTTAGCCGGCAATGTTCCCCACTCCCCCCGCACCCCCACCCCTCCACCCTGCCAACCTTCCTACCTTGAAGGCGAACAGTCGCAGGTCGAGAAGAGGCCAGGCCTTTCCCGTTGTGAGCCTCACAGGAGAACACTGTGCTCTGGGTCACTCCTGGGGCCAGAAAACCTCAGTGAGCCCCTCCCCATCCTCCACAAGCACTGACTCTGGGCCCGGGGCGTGAATGCCCCCAAGCCCAGCCAGCCAGAGGAAGGGGCTAGACTATGGGGTAGAGGGGAATAAACAGCGGCTCGGGGGGAACTGATCGGCCTGGATCTTGGTCCCAGAGCTGAGACCTAGATCTCACCGATGACTTCCAGGGAAGTTGCACAGTATAACCAAGCGGCTGTCACCCCCCACTCATGTCAGTCCCTGAAGAGCACAAAGCTTTGCCTTTCCTGGACGTGCCGGGTCCTCCTCTGCGGTCTCCCTGCCCTACCCCTGTTCTATTTGTGGACTCTCTGCTGTGCCAGTTTCCGGTCCCTTAAACGTAGGTCATGTTTCCCTCAAACCCATTCCTGGGCGGGGGGCTGGCCCAGTCTTAGCTGTTTTCTTTGTATGCCCTGGGTCCCCTGCGGTGTCTGGCATAGTGCGGGGTATGGAGTAGGAGGTCGGTGAGTGCTTCTTAGCAGGGTGGCTGCCTGAGGGTCCCAACCACGCACATCTGCACCCCAAGCACCCCTGCGCCTGAAACCTAGGGCCCCCAAGCAGACTCATGCCCCCGCCACCTCTCCTCCAGATCCCTGCTACTGGCAGGCTGGGCCAACAGCACCCTTGCCGCCCACTTTCCTGGACTCCAGACCAAGGTCCCATACCCAGGTCTTTTGGCCAGCTCAAGCACAGAGCAGAGGGAGTCAACTCTGCTTCACAGATAAGCACCCAGAAGCATGTGAGGTATGTGCCTGAAGACCGAGGGTCCAGGTGGCAGCGCAGACGTGGGCCCTCTGGGGCTAACTGTGTTGAGGTACGAACAGTTACTGTTGGGGAAAACACCTGGAGGTTTCTGGAAAGGGCCATTAGGAGAGGAGAGACGGTCCAGTATCCAAGGTCCCCCCTCCCCTTGCTGCCCTCACTCTGCAGCCTGAGACTTGCCTTCCTGGCATCTGTCAGACACTCCTCCTAGCTCTGCGTGGGCTGGCTCCTGGATTCTTCCCTTGGGAGGGGGATGGGCGCCAGGACCAGCTGTGTTCAGCCTGGCTGCAAACGAGGGCTGGGGGCACCCTCCTCCACACGGTGAAACAGCAGCACCCAGAATCAGCCCACCTGGCTGGCTGGGCACACCTGCCTAATGACCTGGGGAAGTTCCGTGCACACATACACACCCCCAGAGTCCAGGTCCCGCTCTGGACACACCCAAGTGCAAAGCAGAATTCAGTGAACTGCAGTGGACTCTGCTGGCCTCCCCGCCCCTTGACCCAGGGCCCTGCCCAAGACGGCTCACCTGTTACATTTAAAACGGAAGGGGACGGGGCTGGCTTCCCAACTCTCATGTTCCCCCTCCACCAGATAATGGTGACGGGTTCAGGGGGACCCACGGCCTCACAAGACAGCTGGAAGGGGGCATTGGGAGGAACTGCCAGATCTTTGGGCTCCACGGTGAAAAATGGCACACCTAGGGAAGAAAGGGGGTGCAGAAAGAGTCTACAGCCTCAGGGAGTCTCCTGCCATCCCACCCCCCTCTCAAGTTCATCACAAGAAGCCCCCTAGGAAATGTTCCAGCAGGGACCAGAGGAATAGCCTTCGTGGGCTTCCCTTGGGCAGGCTCCCTGGCCACACCAGAGAGGAGGCTGGACCGGGGCGGGTGGCCTGGGGGAGGGACAGGGAGTGGGCGGGAGCTCAGCAGAGCTGGGCTGGCTGGCAGGCCCGGCTCCCTGCTCTGCTGGTACAGGCTCTTTGTTACTTTCTTAGTCACTTTGTTTTGCTGGGCTGAGCAGCTCTGGGCTCCCGCAGCTGCCCAGCCTCCATCGCCTCCCCCCTCCCTGCCCATTTCCAGCCCGCCACTGGACACAACAGGCCCAGATGGGGACTTGTGGCTTGTTGCTCAGAAAGCTTAAACAGACTGTACACCAGAGGTTGGGGATTTGGGTTACCCCCTCAGATCTCAAACATCAGATTCCTGAGGGTCTTCGACGGCAGGGGTGGGCCCAGAGCCTGGGCTTGAGGGAACCTGGGAGAGCAGCCCCACCGGCACTTTCTCCTCCAGAGGCAAGGCGGCGGGCACCTGCTCTAGGCCATCTTACGTCCAGCCCAGGTCCTCACCTTCCACAGTGAGCGACACGGGCTGGGAAGTCTTGGTTTGTCCCCCATCCTCCACCTGGCACCAGTAGCGGCCGGCGTCCGAGCGCTCCACTGACTTCAGGCTGTGGGAAGAGGACATCAGTCTGGCTTCCTGGGGCCACAGGGGGTGGGGGGCAACTCTGCAGGGCACACTCACTGTGGCTGAACTGCCTCTACTTCTAGAAGTTTCCACCCATTGTCACAGGCCTTGGGCCATCTGCCTTGTCCCACCACTCCAAAGCACTAAGGCTAGAGCCAAACTCACTGGACGGGCCCCCGCACCTGAGGAAGGCCACCCAGTGCTGCTCGCTGACGGAGATGAACATCTGGTCCACATTCTGCACTGCCGCCCCATCCTTCATCCACTGAATCTCAGGCTCTTTCATCCCCTCCACGCTGCAGTTGAGGCTCACTGGCTGCCCCTGGGACACCGTCAGAGTTGCTGGGGCTCCCACGAGCTTCAGGCCTGCGAGGTGGGGAGAAGGCATCAGTCCGCTGGAGAGGGCCCCTGTCTCTGGACAGCTGTCCCTTCCCCTTCAGAAGGAAGGCCATGTCAGGCAGGTCATTCCAACCAGTGGGCAAGGAAGAGATTCGGGACAGAGTGTGACAGAAGGTGCCGGACCTGGGCCAGGAAAGAGGCCTGTTTCTGCTACAGCCAAGTTCCCCCAGTGCTAAAGAAAAGTGACCTGTCCCCCACACCTCCCTGCTGGGCAATGTTAAGCTCAAAGCCAGCCTTCAGTGGAAAGGCGACTTCTGCCCTGGGAATCACAACTGCACCGGGGAGAGCAACGGGCTCTCCTGCCAGGGCAGTTGCCCGGACTCCTCACGGCTGCCAACACCCCACCCCTGCAAGCAAGCGGAAGAAGGCTGAGAAGGGAAAGGGGGGGGGGGCTCCCCTGGAGCAGAGAACATATGGCTGCAAAACTACGTCAGATCAAACACCCGGCACCTTCCTGGCAGCCATGGGTTCTATGAATACCTGAATGTGTGCAGGGGCAGGTGCCAGCGAGGGAGGGAGGAGGCAGGAGAGCAGGGAGGGGCTCTGAGCAGGGCAGGCGGAACCCCCTGAGCTATAGCCTCAACAGTGACCACCCGGGGGCTGGGGAAAGAGCGCAAAGGACGGGGATGTATGATTTGCTCTCAGGAGCCCCTCGTTCAATCCCCAGCAGCACATGAATGCCCTCTCCAGCACTGAGCTGAGGAGCCCCCCGGAACCATCAGGTGTGGCCCAAAACCCAAACACCTGGAAGCAAGGGTCACCCTCTGGAACCTTACACTCACAGCAGAGGGAGGCAGAGAGAGAGAGAGAGAGAGAGAGAGAGAATATCCACATCTCTCGATGTTTTTGAGGAGAGAGGAACAGGTGAGGTATTTGCACAGCAGAAATCCAGTCCTGCCCTTTGCTGTGTGTGGCTCCTGGCAAGCTCCTAGTTTCTCAGATCCTGCTACAGACACCTTTAAGCTTGTAAATAACTTGTCACCCTGTCCCTTCCCTTTCCTGATAAGCTGGTGTGGCAGGGAGTGATGTCTCAAGAAAAGGTACCTGGCAAGTGGCTGCTGCCCCGGACTCTGGACTCGCCCTGCCCTACTGCATTCACAGCCTCACTCAGATCACTCACAGCTGGGGGGTCGCCTCCCATCCCACAGGCCCAGCAGTCCCAGGGTAGGGAGTGGGAAGTTGGGGATCGAGGTGCAGCGGGCGCTCCCCGGCTCTGGGGGGGCGAATCGCACCTAGTGGGCAGACTGGCTCCAGCCCAGCCTCTCCCACATTCCGGGCTCCGCGAGCTCCGGCTGGACACAGGATCCGCGGGTACCCGGAGATTTTCTGTGACCAGGCACCCCCCATCAGCCCCAGTACCTACCTGGATGGCATAGGAAAGGGTGCCGGTTGGGTGCTCAGCCCCAGCCCCTGCGGTCTCGGAGTGAGACCTTCAAGTGCGGGGCGGGCAGCATGGGGGTCCCCAGCACCGAGAGAGGAAAGCGACCAAGTCGGAAGCTCCAGGGCGGGAAAATCCAGTCCCCAACACTCCCCCCACAGACCACTCAGCCCGCCGGAAGAGCCCGGGGCGCCACAAAGTTGGGGGGGGCCCGACCCAGGATCCCGCGCCCCCACCGCGCCGCGCCCCCCGCCACCTCGGCCTTCCAGCTTCGCGCCAGCCGCCGCGAGCCCCGGGCCGCCCAGGCCGCGCCCCTCCGCAGACCCCCCGCGAGCGGCCGCCGCCCGGGCCGGCCCCTACCTGCGGCCGCCGGCTCCGGGAGCAGCAGCGCGGCCAGCGCGGCCAGCAGCAGCGCGAGCGGCGGCAGCGGTGGCGGCGGCGGCGGCGGCGGCGGCGGGAGCCCCGGCCGCCCCATGCTCCGCCTCAGCGCCATCGGCCGCGACGCCGCACCATGCCGGGCCCGGCCCGCGAGCCGCCCGGGAGGAGGGAGCGGGAGGAGGGCGGGCGGGGGAGGAGACGCGGGACGGCGCCGAGGGGCGGGCGCCGGCCGGCCGGGGGCGGCGCTGGGGCCCGGGCCGCGGGGACCCGCGCCCGCAGTCAGCCGCGCACGGTCCCCGGGGCCGCCGCTGGGCCGGCGCGGTCCTTCCCCGGCCGTCGCCGCCGTCGCTGATTCATGTTCGCGGAGCCGCCGCCGCCGCCGCCGCCGCCGCCTCCTCCCCGGCGCAGCCGGAGCTCGCACCGCCCCCCCGCGGAGCCCGGGGCGCCTCGCTCCGTGCGCCCAGCCCGGGCTGGGGGGGTGGGGTGGGGGAGCCGAACTCCGCAGCCCCGCCCCGACCCCGAGGCCGAGCCCCCCGCCCGGCCTCCCCGGCCACGCCCCTCCTTCCCCCGGACACACTCCCGCAACCATCCAAACCGCACGCGCCGGATTGTTCCGTCCACGCCTCGACCACACCCCAACTTTCTGCCCGGACTCGGCATCTCAAGCCCCGGTCTCCGGGCGCGCGGGCACGTCCTGACTCAGGATCCCCCCTACCCTTCTTGCCTCTCGAGTGAGTCTTCTTCACCCCAGATCCCGTCTTTGTGTTCGCTTCCCCACCCCTGGTATCTCCAAGACTCTGGGAGATCTTGAGTCTTTTTTTTTTTTTTTTGGGGGGGGGTGTTTTAATCGCAACACCGTGACATGCACAGTTACAAAGTTGTTCAAGATTGAGTTTGGATCATACAATGTTCCAACACCCGTCCCTTCACCTGTGCACGTTTCCCATTACCAAAGTTCCAGTTTCCCTCCTTCCACCCCCCACCCCCAGTCTGCAAGGCTTGAGTGTTGACTTTCCCCAAGATCTTAAGAAGTCTCTGTTCTGATCTACCATCACCATGGTGACCCTTACCCTGCGGTCCTGGGAGGGAGCGGGGCTGGTGTCTTGGGGGGGGGGGGGCTGTCACTCTCCCTAGTCACTTCCACCACTTCTCCCTCCGCTCTCCTCTCCCGCTTCCCCAGGACCAGGTGGGAAGGTTGGCTACACTCAGGAGGTGCAGGGAAAGTGCTAGTAGTAGACCACCGTGCACATAGTAGGCACTCTATAAATAGAAGCCTGTTAAATGAATGAATATTTGCCTCAGAGCTTGGCCTGCCCCACAACCAGTAATCACGGGGGTGGCTGTGCCCACGGACATCCTGTCGCAGAGAGGCAGAGCTGGTTCCAAATCCAGCCTTCGCTGCTGCCTTCGCTGCTGCCTTCGCGGTCCTTCCCCTCTACCTGCACCCTGGCGCCTACTGGGGATGGGCCCTTGTGGGGGGGGAGGGGGGAGGGCGGAAAGGCTGAAGCCGTCCAGCCCTCCTTTGCCTCCAGCCTCGCTGGATCTTTCCAGGGATTCTCCGGAGCAGCAGGGGCCTGCCTCTTCTTCCACTTGGCCCGGGCGGTGCTTGTTTATTAATTACACTAATGATAACAACAACAGCAGTGCTGGCGGCAGCCTCAGCCCCAGCTGGGGGCGCCCCCAGGCGGCGGTTCAAGGAAACTCTGACAAAGCCGGCCAGAGTTGGCGTCGGGGCCTCAAGGCCGCTAAGCGTCGGCCAGTTTTCTGGACACTCTGGGTCAGCTCCAGGACCCGTTCCTTAAGGGACAAAACTTGCTCGGAATCCAGAATTCTCAGCTTCTGTGCTTGGACCGAGTCGGATGAGGGCAGGCTGGCCACAGAGTGGGGCGGAAGCCAGGCTGGCTGGAGCAGCTGCTGCGGCAGTGAGAAAACCCAGGGCACTGCTCCAGGGCCTTGCACGCACCTCTCATCTCTGCGGCTGCATCTCAGGATCCCGGGGAACAAAGGCTGACATGGGGAAGACCCCTGGGAGAGGACGTAGAAACCCAGAATCTGCTTCCTTTCCCCCCTCTCATTCCCTTCCCATCCTCTTTCTCTGTCTAATTGGGAGTCCCAGCCCAAAGACCTATCAAAATAGGCTTCTGGGGCAGGAATGCCACTGTCTCTCCATTCAGACCCCTGGAAGCATCCTACAGTGCAGCTGCATGCCTGGGACTTGTTGCCTGTCCCTGGAGGGGAAGCTTTCCATGGCCGAGACCAGGGGTCTTGAGTTTCCTGCTTCTTCCCCTCCACCCACCCCCCACTTCTGAATCCTCTCAACTCCTAATATTTCTGCTGGCAGCAGAGGTGGGATGGTGGGGTCCTGTTCTTCTGATTTTTGGCTCCTCTAGAGAACATTTGTCTTCATGAGCCCTCGCCACTCATTCTTCCCGCCCTCTCCCTCCCCCTCTACCTCTCCCTCCCCCTCTACTTCTCCCTCCCCCTCTACCTCTCCCTCTCCTTTTCCAGACAGGATAGGGCTGTGTTGAAGGGTCTGTGAGCAGGTGTGAACTTGTAGAAGAGGTGTGTAGGTGGGTGAGAGGGTGTACATTGTGATGTATGAGGGAGGGTGTACATTTGTGCAAACTCTAAATATGACTGACATGTTGTGGGTGGATAGGGAGAAATGTGTGTGTGTGTGTGTGTGTGCGTGCGGGTGCGCGCATGTGTGTGCGTGTCTGGAGGAGGCTGGCTGCCTATGCAAATACATGCCTGCAAACTCTCCCTTCTTTCATAAATGCATTGCTTGGAAGGAAACTAATCAAATCAGTAGGAAATGTATTTGACCCTAGTGCAGGAACAGCTGTCTCAGAAGTTCCTGTCCTCAGAGCAGAACCAGAGCCAACTGTGATGGCTTAGGAGAGAAAGAGGAGGCGCAGGGCAGCAGGAGGTCCTGCAGCAGCCCCTGACTGTGGATGGAGCTAGGTCAGCCTGGGGCCTCTCTCTATTCTAGTGAAATAAGCCTCTTCCTACTTTCTGACTTTTGTGACCCAGGAACTACCCAAGGAAGCCATGGATTGAGAAAAGACAAAGGCAAACTGGAAATAAAAACCATCTGCCCACAGAAGCAGAACATCTGGTGGTAACTTCCAGCATCTCAGGAAACAGCTGCTTGAGGCTTTCCAGAGTTAGGCCCTCCTCCCACCTCAGGGATAGGAACTAGGAGGGAACCAAGGTATGCCGTGGGATTCCTGCAGCCTCACTGGTCCTGTGACTAAGCGTCTATTATTTCCCAACTGCTGGTGAAGTTCTGGAGGTGAGTGCTGAAGGTTTTATTGAAGGGATAGATACACACACACACACACATACACACAGAGAGATTGCACTCCAGATCACCTAGCAACAGCAGAAATCTGTGTCCTAGGGGCTGGAGAAGAACTACCTGCAGACATGCTGCAGGGTCTTTGGGGATCGTTGCTCTACCTGCCCAAGTCTCCTTGTATGGAACTCCTTAGCTATACATAGTGCCACTCCTCATTCAGTGGAAGATGTAGCAGAAACGTAAATTCCGGGGCTGGAGCAATAGCACAGCGGGTAGGGCGTTTGCCTTGCACGCAGCCGACCTGGGTTCTAATCCCAGCATCCCATATGGTCCCCTGAGCACCGCCAGGGGTAATTCCTGAGTGAAGAGCCAGGAGTAACCCCTGTGCATCGCCGGGTGTGACCCAAAACCCAAAAAAAAAAGAAACGTAAATTCCTCAGACACCAACTTAGAATCAGAGGGGGACAGTCACATGATCTGATTTTCCTTCAAAAGCAGATTTAGGAAGAAGGAAGAGAACAAAAAGTTTTGGGTTTCTAAAATGATGAGAGAGAGAGAGAGAGAGAGAGAGAGAGAGAGAGAGAGAGAGAGAGAGAGAGAGAGAGAGAGAGAGAGAGAGAGAGAGAGAGCATTGGGTAGAATGCTTGCCTTGCATGCGGCCAGCCTGGGTTTGATTCCCAGTATCACACATGGTTCCCCAAATCCTGCCAGGAGTGATCACTGAGCAGAGAGTCAGGAGTAAACTCTGAGCACTACTGGGTATGGCTCAAAACCAAAGCAAAACAAAACAAAATTCATTCATTAATTAAACTGTATGTGAGGGACAGAGAGATGGCTCCATGGGCTGAATGAATGTATGCTTTGTTGCATGCGGGCGGGAGACATGGGCTCAATCCCAAGCACCACATGGTCCCTTAAGCACTGTTTGAAGCAACCTCCAAGCACAGTTCTGAGAAAAACCTTTTGTTTTGCAGGGTATGGTCTAACCCCCCGCTACCCCACCCAAAAAAAAGAAAGAAAAATATATGAGTCCATACATGTAGAAGCGGGGCTGGAAAGAGAATACTGTAGATAAAGCACTTAATTTTCATGCAGCCAATGTGGGTTCTATCCCTGGTACCACATATGGTCCACCAAGCCCGGACAGGAAGTGATCACTTAGCAGAGCCAGGAGTATACCCTGAGCACCTCTGGGTGTGGCCCCCAAATAAAATGAAATAAAATAATTTTTTCCACTTAGAGGACTAGAAAGATAATACAAAAGGTAACGCACTTGCCTTGCATGTGGCTACTGGGTAGGCCACCCTGGTTGAATTCCCACCATTGCATAAGTTCCCCTGAGCACCATCAGGGAACACTCCAGAGCACATGCCTTGCATGTGTGAGGGGAAAGATTGGGAGGATTTGTTGAGGGATAGCCCTGAGGGGAGTTTCGTTTGTAGCTCTGTGTATGGGTGTATATATAAATATAAATGGTTTTGTTTGTTAGCTATTGGGGCCACACCCAGAGGCTGCTTAGGGCTTACTCCTCATGGTGCTGAAGGATCATTCCTGGAGGTGCTTAGAGGACCAGATTTGGTGCCAGAGATCAAACAGAGGATTGGCCAAATAATAATACAAGTGCCTTACCCCCTGCTCTATCTCTCTGGCTTCATATCCTGGACACATTTCCCCCTTTCCTATTGAATCACCATGGGATACACAGTTGCAAAGTTGTTCATGATTGAGTTTTAGTCATCATCATCATCATCATCATCATCATCATCATCATCATCATCATCATCATCATCCCGTTGATCGTCGATTTTCTCGAGCAGTCTCAATAATGTCTCCATTCGTCCTAGCCCTAAGATTTTAGCAGCCTCTCCTTACTTGTCCTTTCCAACAGTGCCACATTGGAGGCTCTTTCAGGATCAGGGGAATGAGACCTATCATTGTTACTGGTTTTGGCATATGAATATGCTATGGGGAGTTTGCCAGGCTCTCCCACGTGGGCAGGGAACTCTCAGTGGCTTGCCAGGTTCTCTGAGAGGGAGAACTAGGCTATAAGTTTCTGGGAGCTTGGTTTTATAGTCTCTGGATATTGGCCGTGGATGGGATTACACGGCGCTGGGGGGGGGGGCAGTTTCTGGGTGTGACTGCCTAGCTACTGGAAAATGGGGGATCTGAGTGGAAGAGGCTCAGTTCTGATCTGAGCAGGCTTGGAGATCTCAGCCACGGGTCCTGCACACCTGGATTCCTCTGCCGGTTCCTTCATGCGTGAGGCTCATCCGAACGTGTGGAGAGTGGCCTTGAGCATGGCTGTGGCTGGGCTCCAGAGGTCTTCAGCTACCGGTGCTCTGCTAGGGGCGGGGAGGGAAACTCAACCCACCCACTCCGAGGTGCCCTGGTGAAGACAGCCATGCGAGGGGGCAAGAGACTCAAAGTTGTTCATGATTGAGTTTCAGTCATACAATATTCCAACACCCAACCCTTCACCAGAGTACATTTCCCGTCATCAATGTTTAACATATGGACCAGTAGAAATAACAATACAATGAATCTTCATGTACCCGTTACTCTTCTTCAGTGGTTATCTTAGTCAATTGTGTTCTATTGTATCTTTTATTGATTGCAGTTTTTCAAAGCATGTCTTAGCTATATAATTACTTTCAAATATAAATATCCTATCATTCTGTAGCAGACTTTTAAAATTACTTATGCATGTAAAATTCAGCGGGTACAAGTAGAAATATTTATAGATATGCATATATGCCAGTACACACACACACACACACACACACACACACACACACACATACACACACTTCCTTTGTCAGCTGAGAAGGATCTAAAATAAGACACTCCAGTATAATGAGCATATCTAGCACCCAAATCTTGGTTTCCTTCTTTCTTTTTTATTGTCTTTGGTCCACAGCCAGTATTGCTGGAGGACATGGAAAGGGGGGTGGGAGGGAGGGGGAGATTCATCCTGGCAGTGCTCTAGGGACCATGTGGTATCTGGGAATGAACTCAGCCCCTTGCTTGCAAACTGTGCTCTTCATCCTTTTCAACTATCTTCTGTTTCCCCAAATCTTGATTTCTAATACTGTTTTCCAGTAACAGGAACCTAGGGTTCTTAGTTAGTTATATAGCTGATTCTGGGACCCAGGCAGGACTTACACAAGATGAGTTTGGAGCAACTCGTAGTGTGAAGAAGTAAAGCAGTACTGGGCCAGAAAAACAGTGCAGAGTGGAAACACATTCCTGACACTGCATCATCCCCCCCAGCACTCCCCTCCAGAGCTACCCACCAAGTACAGAGCCAGGAGAAGCCTCCAAACCCCTACCTCTTAAAAAAAAAAAAAAAAAAAAAAGGTAAGGAAAGGACCAGAAACTGTGTGCATGCATTTGCCTTGCATACAGCAGACCCTACTCAATCTCTGGTTCTATATCTATATGTGGTCTCCCAGCACTGCCAGGAGTGGTCTCTGAGCAACCGGGAGTAAGCCCTGGTCACCTAGTATGGCAGACAACTCCCCCCACATTCCCCTAATGTAAGAACTACTTACCTGTTTTTTGGAAGGAGTGGGAGGTTGTTTATTTGTTTGGAGGCCACACCCAGAAGTGCTCAGGGCTTACTGCAGGCTCTGCACTCAAGGATCACTCCTGGCAGGACTTAGGGAACCATATATGCAAGGCAAGAAACCTACCTGCTCTATTCTCTCTAGCCTAGGAAACCTGAGTTTAGTCTCCAGCACTACATGGTCCCCCGAACACTGCTAGGATTGATCCCAGAAAACAATGCCAGGAGTAGCCTCTAGCACTGCCGGATGTGGGAAAAAAATAAGAAACTGAGGGTTGCCCTGCCAGCTGCTACACTTTGAGAACCACTGGGTTTTCTAAAACTGTCTTCAACCAAATGATAATTTTCACTTTTTCTTTTGTTTCCTTTTTGGTTTTGTTACGTTTGGTACAAAACCTGTGGTGCTCAGGGTATACTCCTGGCTGCCTTCGGGTGGAACCAGGGTCAGCTTTGCAAGGCAAGTGACTTAACCCCTGTCCTACCTCCCCCAGCCTATAAAGTTTTCCTAGTATCCTATATACATAGCAATGTATTGGATGCTAAACATTAAGGATACCAAAAAAAAAAAAAAGTTTGGGGCCGGGATGCAAAGAACTCAGACTTTTTTTTTTTTTCTGTTTTGGGCCACACCTGGCAATGCTCAGTGGTTACTCCTGGCTCTGAACTAAGGAATTACTCCTGGAGGCGGTGCTTGGGAGACCATTTGGGATGCCAAAGATCAAACCCAGGTCAGCCACACCTTACCCGCTGTAATATCTCTCCAGCCCCAGAAATCAGACTCTAAAGGAAATTGGGTATATACTATTAAATGACAACAAGGGACAATTGATAGTGGGCAATACATTCCCAGTATAACACACAGTTTTTACGTGAGACATTTCAGGTGATTCTAAGTAAAGTTCAGCAAATGGGACAGTGGGCAATAGCTTTAGAATTAGCTTCTAAAGTACTGATCAGCTAGAATCAGTACTCAAGGAAGACTGAGGGTGCAAAGAAAAGATTTTAAAACATCTCCAAACAGGGAAACCTGTATGCTTGTTTTTGTTGTTGTTAATTTTTTTTTTTTTTTTTGCTTTTTTGGGTCACACCCAGCGATGCTCAGGGGTCACTCCTGGTCTGTACTGAGGAATTACCCCTGGCCATACTCAGGGGACCATATGGGATGTTGGGAATCGAACCCGGGTCAGCCGTGTGCAAGGCAAACGCCCTACCCGCTGTGCTATCACTCCAGCCCCAACTTGTTATTGTTTATGGTCACGCCTGGCTTCTGAATTACTTCTGAATTTGTGATTCTGATTACCTCTGAATCTGTGTTCAGGGATCACTCCTGCTTCGAGGAATCTATGCAAATGCTGGGGATGAACTGGGGTTGGCGATGAGCAAGGCAAATACCTTAATCCCTGTTATTATCTGTCCAGTCCCATTAGTATGTCTTTTTTTGTTTTTGTTTCAGGGCTTGTTTTTGTTTCTTTGCTGTGCGGAGATGGGATTTAGGTCTCAAGCATTTGACGCTGAGCCACACCCCTAGTCTAGAGAGACTGATTGTGAAGGAAGAAAGGATGATCTAAAAGGGGATTAAATTGCAGGCAATGGGGCAAGTTTTCTTCTTTCTCTCCATCACTATTCCAGCAGCACATCTTTCCTCGGATCTCGCGTTTCCTTTATCACGGCCGCCCAAAAACACATTGGGAAAGTCACCTTGGTGGTTTCCGTGTGCTTTGCGTGGGCTTGAGTGCTACTGGGTCCTGGGACGCGGCTATCCGGGCTGCTGAGTGTAGAAGGACATTTACAGACCTCTGGCACGGTGTTGCCAGTGTAGAAAGACCTGTGCCGGCCGTCTCTCTGAGGCTGTGCGGTTCTCGGTGTGAGCACTAAACACACCGAACGCTGGGGTCCGACTCGCGCCCTCGGGAGCCAGCGCCGCCGAACTGGAGTGGGTGGAGCCAGCCCCGGCGGAGGCGGGACTAAGCTGCGGGGCGGAACTTGGAAGGCGAAGGCGGCGGCGGAAGGGCGGGCCTTTGCGCGGAAAGATGGCGGCGCCCAGGAGGGCCTCGAGCGAGTGAACGCTAATCTTGGAGCACCGTTTTCGGGAGATCCGGGCGCAAAGCAGAGGTGCAGGGCAGCCTGGTCCTCGGGCGGAGGCTGCCCGAGTGGCCCGTTTGCCCGGGAGCAGCCGCAGCTTCTTCGGTGCGGAGGTGTCGGGCTCGGCTCTCCGTCCCGGGAGGGCGTAGACTGAGTCTGGGTGATGCCTCTTTGCTGAAGCGGGTGGTCCTGGAGCTCCTGGGCGGATCCGAGCAGATCCTACTGTAGGATCCGCGTCCTGGAGCATAGGCTGCAAAGGGAGAGCGCCGGAGATTCCCCAGGGGCCTCGGGAGAAGACCGGGTTAGCGCTACTTCGCTACAAATTACCCACCAGGAGGTGGGACCGTCCTTATTCAACTTGTTTATCGTTTCTAGCGCGGGCTGGGACCGAACAAATCTGCTGTGGAGTTTGTGGGGGGAAATGTACTGAAGACTTTACTTGGGATTGAAATGATTGCTTTCCTTTCTTAAGACTTTACAAGGCACTGTGCATGGTCCAGCCCCACTATTCTATGGTTTTATCGATGAATAGAATTCCGTTGTATAGAAATAAAACCTTTTGGGGCTGGAGCGATTGCACAGCGGGTAGAGCGTTTGCCATGCATGCGGCGAACCCAGGTTCGATTCCCAGCATCCCATATGGTCCCCCATCACCGCCAGGAGTGATTCCTGAGTGCAGAGCCAGGAGGAACCTCTGAGCATCGCCAGGTGTGACCCAAAATGTAAAAATAAATAAATAAATAAAACCTTTTGTTAACCACACATTCACAGTTTATCACATTCATCTGTTGATTAGGATTTGACTTGTTCCTTGTTGCTGGCTGTTGTGAATGAATACTACGGTATAATATGCTAGAATGCCAGAAGCATTTGTGCACCTCCTTTTGCTTATTTTATTTTGGGGCCACACCCAGTGATGCTTAGGGATTACCCCCTACCCTGCACTCAGAATTACTTCCTCTTATGATGAAGAGGACCATAAGGGATGCCAGGGGTCTAACCCAGGTCTTCCAGGTATAAGGCAAGTGCCTTACCCGGTGTTCTGTCTCTGGCCCTGTGTACCTTTTTTCCTTTTTGACTTCCATAGCGGCTATTGCTTGGTAAGGGTGCTGAGGACCAGACAAAGGGATTCAGGCATGCAAGGCATGTGCTCTAGCTTCTTTAACCTTCTTCTGGCCCCTGTTATACATTGCATTTTGTAAATATGTTTCCAGTTTTGTTTGGCTTTATACCTAGGAATACAATTACTGAACCATTGTCATTGGTAACTATTTCACTTTTGCCCAAGTAGCCACATTACTTTTCACTATAGTTATACCATTTTATGCTTCCACACGAAACCATATGAAGTGTGCCAATTTCCTCACGTCGTTGCCAAGATTGTTATTTATTTATTTTTTGTTTTGTTTTTGGGTCACACCCGGCAATGCACAGGGGTTACTCCTGGCTCATGCACTCAGGAATTACTCCTGGCGGGGCTCGGGGGACCATATGGGATGCTGGGAATCGAACCCGGGTCGGCCGCATGCAAGGCAAACGCCCTACCCGCTGTGCTGTTGCTCCAGCCCAAGATTGTTATTTTTTTAATTAAAAGAATTTTTTTTGCCTTTTGGGTCACACCTGGCGATGCACAGGTGTTACTCCTGTCTCTGCACTCAGGAATCACCCCTGGCGGTGCTCAGGGGACCCTATGGATGCTGGGAATCGAACCAGGCTCGGCTGCCTGCAAGGCAAATGCCCTACCCGCTATGCTATTGCTCCAGCCCCAACATTGTTATTTTTTCTTTTTTATCCCCTTTGATTAGAATCTTCCTATTGAGTATAGAATGTTATCTTATTATGATTTCATTTGCATTTTCCCAATGATTTGTGAAATTGAACGTTTTTTCATGTGCTTGCTATTCATTCACATATTTTCCTTTCTAAAATATTTATTTAAATCCTCTGCCCAGGGTCAGAGAGAGCTCAGTGGACTGAGCATATGCTTTATATATAAAAATCTGGGTTCCACCCCCAGACCCTCTGGTCTCCTGAGCACTGCCAACAACAAGCCCTGAACCAGGAATAGCCCCTGAAGGCCATCAAGTGTGACCCCAAAACAAAATCCTGGTATTGCCCCCCAAAAAAACCATAAATAAAATTCTCTGCCTATTATTCATTCAGTCCTACAACCTCATAAGCAGTGCTCAGGTCAAGGGTCTCTCCCAGTCATATGCTGGTTCAGTGCTTAGGCCTGGTGATATGGTACTTCTCAGGCTTAGCTAGGGACCATCACGGCTGCAACCATTGGTACTCAGGGGACCATGTAAGGCCAGGGGTTGAACTTGGTCTCCACAAGCCAGGCAGGCATGTACTTCACACCTTTAACTACTCACTGGCTCTGTGTGCACAACCAGATCGCTATCCCTCTGTCCCTGATCTCCCCTTCTCTCTCCCTTTCTCCACACCCCTTCTGTCTTTCTCTTACTGAGTTATATCCTAGCCTTGTCTGCCCATTTTTCAGTTGGAATAGTTGCTATTTTATTATCTAATTATTTCTTTATATAGTCTTGTGTAGGTCTTATCAGATATATTATTTTTTTGCCCTGGTTTTCGAACCACACCTGGTGGTGCTCCAGGCCTGCTTTTAGCTCTGTACTCAGGAATTACTCCTGGCGGTACTCAAGCAATCATATGGCGTACCAGGGAACGAACCCAAGTTACCTCATGCAAGGCAAACACCCTTCTCGCTATTTTTGTTTTATTGTATAACACACAATCTGTTATTTTTGTTTTTTTAGGTTTTTTGGGGGGGGTCACACCCAGTGATGCACAGGAATTACTCCTGGCTCATGCACTCAGAAGTTACTCCTGATGGTGCTCGGGAACCATATGGGAAGCTGGGAATCAGACCTGGGTTG
Organism: Sorex araneus; assembly: GCF_027595985.1. NCBI lineage: Eukaryota > Metazoa > Chordata > Mammalia > Eulipotyphla > Soricidae > Sorex > Sorex araneus. The sequence goes on along the minus strand of NC_073304.1, from coordinate 86,985,998 downwards.
GCTGCATGCAAGGCAAACGCCCTACCCACTGTGCTATCACTCCAGCCCCTAGCCCTTGGTTTTTTAATAATTTGAATATCCTTAGACCAGGTATGTTTTTTCCCCAGCTTGATGGAGAACCATCGCATGCTGTTACGACACATTTATCTGCCTGTCCCTGATGGCATTTCCCTTAGCTCCCCTCTGATTTTTCTGAGAGTATTACCACGCACAGATTATGAGCAACCTGAGTTGGCAGTAAATATTGTTGCTAGGACATCAGGGAGGGCTAAATAGGAAGGGATGATAATAAGGTATGACCGAGGAGGCTTGAGCGCTGTGAAGAGACGGAAGAGGAGTCTCTGGTGAACAGTAATAAGAACCAAGTGAAGAGGCTCATCATCTCTGTTGCTTTCAGGGGCAAACGAGAGGACACCCCCACAGCGGAGCAGTGCCAGCAAGAGTCCCCCGGGGGAGGCAGACAAAGCGTCAAGATGCTAGCAAGGCCAAAGCCAGGCGAGGCTGAGGAGGACCTGCTGCGCTTCCAGAGGCAGTTCCTGGCGGCTGGCACAGCCCCGGCGGTGCAGTTGGTGCACAAAGGAAGCCGGGGCCGGGGAGATGCACTTGCTCGGGATGTGGTGATGCTGGACGGTGAGTGGCCGTGAAGGTGAGGCTGGGCAGAAGGGTAGCCTTAGGTCCTCCAGGCCTGCTGTGTTTCTAGATGCTGCAGCCCTCTCCTCGTTTTGGATAGTTGGCAGCTCTAAGTGCTTAAATATCCTGGCCACAGGGACCAGAGAGATAGCACAGTGGGTAGGGTGCTTACCTTGCACATAGCCAACCTGGGTTCAATCCCTGCCATCCAGTATGGTCCCCTAAGCACTGCTAGAAGTAATTCCTGAGTGCAGAGCCAGGTGTGGCCACCCCCCAAAAACAAACAAACAAACAAACAAAATTCCTGCCCAAGGTGACAGAGTCTGGGCCAGACCCCCTGTGACCGCCTCTCTTTCCCAGGCCTCCCCCTTCCCATGTCTCTGTCTCCTCTAGATCAGGGATAAAATTCTCATGGCTGCTTTCCTCTCTCAGATCTCCCTGATATGCCTCCAGCTTTGGTACCTGCTCCTGCAAAGAGAGCCAGGCCCAGTGCCACGGGGCCCCCGCCTGTCCTCGAAGACCCTGAGGAGAGGCTGAACAGGCACGATCAGCACATCACTGCTGTCTTGACCAAGATTATTGTGCGTTGCACCTGGCTGAGTGGGCTGAGTGGGCATCCAAGGCTGCAGGGCTGTTGGGTGGGGGGTGAGCAGGGGGCAACTCAGGTGGGACTTGATCCCCCAGCAGTCAGATTGGGGGCATGTTTCCGTCACCAGGCCCCTTGCAAGAAGCAAAGTGGGTTGATGTCCCCTGGTGTAAGGCCGTGTTTGCCTGGGACAGGGGGCCTGGAGTGGGGAGGGGCCAGCCTGGGGACGCCTCCATCCTCACTATCTTGTGCTTTGCGGCTGCAGGAACGAGACACAAGTTCAGTGGCCGTGAATCTGCCTGTGCCTAGCAGTGTGGCTTTCCCTCCTGTGTTCCATCGATCACAGGGGAGGCAGGTGAGACTTAGGAAGCAGCCGGTAGGTCTCATAGCACGTCCTCATCAGACCGGTGGTCCTAGGGAGCAGCACATACACTTCATCTACTTCTGTTACAGCCAGGCCCACTTTTCACATGAGGAAATTGTGTATGCCCAACAAGGTGGCTATTTTGTTCGGTGCAACCCATCTAATAGAAGAACCAGAAACCCCTTCCCAGCCTGTCAGGCTTATACTCTCTACATTTCCAGAGGGCAGCTAGTGATTCCTGGACACTGAGCAAAGTGTTGGATAACATTGGTTTGTCCTTGCTCTTCCAGCAGGGAGCTTAGGTTTATTGAGTTACTCCTACCACAGTGCTTCCAAAGCACACCCAATTCCTAATCCTATATTGCTTTTCTCTTTCCTCTATGTCCTTTGCATAGTTTAGCAATGTCCTTTTTGTATAGACACAGGAAGACAGTTGATGCTATGCTTTTGTAACATGGGAATTAATTGACTCCAAATAATATTTACTCCTGGGCATCCATCATCTTTACTTGACTTATGCCTCAGTTGCCCTTACTTCCTAACACCCCCAAAAGGAGAGTCTTGGTGAGGGAGTTAGATGGACCCAGGGCAAGCTGAAAGCTACTCTGGCGTTGAAAAGGGACAGGCTAAGTCCCATGAGAAGTATATGGTCATGGAACAGACTCTTGTTATGACCCAAAAAGAAGTAACTGGAATAAGGACCCTGCTGGGGTTAGAAAAGACTAACCTGGCCTAAGGACTAGTCTGGGATGTATAGCGAGATGTCCCCAGGAAGACCCACCCTTTAAGCTTAATATATCTCTTACTGTGTCCATGTAAACTGGCTAGAAATATCATTAAGAAGTAAATTTAATATGATTGGATTAAAATTTAAATGGATGACTAGCTAAGGAAAGGAGAAAGCAATATGCCCATAGATGGAATCCTGCCCTTGAGCCAATCTCCTAGTAATCTAGAGTGTTGAATCTCCAGATGAGATTTTGTCCTAGAGTTAATGTCCTAGAAGAACTTCCCTTGAAAGAAGGGCTTTATATGTGTTTATTGTTATGATAATGTTCAACCACCTGCACAATTTCTTCTTCTTCTTCTTCTTTTTTTTTTTTTTTGCCTTTTGGGTCACACCCTGCAAGGCACAGGGGTTACTCCTGGCTCTGCACTCAGGAATTACTCCTGTGATGGTGCTCAGGGGACCATATGGGATGCTGGGAATAGGACCCACATCGGCTGCATGCAAGGCAAACTCCCTATCTCCTATACTATTGCTCCAGCCCCAGTTTCTATATAACTACACTGCAGGGGAGAATAACAGTCCCTTATTACCAACCAGCCTGTGGGATCACTGATTACCAATTAGCCTGTGGCCCTGTTCCTTCTGTTCCTCTCACCCATCATCATCTGTCGGCCTGGGGAGGCAGTTCTCAGCCACCAAATGCACCCACGCTTTGAACTCATAACAGTCCTTGTTGTTGTTTTGTTCTGCTTTGTCTCTGTGTCACACCCAGTGATGGTCAGTGCTTACTTCTGGCTCTGAGCTCAGGGATTGTTCGTAGCTGGCTCAGGGTCCATACCAAGTGCCGGGGATTGAACCCGAGTCTGCAGTATGCAAGGCAAGCGCCCTGTCCACTGTCCTGTCTCTTTGGCCACAGATTTGGGTTTTTTTTGTTTTTTGTTTTTATTTTTGAGTTTGCTCCTGGCTCTGTGCTCAGGGATCACTCCTGACTGAGCTCAGGGATCCTAAGTGGTGCAGGAATTGGACCTGGGTCAGTTGTGTGCAAGGCAAATGCCCTACCCACAGAACTATCTCCTTGGCCCGAAAGAAAGACCCTTTATTTCTTTGTTTCAGTGACTTTGCTATAAATAGGTTGGGAAGAGAATGGTCAACTTGAGTTTTCTGTCCTCCCAGGGGAAGCCAACAACATCTGGTAAGAGGAGCATCTTTGCTCAGGAAATTGCAGCCAGGAGAGCATCTGAAGCCATTTCGCTGACCCCAAGAGATGCAAATTCCACCTTGCACCCACCACAGGGTGAGCGGACACAAATGGGTCTTCCTTTTAGTACAACACACACAATCACAGAGTCACACATACAGCCATAAACACAAAATCACAGTGTGTGTGTGTTGGCGGGGGTTAGGGGGTATCAAGTCATGCTCTCTGGGAAATCTGAGAGGGAAGTGGGAGTCCACAGGTAAAAGCACACCCCATGTTGGGACAGATGAGGGTGATCCCGAAATAGGGGGCATCCAGAATCACCTTTGGGTCTCCGGTAGAATGAGTATCTGAGCGCTCTGAAGAGAACAGTGTCCCGGGTCCCCACTCAGAGTGTGGGTCTGGGAGGTGGGATCCACATCTGGGTCTTGGTGCAGGGAGAAAGGAAGAGGCTGGAGACCCCCTCAAAGTCTGAAGTCAGGATGGTACCAGGTTTCCTTACTGCTAACCACCCGCCGCCTCGACGGAACACAGGCACCCTCTCAGGGGACAGCTGTGTGGAAAGGGCCCCCAAGATAGCCCAGGGCTCCTGGGCTTCCTTGGCTGGGAGCGCTCTGGGCCTCCAGGGCCAGTGGGATTAGAGAGGGGAGAGCCGAGGCCAGGAATTGACCTGATACCTCTTCCAGGTGCTGTGACCTGCGAAGAAACACCTTCAGGCGAGCAGGGCTGCCCACTTCCAGGAGGCAGCCCCAACTTCCAAGGACCCCACCTGGTCACAGGCACGGGGCTTCGGGGCCAGGAGGCTGAGCAGGAGGCCCGGACCATCCACGAGGAGAATGTAGCCCGGCTCCAAGCCATGGCACCCGAGGAGATCCTGCAGGAGCAGAAGCGCTTGCTGGCACAGCTTGGTATGGGCACCACATGGCATGGGGGTGCCACTCTTGCCCACAGAGACACAGACGGGGGCTTGTTGTGCCTACCCACATGGGCCTGGGTCTCTGCTATGTGCTTTCATTCTGTCCTCACACTGTTTCTGTCGTGTGCCAACCTCACTGGCTTAAGGACAAAGGCTGAGGAATTCTCCCCTGCTTACAGAGCTGGCCAGGGCTGCAGGTGACATGCAAACCCAGGTCGGCTCAATTCCCAGACCCTGCCGTGAGCTGTGTGTGTCGTGCTGCCCCCATCCCGTCCCTCCTATTACAGCTCTGGATTCCCCGTTGTCTGATCCCACTCCAGATCTCCCCTCCCTCCTTTCTGCTTGCCAAAACCGTGGCACCAAGTCTGTCTTGCTTCAGACCGTGTATCAAGCACAGAGCAAGAACACAGCAGCTATTCAGTTCTTAGAGATTTGTGTATAAATACAGTCAGCGGAAAGTAGGAGGAGTCGCACCCAGAACACCTTCTCTCTGATCCCTGCCAGCATTTGTGCATTTGTCCCACCACCAGTCATGCCTCTGAGCTCACACACAGGCCAGACTGGTGGGACATGGCAGTCTTAGGCCTCTGTGAGGCCCATTCTCCCCTCTGCGCACTCTAGATCCCAGCCTGGTCGCCTTCCTGAGGTCTCGTAGCTGCCCCAAGGAGCAAGCAGGCGAGAAGGCCCGGGAGGAGCAGAGGCTGGAAGGAGCCTCAGCCACAGTCACTGTGGAAGATCCTGTCATGCCGGCTTCTGCCACGGAGCCCAGGAGAGAAGAGGAACTGCAGCCAAGCACCCCAGGTTGGGCAAAGGGGATCATCTCGGGAGCAGGAGAGGGAAGGGGTCCCCGCTAGAGTACGTGCACCGAATGGGGGAACCCCGAGTTTCATCCCCAGTACCTCATGGTCTTCACACTGCTTGAGTGTGATGCAGAACGTGGGGAGAGGGAAGTGGAAGCATCGCTCTCCTGGGCCTTGCCAGCTGGGACAGGGGCCATCTCTCCTGCTGTCTGTATTCACAGGAGTTGGTCTTGTGACTACCTGCTCTGACATCTGAGCACCCTGCCCCCAAATCCCCCCCAACTCCCCCTCCATCTCCCCGCACCCCCTCAACCCTCCAGGAACTGATTCAGCTTCAGCTCCTTCCATCCCACAGTTCCTTCTGCCTCTGCCCTCAGCATTGCGGGGAGGAGGGGAGAGGAAGGCTCTGGGTCTTAGGAACATGCCAGCCCCCAGCAGGCAGGCCAGTAGGCAAAGTGATTTCCCAGGACCAGATTATTGGATTAGTGCTTCACCAAAGATGAAATGGGATTCCGAGCCCCAGGGCCCTCCTGTCCCCGTGGGTTTGCAGCAGTCGTGCTGTGGACAAGAGTCGCGGTGGAGGATGAGGGGGGAGAGGTGTCGGGGCGTCCCTACCAACCCACTCCTTTAGAGTCGGTGCTGGAGAACAGAACGTTTTCTCCACGGTACAGGGTTCTCTCTTCCTCCTCTCACTTTCTCTTCCTTCTTCCTCCCAATAATCCTCGGGGTCAGCAAGAGGCTGGAGCCGATGGCTGTGTTCTGCCCTCTCAGACATTCACCCACTTCTCTGGTGCCACCGCCCAGGCCAGAGATGGAGGCAGAGGCTGCTGGGTCCTTAGGGGAAGGAGGCTGGAGCCGCGGTGGGAGATGATGGCATCTCGACACGGCGGGCCAGTGAGTCCCAAGGAAATAACTATCGCATCCCCGCAGTTCCTGCACTGCCCGTGGCCCCCCACAAGGAGTGGCTGCACATGGACACAGTGGAGCTAGACAAGCTGCACTGGACCCAGGACCTGCCCCCACTCCGGCGGCAGCGGACCCAGGAGGTGAGCCTGTGCCAGGGGTGGGGATGGGGCTGGCACACAGGCCCTTCTCAGCCCGTCTCCTGGGGCTCACCCGCCCTCTCTGCTGGCCCCCACAGAGGCAAAGGTGGTGGATGCCAGTCCACCGTGCTCCTCTCGCTTTTTCTCCCTCTAGCGCATGCAGGCCCGGTTCAACCTCCAGGGAGAGCTGCTGGCCCCCGATGCTGACCTTCCCACCCACCTGGGCCTGCATCACCACGGGGAGGAGGCGGAGGTGAGTCCGGACAGCTCTCAGTACTGCTTTGCCGGCATGTCCTGGACACCCTGTCTGGCTTTGCCAGTACTTAGAGTGTGAGGGAACACCTTTCTCCTTCCTGGCCCCTGCCTTCTAGTCCAGCACCAGAATCTGCCCCTTCTCTGTTGGTCCCTTCCCACAGTATCTCCTAGATGAGAGACTCCCCGCCTTCCTGTCCTCTGCCCTCTGCGCCCTGCCATTCTCACCTCCATCCTGCTGAGAGTGCACCCTGCCAGATCACACCAGCCCTCACACATGTTCCTCTTGGCATTGGGTAGGGCCTGGGCCCCTCAGTCCTGCACCATCAGTTCCTGCTGAGCTCACACCTCAGTGCCCCAGGTTCCCCCACCCTCCGTCTCTTTCTGAGGCTCCCGGAACACCTTTCCTTGTGCTCCAGGCCAGCCGCCAGATCTCCCACCCCGAGACCACATGGCTTCCCTAGACTACCCCCAGCTTGTTTGTAGACAACACACCGGCTGCCGTGGCACTCGTGTGCAAGCCTGGTCTGCACCTGTCCGAGGGTTGGGGGTGAACAGGCACCTTGTACTCTCAGCTGCAGGCACGGGGCTTGCTCGGTGTGTCTGCTGGGGGGCGTGGCCCTGTGACTGGGAGCCTCTGACGTCTTGGCCCCGCACAGAGAGCGGGGTACTCCCTGCAGGAGCTCTTCCACCTGACGCGCAGCCAAGTGCCCCAGCAGAGAGCCCTGGCGCTGCTCGTGCTGGCCCAGGTCATCAGCAGGGTGAGTGGGTCTGGTGGGCTCTGCGTGTCCCTGTCCCCCCGCCCCAACATGCGCACCCGGGGTCCTATGGGAACTGGGAACTCCTGGGGTGCCACGGGGGCGAGTGAAGGGCTTAAGCCGAGCCCGTGACTTTAGCATCATCAGCAAAGGTTTCCCCTTCTTGTCCCTAAGGCCCAGGCCGGTGAGTTTGGGGACCGCCTGGTGGGCAGTGTCTTGCGCCTCCTTTTGGACGCTGGCTTCCTTTTCCTGCTGCGCTTCTCCCTGGATGACCGGGTGGACGGGGTCATCGCCGCTGCTGTTCGTGCTCTCCGGGCTCTGCTGGTGTTTCCTGGAGACGAGGTACAGGGAAGGGGTCCTAGCTCCCATGGGGCCTGCCCTTGGGGCTGAGGGCAGGGTGACGTTAGCTGGGTGAGGTTAGCAAAGCATAGACGGCCAGCCCGGGCCAGAGAGAAAGTATGATGGGTAGGGTGCTCACCTTGCACGTGGGCTGACCCTGGTTCAATCCTGAGTATCCCATACATTCCCCTGAGTCTGCCAGGAGTGATCCCTGAGCAGAGAGCAGGAGTAAGCCCGGAACACCACACCAGGTGCTCTGGCCCAAAACCAAACAGAAAGAGGTCCACCCTTCAGACCATGCCCAGCTCACTTAGCTGTGCCAGGCTTGGAGGGGGCATCTCTGCTCCTCTCCTGGGTGCATTTCCTGGCCTTCTCCCCAATCTCCTCCCCCCCCACCCCCCCATCTCACTCCTCTCCCTGGCAGGAGCTCCTGGACAGTGCCTTCTCCTGGTACCACGGAGCGCTAGTGTTCCCTCTGATGCCCAGCCAAGAGGACCAGGATGCTGAGGATGAGGATGAAGAACCACCAGTGGAAAAGACAAAGAAGGCACCAGAGGAGAGTTCCCGGCCTCCATCTGACCTGGCCCGGCACGACGTCATCAAGGTAGAGGGATGTGCCGGGGTGGCTGCCAGCATGGCCCTCGGCCAGGCACACGTTGGGCCAGAGGGGTCATCGGGGGGCCTTTATCACATCTATCCACAGGGGCTGCTGGCCACCAACCTGCTCCCCCGGCTGCGCTATGTGCTGGAGGTGACCTGCCCAGCGCCCTCCGTGGTCCTCGACATTCTGGCCGTGCTCATTCGCCTGGCGCGGCATTCTCTGGAATCAGCCACGAGGGTGAGAAGGATGGGCTGGGGAGTGGGCAAGTGCCGGGAGCCTGGCCTGGCCCCTCAGCCCCCCACTCCTCTCTTCCTACCCCCCTGCCCTGCAGATCCTGGAGTGCCCTCGGTTGATCGAGACCGTGGTGCGAGAATTCCTGCCCACTAGCTGGGCCCCCAGGGAGGCTGGGCCTGCGCCCAGTCTCCACCAGGTGCCCTGTGCGTCTGCCATGAAGCTTCTCCGTGTCCTGGCCGCGGCTGGCAGGAACATCGCTGCACGGCTGGTGAGCAGGACCCAGGGCAGAGCCAGGGATGCGAGTCCTGGGAGGCTGGGTGGGGCTCCTCTGTATCTCCTGACCCCCTCTTTCTTTTCTTTTTTTTTTTTCTTTTTGGGTCACACCTGGTAATGCACAGGGGTTACTCCTAGTTTTGCACTCAGGAATTACTCCTGGTGGTGCTCAGGGGATCATATGGGATGCTGGGAATCGAACCCAGGTCGGCCACATGCAAGGCAAACGCCCTACCCGCTGTGCTATGGCTCCAGCCCCATGGCCCCCTCTTTCTGTCTGCACCTCCTGCTTGGGAAGGCTCAGCTGGGCCCAAGAGGCCCCTCACTGGGCCCCACACCATCCCGCAGACTCCTATGGAGCACCTGTGCTGCGGCAGAAGGTGGGAGGGTGGGCAGGAATGGTGCCCGCCCTGCCCCGGTGTACCAGAGGGATAGGAAGGGGCAGGGGTGCCCTGCCCTCCCCACTGACCCTGATCCCCAGACTCTCTGCCCACCGCTAGCTGAGCAGTTTTGATCTCCGGAGCCGCCTGTGCCGCTTTCTGGCTGAAGCGCCCCCGGAACTGGCCCTACCCCAGGAGGAGGCGGAAACCCTAAGCACCGAGGCCCTCCGGCTGTGGGCAGTAGCCGCCTCCTACGGTCAGGCCGGAGACCTGTACAGGTGAGGGGGCCCTTGGAGGGAGGCGGCTTGGTTCTGCTCTTCTGGCCAAAGCTGAGAACTCTCAGCCTTGGCCAAGTTTCCAACGTGGGGTCGGAGAGGTTGTGCAGGGGGTTAAGGAACCTGCCTTGTATGCGGCTGGCCGGGTTTGACCCCTGGCACCCCGCATGGACTCCCGAGCCCCACCAGAGTGATCCCCGAGTGCAGAGCCAGGAGTAAGCCCCAGACAAAGGGGTTCCAGCTTGTGGAAGTCGGGTGGTGGGGGCCGGACAGGTGTGGGAATCCACATCAGGGGAGATGAGGTTCTTGGCTGATAACATTCTGTGTGAGCCTGGGGGTTCCTGGGGGGAATCAGCGCCCTGTTGAGGGGAAGCCATGAAAGGCCCCTGACCGCTGGCCCCCACCTTCCGCCCTTGGGTGTTCCCTGGAAGTGGCCTGCTCGGGCCCTCCTGTTCCCCGTGCCCCCCCCCCCCAACCTGTGCCTCTCTGTCTGCTACACTGAGCGGCCGCCGTGGCCTTCCCAGGGAGCTCTACCCCGTCCTGGTGCGGGTCCTGCAGGCCGTGCCACGCCAGCTCGCCTCCCCACGGCCCCCCACCATGCAGCGCATCGCCTCTCTGCTCACCGCCCTCACCCAGCTGACCCTGGCCTCCGGTGCCCCCGAACCCAGCAGGTAGGTGCTGCTCACTTGGACCCGCCCGGAGGGATGTGCCCTCCGCAGCTGTTGGCCAGGCAGGGATGTTCCTCTCTCCCTCTTCATGGGACCCCTTCCGGCACCCCTGCAGGGATGACACCACTGAGAGCAGCCCATCGACTGCCCCTTCCTCACTGCCCTGGACGCAGGTGTGCGGGCTCCAGCCTCTGGTGGAGCCATGTCTCAGACAGGCCTTGGACTCGCTGCCCAGACCTGATGCATGGCATGCACTGGGCCCAGTGCCCACTGCCTGCCTGCTCTTCCTGGACGCCTATTACCAGGCCTGGAGCCAGCAGGTGAGCATGGCATCTGCCCGCCCACACCAGCTCACCTCATCTCCTGAGCTCCCTTCTTTCCTATCCCCTCTCCACCCCGTGTCCAGCTGCACTTCCAGGAACCCTTTGCAGTAGCCCTACCTCTTTGGGGACCCCAAGCCCCCTTGGCTGGGGGGCTTCTCTCCCTCCAGGTAGCTCAAGAGGCAGAAGCCTTCCCTCACGGAGCCTCTGGGCAGGTCCAGGGCACCGGGACGGGGAGGAGGGGTGTCCTGACCACCAGCCCACCCCTTGCCCTGCAGCCCAGCATGTGCCCTGGCGATTGGCTTCAGGACATAGAGCGCCTTTCGGAGGAGCTGCTGCTACCCCTGCTGTGCCAGGCCCCGCTGGGCAATCTGTGCCAGGCCCTTCGGTATGCGGGGACACTGTTTGCAGCCGTGGGGGTACCCAGCTCCGACTCCCTGCTCCATCTCTACAGAAGCCCACTCGGAGGGACTCAGGGATCCCTGGTGGGCAGTGGCAGGTGGGGCGCTGTGCCCACTCAGCCAGGCACAGCTCAGCTTGGGCTGGAGACCCCTCAGCCTTTCCCTTCTGCCTCTAGGTGCTGCTCCCCTCTCTGCAACCCGCAGTCCTGTGCCCCGGGCCCTGAGATGCTCCCGAGCCTCCCCTCCCTGGGCTGCGCCGGAGGCTGCCCACCCCTCAGCCTGCCGGGCTCCGCCTCACCGTTCCCGTTCCTCACGGCCCTCCTGGCCCTCTGCGGTACACTGACCCGCATCCACAAGGGGCTGTGTGGCCAGGTGAGCCCGGGGCCAATGGCAGGGACCAGAGAGAAGCCGAAGATGCCCTGGGGGAAGGACCTCGTCTGCCGGCTCCGCTTCCCTGAGTTCGGGGAGCCCTGCAGGTTCAGAGCTGAACACCGTCGTCTTTTCCAGCTGGCTGCCCTGCTGACCGCCCCCGGACTCCAGGACTACTTCCGGCAGTGTGTGGCCCCCTTGCCTGCCCCACAGCTCACCCCCTTCTCGGCATGGGCACTGCGCCATGAATACCACCTACAGTACTTGGTGCTCAACCTGGCCCAGCGCGTGGTAGGTGGTAGGCCTGTTTTGTCTGCACACACACCCCCATACATGTGTGCAGCCCAGTGCTCCCCGATTGTCCCCATCCTGCTTTTTTAGAGCCTGTGCTGGCAGGACCTCCCACCAGGCAGGACCCGCTGCCCTGCCCGTCCTCCAGGTGGGGCTTCCGTGCCCTGTGCTGCCTGTGCATCACCTTTGCTTGCCTCCTCATCCTCGGGCCTCTCTGCCTGGCCCCTCTTACCTCCTCAGCTCAGTCACCGCTTGCTGTTCTGTCCCCAGGCCGCATTCCAGACGGTGCCTGCACCCAGTGCTGCCCTCCTCCACGGTCTGGCCGTGGCCCTGCTGAGCCGGCTGCTGCCCGGGAATGAGCACCTCGCCCACGAGCTGCTGCGGAGCTGCGTGTTCCGGCCCGAGTTCCTCCCGTGAGCCCCGGGGCTGGCGTCCCTGGGGCATAGCGCTGAGAGCAGCTGTGCTGGGCGCCAGGGAATAGGAATTGCCCTTCTCTGACCTGTCCCTGCACCTGTTTCCTCCCAGTATGTGGGGACCAAGGCTCACCACAGGAGGGAATTTCTCGGAGACTTGGGTTTGTCCTTGTGACTAAGGACAGGGACTCAGAGAGCTCCGCAGGCTGAGCATGTGCCTTGCATGCAGGAGGCCTCACTTGAATCCCTGGCACCGCGTAACCCGCCCCAGAGCACTGCTGGGAGCCACCCCCAAGCACTGAGCTGGGGAAAGCCCCTGGGTACTGTGGGGTGTGGCCCCAAATCTCTTCCCCCTAAAAAAAGGAGACATGTTGAGCTCGAAAGCATGATTGATGGCTAACAACTGTGGAGTGCTCGTTCCCTGCACAGCTTGTCCTTCACCTGAGAGCAGATCATACCCAGGTGGCCAGCCCATGTGTCTGTCCTCTTAAAGGGGACACACACCTCCTGGAAGGCTATGGGGACTCAGGGAGGAGCAAGATGGGAGGCCCTGGGAAGGCCCGCAGAGTTGGCGAGCTCTTCGGGGTGTTTTAATTCCAGCTCTCATTTTTGGCTTTTGGGTTCTGTTACAGGGAAAGAGCATCAGGCGGTCCGGAGGCGGCTGACTTCTCCGACCAGCTCTCCTTGGGGAGTGGCCGGGAACCTGGGGCTGGGCGCGGGGCCCTGCTTGCCCAGGCCTGTCAGGACCTCCCCAGCATCCGCAGCTGCTACCTTGCCCACTGCTCTCTGGCCAGAGCCAGCCTGCTGGCCTCCCAGGCCCTCCACCGTGGACAACTGCAGCACGTGCCCAGCTTGTTACTCCCAGTGCCCAAGGAGCCGCTGCTGCCCACCGACTGGCCTTTCCTGCCCCTGCTTCACCTCTACCACCAGGCCTCAGACCCCCGCCTGGGAGTCCCTCCTGCCGACACTGTGGGCACAGCCCAGCGGGCCCTGCAGTGGGTGCTCGTCCTGGAGAGCTGGCGCCCTCGAGCCCTCTGGGCCGTGCCTCCTGCCGCCCGCCTAGCACGGCTCATGTGTGTGTTCCTGGTGGACAGTGAGCTGTTCCGGGAGGCCCCCATACAACGCCTGGTGGCAGCCCTCGTGGCTCAGCTCTGCCGGCCTGAAGTCCTGTCAAATCTCCACCTGGACTGCCCACTTGCTGGCCTGGCATCTTTCCCTGACCTCTATACCAGCTTGCTCGAGCACTTTGAGGCCGTGTCATTTGGGGATCACCTCTTTGGGACTCTGGTCCTCCTTCCCCTGCAGCGTCGGTTCAATGTCGCCTTGCGCCTCGCCCTCTTTGGCGAGCACGTGGGCGCCTTGAGAGCCCTGGGCCTGCCACTGTCACAGGTACTGCTGCCAATGGTTTGTGTGGACCCCCTTACCTGAGCTGGCAGGGACAGTGCAGAGTTGCCTTGGTTGGCCTTGGGTTCCCTCGGGTTCCTTCTTTCCTGTTGGAGGCTTTATTTATTTATTTAATTTTTTTTAAGTGTTAGGGGCTGTAAGGAGATGAGAACCCAGGAAATGGGTCGAGCACAGTCCCAGGCATACAATAGGTGTTGGTCATAGATGGGGGTTTGGGCCACACTCAATGGTGCTCAGGACCTGTTCCTGACTCTGTGCTCTAGAGTGGTCCCTGGCAGTGCTCAGAGGACCATATGCAGTGCCAGGAAAGTGCCTTATCCTGTATATAATCTCTGGCACTTTTTCTCTCTTAGTACACACATAGCTTATAGAATGGAATCCCTGCATAATGTTTTCTTCACTTAATATTACATTTCTCATATGTTTGGTCATTCTAGGAAATAAGTATTTCTAGTTTATTTTTGTTATATATTGATTATTATTATCATATAAAGTCCGTGCTAGAGCCAAAGAGGGGCGCGGTAGGCTAAGCTCATATTTTTGCATGCAGGGGGCCCATGTTGTTGTGGCAACCCTTGGTTCCCTGAACACCACCAAGAGCAACCCCCAGACCCAGAGCTGGGAGTAGCTCCCGGGCCCTGCTAAGTGTGGCCCCCAAGCAAAACCAAAAAATAATGATTCATTATGTAAGTTATCAGAACCCTTTGGTGAGCATGAATGCTGTTTCTGACTTTTTTTTTTTTTTTTTGCTATTTAAAGTAGTGACTGTGATAAATATCATGATATAAAAAGTTTGTTTCTTTCATAGTCATTTCTGCATGGAACTAACAGTAATTTCTAGAAAAAGCATAAACTTTACTTTTTTTTCTTTTGGCTTTTGGCTGTGGGTGCTTGGTGGTGGCTGGGGTCATGCCTCTGGTGCTTGGCGGATCCTGCACTGCTGAGCTCCTGCATCCAAAGCCAGTGCTCCAGCCCTCCAAGCCATCTCCCCAGCCAGAACAGGAACTTTTTAGAGATTTGAAAATATTGAGCAACTGAACATGGGCATTTACAATTTTTCACTTTACAAAGACTAAGAAGCAGGAAAGACTAAGAAGACTAAGTCTAGAAAGCACATTTGCAAGCCCTGCTATGCCGCTCTCCTTCGCCCTGAGGCTCCGGACAGAGGCATGAGTGTCCAGGCAGAGGCCGGCCTCTCCTGCGCACCCTCCTCATTTGTCCCTTCCCCATCCCAGTTGCCTGTGCCCCTGGAGAACTACACCAGCCCCCCTGAGGACAGCTTGGCCCTCCTGCAGCTCTACTTCCGAGCCCTGGTGACGGGCGCACTCCGGCCGTGCTGGTGCCCTATACTCTACACCGTGGCCGTGGCTCATGTCAACAGCTTCATCTTCTCTCAGGACCCCAAGAGTTCGGTAAGTCAGTCTCCATAGACCGGGGGTGGAGGGGAGCCTGAGATGGAGCTGCCTGGCCAGCAGCGGGTGCTAGCCATGGCTAGCTGTGGCCCCGCACTTCCTCTCTGTTCTGTCCCTAGGATGAGGTGAAGGCTGCCCGCAAGAGCATGCTGCAGAAAACGAGGCTGCTGGCTGATGAGGTAGGGTGAGCACTAGGCTGATGCCGGCTGAAGGGGAGGGTAGGAGAATAGAGGACCTCGCACGTGGCCCACTCAGGTTTGATCCCTCACACTGAATATGGTTCCCCGAACACTGCCAGGAGTGATCAACTCCTCCCCCCTAGCCCCCGTATCTTAGGGGTTGAGCAGGTCTCAGCAGGTCTCCACTTGCTACTTCATGGCCTTCTTCTCTCTTTGCAGACACCCCGGCAGCACCTTCTGCTCTACAAGTGCCCTAATTCCACCTGCCCCAGTGGCTTTGAGCTCTATTCGCAGCTGCCCCCCATACGGCAGCAGTACCTTCAGAGCCTCACCTCAGAGACGGGCCAGAACGAGGTGGGACAGGCCTCCGAGAGCTGCTCAGGGTGAAGTGATGGCCCCAGTGCCCAGGATGCGCCCACAGACACCTTCCCAGATGGGGCTGTGTGTCCAAGGCGACAGAACGCCCCGGAACAGAGGCTGGTCTTTCTGGCAGCAGGCTGAGCTCTGGACACCCCTGCCCCAACGTAGACCCTGAGAGCTGGGGCTCAGGTCTGGGGCCTCGGGTTTGTGCTGGGAGTGAAGGTGACACATACTTACCTTCTCTCAGGGGAAGGGATGGACTCAGTTCCCCTCTCTTCCCACTCGTGGCCCCAGCAGAGTATTTCAATATTGTAGCTGGATGTTGGCATTAAAAGGATTTTTTATCTCCTGGGAATGTCCTAGATTGGCTTGGAGGGAGAGGTCTGTTAGCTGGCGGGGAAGCAGGAGCACTGTGGGAGGAGTGCAGGAGTCAGGGTGGAGGTAACTGGGACCACAAAAACATGGGGCTTGGTTTCAAGGGGTGCCATGAGGGCAGCGCTCAGAAACAGCCACAGCCACTGGGAGACTCCGTCCCTCCAGAGGTAGGCGGTGCCTCCGGGCCCTTTGGCCGGGTTGGTGGGCCGAGCCTGGGGACTGGGGTCTGAGCTGCTGGACAGAACTGGCAGCCTGTTTGCCACAGAGCCTGGCTCCTGGGTCCTCCCAGGCCCCTCATGTGTCTGAGGGAACCCAGCAAGCTCTCCGAGTCCTGATGGCAGGTCATCCCATTCCCACAGGATTGGCCCCTCATGGGCTCATCTCGGCCCCCATGCCCACCCCTAATTGGGGCAGATACAGACATTTAGCCCATGGCCCTGTCCTGTAATACCCGTTATATTGAGAACTTCATTAGTAGTAGAAGGGGCTAGGAGGTCATCAGACAGTCCATCAATTCAGCTCTGTCTGTTGGGAGAGTTGAACTGTTCATTTATAGTTGAGGGTAGGGGTGGGGGGTTCATACCTGGCTGTGCTTGGGGCATACTACTGGCTCTGTGCTCAGGGATCACTCCTGCCTGGCAAGGCTTGGTGGACCGTCACAGGTGGTGCCGGGGATTAAACTCGGATCAGGCCTGTGCAAGGCAAACACCTACCCATTATACTCTCTCCAGCCCTAGACTATTCTTTATTCTAATACTGAAGCTTTTCAGAGCGTCGTTTGCAGTATGCAACTCCTGGTTGTGTTTATAGGCCTTTAAGGTGACTCAGGTGACTTTCAGCAGAGAGCCCTGCTCCCCCAATAAATAAAGCTGCACAAAATTGTATAATTAGTCTTATTCAGCAACGGTTATATCTGCAAACAAAAATAATTCTCAACTTTACTTATGACAAACACCACCTGTTTCTGATTCAGTAGACCTGGGTGAAACCTAAGAATTGGTGTGGGAGGCGGTGGTGGGGGTTAGGCTACATCCGGCAATGCTCATGGGCTACTCCGGCTGTGCTCAGGGCTTACTCCTGGCTGTGTTCAGGGATCAGTCCTGGCAATGCTTGGGGAAACCAATCTGTTACCAGGGATCAAACCAAGACTAGCTTTACCTCCTATACTATCTCTCCAGTCCTGAGAATTAGTATTTCTATTAAATCAGTAATATGTGATTTGTGGGGCCAGAGCCTTGGGACAGTGGGAAGGGAATTTGCCTTGTACAGCCAACCTGGGTTGTATCCACAGCATCCCATGGTCCCCTGAGCACCACCAGGAGTAATTCCTGAGTGCTGAGCCAGGAACCCAAAAAGGCAAATAATAATATTAATAATAATAATAATATGTGATTTGTTATGAATAGACTTGGAGAACCAGAGATAAATATAATATATGTTCCCTGTCTAGAGGATGGGACGACAGTGCAGTACAGTGTCTAGAGAAGTCAGATTTTGTAAAGATAAGGAAGTGGAATTTGTATTAGTGAATACAGAATGTATAGTAATATAAGTGGCTTGTTTTGTTTCATAATTGGAGTTGAAAATATATTGGGGGGTGGCGGAGCGATAGTACAGCAGGCAGGGCATTTGCCTTGCACATGACATGGCCAACCCAGGTTTGGTCACTGGCATCCCAAATGGTCCCCTGAGCACCACCAGGAGTGATTTCTGAGTGCAAAGCAAGGACTAACCCCTGAGTATCACCGGTGTGACCCAAAAAGCAAAAGCAAAAAAAATATTGGGGGGGAAAAAAGAAGAATTAGTATTCTAACAAGTTCCTAGTTGTTGCACCACTGCTGCCCAGGACCAGCTATATTCAGAACCACGGTTTCCAGGGACCTTGCAAAGTCTATTCTCTGACCCTGTCTGCAGGGAACTGTGCACTCAGCACTGTGCACTCAGAAACTTGCCTATGTCACTAACTACCAGGACTACCTCCCCCACTTTTTTAAAAAACTTAAATGCAGGCCTTACGCTTCACAATTATTATTTTGAGCAAAAGAATGAAAACCCAAGAACGCTATAGAAACTGAGCACTGGGTGGCCCTCATAGTTGTAGGGTAGCTTGTAGTTGACAGCAGTTTTCCTGGGCCAGGAGAGGTAGCTGAAAGGGCTGAAGCACAGCTGGATGTGGCCCCTGAACCTCCCCCCCAAAATGTTCTGACATCTGGTCCAGACTTCCCCGGTGATAATGAGAGGCTGTGCAAACTCAAGACAGCAAACTGTGGAATGAGGAGGTGAGTGTTTGGGGGGTGCTGAGATAGGGGCTGCAGCCAGTACCATGCACTGAAAGGCAGAGCAATAATACAGCAGTTTAGAAAAGGTCTTGCACACAGCCAACCTGGGTTTGGTCCTCAGCACCACATATGGTCCCCTGAGCGCTGCTAGGATTGGTCCCGGAGCTCAGAGCCAGGTATAAGCCCTGAGTGGCCCCACACCCAAAAGAAGTGAGTCAAGATGACTTATTGGGGGTGGGTTAGAAGAGCACTTCCCGATTTTCCACACCCTCACCATGCCACACGCATCAAGGCCTCCATGAGCCATGAGGGGCACAGTCCCTGGTTCCTGAGGTGCTCCTGAGACCTAAGCTGACTGGCTGGGGATTCACTTGTGCATTTTCTCACAGTAGAGCAGATGGCCAGGGGTTGGTGCAGGGCTGCAGACAGCCTTTGGGTGGGGGCCTTAGCTGCCCCAAGCCCTTTTGTTGTCAGGTATCCAGGACTGAAGTGATCACTGGCAGGGAAACCTGCTGTCTGCCTAGCAAGGGCTGCAAGTCCCAAGTCTGTCAGTGGCGGATAGGCCCAACCACCAGGTCTCACCCTGCAACTCTGGGCCCAGTGAGAGGGACTGTGAATCAAAGTGAATCAAAGATGGCTGCTCCTAAAACTCAGCCTCCAGAAATGCGTTTGGCAGAGGAAGCCTAACCTCAGGGGCACCCAGCTGGACCCGGCAAAGGGGCCACAGACCCATTCCAATGACTTCTCCAGCCCTCACCGGAATCCCTGCTCCTTGCTCTGGGAGTGCTGCATCCCTGCGCACATCACACACAACCTGGGAAGGATGGACCTGGCGGATGGGACTGTTCATGAGGTCAAAGAAGGGATAGGGGGCATCTATGTGGTTGGGTTCCATGGGGACCCCAGTTCAGTGTCTCGGAAAGCTCTGCAGGTTAGAGACCTGTAGAGATGAGCCAGCCCTGTGCTGTCAGGGACTTCAAGGCCTGGAGTACCCAGCTCTCGCTGGGGGCAGAGGGCTAGTCCCACTTCATCTTCCCTTCTCCCACTGCCATCCTGGCCCTGTCACCTTTCAGGAGCCAGTCTGCTCTAGCCATGGTCCAAGGAGCCTTTTCTGCCACCCTCGCACCTGCCACTGCCAGCTTCAAGTTCCCAGGACCCCAATGTCAGCACCCAGCCTGTAAACTTGGAGCCAGCCCTCCCTCCCCCAAAGCTGCCCACCCCTGTACCCCTCTCTTTCCCCAGTTCTGGGTTTTTCCTCCCTGGACTCACCAGACAGGCGAGGAGGGAGCTCTGTGATCATTTCCTCCTTCCCAGCAACCAGGCACTGAGCACCAAGGCTGTTCACCTTCGGAGCCAGCGGAGGGTGTGGACCCAAAGCCCCAGGCAAGCAGTGGGGCATCCGCAAGTCGCGTCTGAGTGATATGGGGTTAGCGCATCTCTGCCACCCAGTAGACATGCCCGGTGCCAGCCTGCACCTGTGAGCGTGGGCACTGGGTGAGGTGGAACAGGACCTGAGAGGCTGCCTGTCTTTTCTGGCGGAACCCAGGGGTCCTGACTTAGAATAAGGATGGCAATGGTTGCCCGGGGGTTAACCTGCCCCAACGGCTTATTCAGCCAAGCTGAGGCCCCTTCTTAGGGCGCCAGGCCCCTCCCCAATATCCGTTAAGCCTCCTAAAATGAGGATAAATTCTGTTTAGTTTCTATCCCCCCCCCATCCCTTTCTGTCCCCACCTCCCTGAATTTAGAAAAAGATTTTATTTAGGAGAAGGGAAAGGGAAACCAGGAAACCTCCCAGTATGGTGGTCTCCTGAGCAGGATTCCCGCTAAATTCTAATTTCGGGATGTGCAGAGTCGTCTCTGCATTTCCCAAAAATGACTACGGCATCTAAGGCCATCGGTAAGAACTCTAGGGTGCCGCCTCTTAACACTGGCCTCGGCCTGAGCCCGGGGCTCCTACTTCGTGCCCGATCTGTGGGTTCGCGGCTGCACTGGGTCCTCCTGTGTCTCGATCTCCGGAGCTTCCTTCCCTCCTGGGGGCAGGAGTGAGAACGCGCCGGTGTGGGAGTGCGGCGGGGTGTGGTGCGCGGGCAAGGCCCCCGGGTTTGGCCCCCGGGAAGCGCTGAGACTCTGCGCATCCACCTCGGAGAAATTCGGGACCCCAGGTGCTCGCAGCGACTCTCAAGATCCACAGGGCGGCAGGGTCCGGGAGTTTAAGGAGGGTGGGGGTGGGCAGCGGGGGCGGCACCTGCGTTTGGGGGGATGAGCTCGCCGCTGCGCTCTGCGTCGGGACCCCAACCTCCTACGCTGTAAACACCCAAATTCCTGGGCGAGTGGAGAGCTTCTGCCCAGCCTCGCGCGCCCAGGACCCAAGGGCGCTGCTTGTGGCGGCGGGGAGTGAGCGCGCCCCGGCACAACTGCAGCGGGGGTGGAGGTTAGGAGACTCTGGCCGGGCCTGGCCGCCAGCTGCACCTCACCCCAACCCCGCCTTGGTTCTGCTGGGGCCGGGTGCGAGGAGGCGGCGGGCCGCAGAGGCTGGGTCCCAACAAGGCGGGCTGTGCCGGCCACTGCGGGGTCCTGCTCTCTCTTTTGGAGAGGACAGCTCAGGCAGCCCCGCGGGGAAATGACTCCTGGATTTGGACGGGTGGGTCGGGCTTTGATCCCCGCAGCAGGAGTGTCAGAAAAGGAGGTCAACAAAATTGCAAGCCCCACAGGGCTTCTTAGACTGTCCTTTACATCCAGGACCTTCTCTGCAGCAGGTCTGGAGCTCAGAACCCAGAGCCCAGCCAGCCAGCTGAGCAGGGCAGAAAGGCAGGAGAGTGGATGTCAGCTGCTCTCTAGGTGTATACAGTCCCGGGTCTAGAGCGGTAGTACAGTGGGTAGGGTGTTTGCCGTGCACGCTGCTGACCCGGATTCAATCCCCAGCATCCCATATGGTCCCCTGAGCCAGGAGTAATTCCTGAGTGCAAAGCCAGGAGTAACCTCTGCATCACCGGCTATGACCCAAAAAGCCAAAAACAAAAACAAAAAAAACTAGGCATATACAGTCCCTGAAGACTAAGCAACCACCATCTCAGTTGTTAAAAATGCAAATTTTCTCCAAGTGGAATGATAGTACAGCAGGTCAGGTGCCAGTCAAGCCCCCTGTGTTATATGTGATCCCCTAGACTCCACCAGGACTGACCTTAGAGCACAATCAAATGTGGCCCCCAAACCAAACAAACAAACAAAAGAAATGGAGATTCTGGGGGTCTGAGTGATAGTACAATACGGCATTTGCCTGCACTCTGTCGGGTTCAATCCCCGCCATCCCGCCACCCCATATGGTCCCCTAACCAGCACTGCCAGGAGTAATTCCTGAGTGCAGAGCCAGGAGTAAACTCTAAACATCACCAGGTGTGACCAAAAAGAAAAAAAATAAAAGGCTGGTGGGAGGGGAGATTCTCTGTCTGGGGAAGTGGCTCTCTTGGCCTAATGCTTTGCTTCTTGAGTGGGGAGTAGCCCCGTGTCTCTGGGAGTGTGGCCCTCCACCTAAAATAGACAGAAACACTCATTCTAGCCTCTTTCCAAGCCACTGGAACAGAAACTGGAGGGGAAGGTCCCAGCCCTCCAGGTGGTGCCAGGATGCACCAGGATACCAACCGTATAAACTCAGCCTTTGCACCAGTCCAGGCTGCACCATTCTTCAGAACTTAGTACGCATCAGTTCCAAGATCACAGGAGTGGACTGTGTGGGCTGGGGCACTCTGATCTTAGAGCCAAGAACGTGGTATCAAAAAGGCACTGGAGCACATCCACACAGCTCTGCTTCCGAGGAGGCCTCGCCACTAGTGACTTCGTGTGGGAAGGGAGCCCTACATGGCAATATTTCTATAGCTCGATATCTATATATATCTCTCAAAGTGATGATTGCCATGGGAGGTGTAAACTCTTAATGGTTCTGAGGAGGGCGAGGCTGCATTAGTCTAGAAGGGGGGAGCAGCATGGAACCATGGACATAGCGGAGGCTGGGCCTGTAACAGAGGAGCTTCCCCTGGAGGCGCCTTTCTTTCCCCAGAAATCTGCCCCCTCCCACAGGTTCTCTGACTCTGATGATGACTGCAGTGGCTGCCATGAGACTCAGCCTCCTTCCAGTGTGCGGGGATGAAGTACACAGCAAGCAGGGATGATTCAAGCATTCCCCACTCCCACACCCCTGCACTGGGGTGGGATCTAAGGAGGCCCAGGGGCTGATTCAAGCCCCTGCTCCCTGTAGGGCATTGGTACACTCATCTGGGTCCTGCAGATAGAGTGCCCACAGTTCCCATTACAGGCCATGGAGTGGGAGGAATCCTGGCGGAAGGGGGCAGGCAGGTGGGCTGGGCAGGGGGAGCACTAGCTACTGTTCCTTTCATCTCTGGCAGGATGTGGCCAGACCTGTGGGGGCGATGCTCCTGGGTTCTAACCTCCACCATGAATCAGTCCCAATCTCCACTACTTCCGGCGGGGAAGTGACTGGCCCAGTGCTGGCCTCTCTGTCCCCAGGCCCACAATAAAGTGGGGACAGGCCCACTGTCCCCCAATGTCAGCTCTAGAGTTTTCCTTTCTCCCTTGGGGCCCACATAGAAATGCCCTCATGTTCCTAAGACCTGCACAAAATGATGTGTTCTCTGTGGAAGAGAGGCCCTCTCCCCAAGGAACTTTTTTTGGGAGGGGCATGACTGAGGTGCTCAGGGGTTCCCTCCTGGTTCTGTGGTCCCAGGAATCCAACTTGGGTATCCTGAGAAATGCATGCACTCCAGTCTTTTGAGTCATCTCTCTGACCCCCTTCCAACAGAATTTTTTTGGGGAGACCTTACGTGGTGATGCTCAGGGCTTACTCCCAGCTCTATGCTCAGGGATTATTCTTGGTGGGGCTCCAGGGTGCCAGGGATCAAAGTGGTTCAAGGCAAATGCCTCTCTTCCTTACCCAATGTCCTATTTCCCTGCCCCACCCCCACCCCCAGCCAAGGACAGCATCTTGGGGCATTGCATCAATCATCCTCACTCGGATCTGCCCCGAAGCCTGACCATCCTATCAGATGGGCTATCATAAACCAAATGCCCCTGCATCCTCACCTCCCAGTACCAGGTGCTGATGTGCTAAATTCATGCAACCAGTAGCGTGGGAATCACCCTAGATGGGAAAAGGGCTTCAGCATGGGTGTGGGGGGAAGGGTGGCAGGTCCATGGGGGGATCCCATGCCCACAGGGCCCAGATCTGAATCTGGGGGGCTTGAAGAGCTGGTGAGGAGGCTGCATTGTTCCTTACTCTCCTCTGACCACAAGCCCCTCAAAATCCAAGGGTCTCCAATGGCAGAAAATTTAGAATCCTCCTTATGATTCCTGGGTGCTTGAGGGCCCTGGGGGGTGAGGCCTGTGATGGTGGTGAGGACAGCAGCTACCCGCCGTGCCATGCCGGGCCTCCAGTTGCTTGTTGTTCTGTTGCCCCTGTCCCCTGCAGTTGGGGCTGCATGCCCGGGCCTGCCCAGGTGCTAGGCAGCACCACACTGGAAAGCAGCCCAGGCCTCCCGGGGAAGCCCCGATTAAGGCCACCCCTCCAAGTGTGCTGGGGAGTTGAATCCTCTGAACTGTTCTCTCCCCTTCACAGGGGCTCTTCACCTGGGCAGCCCCCAGTCCGACTGATGCCCCTAATAAAGAGCTCCTCAAAAAGAAATTAACTTTAAAAATTAAAAAAAAAAACAACACGTGCTTTTTTTCTACCTTTCAGGGAGCTAGGAGGACTGGAAGGATGCCAGGGAGCTAAGAAAGGGGATAGGAGGGAGGGGATGAAGCCTTGGGTTGCCAAAACTGGTGCCTTGGTTTTATTGGGATAGGGACTCCACTGTAGTGTGAGAGGTTAGAACGATAAATCTAGTGTCTGCAAAATAAAACCTGACCTCTCTGGAATGGTGCTCAGCCCCCTCAAAGGGGCCAGACTGAAGATGAAGCCCAGTGACCCCACTGTCCCACCCTCTCCCACCCCCCACCCTCTCCTTTAGTGTCATCGGCTCTGGAAAAGCTGGGGCTTGTATGGGTGCCAGCCCCCCAGCCCTGCCCTTGGAGCAGTATGTCCATCGTGGTTGGCACCTGGCCTTGCAGGACCACACAAACAGCCCGCACGGCGGGGTTCAGTCTCTCCCGCATGCACAACAGGTACTCTGCCACCACAGTCCTTCTGCCAGACCCGCCCTTCCAGCGAGACGGGGGCACAGCCTCATCTCTCAGCCAGGCTGGCCAGGATGCCAATGAGATTGTCCAGCCCCAGCAAATAGCCGTCCTCGCGGTTGCCCTCTTCCCAGGGCCGCCGGTGGTCCAGGGTCTGGCCATCGGGGAGGGGCGTGGTCTTCCCGAAGTCGATGAGCCACACGCCAGCGCGATGGCAGTGGTCGTGCACAAAGAGGAGCGAGCTGCCGATCACCTGCGGGGCCCCACAGGGTCAGGCCACGGCCTTCCAGCCCCCCGCCCCACCCCTGCGGGCTCAGCCCTCCCAGAACGCAGACCCTGAACATCCCCCCACCCCTACCCAGAACCTGCCCTTACCTCGTGCCGCCGAAAGAACTCAGAGACCTCCAGGGTGTCCCGGATCTGCAGCAGGCGGTTCAGATATCTCCGCTGGAGGGGGAGGGTAGAAGAGGCGGTGAAAGGAAGCAAACGCTAACTGAGCCCCACCCCCCACGCTAGGGTACGGCGGCGCAGCAGCCGGCTCCGCGTAGAAACCCTCCCAGAGGAAACCGCGGGGCCCAGGTAGGTGCCGCCCAGAAGAGAGGGGACTTAAAAGCAAGGAGGACACGGAGGGGCAAACGCTGCTAAGGGGTCGCACACCAGCCACATCACTGGCCCCGCTCCAGGCGCCCAAGCTCACCAACACTTCTGCATCCCCTTCCACAAACTCCTGGAAGACGTGAAGCACCTGTTCCCGGCTGCGCGTGGTCTTGAAGTCGGTGCTGCAGGAGCCGTCGGCTTTCTGCAGGAGGCGGGACCCGACGCTTTAGGAGCTCGCTCCGCCGGGTCGCGCCTCTCCGGGAGGACGGGGGCGCGGTTTTGGGTTTTGGGGAGGGTCAATTGGGCTGGGCTGGGCTGGGCTGGGCTGGGGGGAGGGCCAGGCCCACCTTGATGCCCTCGATGCGGAACCCGAGCGTGGTGCTGGAGCTGATGCCTTCGCGCCACTGCATGTAGCGCGGCTTGGTGACGGCGCGCTGCGCGTGCTCCTCTTCGGTGGGCGCCGCGGGGTCCACCGCCAGCATCTTCTTGTACATGTCCTTGCGCAGCTTGGGCCGCTCGCGAGCTTTGGTCAGCTCCTCTTCCAGATAAGTCCTAGACGGGGGTGCGCGTGGGTGGGGGCAGGCAGCCGGGGCCCTGAGGGGGCGCCCCCAGGCGGACCCCCACCCAGCAGCCCCGCCGGGAGCCCCCTACCTGACGCCCATCTTGCAGTCGAGGACGCAGGGCCCGTCGAAGCCGTGCAGCAGGTCCTGCAGCTGCAGGTAGCTCTCGCCGTCGCGCTCCACCTCGCCGTGAAAGGCGGGCACGCAGCCGCGCAGCGCGTCGGCCATGAGCCGCGCCAGGCACGAGCGCTCGGGCTCCGAGCTGCGCTTGAGGATCAGCCCGCTGGTGCCCGCCGCCTTGAAGCTCCCTGCGGGCGGGCACCGGTCAGCCCGGCCCAGGGCCTCCCTCCCGGCTCCTGCCCCGCGTGCCCCGCGCCTCACCCGTGTGGCCCGCCAGCTGCACCCAGGAGTAGCGCTTCTTGAAGGGGCTCATGACGGGCAGGTTTACCATGGTCCGGATCTTCTGCCAGTGGCTTTTCTGAAAGCGACAAGGCGCAGTTTGCCCGTCAGTGCCTGGGCAGAGCCCGCGCCAGCCCTCCTGGGGCCCGAGCATCCCCGCCCCTCCGCGAGCTGGAGGCCTGGGGCTATTCATTCTTGCGCTTCAAGAACGTCTATTGTGCCTCTGACACAGAAACAGGGAGGTGACAGTCATCCACGTCTCAATGTGCTGAAAAGAGCCCTGGACTTAATGCCACCGGGCTCAGTTTTGCATCGCAGTTCTGCCCCTCAAGAGCTGCCAAAGCCTTTATATGCTACTAAGATGCCCCGTGGAGGGCTCTGAAATATTTTTTTGTTAGCATGAGAATTATTTGCTGAGCATGTTAGTTTAAAAAGAAAAAGAAATTTAAAGAAAAAATTTCCCAGATCCTAGGGGACTCCTGAGCAGGTGCACAGTGAGACCAACCATTTCTACCAACTATTTCTACCAACTATTTCTACCAATTCCTGGGAAGATTTTAGAACCTGAGAAACAAGTATAATCATGGGTTCCTCATGTGTAAAATGGGGACATATACATTCCCACTGGCTGTGAGTGGTAAATGAGCCTTGAGTGTGACCCTTCCCACCCATTCCTTGGCAGAAGCAGAACAACTCAGGGTTATTGATTCAATCACCTGGGACTATTGGTTCTTCTCACTTAAAAGTAAAAAAATAAGGGGACCAGAGCAATAATACAGTAGGGCATTTGCCTTGCACATAGCCAACTGGGGTTCAATCCCAAGTACCCCATATCCCATGTGCATATTCCCAGAAGTGAGTGCAATGCCAGTAATTAAGCCCTGAGCACCACTGGGTGTGGCAATAAATAAATAAAATATTAAAAAGGAAAGATTTGGGGGAGGAGGGTCACATCTTTTTTTTTTCCTCTTGGGTCACACCCGGCAATGCACAGGGGTTACCTCCTGGTTTTGCACTCAGGAATTACTCCTGGCGGTGTTCAGGGGACCATATGGGATGCTGGAAATCGAACCAGGCTCAGCCGCGTGCAAGGCAAATGCCCTACCTACTGTGCTATTGCTCCAGCTCGAGGAGGGTCACATCTAGTGGTGCTCTGAGAACCATATGTGGTGCCAGGATTTGAGCCAGCATTTGTGGGATGCAGGGCAAGCACCTAAACCCTTTGAACCAGTTCTTTTTATCTCTCTAGAAAGCCAAGTGTGGAAACAAGCTTTTGCCAGGCCCCAGGTCAGGAAGGCCAGCCTAGCAGGGCCTAGGAAAAGAACCATGTGGATTTCTCCTTGCTACCCTTGGATCCCATACCACTCTTGCCAATTAGCAAGATCCAGGGCACCCTTATTCTTATTCTGAACCCAGAAGTGTGAACCTTGACAACTGGGTGCAGCAATGAGGATCTGTCATCTAAGAGCCATGTATGACGGACCCTTTGCCTCAGGACCCTTTGATCCATGAGAGCAGCTCCCAGCAGCTTTCCCCCTTCCCCCCACCGCCTGATTCCCCCCTCCCCCCGGGTCTGATCCCAGAAGAGCACAGATTTGCTCAACAAATCTTGTGTTTGCTGCCTTACCACACCCTGGGAGGACCAGGCTTTGCCCCCAAAGAGCTAGAATCCAGTAATCCAGACCCTGGAAGAGGGAGGTTTTTTTGTTTGTTTGTTTTTTGTTTTTTTGGTGTTTGAGTCACATTCAGAGATGATCAGAGGTTACTCCCAGCTCTTTGCTCAGGGATCACTTCTGGTAAACTCAGAAACTCAGAGGACCATATGTGGTGCTGGGGATCGAACCCGGGTTTAGCCATGTGCAAGTAAAACATCCTATCCTCTGTACTATTGCTCCAGCCCCATCAGAGGGAGTGCTAAAGAGGAGATGGGGGGAGGGGGGCATGGTCTAAGCAGGGGCAGATCATTAACCCCTCCTACGGACATGGGGAAATTGGTTCTGCCTGATGCTGTCCCTGTCTAGGTCAGTGGACTCAGGTGAGCACTGGCATCTGTGTGGGTCTGATTCTTCTGGGAGGACAGGGCCTCTGTCCTAATGAGACCCACCATGGACTGCTTCCTGTGTACTGGGCACTTTCTCAGCTCTAATCTGACCTGTGGCTTCTGCTTTCCTACCCCTGCAAGGCACACTGGGGTGTGATGACACGTCCAATCCGCAGGTTTCTGGGGGTGTAGCCAGGAGCAGCCCACTGGGAGATGACATCTCTTTCAAAACTCCCATCTCACTCTTTAAATACATACAAGGTTTGCATTCTGCTGCACGATAAATCCAAGTTTTATTATAAAACTCTCCCGCCTCCGAATCCTCAAGTAAAATTCCAGGAAGATGTATGTGCCATGTGTACACAGCGGCATCGGCTCTCCCCTCTTCCCACACTCGACCGAGGCGGAGGGTGCTAATCAGATGCACATGCCCGGCAGTGCGTGAAGTGGGGGCACGCTTCTTCTCTTAGTGGGGACTCAAGGCCCACTGGAGTCACCTTCCCCCCTCTCCCTGCCATGGGTTTCTAGACTCAGGATGAAGATCTCTCTCCACTGGGCCTCTCCCCAGGTCCAGTTGCTAGAATTCAGGTGGCTCCAAAGGCCACAGCACCCTGACTCTTTAGGAACAATGGGACACCGCAGGAGAGAGCTTTGCAGCCTGAGGTGATGTAAAGTGTTCTGATTTCTATTGGCTGGACCCCTCTGCTTCACCAAAGGAGTGGGTTTTGGGGAGCTCACACCACTTTAGGGGCCTCTTGGAGTAATTTAGGAGACAGTGGGAATCAGAAATTTCAGAGAAATACATCTGTTCAGAGGTAAAAGTGCAGAGAAATGTCTCTAGCTCTGGAGCAACACTAGTGGAAGAGAGGAACTAGCCTTGGGGTAGGTGAGATGGGGAACTGCATCATCGCATCTTCCCCTGGAATCTGGGGTGGGGGTGGAGGGTGGCAGGAGAGCCTAGTAGGTAACTTGGGATCTGCAGACCTGGAACCATTGTACTTCATTGGAACGATCACCAATGACAGCTGACCCAAGTAGAGGTCAAAGGGGGTTAACATGGACTCTCTCATCCCAGTTATGAGAGGGTAGTAGTGACCAAGACTGGGACCAGGCATACAGGTTACAAAGGGCTCTCACACCTCTGATGTCATCTGAGTGCATCTGAGTGACTCCTCCCACGGGAGGAGTCTACACCCAACACCTGAAACCCACCACCATCTTCTACCTCAGGGAGCCTCTCTCCCCTTCCCCCCTATGAGAGGCCTGCAGAATGCTTGCTTGGATGCCATGAGGCTCCCTAGAGTCTTTCTTGGGTGGGTGGGGATTCTGGCACACGAACAGTGGCAGGGAAGATATTTTTGAGCAGGTAAGGCTTTTACTGTGTGGGTATCAGACAGCAGATTGATTATGCTCCTAAGTGAATTCTTAGGAGAATTCACCTGAAAGGCAGGGAGCGGGTGGGGAAGGGTAAAGTCCCATTCTCCTCCTACTTAACCTGCTCCCCACAGAAATCTGAGAAATCAAGTCACAGTCAGAGGCTCTCTGGGCATTTCAAAGGCAAAGATGTAGGCAAGCAGATTGTGGGGTGTGTTTTGTTTGTTTTTTGGCCACACCTAGCAGTGCTCAGGGGTGACTTCTGGCGATGCTTGGGGAAACCACTTGGCCACTTGGGATGCTGGGGCTCAAACCCGGATGGACACATGCAAGGCCAACGCGCTACCCTACCCGCTATACTCGCCGCCCTGTCACTGACCCAGCCCCAGACTATGTGTTTTGATGGCCCCTGTGATAATTTCTTGATCTTGGGGTTGGACAGAGCATGATATCTCTCAGACCCTCCCTATCCAGGCACCATTTGGAAGCCCTGAGGACTCCCACTATTTCTCTCTCTCTCTCTCTCTCTCTCTCTCTCTCTCTCTCTCTCTCTCTCTCTCTCTCTCTCTCTCTCTTTTCCTACACTAGATTCCAGATTTCTGCTGTACCTTTGCTCAGTGGGCCTCCTTCAAACACTCCCACTTCCTAGCTCTGGTCCTCACTTTCTGGCTGAAAGCTCCATCCGCCCAGCCCCCTCCCCATGTTCCAATTGCTCCTATCAAAGTGTCTCTCCCTGGGTGGCAGCGGTGAGAGCAATCAGTTTAAATTTATAAAATGATTTGCACTAAGGTATAAGTGACCCACGGCTTCACCCTCCCAGGGGCCTTTGCCTTTTAAAAAGGAACTCTGCTAACCTAAATTCGGCTCTATAATTAGGGAAAAGTGAAGTGTGGGAGTTCTGGGCGTCGGCCAGGACAGCATCGAGGTCTCCTTAGCTATCGGAGAGCACGGGTGAAGACGACCCACCGAGTGAGTAAATGTCACACTCTCTTTGGTACAGCAACACTCCCGAATTGCTTTAAGAGGTAGGCAAGGGCAGTAGCCAAGGGCTGGATGTGTGGCTCCTTGTATGTGTGAGACCCTGAGTTCTAATTCTTGTATTACAAGGCCCCCAGATCACCACCAGGTATGGACTCTGATGGCCCCCAGCGTCTTTGGGGACACCCACAATTAATAAATACAAGTGGCTGGCAAGATCGAAGACTAAGTTTTGACAGCTGCCCTTGGCAATAGGATCCCCCAACTCCTCTCCAGACCAGACACTTCCCTTGGCTGAGGAAAGGCCCCCGCACCCCCAAACAGAGGCAGGCTGCCTTGTCTCCACTTGCCTGGAATGGGGTGGAGGAGATTCCAGGTTCCAGGCTCTGTAGGCAGGAATTGGGGGGCTCTAGAAGGATCTCCTGAGGACCTTGGCCCATTATCCACTGAGGCCTGCATGTAGGGGACAGCACCAGCACTGCCGCTGCAGTGCTTCAGGCCACCAAGGATCCTCCTCTCTCAGCCAGACCCTGGGCCCTGCTTCCTGCTGGGGGAACCCTGAAGGCAGCCTGGGCGGGCACAGGACCGTTCCGAATTGGCGTGGAGGCAAAGTCCGCACTGGGCCCTTCCACTGGGACGCAGGAGGCCTCTGTCAACAGCCCTTGGCTTATCTGCCGCCGCCGTGGCTGTTTGCCTTCGGGGAGGCCCTGGCTGGCTGGGTGGGGGTGCTGGGACGCCCTGGGAGACACAGCCTTGGGTCTGAAAGGGCCCTCAGCGGCCATCTGCTGCTGCTGCTAGCCAGGAACACAAGGCCAGGGTGACACAGCCAGCTGAGAGGCCTGGCCACTGCGGCCACTGGTCCTGGGAGTCTGGACCCCCAGCGGCCGCCTCCACGTGGCAGCCCGCTGGGGCTGGGACCTCCTCCTGCCCCTGGCGGAAATGGGAAGCTTTGGGGGTGGGGGTGCCCTGGAGGCGCCGCCTCTCAGCTGTCAGAGAGTTGCACCGGGGAGAGCGGACCCAAAGCTCCTGCTCCGGATTTTCCAAGGCTGTAGGGAGGGGCCCTCGCACTGCCCCACATTCCTGGAGCCTTGAAACCCTCCAGGGCCCCCCTCCCTCCCCGCAGGGATCAGTCAGGGAGGAGAGAGGGACTCCCGGCGCCCTCAACCTGCAAGTGGGCTGTGTTCCTGCTCTGTGAGATTCGGGGCCTCTCGAGTCTCCTACAAACCACGCTGGCCTCTGGGTAATGTAAGTCGGTGGGGTGTGTGTGTGTGTGTATGAGTCACGGATCGAGTCGTTAGCCTCCCCTGTCCCGCCCCCCTTCCCCGCCCCGTCTCGTTCAGAGTTTGCCGGGGCGGTGGGGTGGGGTGGGGGGCCGATCCTTGCGGGCCCAAGCCGCGCCCAGTGCTCCCCCGCAGCACCCAGGCCACCGCGCGCAGCTGCAGCTCCCCGGGACCCTCGTGGGCAGTCCCCGCAGCCCCCGGAGCCTGCCGGGCGCCCCTTGACTCCGTGCCACCGGCATATCCATGTCGCGGACGGAGAGTCAGCCCTCATCGAGCGCCGCCGGGAGTTCTTGAAAGTACTGGGCTTCGATTAAAAGCAGGAGTTGGGTGGGGGACAGACGGCTGGTCCAGGGTGCTACCGCACCTCCCCCCCCCCCACGTCCCTCCAAAAAAGCGTAGGCACGTGCCCACTTTCTCACAGCGTGGCCAAAGAGATCTCCGAGGCAAATCCGGAACTTCCAAGCCTCCCAGGGGCGGATCTCATACCCTTTCACCCTCACTTTACCTCCTCCCGGGCCACCTAATGAGGGACAGTGAGTCCCGGGAGCGCCCCGTCCAGCTCCCCGCTGCAGCTCGCGGCCGCCGGCCCCTCCCATGCCCGCGTCCACGCCTCGTGCGGGCGCCCGGAGCAGACGGCGGCGGCTGGGGAGCAGAGCCTGGAGCGCCGCTCCACTCCCACTCAGGAGAGGGAAACCGTGGCAACGGCGGGGGTGGGGCCGCGGCGCCGGGGAGGGGGCGGGGAGCGGGGGCTCGAGCGCCCCTCGCTCCCCGACAGCTCTCTGGGCCAGGCTGAGTCCCCTCGGCTCCCCGCTGCCCCACCCGGGGGACCCCCCTGCATTCCTCCTCGCTCCCCTCCTTCGGACGCCCCAGAGCCCCGGGCGGCGACCGACCTGGGAAACCGGGGGAGAAAATAAATGGTCAGAGCGCGAGAGGTCGGCCGGACGCCGAGCTCGCTCCCACCGCCGCTTTTCCCCAAACTAGGCAGCGCTAATCCGATGGTGCGCGGGGAGCGCTCGGAGACCAGAGCCAGGGGCCCCCGCGCCAGCCCCCGCGCCCGCCTGGCCCCGCCCCCGCGGCCCGTACCTGACCCACGTCCTCGCTGGCTTCCAGCTGCACGTTGCCGCGGCTCCGGCTCTCGCTGTCGCTCAGCAGATCGTCCTCCGAGTCCTCGGGCAGCGACGAGCCCGTGGAGGAGACGGACGAGGTGGAGAGGCGGCGCGGCTGCTGCAGGTGCGACGAGCCGGCAGTGGGGAGCCAGCCCTTTTCGGGCTCGGGCGGCCCGGGGCTGGCCGGGGGGACATCCGGCTCCTCGGCTGTCACGGTCAGCTGCGGGATCACCGGGGCCGGGGGAGCCCGCGGAAGCCCGTTGGGGACTTGCCCCCCACGCCGCTTGGCCCCGCGGGCCCGGGGCTCCCCCGCGGCGGCGGCCGCAGCGACCGCCGCGCAGCGCGCCTCGAAGAGCAGGCGCAGCTCCCCGACGCTCCGGCGCGGGGCCCGCTCCAGCCCGGGGCTGCAGTGCCCCGCGCCCACCGGCCTCGCCATGCCCGTCGGACCCCCGGGCAGGGTCATCTCTCCCGCGCAGGAGCCGCTGCGGAGCCCACCAGCCCGCGGCACGGCGGGGACTGGAGACGCTGGGCGCCCCCGGCTCGGGACTGCCCCGAGGCGGAGCCTGCGAGCCGCCCGCCCGCGCCCCGCCTCGGCCGCGCCCCCCTCCCACTCCTTTCACTTTCAGAGAAAGCGCGGGCCTAGCCGCGCCGCTGCCCTGCCGGCCGCGCTGGGGGACGCCTGTCCGGGGCGCTGGGAAGCCCCGACCTCGAGGGCGCAGCGCCTCCCGCCGGGCCCTGACCGCCTCTGCCCACCCACGACGAGGCGCGAAGGGCCGCGCTGCTTTCCCCGGCTTCGGGGCTGGGAAGCTTTCCCTGGCGGCTCCGAGGACTCGGGGCCCGCCGGACAGGAGCTGGTCCTGCGCTCGCGCTCGCGCCGAGCACCTTTCCAAGTTCCATCCATTATGTGCCAAGGCCTGCCAATCTCGGCGCTCTTCCCTGGAACACAGGGTTTAAGGCCATTGGCCTCCCCACGAAGCCTCTTTCCAGAGTGCGCGCCCACGTGGGCACTCAGTCCCAGGCTGGGTTGGGGTTGCTTCCCGCAAACTCCCCACTTCCTTTCCGGCGGGGGAACAAGGTCAGGAGGCGGCTCCTCCACGTGTTCTGGCCAAGTGAGGGCAGCATCCCGCTCCAGGTGGCCCCGCGGGCCACGCAGCCCTTCTTCCTCCTTACCTGGTTGCGCTCCCTACGGTGTGTCAGTGCCAGGGTGGCTGTAAACAAGTCATTTCACCTCCTAAGATGGCTGTTTCTCCTCCTCCTCCCCTTGTCCATCCCGAGAATAAAAGACACGAAATCTCTGCCAAGTTAGAAAATTTTTTGAGGTTTGGAGAGATAGGGTTCTTTCCTTGCACACGGTGGACCCGGTTTCTGTCCCCAGAATCATATATACAGTCTCTGGAGTTCAGACAAGAGGGACTCCTGAGCACAGCCAGGAGTAAGCCCTGAGTGCCCCACCAGATGTGAACCCCCTCTTCCCAAAAAAGGTTAAAGTGTGGGTGATAGGGGCTGGAGTGATAGCACAGTGGGTAGGGCATTTGCCTTGCATGCAGCTGACCCGGGTTTGATTCCCAGCATCCCATATGGTCCCCTGAGCACCGCCAGTAATTCCTGAGTGCTGATCCCGGGTATGACCCAAAAAGAAAAAAGAAGTGTGGGTGATAGAGTCAGTCTCAGGTTTGCTCCACTTCGTGTAGTTTCAGGCAGTATCCTGGCTCTGCTGAGCTCCACTTTTACTTTTGGGATCCCACCCCTACACCCCCTCATGAACACTGGTGGGCGCAGGGGGGCCTGCAGCCCCATGCCTCGGACATTCCCTGCACCTTTAACCACTTCATTCCTTAGTGGTCAGCCAGGCACAGGTCACTATGAGTAAAAGTTGGTATTTCTCCACTTTTCCAGTCTTCCCCAAAATGCCTTCGGAGAAGGCCCCTCCCTGAGTACTGGGGCTGAGGGACTGTGGGGCTCTGGGGGCACAGGGCCCCATTTAGAGTGGCCTCCAGTGCTGATGAAGGCTCTTGGGGGAACTTTCCTCCCCTGGTCTCCCTTCAGCATGGCCCAGGAGAGAAAAAGAGGGATTCCAGAGGGAACAGGAACCATCACAAAGAACAGAGGTCCAAGGGAGATGGATCAGGAAAGAGGAAGAGAGGAGGACATGAGGGTTTGTCCCTGCACCTTTTCCCCTAGCTGCCTTGCTTAGGATGCAGAGGCCAGCGGGAGCAAGCAGGTTTGTGCGAGGGTGAGCTGACAGCCCAAGGACAATGGTCCCCACCCCACAATCCTTTCTCTCTTGCCTTGTTGCTGCTCTGTCTGTCCAGGAAAGTGCTGACCTGTGTGGGATGGAGCAGGGTGGTGGTGTTCTAGGGCCATCATCAAGAAACTGCCACTGCTTCCAAGGGCAGGGGGACAGATACTGGGCACCAGTATGTGTGTATGTGTGTGTGTGGGGGGGATCCAGGTCATGTCGGAAGCAGAGCAGACAGCAGGCTGGGTCTGGGGCGCTGCCTCTGCACAGAACTCAGGGCCAGTTCCCTTTTTTTTTCTACTTTTTTGGTTGTTTTCTGAGGGGCCACATCTGGCAGTGCTCAGGGCTTACACCTAGCTCTGCACTTAGGCAGGGCTCAGGGGATCCCATGGGTGCCAGGGATCAAACTCAAGTCAGCAGTGTACCAGGCAAGCACCCTACGCCACTATCACTCCCACTTCTATGGCTGATTTTGGACCCAGTACCTCACACGTGCAAGGTGAACAAGCGTTCTAAAATGGAGTGATAGCTCTAGCCTGTAATTGGCTTTATGGAGGGAGGAACTACACCCAGCAGTGCTTGGGGGCTTCTCCTGCCTCTGTGCTCAGGCACAGTCCTGGCAGTGCTTGGGGGAATTATGCAGTGCTGGGGACTCAGCCTTAGCTTCCTGCAACCCTTGAGTGAGCTCTCTAGGCCCTCAATGACTTCTCCAGTGGGGTCAGCCCTTAGGAAAAGAGTCATCTGACTCAGATGGTTAGGACACTTTCACTAGGCCACGCAGTTCTCTGGAGAAGCCACGGTGTTCTGGGAGGCTGCCTGACCTTGCCCTGTGTTGTGCTCAGTCTGTCATTATCACCCTGTAGCTCGGCCCCAGTTCCTTACCAAGGGAAGGCAGAGTCTGTTTCTGCAGGCTTCAGGCCTAAGGGCGCCAGTGGGGCAGGGTCGAGCCCAGTAGAGCTGTGGGACAGGGCAAGGGGCTCTTCTATCCTCTAAGTTGAGTGAAGAATGACCTTTCAAGAGTCCAGAGTGACAGTACAGTGGGTTGGGTTCTTGCCTTGTATGAGGTCAACCAGGGTTTGATTCCTGGCACCCAAGTATCACCAGGTATGATCCCTCAGTGCAGAGCCAGGAGTAATCCCAGAGCACTGCCAGGTGTGACCTGCCCGCCCCCCAAATTATCTTTTAAATCCTGATATTCTTGTCTTTGTGCCTCAGTTTCCCCAGTCCTTGAGGCTGTGAATCAATGGCAATGAATAGAAGGATACAAAAAAAACCAAACAGACCAGGTCAGTGGAGAAAAAGTTTCTTTCTTTCTTTTTCTTTTCTTTTCTTTTTTTTTTTTTTTTTGCTTTTTGGGTCACACCCAGCAATGCTCAGGGGTTACTCCTGGCTTTGCACTCAGGAATTACTCCTGGCAGTGCTTGGGGGACCATATGGGATCCCGGGGATCGAACCCGGGTGGGCCGTGTGCAAGGCAAACACCCTACCTGCTGTGCTATCACTCCGGCCCCTTTTTTTCTTTTTTTCCTTTTTTGCTTTTTGGGTCACACCCAGCAATGCTCAGGGGTTACTTCTGGCTCTGAACTCAGGAATTACTCCTGGTGGTGCTTGGAGGAGCATATGGGATGCCGGGGATTGAACCCAGGTTGACTGCATGGAAGGCAAATGCCCTACCCGCTGTACTATCACTCTGGCCCCAGAAAGACAAAGTTTCTTGTGTGCAGCAGAAAACAAACTGGAGCATTGAAAACATTCTAGTTTATTGTTTCTTTCTCTCCCTGCCCTTCGCTGCTGTGAGTGCAGCAGTGCTGATGCACATACAGGGTGGCACGCTCACTCGGCCAGGCCGTTCGAAGAGACTCACACAACTTCATTGGTGGTGCTTGTACAGTGCTCTCGTGGAGTCGCACTCACTCAGTTGTGCTGCCCGGCTCACTCCGGCTGTAGTGTTCCCCAGGGGTCCCACTGGTCCCAGCAATCACATATCTTTACTTACCGTGCACCCTAGGGGCTTCACACATTCTAGTGTGGTGCTCACATACACCTGGCCATCGCCGTAGACCACACTCTCCCCCACTGCTTGGGTCTGAAAGCAGAACTGCAGCCGTCGTGCTTATTGTAGGTAGGCGACACCAGGGACTGAACTCATGGCCTCATGCTTGCAAGGCAGGGGCTTTCAGCCACTCAGTCATCCTCCTGGCCTGACCGCGTGCCTTACCCACGGTGCTATTGCTCTGG
Organism: Sorex araneus; assembly: GCF_027595985.1. Classification (NCBI taxonomy): domain Eukaryota; kingdom Metazoa; phylum Chordata; class Mammalia; order Eulipotyphla; family Soricidae; genus Sorex; species Sorex araneus. The sequence goes on along the minus strand of NC_073304.1, from coordinate 86,949,153 downwards.
CCCCTTGTCTGCACCATTAGCTCCCTGACATCTCCACTTCTGCCACAGGTCATGCCGGAGCCCAGGCAGGAGCAGGACCAAGCTCAGGATACGTGGCGGGCACAGGCCTGAAGATGTGGGGACTCAGCCAGGGCTGAGGGCATCTCCTCACAAGGCGAGAGGGTGGAGCAGGCTGGCAAGGGGGTGGGAGGAGGGAGTGTGCTCCTGCTGTGGTGGTCCTGTTCCTCTGAGGGAACTTGAAGACCTCTCCAGAGAGACCTGAGTGGTGCATGTGTGTGTGTGTGTGTGTGTGTGTGTGTGTGTGTGTGTGTGTGTGTGTGTGTGGTGTGTGTGTGTGTGTTAGGGGATGGCGAGTCTACCTCTAGATGGTTCAGTGTCTCATTCTAGTCAGGCCCCATAGAACTTTGTATCTTCCATGGATTTTTTTGATCCCTGTCAACCTTTTCCCTCTTTGTAGCTTGTACATTTCTCTAAATGTCACCAGACATTATTAGATCCTTTCTACCTTTGCTCCCACTGCACCACCCCTCAATTCTGCCCCTCAGCTAACTGCAGTTCCTTACTCAGTTTACTTCAGTTCTTGAATTAATGCTTGCTGATTATTGTTTTGGTTGGGGGCCACACCTAGCAGTGTTCAGGACTTTCTCTGGCTCTGTGCTTGGGGGACCATATTGTGGTTTTGGGGGTTGTACTAGGGTGAGCTGCTTACAAGGCAAGTGCTTTACCCTGTGCTCTCTCTCTCCCTCTCTCTCTCTCTCTGGCCTCGTTTTTGCTTTGTCTTGTCTTTTTGGGTCAAATGGAGCAGTGCTCAAGACTTAGTCCTGGCTCTGTGCTCAGGGATCACTCCTGGTGGGTCATGGAAGACCATATATGGTGCCAGGGATTGAAACTGGATCAGTCACGTGCAAGGCAACTGCCCTACCCACTGTGCTCTGCCTTAGCCCCCCTCTTTCTAAAACATTTTCTTTTGGTCTACAGGTCACAGTGGGCATGCTCAGGGACTACTACTTCTGTTGTGTTGCTCCTGGACTGTTCCTGGTGATGGCTGGGGCACGTGACAGTGCCAGGTATGGACCCTACAGCTCTAGTTCTGAGCTGTCTCCCCAGCCCACACTTTAATTTTTATTTCATTTTATTCTGTTCATCTGCTGTTTCATTATGTTGCGCACATAGATGAAATCATCCAGTATTTGTCTTTCTCCTAACTTATGCCACTTTGAATAATCCTTTTATGGTTTTCTTTTCATTTTGCTGCACATTTCACCTTTTTGAGTAACTGAACAGTATTTTATTATGTATGTACACCACCTCTTCTTTCTCCATCCACCAATTTATTTTCCTCCAAGAGATTTTGTGACTGAAGAGTCCAGTATGGGGAGACAGAAGGATTCACTCATTCCTTCATTCAGAGTCTCTGCTCTGTGAACAGAAAGATTGGGAACTGGATCCTCTGGGCCCCTTCCTGGGAAGGGGTGTCTCCTATTATGCATGCAACACTTTTCTTTCCAGAGAAAAGAAAGCAGAGAGGAACCGACCAGAACACAGGTCCCAGGAGGCTAATTAGCTGCATTTACTTGTTTCCAGGGAACCTCAGAGAGGTTCTGGAAACCTGACCTTCAACATTCCCTGTGGCCACATCTCTCAACCCTGGCCATGCCTACACTCTACCCAGTGTGTAGGAGAAAGGGTTAAGGGCTGGGCCAGAATAGGATATACGCAGCCTTTCTGCACAGTCCTAGGTCCAGTCCCTTGTCGGGTTTCTCCTTCAAAAGGACCAGGAAATGCTCTGGGTGCTGAGACAGGGCCCCGGGATTAGGGAGCTCGCCTGTTCTCTGACCCTCCATCGTGTGAATCACTTTAAAACGAACAAAATGTGTCACCACGCCGGTGTGTGTGCTCAGCACGGCAAGAACATTTTCTCTCCTGACACACATCAGGAACAAGGTTTCCATCCCCCCGCCAGCCTGCCTGCCTGCAAGCTCTCCCTCCTCCCTGGCCAGAGTTCAGAACCGGCACCCTCCCTCCCCCCCTCCACAAGTGGGAGAGGGCACGGGTGCAGGAAGGCCCCCGGTGCAGGTGGCCTCTGTCCCCTACACAGGCACCGTCTCCAACTGTAGCAAGGAGGTAAAGGGTGTGTGGGTGTAGCTCCTAGCTGGGGGAGCCCGAGACACCGGGAAGGTTCTCTCAGGCCCCGCCCAGGGTGGGGAACTGGCACAGGCTCGGACTTGGGATCCTTAAAGTCCAGGCTTCAGCAGCTGCTCTGGAGGACCGCCTGCACGGGCGCCACCTGGGGAGTCTGCAGCCCTGCGCGTGCAGAGCTGGAGCCCCCCAAAGGTCTGTCGGTTCCTCGGAGCTGGCGAGGTCTACACCGTGGGCTCTCCAGCCCTTGTGCGCTGCCGTCGCGCAAGGGCGAGGAGGGCTCTGATGCCCACGAAGGCAGCGAGTCCCGCAGGACTTTCCCGCACTTCTTGGTTCTTAAGAAAGGGCGGGATGCCGAGAAATGCGGCGGATGCAGCAGCTTCCGGGTCGCGCGGAGGGAACTCAGTAGCTGCTGGGTGTAGTGATTGCAGCGCGCACGGGCGCCAGCGGGAAGGGCGTCCAGACCCGAGCTGGAGCAGCGTATTAGGGAAGGCTTCCTGCAGGAAGCAGACCTTCCCACTGGGAGCTGATGAGGGAGGCGCAGTCCTCTAGAGACCAACAGTGTATCACAGAGAGGAGGTGCGTAGTGGCCAAGCAAAGCAGGGCCATCAACTGCTAGATGAGAAAAATTAATTGGAAAATTATCTGGTATTCTAAAGATTGTTGGAAAGATCAGCTCTTTTTGCCCTACACACAGTTTCCAGTGTGGGGCAGTTTTGGTTTAACTACCCTGGGTGGGCCAGGAGGTCAGGCTTTGCAGGGGTTGGTGTTCGTGTACGACCTTGGGAGTTTGAAGGGGACGTGGCAGCTCTGGAAAGATGCTGTCAGAGGATGAGGCGCTGGGGAGGCTGATGGGGAAGGGGGGCCCTAAGGTCCCTATCCTGTTCCCAAGCCAGCCCTACTGACCGAACCTTAACCCACAGGCAAAGGTGGTTGGCTCCAGGAAGCTGCCAGGGGTCTCGGCTGTGTGCTCAGGGCTGTTGTCAGTTTGGGCCCATTTTTCATCCTTTCTCCAACCCACACCTTGCGCCTTCTCCAGGCCCAGGTTTCTGCTCACCAAGAAGTGTTGATCAGAGACGTCCCTGGGACCTGAGGGCTGTCACAAGTCCCTGACATATCTAACCTTGAAGATATGGACCATGAAGCTCAGATGAATGAACCACCGGGGCCTTAGATTAAGTGTGTGTGTGTGGGTCTGGGTCTGGGTCTGGGATAGGCAGCTTGCATTGGGTGGGAGTGTGTGACCTTTTTTTTGGGGGGGTCACACCCAGCGGTGCACAGGGGTTACTCCTGGCTCTGCACTCAGGAATTACCCCTGGCCGTGCTCAGGGGACCTATGGGATGCTGGGAATCGAACCCGGGTCAGCCGCGTGCAAGGCAAATGCCCTACCCGCTGTGCTACTGCTCCAGCCCCAGGAATGTGTGACTTGCCTCCCCCAGGGACAGAGCTCCTTCTAGAAGCCATAGAGGGACCTGTGTCATGTAAGACCTTGGGCCGCGCCAAGAAACCCCACTTACTGTACTGGGCTGGCTCAGGGAACCTCTGCTGTTCCTTTAGCCCTCACCCCTAACTCGCCTTCCTGGGAGGCTCATCTGCTCCCTTTGCTGCCCAACATCAGGACACAAATCTGAGCTGGGATTTCATGGCTTGAGAATGAGAGGCACTGTCGCTAAGGACTGTGGGAAGGAAGCTCCCACACCTGAGACTGACTTTGTTTTCTGGGGGTTAGCACCCCTGTCTCCCCCGAGTAAGACAGTGAGTAGCTGCCCAGTCCCTGGGTCTGCAGAAGGGAGGGCTTGGTAGTACCCAGCCCAGAATCCCTGCTCTCAAGGGCTCAGGCACTCCTCGTGTCCAACAGGAATCGACAAGGAATTAGAGAAAACCCTAATGGCGCAACCCTGGCCAATACGGGGCTGAGACCGGGCTCCTGCTGCTCACCGCCCAGCTCCCTAGTCCTGAAAGGTTTGCTTGCAGCTGAAAGGCGAGAACATGCCCAGCCTTTCCTTGCCGCCCTTCCTGAGGGAAGAGCAGTATTTCCTCCATAGCCCACTGACGGTCACTTGGCACTGGGTACCCCCTTCACTCAGCACGGGGAGAGAAGAGGGCAGGGCCACGCAGAGGCAGCCAGCACGAAAGACCATTCTGTGAAAGTTTCCTGGTATCTCCCAGGGAGGAAGGACACCAGACCAAGTGGCGGGTGCTATGGCTCCATACACCCCCCAGAAGCCTCTGCGGGCTGGACTACTGGGCCAATGGGGCCACGTTCACTGTAGAGGGGGCTGGGAGGGCTAGAAGCCAAACAGGAGGCTCCGCTGACTTTGACAGCGTGACATACTCACTGCTCCGCACGCAAGCCTGGGTACGTCCAACCCCTTTGTTAAAACAGGGCATAAAGTTTATTTACAAATATCTGTACAGTTTGAACAACAGGCCGGGACTTGACAGAAACAAAAGCGTAAGTTTTGAAGGGAAGGTGCAGGCAATACTTTCCCTGGACCTGTTAAGAGGCAAGACAGACAAACAGATCTACCTACAGCAGGAGTTAGGCCGATGGACACTGACCTTTCCAGTCCTTGGAAGTGAAAAAGGAGTAAAACAGCCTTAAGTGCCGCACCCCTTCAGCTAGAGACAGCTGGGAGGTGGGCCTGGAGTGGAGGACCACCACAGCAGCTCCCCGGCACAGGAAAATACTGTGAACCCCCATGGCCCCAGCTGCCGGGGACTCCGCCAGGCCATGGTTTCGGTTCCCAGGCCCTGGTGCAGCTGAGCCGGGACACAAATCGTGATTCCTGTCACCAAAGCCAGTGACTCGGGGCGGTGCTTCGATGGTTAGTCGTCTTTGGTTGTTTCTTCTCCCTGCTGTGCTGGTGTCTCACAATGAACGTGCTTTCAGCAGCTGACCGTGGGGAGGTAGTGGCAAAGGGGCTACAGGGTGATGCAGTTTTAATAAAAATTTTATTACACAGCCATAATGTCATCGACACGTCACCAAATCCCAATGATAACTAAATACAGATCTACATGGTGGACCAGAAAGACTCTGGCAATTATATGGGTTCTAGCATTTCATGTCTTTTAAAACCAGAAAGGAAAAAAAAAAAGTCCCAGTTCGTCATGATCGGAGGTCCCAGCCGCCCGCAGGGCTCCGCAGAGCCCAGGCCCTGTCTATGCCTTTGATTCCACGTTTACACAACCAGAGCCCTCCGGCCCATGGACTGTTCAAGTATGAGTGATTTTATTGAGTCCATGGCCGCTCCTCAGCTCAACCCAACTGTGCCCCAGCTACTGCCGAGCTGGGGGCAGTCACAGCGATTTTACGGTCACAATCTGTTTTAAAGAACCATCCGTTGCTTCGGTTGTTTCTTTTTAAAAATAAAAACCATGTAAACTAAGTTAAAGGAACACTGAGGCTCTACTAAACCCAGATGAGTTACCAAGTCCATTTTTATGTTTAAATACAACTCCATGATTTCCCATCAACTCTCTTCCCTGCAGCAAGGCAGGGTGAAGGAGCAGAGAGCAGTTTCGAATCCTCCCCTCTGCTGGGAATTGCCGCTCAACTGTTTCTTTAGCTTAGTTATTGGTATATATAGTCAGCTGTACTTTGTTCTGAAAAGATTTGTTAAATGCCACTTTTATTTACACTTGGAGCTTTACACCTGAGAATGATTATCAAGCAGTCAGCTTATCTCTTTTCAAACATTTCATAAAGACACACACACACACACACACACACACACACACACACACACACACACACACCACACAGACACGCGTCTTAGCTGGCTTCACCCCAGCTACACAATATATATGCTCACCATATATATGTATATGTAGACACACACACACACACACAAAAGCGCGCACACCCACCCACCCCCACACACCCACACACACATATAGGCACGTGCGCGCACATCCGCACATTTGGAACATCTGCAACCTAAACCTTTTTTGTGGTGGTTCTCCCCACAGTCATGTCGAACACTTTTCTCTTAAAAATAAAACAAAACATTATTCTTGCTGCAACAGCACAACAGGATCACTATGAAGAGACAAGGTGAGGGAGGGGGTAGCAGGAAGAAACACTCTACATTCAGCAGGCGCTTGGGCCGGAGCCCGGGAGCCTGCTGGGGGTGGCCTCACAGCCGACAGGGTAGGGGGTTCTCGAGTGAGGAGCTGATGGGGAGCTGGGATGGGGGGAGCAGAGACGGGGCCGGACGCCACACAGCTACAGCAGTCAGGCCTGTTTAGTAAGAAGAATCACATTTAATGAGTTACTTTCTTGCAGTTTCAGATGCTCAAGTACAGCTGAAAAAAAATCTGAAACAGCTATAGACCCATGACAGACTGGTACAAAGAGTACTGCATTTTTAAAAAATGATAAAAAAATCCACACTTACAGACACACACAGACTCACACATGCGCACACAGGCACTCACGCACTCTCACAAACAGAGCCCCTTCCCTCCCCACAAATGTACACTTTTTGGAAACTAAATTGGGTTTGAAAACCTCTTTTCCGCAGATGGGAAGAAGAGAGAGATGAGAGGGGCGAGGGGACCGCAGATGCCGGGCCCCGGCTCCCTCCACAGGGTCAGATGCTGAATGTTCAGTGGTGCGGGGGCCCAGGGTGCCCCCCTCACCCCCAGCGGCAGAGCCAAGGAGAGCGAGTGCGTCTGCTCTGGCCCGGGGTGCCAGCGAGAATCCCAGCTCCTCGGTAACACTGAATGCGTGCAGAGTGGCCAACGAACTGCGCTGGTTTAAAAATAAAACAAAAGAACCGAAGGAGAGGGCAAACCCAAATCTAGGGACATGGAGAGAGCCCCCGAAAGCCCAGGTCCGCATGGGGGGGGTGGCCTGGAGGCGGGGGTTTGGGGTCGGTGGGAGGTGGTGCAGACAAGTGGGGGGGAGTCTATACAGCAAATGGTTTATAGTACAGATGACTGGCAGTTTAGTCTCTTCCCAGTTCCACTGCTGCTCCAGCCCGGGGAGGGCAAAAGGAAGGAAAAGAGGAAGTGGGGCGCGGCGGCGGGGCATGCAGTCAGCAGCAGCAGCCGGGTGTGCTCAGATAAGCCCCCGTCGCTTTTTGTAGTCTTCCAAGTTCAGAGACCGCCGTGGAGCCCCATCCTTGGCCGGCGGAGCCTTGGAGGTGATGGCCAGTGCCTTGGACTCTAGGGAAGAAGAGTGAATGGGTATCTCGGCCTCATGCTTCACCATGAGGGTGGCCTCCCCGCCTGTCCCCTCCTTACGCCTGTGGCCTGCTTCTCTCCTCTCTGCCTCTACAAACCCTGAGAGGCAGGCACCCTGCTGCCCCCCTGAAACCACATCCCCTAGCCCAAAGGGTCGTGGAGCCGGCGGGGGCCTCAGATGGGCCCTCCCCGGCCTCACTTACCTGAGCTGGGAACTTGTAAATCAATCTTCACGTCAAAATCGTGCACTTTGAACAGATCTTCTGAGAGGTCGCTGGCTGACTTAGAATTCAAATCTTTGTCCTTCCCCTGCCCCTGCGGAGGGAGGAGGCAGAGAGAGCATGTCTGCCGGGGCCGTGAACCGTCAAGGCCAAGGTGCACTCTCAAATGCCCCCCTTCCCACTCAGGCCCTTTCCAGCACCTTCTCTCAGATGAGAGACACTCGAGGCTTCCCTGTGAAGCCTGAGCAAAGAGGAGGGGGGAGGTTCCTGCAAGAGACAACATGCTGGGCTAGAGCAGCCGGCACGGCGTCTGGCACGAGGGCCCTGGGCTCCATCCCCGGTACCACACGCTCCTCAGGCACAGCCGAGAGCCGCTCCCCACACGACACTGACAAAGGAGGGGGCGCGTGGCTCAGTGGCAGAGCACACGCAAGGCCCTAAGTCCAATCCCCAGCACCGCAAAACAAATGAAAAAACGAAAACCCACCAAGCTACCTCCTTCCCCAAGACGTCAGGAATTACTGGGGACAGTTGAGTCCCCCGGGGAGAGCCCTGACTCAGGCAGAAAACTGCTTCTCCACCGGCAGTTTCTCTCATTTTAACATTTAGCTTTCCGAGAGCTCCGACTTTTGACGGCCATCTGATCCTTACAGACATGCCAGGTGCTCCTCCTCTGTCCCGGGAGAGAGAGAGGGTGGACAGATGAGAAAGTGTGGAGACCAGTGGCCTACAGCCTCATCAGGGCCTGACTGTTTGGGGGGGTGCTGGGTTCGAGTATACATTGAGCAGTTAATGAAACACTGGGACGAGAAAGGGTGGGAGGGGAGGTCCAGGGTCCTCTGGGTGGCAAAGCCAAGACCCCCCCCCCACCCCCTTCCCTCATCACTGCAAGGCTCCTGCACAGGAGCTGCAGTGCTGCCGGCTACAGAGGGGCACTGCACTTGCCTTGCTCATTTCCTTGGGAGCATCTGGCAACACTCCGGAGCCATACTTTGCGTTTAGCTGGGCCAAGATGGCAGCTTGAACAGCCGGGTCTCTGGACTGGGAGAGAAAATAAGCTATTTCAGAGACTGCACAACACAACACAGCCCGACCGCCAGATTCTTTCCTGCCACCTACCACTGCTACCCTCATGAATACCCACAGTGCACCCAGCCTGTCAGCACTTTGGTGGCATTTGCCTCTAGTGCAACAGGGACAGGCGCTGGGGAGCGCCGAGGGCCGCCAACCCCGAGGCCTGGGACCAGAGCCTGCACAGGACTACAACCAGCTCAACTGTGGGCCTGGCCGGGCTCGGGGGGGCTGGTCCAGAGACGCCCACAAATCCATCCCAGGTTTTCACTACCTAGATTTCCTCCAGCAAGATAAAAAAGGAAGTATCCAGACCCAGGAGTTTGAGGCAATTATTTTTAACTTCTTTATTAGTCTCCTAATGGGATTCATCTCCTGTCCCAGAATCTAGGTCCCAACTAAAAACAGCCTCTCTAGGCGCTCACGTTAGACACGATGGTAGGCTTGCACTGCCGCCGGGTAAACGGATCCATCTGCTGGTTCCTCATGTTGTGACTTTCAGCCTGGAACAGAGAGCGGGTGCCTTAGGGAGCAGGGCCTCCTCCCCTCCTTCTGGTTGCCAGAAGTTTATACAGAAATACAAGGTTCACAAGGCCTGGCCAAAGTCAGAACTTCATCTATCTTGTCTGTTGGGTTTTTTCTTTTTTTTGGCGGGGGGCTGGGGGAGGTTGGGCTACACCTGGTGGTGCTCAGGGCTGACTCCTGGCTCTGCACTCGGGGATCACTCCTGGTGGGGCTTAGGGGACCAGTGGGGATGCCGGAGATTGAACCTGGGTCGGCCAGATGCAAGGCAAGAGTCCTACCCACAGTGCCCGAGACCCTCACCTCCTGTTTTTTTTGTTTTTTGTTTTTATAATTTTCCTTTTCCTTTTAAAAAGAACATCAGGACAGAGTAATGGTATAGTAGGCAGGGCATTTGCCTTGCACGTGGCCCACCAGGGTTTGATCCCAGCAATCCATATGGTCTCCCGGGCACTGCCTGCCAGGAGTAATTACCTAGTGCAGAGTCAGGAGTAACCCCTCATCATTGCCAGGTGTGACCCCAAAACAAAACTAAGCTAAACCAAAGAACATCAAGAGACTGAGCACATTATTTGCATATGGAAGGCCTAGGGTCCACTCTCAGCACCACATGGTTCCCTGAGCACCTCTGGGAGTGACCCCGAGAGCAAGGAGCTGGGAGCAGCCGCTAAGCAAAATGGTTGTGGACCCCCAAGCCAAAACCCAACGGGGTAGACATGGAGATAATTAAAGACAAAGCCAGAAACTGTTGAAGACAAACACTTGTGGATTGGACTCTAGACTCGAAGGCTGGGGCGGGACGGAGTCAGGGCAGAAATCCACTGCTTTTCCTTATAAATCAATAAATCATTATGTGCACAGAGAGTGCCTGGATGTTTAAGTTATTTCGGTAATCAGAGAAAGAAGCCTGAGCAAAACGTGGAGAGAACTCGGTGTGGCCTTATGACTGGGCGCAGCTGGCAGGGTGAGCGGAGCCTTTCACTCACCACAAGGGCTTTCTCGGACTCCACGATGTTCCATTCCCGGTTCCGCTGGTTGATGTAACTGGGGGGTAAGTAAGAGGGGAGAGTCAGTGGGCTGGGAAAGGAAGGAGGGAGCCACTGGACCTGGCTCCAGAGAGGCAGAGCCAGGGCAGTGCAGTGAGGACGAGGCCCAGCCCTGTCTGGTGGTGCGGGGAAGGTGGGTGAGCAGCGGCCAGCCGTTCACCCCAACCGGGCTCTGGGACAGACCTGATGGCAGATATGTTCTTGGTCCGCTGGCGGTCCAGGGCCTCTGCCCGCTCCTCCAGCTCGTTCAGCTGGTCTTGGATCTGTTTGGCCTTGTCTTGATCCCCTTGGTCCTCAGCCATGGCCTGAATGCAGAGAGAAGGGAGAATTCGGAGCGATGACTGGCTTTGTATCAAGTGCTTCCACGCAAGTGAGATATCTCAAGAGACAAACCGCTAACAGCACATAGGAAAGAAGACGGAAACCGCACTTCATAAATACATATAATTTACTATCACAGCGACTTTCAACAGATATTGCGCTATAAAATAACATCTAACAAGCTCCTGGCCAGCTCTGCTGGTGTCACTGGGCCCTCGAGAGCTCAGAGCGCCTGTCTGCAAGTGTGAGGCTAGGACTTCTTCCCCCAACACCCCACATGCCCGTGGTCAATCCCAGCAGTTCTGCTGTCTGGGATCACCATAATTCAAGTGTGCAAACCCTGGTGAGCATCGAACTGAAAAAGCGTTGAAGCGCCAAGTGTATAAGACCAAGGCCATCGGGGTCACTACAGAAATGTGGGAAGGGGAACAAACGGGCACCCCCCTTGGCTGACGCACCCTAACCAAGCTCATCAAGCCAGATGTGAGAAGTGAAACCCTACAACAGCTGGGCTCGGCACAACACGTGAGCTCAGCCCCACCACTGACGCCACTCTGGGGTCTAGCTCGTGACACATGAAACTGAAATGACTAGAAATGGAGGCGCTGGGGCTGCAGTGGGGAGGCCATCTGCTTTGCATGGTTTCAATCCTGGCATCCCATATGGTCCCCTGAGCACCATCAGGAGTAATTCTTGAGTGCAGAGGCAGGAGTAACTTCTGAGCTTCACTGGGTGTGGTCCAAAAACAAAACAAAAAAGACATGAAGGTGCTCATGGAACAGCTCCAATGGACAGAAAGGCCAAGGGACAAGGAATGGTGTCTGGTGTCTAGCAAGCACCTTCTCCCAATCCTGCCTTCACTAACTTGGGGGACTGAGGTGGAGGTGCACCATGCCTGCCTCAGCCCCTCGGGGCGCGGGGAGAGGCCGAAGCCCAACTCCTTACCTTCTCCTTTAGCAGCTGAGTCTTCTTCATAGCGTAGTTGGGCGGAGCTTTTCTGAACCTTTCTTTCTCTTTTACAATCTGTACCAGAAAGGAGATACCAGCAGTGAAGTACTTCTAAACTACTTTTGTTGACAGAGAGATGGAGTCCATGTGGGGGCCAAGCAGCAAGTTAAAATGGGCTGCTGCTCTTCCCAGAGCAGTGTGACACCCCAAGAGAGCGAGCAAGTTCATTCCAAGGGACACCAGCCAGATTCCCAGATCACGGGGATTCCTCTGGGACAGTCTCAAGGGACACGCACCAAGGGAACAGCAGCCCCGGGGCTTGGGCCTGTAAGGCTAGCCACTGCCCCAAAGAACAAAGACCAAAGAATTTTACCAGAATGTTCTGGAGAGACAACTCTCCAAGGACAATGCCTAACAGAATACAGATCCCCCAAACCTGAATAAACTCCTTTGGGCTATGACTTAAGTGAGCAAGTAGAGAAAAACTTAATGAACTCCAGACAGCAAAGCAGCGAGCGCAATGCTCCTTCACGTGCAGGCGAAGGAGCCCAGCGCCAAGCGTCGGGACGGAGGAAAGAGAAGTCACACTCTTCTCTAGACCCGGGTTCCAGGTGAGCTGCTAGGTTCCTGGGGGACGCTTCCTTACCTCTTCAATGTCCTGGTCATTGAATTTATAATTAAGAGCTTCTTTAATGGACAGTTCCTTCTTATTGATTTCATCGAGGGTGGGCAGCTGCATGCCAGCAGAGAACATCTGGACCAAAGCACGAGAGGAGGTGACTGTGCGGGGGCTCTGGGAAGAGCCGCTCGGGGCTGCCGCCAGCGCCCGGCGCCCCCAGCCCACTTACCGCTTCTTTCCATTTCATGAACTCGCTTTCAGTGAATTCCTGGTTAGAGACAAACTCTAGGCGAAACACTCGCTGGTCATTGCCGTGCCTGCAGAAAAGAGTTTCCAAGAACGCGGTCTGCATTGATGGGTCGGGGGTGGGGTGGGGGCGAGGTCGCACACAGACTCGGGGGCCATGGGCAAAGCCACACTGGCAGACTGTACTCTCGGGTTCTGTGCTCTCCACCTCCTGGCTGCCCTTCAGTGTCTACTAAGAAGAGCTGGAAAATTCCAATGCCAAGGGGCCCCTCCAAAGCGACCACAGTATGATAATATCTGGGAGGAGGCACTGAAATTAAACAGACCAACCCCCGCCACCATCCCAGGTCACTCTAATGGGCAGCTACATGGAGCAGCAAAGTGGGTGCCGGAGGCAAGTGGACACGGCACCAGGGCCTCTGAGAGATGATGTACAATGAGTACGAGGCGAGGCAGAACTACACAGCTGTCCACACGCTGAGTCACAAAAGCCTTTCCCTCGGGGAGAAGCACCCTGCCCTCCTGCCGACCACCACTCAGACAAAGTGAAGTGGCTTGGAGCTGCCGGCACAGGGACGGGCACTCAGCCCCGCTGAATGGACTCAAGAGGCTACGTCATGTACGGAATCCCACACTGAACTACAGCATTCGAATCTCTTTGCGTAAGGCTTGGTGAGATGATCAGGACGCTTGGGCTGCTGTTCCTTTTCAAACTGGCACTTAAGAAGCAGACCAGGAGGGCTGGGTGGGGGCCCTGTGGGGACTGGGGGCGCCGAGGCCATGCAGCAGGGGCAGGCTGGCTTAGCCCAGTTTTATCTGGGGGTCTTCAGAATTGTCAGGCTCTTGTGTCTGTTTTGGGCAGGGATTTGTGTCCAGTTGCTCTTGCCTCTGCCTGATGCAGGGCACACAGCTGGCACACAGGGGAGCTCCTGCTCCTGAAGAAAAGAATCCAGTCCGAATCCAATCCAGCCAGGGGCAAGGGGAGTGGGTGCCACTGCTATCCCCGGGGACATGCTGCAGGGCTCTGGGAGGGGGCTCTCGCCCACCGCCCCATTATGCCGCCTCCTCTGTCCACCTGTGGATGGACAGAGCTCACTGTTGGCAGAATGAGGAGCCGGGAGAGACCAAGCAGCCCTGCCCGTCTGCGGCGGAGCAAAATGGCCCAGAAGCACCTCTCTTACCTTAGTTGGAGCCCTTTGTTTGTCCTGGTGCCGCCCAGCTGGTAAACTTTAGCCGTTTCTACAACACCTGTGATCTCAGCAACCTAAGCAAAAAGACAGAGATGCCAAGTGGTGACAAACACTCTCTGGTGGGCGGGGGTGATGTTCAAAGAGCAGGAGTGCAGGATTTGCAGGGTGGGGTATAGGTTCCATCCCAGTACGCATGCTCCACTCCCCGCTGTCCCCGCCCCCAGACCCCAACACTGCTAGGAGTCACCAAAAAAACAAGCTCCGGAGCTGGAGAATTGGTATGGTAGCTGCCTCGAATGTGACTGACCTGGGTTTGATGCCCAGCATCACGTGAGGTTCTCTTAGCACAGAGCCAGGAGTCAACCCTGAGCACAGGTTGGCATAAAGACCAACCCAACAAACTGAAAGCTAGATTCTTGCAGGACTGGGGAGACAGTGCAGCAGTCAGAACCTCCGGGCATGGTGCCCAGTTCTGGCACTACAGCACCACAACCCTGGGCCCAAGCACCGCCACACACAGCTCACACAGCTCAGGAGTGGCCCCTGAGCACTGTGTGGGAGGCATTCCCCCTCCAAAGAGATACTAACAGACTTGTTCCCTTTTTTTTTTTTTTTTTTGCTTTTTGGGTCACACCCGGCGATGCACAGGGGTTACTCCTGGCTTTGCACTCAGTAATTACTCCTGGCGGTGCTCAGGGGACCATATGGGATGCCGGGGATCGAACCCGGGTCGGCCGCGTGCAAGGCAAACGCCCTACCCGCTGTGCTATCGCTCCGGCCCCCTCCCTTGTTTTGTTTATAGGCCATACCCGGTGATGCTCAGGGGGTTACTCCTGGTTCTGCACTCGGGAATTACTCCTGGCAGTGCTCGGGGAACCATATGAGATGTCATGGATTGAACCTTAGTCAGTCGCATGCAGGGTAAATGCTCTCCCCGCTATCCTATTGCTCCAGCCCTAAACAGACTCTTATGTTTTATACCCCTTTCTCTACCTAAATGCAGTGTAAGAGAAAGCTGCCAAATGTTCTGAGCACTATTAGCTATTCTCAGGGCTTTTTTTTTCTTTTTAGGTCATACCCAGCGATGCTCAGGGGTTACTCCTGGCTCTGCACTGAGGAATTACTCCCAGTAGTGCTCGGGGGACCATATGGGATGCCGAGGATTGAACCCAGGTTGGTCGTGTGCAAGGCAAACACCCTACCTGCTGTACTATCTCTCTGGCCTAACTATTCTCAGGTTTTGAATGTAACTGACTGGGGCTGAGAAAGGAGTTCAATGGTAGAGCACTGTTGTCATGTATGTGTGAGCCTTGAATTGATCCTTAGAACACCTAACAAGAAATACCTCGATGGAAACAAAAAGAAGGCCAGAGTAAGAGCTCAGGAAGCTGAGTGCATACTTGTCATGCACGAGGTCTGGGTTTGATGCCCGGCACCACAGGGTCCCCTGAGCACCACTGGAGTGACCCCCTAACCCTCAAGCTGAGAGCAGCCCTGAACACCACTGGGTGTGGCCTCCAACAGAGCCAAACGCATCTCCCCATCAAGCACGAGCGACTCTAGGTGCCAAGGAAGCAGCGCGCAGCGAGCAGACCCTGCCATAGACTCGATTCTACCCTAGATACTATTTTTTTTTGCAGCATCAACCCTTATTTTTAAAACACAACATAGCGTCCAATGTACGCAACCTGCAGCAAATACTTCATAAACATCCTCCTTCTCGTTCTTTTCATTATTTGGCTTTGGGGCCCACCCAGCAGTGCTCAGGGCTTACTCCTAGTGGAACTCAAGTAATCACATGTGATGCCGGGTATCAAACTTGGGTCGGCCTTGTGCAAGGCCGAGTGTCAACGTGCTGTACTAAAGCTCCAGCCTCGTTCCTTCTTGCCCTTATGTGGCTGGAGAATAGAACAAGTATCTTTCAGTGGGGTCAGAGTGATAGTATACAGGGTAGCCTGTTTGCCGTGCATGCAACCAACCCAGGTTTGATCCCTGGGATCCCATACGGTCCCCTTAACACCACTAGGAGTGATCCCTGAGTGCACAGACAGGAGTAAGCCCCAAGCATCACCAGATGAGGCTCAAAAAACGAAATAAAGAAAAAAAACTCTTTTTGATCCAGACCCTTGGCTCCCAGAGGTTCCAAGCACACTTCCTGGCACAGGGCTGGCCACTAGCCAGCTAACATTCACGGGAACCTCAACTGGATTCTATTAGTTTCATGAGTGGTGGCGAAGAGGGACATGACTCCAGCGGTCGCATCGAGAATCCTATTTCTGGGGGTTGGGCAGGCCACAGTTGGCAGAGCTTGGGGGTCACCCTAGTGCAGTCTTGGGCTCCCCTCCTGGTGGTGCTTGAGGGACCAATGTAGTGCTGGGGATGGCACCTGATACTCCTGGGTACACAGTGTGTGTTCCAGCTCTTGGCACCGCCTCCCCAGGCCCCGAGAGTCATATAGAAACATGGACAATTATGCGAGCAGAGAGACACCAACCCGGTACACTGGTTTGCTGTTGTGGTTTCCGATGCCGATCCGCACGAAACAGCCTGTGACCGTCTTCGCGAAGAAGGGCATGTGGCACCAACGCTCTAGCTTATGCCGGGATAATCGCACCCGGTTCAGCTCTTCCGGTAAAGAGACGGGCTGTGATTTGGGGGGGACCTCTTCTTTCCTGCGGGAAACAAAAGGGCACTGGGAAAAGCGGTCCCCATAGAGCCAGGAAGACAGATGACACCAACTTCTGACGCACGACCAAAGTACGTGTGATGGACAGGACGGGGAACACAGGGAGGCGCCGAGAGAAGCCGACCAGCGTCCTGGTCCGGCCCAACCGTGTGAGGCGTCTCAAGCGAGGCTGCCACCCCAGGGAACCCATCACGGTGACAGGACTAACACCTGCCCCCAACTAGTCGAGGGGTGATATAAAGTTCTGACCTGCCTGCCCAGACACTAAGTCTAGGGGTGCAGCCCGAGAAGCAAAAGACACAGTGTGTTCAGAGAACGGGGGGGGGGCGAGGGGGGGAAAGGCGTGTCCCCGTGTCCCAAGGAGATCTGGGAAAGGACCCGGGGCGCCTCATGAAGGGCCCGCTCGCCCGGCCCACCAGAACCGCGAGTCCCCGGCTTACTCCTCTTCTTCATCAGAGGATGAGGTTCGGGATGAGCGGTCGGACTTTTCACTAGACTTATCGTCCTCTTCCTCCTCCTCATCGTCCGAGTACACCTCACTGGTTTTTAATGGCTGTTTTTTGGCGAGGAGCTCAGCTACCAAGAGAGAAAACAAGACATGCACGGGCGACCCATCAGAAAACGCCGGGCTGTCCACCCTGGAGGGCCCCGCCGACAGCCCTGTCCTCTTCAGACCGACTGCCACGACCCGCCCAGGAGTGATGGCAGCAGCTTCAATCGTTCATCGAATGGGTGCCAAACACCAAGCTCCGAGACAGAAAAAAACAAACAACTGAAAAGAGCTGGAACACTGTCACAAAATGGGCAGAAAGGGCCTCTCACATGACAGACAGCTGTTTTCATCACACTTAAGACAGTTGAAGTGCAGGAAAGAAGGGGGGGAACCCACGACACTGTCAGTCTTCCAAGAGAACTTCACTTTGAATGTCCAGGGCTGACTGTAGTAGAAGACTGAGAACCACCCAAATGCCCACAGAGACTCGTGACAGAACCAGCTCTGCTACAGCTACCCCATGACCTACCATGCAGATGGAAAAAGGGGTATTATGTTGCGCCCAGATTCAGACATTGCTGTTTTAAGGGAGGAAGCTGTGCGGGTGCACTAGGCTACAGTGATGAAGGGCCTGCCTCCTCTGGCCGATCTCAGTCACCCACCCCTGGTAGCCCATCCCGTCCCATCCCCACCTCTCTCTGAGCCTCCAGAGTGACCTACAGATGTGGCCCAACCTCCTGCCCCACAAACAAAACAAAACTCTAGGTGTTGGAAAGAGAGTGCAACAGGCTGAGCACATGCTTTGCATGCAGGAGGCCTGGGTTTGATTCCCGGCACCGAATGGTGCCCAGAGCACCCCTAGCTATGAGTTGAGAATGGCTGGTTGCTGCGAGGCACAGAAGAAGTTCTCGGGACCAGGGAGATAGCTGAAGTGACAGAGCACATCCTGCAGCGTAGGGTGATACCCTACAATGCTGGGGGGAGGTATGGTACCAACTTCCCTGATCACAATACAGCAGGTTTGGCCACAACTAAATGAGAAAAATAAAACCAACGCAAAAATCTTAGCCCTGCACTCACTTTGGCAGCACATATATTAAAACTGGAATGATACAACGAAGATGAACATGGCTCTGCACGAGGATGACCCTCACATCTGTGAAGTCTTCCACCGTACATCACCCTAGTTCCGAATACTGATTTGGAGATCATCAACCCGGAAATGTGAATACTTTTTATGTCTCCCTAGACTGTGGTGTCTAAATACGTTTTTCTTTAAAATAAATAAGGGGCTAGAGTGAGAATACAGGAGGGAGGTGTTTATCTTGCATGCAGCCAACGCAGGTCTGATCTCCAGCACCCCATATGGTCCCCTGAGCACTGCCAGAGAGCAATTTCTGAGTGTAGAGCCGGGAGTAACTGCTAAGCATTGTTGGGTGTGGCCCCCCAAAAAAAACCAACTGAAAAAACAAAATTGCTGGGCCTGAGAGAGAGCATTGAAGTTAAGGCACTGCCACCTGGTTTAAATCCTGACACCAGCTGTGGTGTCAGAACACTGCTGTGTATGACCCCCAAAACCAAAATAACACAAAAGCCTGCACTGGACCTGGACTCAAAGGGGTGAGCACATGCTCTGCATTCTAGACGCATGGGTTTCATATGGGCACCACAAGGCCCCTGGCGCCACTGGGGGAGATCCCCACAGAGCCAGGAGTTTCCCCTAAGGACTTCTGGGTGTGGCCCCCAAATCAAAACACACACACACACACACACACACATGGCAATGGACTGAAATATATTAAGTACGTTAAAGCCTAAGAATTCACAAGGATATTCAAAAGCAACCAGTTATTCTGCTCTTCCTATCCCCTATAGCTGCTAGAATATAAATAGCTAATGACAAGTTTCTCTTTATAGAAGCAGAACAAACAGTACATAAAGAGAGAATATCACCATTTTGTAATTCATAAGGAATTAAGCAATCTTAATGAGTAATGATTTTGGGGACCATGTGTTGCTGGGGACTGAACCCAGGACTCCTACACAAAGCAGCAGGTATGAGCCCTCCTGGAAGGAACACATCACTATCATTTGCAGCTCTTCATCGTCTTTGGACCCACGCCCCTTGCAGTGTGTCTTGGCAGTTCCAAACAGACCCACAAATGTCAGCCTTGATCCTGTGATCTGTTTTGGCCAATGTTAGGTTTGACACTTGGCCCATTTTCAAGACTAGAAATCTAAGAGGCATCCTGCTTCTCATGCGTGTGTGTGTGTGTGTGTGCGCGCGCGCGCGCGTATGTGTGCTGCTTCACAGGCCAGCAGTGCTCGAGGTCATCAGGGCCACGTGACAGTGGTGCTGGGTGCTTCCAAGGCTCACCTGGGGAAACTGTGGGGTGAGAGCAATGGGCAGGCTTGTGTGATACCTTGACTGTGAACTTTATTGAATCCTCAGGCGTAAGTTCCAGCCTGCCGGGCTATTTCACCTGCCCTTGCCTGTCACTATTTTAAAACTGCAATGAAGTTTCTGCCCACTCGGGATGAGGTTCAGTGATCTTGCATGTGTGATGCCCAGAATTCAAATCCTGTCCCCAAAAAAGGAGAGGGAGAGAGGAGAAAGGAGGAGAGAAAGGAGAGCGGGGGGAAGAGGAGGGAGGGGGAAAGAGGGCGGGAGAGAGAGACGAGAAAGGGGTGGGGGGAAGGGAGGGAGGGCAGTAGAATCCTTAAGTCTTCGAGAGGATACTGAAATATTTATAGTTGAAATAAATATGAACCTGGGATTTACTTCAAAATAACTCAATGGAAGAGGGGAGCAGAGCTTTACTCAGACTGGCCATGAGTTGGCAGTTGAGGCTGGTGAATGGGTCATGGAAGTTAATTATAGCACTCTGCATATGTGTCTCCTAACAAAGAACAAGAAAAGGAGGGGGAAAAAGAAACGGGTGGCAGGAAGTGAAGTCATTGGCTGAGCCACAGCCCCCACAGCTTCCCCCACTCACCTGTTCTGTTCTTCCGCTTTTCTCGCTCTGCTTTGAGCTCCTCCATGGCTTGAGATTTCTTATCTAGTTTCTCATCCCGCTTGGAACGCCGTTCCTTGTTGTGGGATGTTACCTGGGAAGGGAAGGGAGGGGAAGGGGGTTTGAGACGGTCTTTTTTTACTAACAGCTGGTAAGATTCTCCTTCTCCCAGTAATTCCTTCTGTTCTCCAAAGTTGAATGCACACTGCCTGCAGAATCTGACACCTTTAAGGAGAGAGAGCACCCTCTTGTGGACAAAGAGGGACAGAACAGTCCAGTCCCGGCTGCCTGCTCGAGCACACACCAAGGCCAGGGCCACAGGCTCTCCTAAAGGGGAACCTGGCTCAGGGTTAGCGTTTGTTGGTAACTGTCAACAAAGCCTTTGCCAGTGAATATGGAGGTAAAGGATCCACTTTCCCAGTTGTATTATTACTCAGGCCAGAATGATGCACCCAAGTAAATGGAACCAATCTGGCTGACCAGAACAAGGCAGTTCTCCAACTTTCCCTTTGAGGTAGCTCCGCCAGCAGAGGGAAACTTCTCTAATGTTGAGCGGAGATGAAGATTCCCAGGAGCTACCCAACAAAGCTAACGATGAAATGCTCTGTCGGACACTGATGAGATTGACCTGAAGACAGCGAGAATGGGTCTCGTACTAACTGATCTAAGATGGTTGATATGCACCCACAGAAATACATTCTCACACAAAGGTTTGGCTTTTCATAAAAGGGAAAACCATTGTCTCTCCCACCTGAGATTCTTGAATCTGAGTCATTTTTTTCTTCTCTTGCTCTTCTTCTTGCTTTTTCTTTTTTTCTTTCTTTTCTTTCTTTTTGGCTGTTTTCAGTTTCTTCTTGATTTCAAATCTGATGAAAAGAAGTTTTTAGGTAGTAATGAAATATTTGTAAAGGCTAATTTATATTAGGTAAAAGAAAGTAAGAAAGTAGGGGGATGGAGCTAATAAACCTTTCAGCCTCCTCTAAGAAACTTCAATGTACCTTATAAAAGGTTGACAAATATGGAGTATAAGGGTTGCTGACATAACTCAGTGGCAGTACACTTACCTTGCATGGAAGTCCTAGCTTCAATCCCTGGCATGCACATACTCGCACATATGCATGTTCATGCACACACACACACGCACACACACACACAAACACACACAATAGTTACACCAAAAATACCTAAAAGCTTTAAGCCTGAATAAACCAAATGAGAAAATATTCAGAACTTTGTTGTACTCCTCTTTAGACTTTTCAACGTACAGCTCTTCCTCGGCCCTCACCTAACAGGAAAAAAAAGTCGGCTTCTAGATCATTCCCATGCTGCTCCGTCAGAAACATGAGAAAGACACGAACAGTGTACTTCACATCTGTGAAGCGATCAGGCTGTATTTCAAAAACAACCCTTTGGGGGCCAGAGCGATAGTACAGCAGGCAGGGTGCTTATCTTGCATGCGGTCAACCCAGGTTCGATCTCATGCATCCCATATAGTCCCCCAAGCAATGCCAGGAGTGATTCCTGAGTGCAGAGTCAGGAGAAACTCCTGTGCATCATCGGGTGTGATCCAAAAAACCCCAAAAGTCAAAAAACCAAAACCAAAACCAAATCCTTCTCCTACACTAAAGAATAAACATGCTATTCTCTTAAATACAATCATTTCTCCCCTATCTCATATAAAACCAGGCTTTTATGAAACATAACATTTCTTTTGCAAGGGGGGTTGTGCCACATGCTTGGGGTCACTCCTAGCTGTGCTCAGAAGACCATAGAATACAGGGGATCACATCGGGGCCTCCTACCTGTAAAGTGAAACAACATTTTTAAGTGGAATTTTAGGGGCAGGAAAGAGAATAGAGGGATAAAGATATTCATCTTACATGTAGTCAACCCCACTTAGATCCCTGGTACCTAGATGGTCCCAGAACACCACCAGGAGTGACCCAGACCACCAGGGTTATGGCCAGGAATAAGCCCTGAGCACCATTGAGTGTGCTACCATGCACCCCCCCCCCAACTCAGATTTTTTTCAGGAACAGACAAATCCTTAAAGGACAACATCAGAAGGCTGGAGCAATAGCACAGCAAGTAGGGTGTTTGCCTTGCATGTGGCCAACCCGGGTTCAATTCCCAGCATCCCATATGGTCCCCTGAGCACCACCAGGAGTAATTCCTGAGTGCAAAGCCAGGAGTAACCCCTGAGCATTGCCAGGTGTAATCAAAAAAAAAAAAGAAAAAAAGAAAGAAAAGTAACACGTCTGGGGTGTGGAATCAGAGTGGGAGCAGTCCGTTTCCCCACCCGTGGCCAGCCCAGTGACCTCAGCTTGACAAAAAAAAAAAAAAGACAATATCAGTGGTTGTGTAAAATTGGAAGGAAATAAAATGTCCATGAGTACATAACTGTGGTAATGGTAACAATTCCATGAATGTATAAAAACCAATCAAGGGGTCCCAGAGCAATATTACAGCAGGTGTTTTATGGTGTTTGCCTTGCATACTGCCGACCTGGATTCAATCCCCAGCAACCTATATTATCCCCCGAGCACCGCCAGGAGTATTTCCTGAGAGCAAAGCCAGGAGTAACCCCTGAGCATCGTCGGATGTGACCCAAAAAGCAAAAAACAAAAACAAACAAAAAAAACCCCAAACATTCTAAGATTTTGGGGGTGTGGCTCAAGTGTAGAGTGATAATAATATCTGTGTATCTAAAGCCTTGGGGTCAGCCCCAGAAAGCAAAGCACAAAGCACTGCAAATCCCACAACAGCAGCAAAACAGTTAATAACTAGATGAATTCTATGGTATTTTAAATTTTCTGGTTTGTTTTTTCCCAGTGCCAAGAATAACAGGGAGAGCAGCGGGAGGCAAAGCTTCTGGATTCAGAGAGATAGTGCAGGGGGTTAAGGTGCTTGCCTTGCAGGTGGGCAGCCCTGTTTAATCCCTGGCACCATAAACGGTGGCCCTGAGCACACGCAGGAACAGGTCCTGAGCAAGGCCAGGAATAAGCCCCAAGCATCACCAAGCATGGCCCATAAACAAAGAAAGCATCCCCAGAAAAGGGAACGGCAATCTACCTACCGAAATGGCACCTCCGTATATTGGTGCCATCAGCTATAAAAGGGCATTTAAGGAGTGTGTTTTTTGTGGTGCTGAGAACAAAATCCTAGGTTTACATTTTCAAGGCAGTCCTTCTATACTGAGCACATTCCTAGTCCACTAATGATATTTTTGTAAAAAGTCTTCTATGGAGACTAAATGACATCTCTTTTTTTTTTTTTTAATTATTTTAATTTTTTAATTTTTTTAATTTTTTTGCTTTTTGGGTCACACCCAACAATGCTCAGGGGTTACTCCTGGCTTTGCACTCAGGAATTACTCCTGGCAGTGCTTGGGGGACCATATGGGATGCCGAGGATCAAACCTGGGTCGGCCACGTGCAAGGCAAACGCCCTACCAGCTGTGCTATCGCTCCGGCCCCTTATTTTTATTTTTTGCTTTCTTTTGGGTCACACCTGGCTATGCTCAGGGATTACTCCTGGCTTTGCACTCAGGAATTACCCCTATCGGGGGACCATACGGGATGCTGGGAATCGAACCCGGGTCAGCCGAGTGCAAGGCAAATGCCCTACCCACTGTGCTATCGCTCCACTCCCCTAAATGACATCTCTATGAAGACCTGCATTTAGTGAAAAAGACTGAAGAAAAAAATCTGAGTTATATTGCCCTGCAAACAGATGAGCTAGCCAACAAACAAACAAAAAGGCCAATTTTCTATGCCTGGCTCTGAACCTGTCTTAGTGATCATCATGGTAAACATTGTTTTGATGATTATAATAAGAATCATAACGTTTGCCATGCACACGACCAACCCGAGTTCGATTCTCAGCATCTCATGTGTCCCCCAAGCACCACCAGGGGTAATTTCTGGGTGCAGAGCCAGGAGTAACCCCTGTGCATCACTGGGTGTAACCCCAAAAGCAAAAAAAGGAGTAATAAAAAAATAAAATAAAAATCAGTAAACTGCTTTACTCATATAAGGGGAAAAACTAAAAAACAGGTTTGAGATCACTCCCTTTCAAGGCGTAAACCAGTCACTCCTTCCTCCCAAGATTTTTGTCACAGGGCACTACTGGCCTGGAGGAGAATGCCTTGTTACGCTCCCCGCAGTTCAGAAATACAAATCAGAAGCCATCTCCAAACATCTGGCAAAAACAACGGTTTCTTAAGTCCTGTTTGTGCCAAAACAGGTAACCTTGGGAGCACTCACCATCAAAACAATGTCTATTCCTTACTGCTGACAGGAAGCCAGGCATTTTCGTCTAGAATAACTTGCCATGCTTAATATGGTCTCTGCGAGGGACATACAGGCTCTCTGCCACTGTCACAGAAAATGCTGCCCTTTCCTCTTTCTTTGTTCCTTATACTAGGTGGGCAGGGAGGAAGAATCCTGGTTTTGAGGATTTTTATTCTCTGGGATAGGAGTCAAGTTTATTTTTACCTTGAAACTATGGGGAGATAAGAATTTTTGCCATACAACAAATTTTCTGAGTATCTATAAGAAACTTAACAGGAGTTGTGTGTGTGTGCATGCTGTAAAACACACATGTAAGGCAGTACTCTACCCATAAGTCATATGTCCAGCCCCGAATATTTGAGCTTTTTGTTTTGTTTTCTTTTGTTTCGGGCCACACACCCGGCAGTGCTCTGGGCTTATTCCTGGCTCTGAGTTCAGGAATCACACCTGGCGGTGCTTGAGGGACCATACAGAATGCCTGGATCGAACTCAGGTTGGATGTGTGCAAGGCAAACACCTTATTGCTGTTCTGTTGCTCTAACCTCATATCTGAGTTTTTAAGAGAAAAGAAAAACCAGGCCAGGGAGTAGTTCAATGGCAGAACACTTGCCTTTGCCTAAATGCCGTTCAGGATCTGGGCCCAGGCACTGGGGTGGGGGAGGGGAAGAACAGGGCCAGGGAGGTGGCTCAGAGCACAAGCTCTGCTTGCAGGAGTCCTGGCACCTCATGATGCAACAAACACTGCCAGGGATGGCCTCAAACCACCACCAATACATTAGGATAATGAGTCACCTATCAAAAACAATGAGAAGAAATTCAAGTTTTGAATTCCACTGAGACAGGGAGACAGGGCTCTAAATGTGAACTCTGGAAAACTGCTGTTTTTCTTTCTAATTTTTGGGCCATACCCAGCAGTCCTGGGGCTGACTCCTGGCTCTGTGCTCAGGGAACACTCCTGGCAGGGCTCAGGTGGACCATATTGGGGTGCTAGGGATCAATCTCAAGTTGGCAGGGTGCAAGGCAGCTTACTGGTCTGGCCTGGAATTTAGTTTGTACTTATTTTTACCTTTTTTATTTTGGGGCCACACCTGGTGATGCTCAGAGGTTATTCCTGGCACTACACTCAGGGCTCACTCCTGGTGGTCCTAAGGGGACTATATGGGGCGCAGGGGATCCAACCCGAGTCTCTGCATGCAAAGCAAACTTCTTATCTGTCGTGCTCTCTCTCCTGCCCCTGCTGCTCTCTGTTCATTAGTAAGGAGTGGTGCCCTCACCTTCTTTTCAACACCTCTCTCTTCTCTATGCGGTTGAACAGTTCCTGCTCTCTCTCCTTCTCGGTCATCTGTTCCAGACGGGCCCTGTCCTCCTCATCCCCCATGAGGTCTTCTCCATAGCCATCATGGAACTCTTCGTCTTCGGAGGAGGAGTCGGAGTCGGAGCTGGAGGAAGAGCTGTTGCTGTCTGAGTCGGAGACCTCCCCTGCAGCAAAGGCCCGGACACATGATCAGGAGATGCTCAGTGCTCTCGGTGACGCACACTGGGCCCAGCACAAGCAGCTGTCACCTGGGGCCCCACAGCTAAAGGGGCACACGACCATCCCAGCTCCATTCCCCATCACTCCCAGTGAGCCTCTCTGGAAGGCTGCTAACAGGTCAGGGAGATATAGGCTGAAATAAAAAACCAGCCCCCAGGCTGGAGCAGTAGCACAGCGGGTAGAGCATTTGCTGGTTCGATTCCCAGCATCCCATATGGTCCCCTGAGCACCATCGGGAATAATTCCTGAGTGCATGAGCCAAGAGTAACCCCTGTGCACTGCCGGGTGTGACCCAAAAGGCAAAATAAATAAATAAATAAATAAATAAATAAATAACCAGTCTTGCACATGGGGGCTCTTCAGGGCCCCAGTGCTCAAATACACCCCTGGACCCAGCACGTTCTTGTCTTTTGGGGCCAGTCCTGGTGGTGTCCTTGGACTGTTCCATGCCAAGGATCAGCTCTGGGCTCCCTCATGCAAACCACGTGCTCCAAACCTCTGAACTATCTCCTGCCACCTGGCGTACTCTTTCGTTGACTGACTGGTTTATTTACTTTTTGAATTACAGTTGGTGATGCTCAGGGAAGCTATGTGGTGTCAGGGATTGAAATAGTCAGCCACATGCAAGGCATGCTTTCCACATATTTTCTGCACATCTCATCGATTCCACTTTTGCTTGCATTTTGTTGGAGGAAGGGGGGGTTAAAACAGTGCTCATGGGCTCAGGGGGCCCACACCTGGCCAACAGGGCCGGGTGGTTCAGTGTTAGGCCCCAAAGGATAAAATATCCTTTGGGCGACGCTTAGGAATACCCCAGTTATGCCATGCTTGGGGTGTGTGTGCATGCAGTGCTCGGGATCAGACCGGTATGGACACACCCTCACCTCTGTCATCTCTCTGGCCTTTGGCATGCTCTTCTATTTCAACACTTCCATTTGGAAAATAGCACAGGGACCAGAGCGCTAGTACAGTGGGTAGGGTGTTTGCATTGCATGCAGTTGACCCTGGTATCCCACAGGGTCCCACGAATACCGCCCGGAGTGATCCCTGAGCACAGAGCCCAGAGTAAGTCCTGAGCAGAGCTAGGTGTGCTCCTTTACCCCCCCCCCAAAAAAAAAAACCCAAAAACCACCAACCCAACACAACAAGGCAGTCAAACAGAACAGAACTGCGAGAACACACTCCATCTTTTACTCGGGGTCACAGGCAACATCGCCACTGATTTACTCTGAATTTCCAGACCATGTGTGTATCATTACGTATTCTGCTGCAGCAGAGTAAGATGCAGCATTTCCTAAATGCCAAAATACTTTGAAAATAGACAGTCTCTTACATAACCAATTACACAATGATCAATTCAGGAAATTCAGGGGCTGCAGAGGTAATACAGAGGGCAGAGCACTTGCCTTGTATGTGGCCAACATGGGGTTCAATCCTGGGCACCCTGTAGAATCCCCTAAGCCATGTTTGGAATGAGCCCAGAGCAGAGAGCTCGGAGTAAGCCCTGAGCAATGATGAGGTGGACACCCCACCCCCAAACAAATTAATACTTGACTAATATTATCTAACAGACAGTCCATATTTAAATTTTTAACCCTGCCCCAATACAGACCTTTATTGCTAGGAAAGAAGAGCTAGTCTAGGGTCACACACTACACTGGGTTATGTTTTTTGTTTGGGGGAAGGCCACACACAAAATTCTGCCTCTGCACTCAAGAGTCATTCCTGGTGGTGCCTATAGTACCATGCGCTGCCGGGGATCGTACCTGGTCAGCTGTGTGCAAAATGAGTGGCCTACCCACTAAACTCTCTCCAGCCCACACCCCTGTAGTACTGGGGTACTTTGCCCAGCTCTCTTCTCTGGGGTAACCCATGTGACCAGAGCTGGCTGGGAGCTCCCATCTCCTAGCCTGCAGCCTTCCTCTAGTACTCATCATCTAGAAAAATCTGTCCTGCAGGCCACTCAGCTCTTATTTCTGTTTAATTTTCTTCAGTCTCACCCAGCAGTGCTCAGGGTTTACTTCTGGTTCTGAGCTCAGGGATCACTCCTGGTGGGGAATGGGAGACCCCATGGGGTATCAGGGATCGAACTCAGGTTTGTTGCATATAAAGGCAAGTGCTCTATCTGCTGTATTATTACTCCAGCCCCACAAAAATACTCTTAAATGATGATTTAAATACTCTTTAAATGACAATGTCTGTTTCTTTTCCTATGGAGTCGGGGTTCGGGGGATTTGGGCTGGTTATTCTTGGGCCTACTTCCAGCTTTGTGCTCCAGGGGGCTAACTCTCTGTTTCAAAGCATCACACAGATAGCATCACCGATTCTGGTTGGTGGGTCACGAGTGACATTCAAATGAGGTTGTCTGGTTAATAAGGTGCTGTCGCTGTGTCAATGCAGTCTTTCCTACTTTGTGATTAGTAAGAAAATGTATAGGGAGATGCTTTGAAACTGTGTAAAGATCTTGTTTCCCAAAAAATTTTCACACAATAGTTTTTTTGTTGTTGTTCTGTTTTGTTTTGGGGCCACACCCAGCGATGTTCTGGGGTAACTCCTGGTTCTATGCTCAGATATTACTGGCGATGCTGAAGGGACCTTATGGGGTGCCAGAGATTGCCAGGGTCAGCCATGTGCAAAACAAGTGCACTACCCACTGTACTCTCTCTCCAGTTCTTACACAATAATTTTAACACTCAGTTTCATAATTCTAGAATAAATCAATTACTACCATGAGAGCTAAAAATCTAACTATTATTCCTTCTACAGTTATTAGCTCATTTCATAAAATTCAATCCATCAATAAATGATTAAACTGATTAATGAGTTTTTTTTTTTTCTTTTTGGGTCACACCTAGCAATGCACAAGGGTCACTCTTGGCTCATGCACTCAGGAATCACCCCTGGCGGTGCTCAGGGGACCATATGGGATGCTGGGATTTGAACCCGGGTCGGCCGCGTGCAAGGCAAACGCCCTACCCGTTGTGCTATCACTCCAGTCCCAAGATTAATGAGACATGGAAAAGGCAATACAGATTACACACAAGTGTGAAGTTAAACTAGAAACTTAGTAAAAACTGGGCTTGACTCAGTTTGAGCTAATATTCTAAGGCATACACTTAAAATTCCAGGATACGTCAGTTTTATACAAGTCAAAGTTTAAGTTTAAAATACAAAAAACAGGGACTGGAGCGATAGTACAGCAGGTAGGGAGTTTGCCTTGCACAGGGCCAACCCAGGTTCAATTCCCAGCATCCCATATGGTCCTGGAGTAATTCCTGAGTGCAAAGCCAGGAGTAACCCATGAGCATCTCCGGGTGGGACCCAAAAAGCCAAAAAAAAAAAAAAAAAAAAACCCCAAAACAAACAAACAAAAAAACACCAAAAAACAAACAAACAAAATAAACTTAAAATTATTGGGAAGGAGCAGAACTATGGATGGAACCCAGGGTCTCATACATGGAAGGCAAGAGCGCTACCACTGAGCCACATCCTTGGCCTCTAAACACAGTATTATTATTATTGACACTACTGTTATTATTTGTTTTGGGGGCTACATACAGTGATGCTCAGGGATCACTCCTACAGAGGCTTGAAGGAGCATATATGGTACTGGGCATTAATCCTGGGCCAGTCAGATGCTCGTGGCAAGTGCCCTGCCTGCTGCACTCTCTCCAGACCCTAAATATCATTTTCTTTTGCCAGGGGGAGGGAGGCAGGCCATACCCAGTAGTGTTTAGGGGCTACTCCTGGTTTTGTGCTCAAAGGTCCCTCCTAGAGTTGCTCAGGGGACTATGTGGTGCCAGGGGTGGAACCCAGTGTGCCACGTGCCAAGTAAGTGCTCCAGTGCTTTGCGCTATTTCCTGATCCTAAACATATATTTAAATTTTTGTTTTGTTTTGGGGCCACACCCGGTGATACCCAGGGCTTACTTCTGACTCTGCAGTCATTCCTGGTGGGCTTGGGGGACCATATGGAGTGTTGGAGATTGAACCCGGGTCTGCTGTTTGCAAGGCAAGCGTCCTACCTGCTGTACCATCTCTCCGGCCCCCCTAAACATAATTAATTTTGTTGACTTAATATTCAGGAGAGAGATTGGACCCACATCCGCAGTTCAAAGGGATGACTCCTGGTGGTGGTGCTCAGAGGAACTGGGGTATGCTGTAAGACAAGTGCTTGGACCCTTGTCCTATCTCTCTGGCCCCATACACAGAATTCTTTTTTACTTTCTTTTTGTTTTTTGGGCGACACCCGGTGATGCTCAGGGGTTACTCGTGGCCTGGCACTCAAGATCACTGCTGGAGGTGCTTGAGGGACCATATGAGATGATGGGGATTGAACCCTGGTTGGCCACGTGCAAAGCAAGTTATCCTACCCAGTTTACTACTGCCCTGCCCCTGGATACATGCAACTTTTGAAAACAGAAGTGGAAAGCTATCATTCCACTCCTAGAAAAAAATTCACGTGAGACTAGTACCATCAAAAATTCTGTCGCTGGCTTCCCAGAAGGAACACCTGTTTTGCTGAGCTCGTGGGTGACCGGAGAAGGACGGGGAGCCTTGAATGCCAGGGCTCCCCAGAGGCTTCTGGGCCCTGCACCGCCCTGCAGAACGCACATATCTGTCCTGCTTCAAATCCTCCAAGGATGCACAGCCCCTGACAAGGTGGTGGCCCACTGCAATGAAGCGGAGGCTTCGATGGACACAGGCCTGTCCTCTCGCTTTGCCATCCTGTGGTGCTAGGGGCTGAAGCCTGGTCACCTCCAGGCCATTCTCTGCCTCTCAGCTACCTCCTTGGTCCCCCCTGCCGTAGCGGCTCCGGGCCTCTCGCTGACCGGATGGACAGAGCGCTCCCTCCCGGCCTGGGCCGCGGCGCTCACCTTCCTCAGGGGCCGAGCTCTCGGCTGAACTGTCTTTGTCCGAACTGCCTGAGGAGGCAGTTTTGTTGGCCTGCTTCTTCATGGTTCCTTTCTTCTCTATTTTTCTGGCCTTTCCTTTCTTCTTATTTTTATTGCTCCCAAATGTCCACTATAAGGAGAAAAGAAAAAGGACAACTGAAAAGGGGGACTTTAGGGGGGAAATTGCTGACCATTCAGGACTTACAGAGTCTGACATTCATCCAAGTCATTACAACACTCCCTTCCTCTGACCGCCCCAAAGAAATGCACTTTCGATGGAGAAAGACATGGATGTTTGAAACCTCAATTAAAACTCTCAATGCCTGGCTTTCAATTTGATGGGAGAAGATAATGCACTTCAAAAGCATAACTGAAAGACAAAAATATGTTTTTGGCAAGTCAACTGAGTAAGGGGAGAGTCGGCCCAGAGAAGAGCGCCTGTGTCCCGTGGGAGACACTGCGAGGGCCTGGGTGGGCCGGGTGTGGTGCAGGTCTGGACTGGGAACCCAGCAAGGCAAGGAACGGAGCAGGACAGGAGGAAACTCTAGAAAACTAAGGAGAAAACTCTAGAAAAGGAGGGAGCACAAGGGCCTGGGCGACAGCAGTAATAAAACTCCAGGTAGACCAGTGAATGTTTATCTCTTAAAAATCCTGTACTTGTGGGGCTGGAGCGATAGCACAGCGGGTAGGGCGTTTGCCTTGCACGCGGCCGACCCGGGTTCAAATCCCAAGCATCCCATATGGTCCCCTGAGCACCGCCAGGAGTAATTCCTGAGTGCAGAGCCAGGAGTAACCCCTGTGCATCGCCAGGTGTGACCCAAAAAAGCAAAAAAAAAAAAAAAAAAAAAAAAAAAAATCCTGTACTTGGGCCGGAGAGGTGGGAGGGTGTTTGCCTTACATATGGCCAACCTGGGTTCAATCCCCAGCATCCCATATGGTCCCCTGAGTAATGCCAGGAGAGGTTCCTGAGTGCAGAGCCATGAGTGACTCTTGAGCATTGCTGCGTGTGGCCCTAAAACAAAACAACCCTCCCCTCCCCAAACCTCTACCTGTTACACTGCAACATGGTATTTAAATTGGAGCATAAAAGGACTGGAGCAATAGCAGAGCGGGTAGGGCGTTTGCCTTGCACGCGGCTGACTGGGTTTGACTTTCAGCATCCCATTTGGTCCCCTGAGCACCGCCAGGAGTAATTCCTGAGCGAAGAGCCAGGAGTGACCCCTGTGCATCGCCAGGTGTGACCCAAAAAAGCAAACTTAAATAAATAAATAAATTGGAGCATAAAAAGGGAGAGCCCATCTAAATATAAGGGACCTATAACAGGCACTGTTAAAGCAACAGGCCAAATATCAAGCCTAAAACAAACCGCCTTCATCAAAGTCTTTAAATAGAAGGCAGAAAAGTCATAGGATGGCTTTTAAAAATGCACATTAAGGGGCTAGCAAGAGGGTACAGTGGTTCAGGTGCGTACCCAGCATGCACTGACTCCCAGCACCCCATACTGTCCCCTCAGCCTCACCAGGAGTGATCCCTGAGCTCATAGCCAGGAGTGATTCCTGAGCACTGTGGGTGTGGATGGACCTCCTTACCACCTCCTCCTTCCCCCCAAACCTCCTCACACACTAGGGACAGGGGGCCAGCATGTGGCTCATGTGGGAGGCCCTAAGTAGTTACACGTCCAGCACTGCACAAACATGTGCACTCCCACCCACACTGCATAGCGTGAGAGCCCCCAGCAACCTGGGTTGTGGCACTGGTGTTCATGAGCATTTCCGGGCTCAAGCATTGTTTATTCAGCCCGTAGTCACTGGGACAAAGCCGTGCCATGGCCCACCCCAGCACCATGGGGCATAGGTGCCTGACCTAGAAAAAATATTCAGATTAAGGCTAGGGGTGTAGCTCAAGTGACACAGCACTTGCCTTATACTTGTGAGGCCCTGGGTTCAATCCCTGACACTGCATGCCCCCTAAGCACGGGTGGATGTGGCCCACAGCAGTCTCCAAATCCTCCCAGCACGGGTGTACTGGTAGGGGTGGACCCTACGACTAATTTAAAAAAAAAAAAAAAAAACACACAGGACCAGAGCAACAGTAAGGCAGGTAAAGCTCTTGCCGAGCATGTGACTGACCAAAGGCCTGAATTATGTCCCCGGGACCCCCATATAGTTCCCTGAGCCCAGAGCTAGGAGCAAGTCCTGAGCACAGCTGGGTGTGGCCCAAAAACAGACACAAGAAACAAAAACTATTTCAGGCTCTGTAACTAAACTGAAGAACTTCTGACATTGTGACAGGATTTGGAAAAATTTTCTATGCATTCTAAGGAATAAAATACCCTTCTGCCATCACACATTACAGATCTGGTGGTCACACAAAATTTTTAGATATATTTAGATGCTTTTTGCAGAAAAGCACAATCTCTTTACTTCTTGCATGTGATCATAAACTAACCACCTACTTCACTAGGCCCAGCCTACCAATTCCCAAATTCCCTGTACAAGCCTTTTCCACAGTGGGAACTCTTTCTATTGCTTTCTGGGGGTTACCAGACCTGGTAGTGTGTGGGGGCTACTCCCAACTCTGCCTGGGGCTCACTCCTGGTGTTTACCAGGGGGCCCTGTGGTGCCAGTATCACGCACAGGCCCCTCATGCAAAGCGCCCCACCCCCCCCACCCCCCCACCCCCATCCACTGCGCTGTCCAACCCCTCAGCTGTTCTTTGTTTTGGGCCCCCCACACACTGACTGGTGCTAGGGTGACCCCCGGCAGAGCTTGGGGACCATGCAGTGCCAAGGAAATTAGTGTCTGCTGCAAGCAAGGCAAGCTCCTTACTCCTGTCCACTTTCTCCAGCCCCCCACAAGCTATTGTTTTTTTTGAGGGAGGGATTTGGCTACACCTGGTGGTCCTCCCCACTAATCTATTCCTAAGAACAGTCCTACTGGTTGGAGAAATGGCTCAAGGGGCTACAGTATGTACTTTACATGTGGGAACCCCAAGTTCACCCTAGCACGTCATGGTCCACGGAGCCCAGCTTCCAGGATGACTGTTAGCTGACCCCTCCCCTCGCCTGGAGTTAAAAAGAAGTTTTGGGGCCTGAGTGATAGCACAGCAGTCAAACCAGGTTCAAGCCCCAGCATCCCATATGGTCCCCTGAGCACCTCAGGAGTAGTTCCTAAGAGCAGAGCCAGGGGTAACCCCTGAACCAATAAATAAATACAAGTCTTGCCAGGCGCGTGGCTCAGCGGCAGAGAACGTGTCCTGCATGCATGAGGCACTGGCTCGGATTCCTGGCACTGAAGAGTTGTGGGAGAAAGCAGCCACTCTGCCTGGGGGCCCAGGGCCACTTCTGCCACTTGGGCTGTGTTCTGGGGACCACCAAGGACACATGCCCGGCGCCCAGCGGCCATGTGGTGCTGGAGATCCAACCTGGTGACCTCCACAGGCAGGCACGTGCTCTACTCCCTGAGCCTCATCTCAGGCCCAAAAAGATACTATTTTCATCTGCTTTTTTTCATTTTTATTGACTTTCTTCATTTAACTGCAACTTCGTTTTTGTACTCAAGGGCTAAGAAGAAAGGAACAAGTGAAAACAAAACAGCTACATATTCTCAGATGATGTATTATGAGTGTATTATCTATAAGCTAATTTATTCCTCAAACTTTAACATTTAATTACTGGGAAAAAAATCCTAACGCTTTATGACCTCCAAGCACCACCAGGAGTAGCCCCAGAGCACTGCCAGGTATGCCTCCTAACCCCAAACCAAACCAAAATAATTAACACTACTAATGCTTTTCTTTCAAAGCCTAACTTTCAGTGTACTAGATTTTCACCAACTATGTACTTCTAAGAATTGTAAGGTTCTTCTCTGCTGCCCCCCCCCCACTCCCTGCTTTCCCCCTCTCCCGCCTCTTTTTCCCTTTGTTGCTGTTGCTCATCTGGCTGGGGTGCTCATGGGAGGGGGCCAGGGCCTTTGTGCTGCAGACCCTGCACGCTCCTGGCCCCGCACTCTGCATTGGCACCTGGGGGTCCCAGACAACAGAGCCACTGGGAGACACTGGGGACAAAACCGGGGGTGGGGGACTAAGGGAGGCTCAAGCTTGTAGGCACTTTCAGCCACGAAGTCATCCTCCACCCCGCTCCCTTCTGCTGTCTGGATGGTGTACTACCAGTGGCAGTTTTGGTGCTAGAGATCACACAGAGTACCACTGCCAAGATCTCGAGTGACAGGTAACGCAGTGATGGGGTCAGACCCGAGGCCTCGTGCCTGCAAGGCAGATGTCCCATCCACTGAACTGCCTGTTCCCAAGCCCCAGGAAGCAATTGATTGATGGATCCTTCCTACCTTGGTTGGGGACAGAGCCCAGGCCTTATACAATGGCAAATGCTCCAGGCTGAACTGGATGAATCCCTGGCCCCCAAGAAGTTGTTGTAGGTCAATTTGAAAGATTCAAAAGAGATCATGGTTGTTCAATTTCTTAGTTAACTGAATTACAACAAATCAGCTATGTTGATGCCAGGGTTTAATTTGAAATAATCACGTATACAATAGTTTTTTGCAGTTGGTTCAGTCGTAAGAAATAGCATAACTGCACACTTAAGACTCAGGACTTACTGGTTGGTGATGAAAAGGGAGCAACCCACCTTACCCAGAGTGGGTATCTTGGCCCTTGGACATCTACCCGATGGGGCTCTGACAATGCTGTGCAAGTAAGAGATGTAGACCAGGGTTGTGTCACAGTCAGTCACTTTACTTTTGTCTGCCCATATTTGGATTTCTCATGTGCAAGAGTCTGAAATACTGGAGTCATGGGGAGGGGTTGGAGTGCTGATGAGATTAAATTAAAAAAAGAAAGAAAGAAAGAAAAAGACCTAAATGTCAATGGGCTCCACAGGTGAGCCAGCTCATCAGGGCAGGAGAGCTCGTGTGTGGCGGCCTCGCACCCCGCTCTGCTGAGTCACGGCAGCCTGCGCCCAGCAGCTCACACGGAGTCTAGCATGCTTCTCTCTCGGAGGAGAGACACGAGAAGTGTAAAAACAGCAATAAAATGCTCCGATTTAAAAAGAGCTTCCCCTTTGAGATCTGAGTGAGAAGGAAATTGCGTTTGATTCCTTTCAACGATCTTCAAAAGCAGCGAGAGGACAAAGCGCCTCACCTCTCAGGGGATGGAGGATCTCCGGTCTCAAGGCGGTCAATGAGCACAGCCACTGGGGGGCCAGGCTTTGAGGCTGGTGTGGACTTCTAACTCTGTGTGTGTGATGGTGGATTCTGTTTGTGTGTGTATGTGTGTGATGGTGGATTCTGTTTGTTTGTGTGTGTGTGTGTGTGTGTGTGTGTGTGTGTAAGGGCGGGGAGGGAGGGAAGGAGAATGGTGGGGAGGAGGGTTAGGACATGGTCTGGTGCTTGGGTTCAACTCAACGTGTGTGTCACCGAGAGAGAGAAAGGAGAAAGAAGAGGAGAGAGGGAGAGGGGGAAGAGTGGGCTAGAGCAATAGCACAGCGTTTGCCTTGCATACGGCTGACCTGGATTTGATTCCCAGTATCTCATATGGTCCCCTGAGCACTGCCAGGGGTAATCTCCTGAGTGCAGAGCCAGGAGTGAACCCTGTGCATCGCCAGGTGTGACCCCCCCTCAAAAAAAAAAAGCAAAAAAATTAAGAGGGGGGAGAGGGAGAGGGGATGTTGGGAGGAGGGCTGAGGTGGGAAACAGTGGGTGCGTTCAATTCAACCTGTGACTGCATGACGCTTATGCTCAAATCCAGTCTAAGTCCTCTACCAACAAGCCACATCCAGACTTCTTAGTGTGCTCAGGGATCACTCCCAGCAGCTTAGAGGACTTTACGTCGTGCTGCAGCATTGGAGACAGAACCTGGGTCAGCCAAGTGCAAGGCAAATAGCCTACCTGCTGTACTCTCTCTAGTTCTCAACTTACAAAAAAAAAAAAAAAAATCCCCGTACCCCATCCCCAACCCCCCTGGTCCTTTCTGGCTGTTTTGCTTTGAAGCCACACTCGGTATGGAGCTTGAGGGGTTGCTCCTGGCAGTGCTCAGGGAATGAGACCTGGGTCTTCCACATGCAAAGCCTTCAGTTAGACCATAGAGCTACCTCCCCACCCTAATGCCCCTTCTATGGTTACGGCAATGCCAGGACTGCACATAGGCGGTGCCAGGGATGGCACTCTGGGCCAAATACCTCCATGGCAAGCCTTCTACCATCCCCAGCCCCCTGACTTGACTTAAAGATTGTCCTGCTCGAGAGACAGCTCAAATGACTAAGCACAAGCTTGGCATGCAGGAGACCTGGCACTATCCCCTGCATTGCAAGGCCCCCCAGCACTGCCAGAAGTCGAACTGAAAGTACCATTTGGTGTGCGCTACCCCTCAAAAAAAAAAAAAAAAACACCATTATAAATACATCTTTGAGAACATGGATTAAGCTATTTATCTGCTGAGTATCTTCCTTTAGATAAATCTTCAATACAGAATTTTAAGAATATGTTTATTATATGAAGCCCTGAAAACACAGAAAGTTATGTGTATACTAATATATACGTATATATATGTATATATATATCTATATATATATATAGATATATTCATAGTTTGGAAACACAGTGTTGCTCATGGGACCCTGTGTTACCATAGACTGACCCTGGGCTTCTGGCACGCAAAGCACATGCTCCCATCCCCAGCCGGCTCCATGGCTGACTGTTTAGGGCAATGCTCACTCCAGGTGGTGCTCAGACCTGGCAGTGCTAGGGGGCCACGAGGGCCCTCCTGACGGCAGTGCTGGGAGAGGTGTGTGTGCTGGGGGCCGGAGGGTACTTGAGGGGAACACATACCAGGAACAAAATTCAGAGCCTGTGTTTACCACTCGAGTCACCTCCCCACATGCCCACCCCATAGTAATTTTGTTGTTCAAGGCCACACCAGCAATGCTCAGGGGCTACTCCCGATGATACTCAGCTTAGAGATCATCCTGGCACGGCTAGGGGGATTATGCGGTGCCAAGGAATGAACCACGGATGGAATCAGGATGGCTGTGTGCAAGGAAAGCACTCTACCCACTTTCCTACCTCTCTGACCCCCCAATAATAGTATTTCTAAAAGTTAAAAAAAATCAGCTGTATTTCACCCAAAGGTAAATCAGTTAAAACTTGGAATGTGGCCTCATTATTGTTCCGACTTAATAGAGTAAAAACAGCAGGCCTCCAAGTATTTCCCAAGTTTTTCCATGAGAATCCATCACATTTGTAATACTTTTACTCCTACGAGCCAGATTCCCAAATGATTTCTGGTAAGAACATATCTGTTTATTTTCTTGGGTTTTTTGGGGGGCTCCAGTGCTGCTCAGGGGGTTACTTCTGACCCTGAACTCAGGGATCACTCCTGGCAATGCTCAAGGACATTACAGGATGCCTTACTCACTGTACTGTTGCTCCGGCCCCAGAATTTATTTATTTATTTATTTATTTATTTTGCTTTTTGGGTCACACCTGGCGATGCACAGGGGTTACTCCTGGCTTTGTACTCAGGAATTACCCCTGGCTGTGCTCAGGGGACCATATGGGATGCTGGGATTTGAACCCGGGTCGGCCGTGTGCAAGGCAAACGCCCAACCCGCTGTGCTATCTCTCCAGCCCCAATTTATTTATTTTTTAAACACATAATCTGTCTATCCAGTATCTTTTCTCGAGGGCATCTGAGGGCACCCTTGGCTCTGTGCTCAGGGTCTTTCTTGGCGATGCTCAAGGGTGCCGGGAATCACATTGGGGTTGGCAGCATGCAAGGCAAGCTCCTTAACCCCGTACTACCTGGCTTCCTGTTCAGTAGGTTTCCTCTCAAAAACATGGACTCTAATAAGCCATAGCCAAGATTCACAGCAGGCAAAAGTCTATCTAAAATTTGCCTTAACCTCAGGACTGGAGTGACAATACAATAGGTAAGGCACTTGACTGGCACATGGCAGACTTGGGTTTGATCCCTGGCACCACATATAGTCCTGAGCACCACCAAGAATGACCCCTGAGTACAGAGCCAGGAATAATCCATGAGCACCAGCTGAGTGTGGCGCAACTCCCACCACCCGCCCCCAAATAAAAGACTTAACCTCTATACTATCTCTCCAGCCCCCTAATAGGAGTATCTTAATCTA
The DNA here is from genome assembly GCF_027595985.1 of Sorex araneus. Taxonomy (NCBI): domain Eukaryota; kingdom Metazoa; phylum Chordata; class Mammalia; order Eulipotyphla; family Soricidae; genus Sorex; species Sorex araneus. The sequence continues at coordinate 86,910,571 of NC_073304.1, read as the reverse complement.
GGCGTCAGCCTAGACTAGCCGAGATTGTTCCCCGATTCAAGCAAGAGCTTTTGCCTGCGGAGTCTGAGACAGAGAAAATGAATTCTTCTCTCACTGGGGGAGTGTGATGGGAACTGTCTCCTGAAGAGAAAGGACAGGATGGAAGGGATGATGTTAGGCCTTCTCCAGCCAGGCAGGAGGAAATAAGTCATCCAGGGAACACAGCTCTACTGAAAGGAAAGCTGAGCTGTGGCCTTGACAGAGTCCCGAAATAGGGAGTGGTTGGGATCTGGCTCGGCAGTAGAGCACTTGCCCTGCACGTGAGGCCCCTGAATTCTATTCCTGGCTATCGCATGAACCCCCACCACTGCCAGGAGTGACCCCGAGCCTGGAACAGCCCAAGCACTGTGAGGTGTGCTCCCCCCACCCAAAAGTCAAAATTAGCAAGTTCCCTAAAATACAGTCCAGGAGTACAGCAGTGGAGCACTTGCCTGACATGTGTGAGATCCTGGGTTCAAGCCCTGGTATTGAAAAAACAACAAAGGAAAAAGTTCTAGTTCTCCAGGGCCAGAAGGATAGCTCAAAGGGCTAGAGCACAGCAGGTTCAATCTCTGGCATTGCATGGAATCTCTGAGCACCACGCTGGGAGCAGCTCCCACGCACCACCGAGTGTGCACCCAGAAAGTAAGAAATCAAAGTGTTCTAAAGCATTGGGCTTTTCTGTTTGTTTTGGTGAGTTTGGGGGCCATATCCAACGGTGCTCAAGGCTTTCTCCAGGCTCTGCGCTCAGGGAATAGTCCCGTCAGGGATCAGGAGACCATGAGTCAGCAGCATGCACAGTAAGTGCCTCAACCACTGCATTCTCAGGTGGGAGTGACAGTACAGCAGGTATGGGTGTTTGCCTTGCATGTGGCTAACCCAAGTTCAATCCCTGGCACGCCGTACGGTCCTCCTGAGCCCATCACAAGTAATCCCTGAGCCCAGAACAGTGTGGGCCTGAAACAAAACCAAACACTCTGCATGTTTGAACCACACACAGTGGTCAGGGGCAATTCCTGGTGGTGGCCAAGGAACCTACATGGTGCTGGGGATCACACTGGGGGTCAGTTGAATGCAAGTCAACACCTTAGCCCTTGGGCTATCTCTCTGGCCGAGTTTTCATCAGTCTTTTTATGTCTGAGAGCCAGCATCTATCTGCATTCCTGCCCACAGACCAGCAGTTCTAACCAAGGCGCTGGACCAGTGACTTTCAACCTCCCTACAGCTGTGGGCGACTTCTGTCCTTGGACCTGGAACAGAAGGCAAGCGCAAGAACAGCAGCGCCTGCTGCTCTGCCCTGAGCACAGACGCCAGCGCCACATCCCCAGTGAGCGCCGCACAGCGGGCCACACCTCACCGGGGAAGGAAAGCAAAAACAGAACAGAAAGCAAGTTGCTTCCTTCCCTGGGTGGGTGCCAGGCTTCCCACACCTGTGGGCCAGGCGCTTTCCCGCTGTGCTCTGTCAGCAGGCAAGTGCCGGGGATGGACCCAGGGCTCCTGCAGATAGGACACGTGCTCAGGCCCTTCCAGTTAGCCACTCCCCAAACCCTGGAGACGTTTTTTCAACTAACAATGAGAAGAGATGAGCAGTTTGACTCTCACTGGTGTAACAGATAACCTAGGGGGCAGCGATTAGCTAAAAGGGGGAGTCTGAAATATCTATGAACAAAAGGGGGTATCTACAGCACCCAGTGCCATCCAGAGTGCATGTCAGCGATTAGCAGCCGGTCCCTGCTCTGGGAAGCAGCTGACCTTCTTGGCATTTGGCTGGAAGATGGCGGGGTGTGGCTGCTTTGGACTTGAGTGGCAATGAGATGCCACTTTGAGCATCCTGGAAGAAGGAAAGTAAGGAAATGTCAAGATTTCAGAGAGGTCACATCTAAGGGGCAAAGAAAATCACCTTCCCTGGTCTCAGGACCCAAAACAGAAACCATTCCTTGAGCCCACTTAACTCTAAATGAATTTGCACATAAAACAAAAATAGTTTGAAATAATCAAGGTTCAAGGAAAGCACAGGCTAGGCTAGAGACAGACTCTGTTGGGAAAGAACTAAAATGTGGCCAAATCCTTACCCTGAGACTGTCTCCTTCTCTGTAAACCAGGAAGAGTAAAACTCTCTCGACCATCTATTACGTAGCATGAGACTCAAAGGACCCAGATTCAAAAGACACTTAGGAGTGTCTTAGAAACATAAAGCTCTATGTTAATGCAGGGGATTACAATGGGAAAAGAAAATCAGAACTGCAAACCACCACTATTTTTTTTTCTAATATTTTTGGGGTCACACCCAGCAGTGCTCAGGGATTCCTACGGGGTGCCAGAGATCTGTCATGGCAAGGTAAGCACGCTACCTACTGTACTATCACTCCAGTCCCAGAATCTATTTTCTTACTAAAAATAGTAGTCCAGATGGCCTCTAGCCCTTTTTTTTTCTTTTTGGGTCACACCCGGCGATGCACAGGGGTTACTCCTGGCTCTGCACTCAGGAATTACCCCTGGTGGTGCTTAGGGGACCATATAGGATGCTGGGAATTGAACCTGGGTTGGCCACATACAAGGCAAATGCCCTACCCATTGTGCTATTGTTCCAGCCCCGGTCTCTAACCTTTTTGAGTCTTTAAGTTGTAGGATTCTATGTAAACTAAACAATAAACTAGTTCAATACAAGTGTCAAGAGTCTGCAGTCATTTTTCTAGATCCTTAGGGTAGCAAACAAAGTGGTGTGGAGAAAGGCATGGGTACCAATTTGGGTGTTAGTGTTTTTTATTTATAGTGTAGCACTGTAGCACTGTTGTCTCGTTGTTCATCAATTTGCTCGAGTGGGCACCAATAATGTCTCCATTGTGAGACTTCTTGTTACTGCTTATAGCGTAAAAAAAAAAATCTCCCAAACAAAAGAACAACTTCACTTTCATTCCTTTCTAACATGTTTACAATGTACAAAAGTCACTCCTGTATTTTATAATCATGCAAACAAATGAACTGGGAAACAGAGAGAATCCCTGTATTTAATTGCAAAACCGTCTATCATCTTGGTTGTAGATACAAAGATAAAAACTTGAAACAGAAGTTTCAAGTTTACCAAAACATGTAAAACATAATCAGTACTCCATTCCATTATTTGGTAGGAAGTGTAATAATTGGTTGTGAACAACTTGATCAAATAGTCCTTGAAACATCACAGCATTATTAGAAATTCCTGTGATGAGATTTTAATGTCTAGGTGAGTGAGGTGTAGCGTACGGTTATCTACATAGTCAAGAATCAAGATGTGTCGGGGCTGGAGTGATAGAACAGTGGGTAGGGTGCTTGCCTTGCACGTGGTCAACCCAGGTTCAATTCCCAGTATCCCATGTAATCCCCTGAGCCCCACCATGAGTGATCCTTGAGCTGAGTCAGGAGAAAACCCTGAGCACAGCTGGGCAGCGTCGCCCCCACCCCCCACCCCACAAACAAAAAGTAAGAGTTAAAACACTCATTTAACCCAAGAAAAATTTTTTAAAAAATGGAATCAAGACGTTGAAACACAAAGAAGGCTCATAAGCCATCCAAATAGATGCTTCTATGGTCAAGTGCTAGAAGCAGTGTTCCAACGCAAACTTGACTAGGCCCCTGGGCTTCCTGATCCCAGAACAGATCAGACACAGGGAGGTGGAGGAAGGGCAGAATACCAAGAGGAGGAGAAGGGCCACTTCTTACCTACAACAATAGAGAAAGAAAAGGTGTGAGACGAAGCACTACACTGAGCGGTATTTGGATGTCATGAGTTTGCCCTTCACGAGAAGGCCCCAAGCATCACTGAGTCCCAACACTGCTGTGTGTGATAATCTCTACCCCACCCCACCATTGCCCAAATAGTTTAATTTCAATATTGTGATCATCCACCTATGTAAAACATCTTGTTCCAGAGGCAATGTGTGTATGAAACTTTGTAAACTATAGTGTATAAGAACTAAACAAATATACATACAGGAAAACATTAGCTTAATAGTGAAGGCTTTTATTGGACATAAGAGTTGATTATATATTATCCATATGGTGATGCTCTTGGCTATTTCAGGTGACTTCCTGGAACAGTTGCTATTATAGGAATTTACAATTAAGAGCTGCATTAATGTTTTATTAATACAAAAAAATGGAACCAGAAAAGAGATAAGAGGGGCAACAGTAATGCAACGAAATCAAAGGGAGAGGGCCTGACAGATCAGAAGGGATAGAGAAAAAGAGAAGCTTTGTAGAAAGAAAGTTGTGAAGAGCAAGGAGAGACCATGATCTCTGAAGAGGCAAGTGAGGGACAGAAATACAGAAAGGCTGACCAAAGTTCTGGGAGGAGAAAATACGTGAGACATGGGTTAAACTACAGGAACAGGCCAAATGCTTTTACTTCTCAAAAGAAACACTGTGGCTAGGAGCTGGAGCGATAGCACAGCGGGTAGGTCGTTTGTCTTGCACGCGGCTGATCCCGGTTCAATTTCCAGCATCCCATATGGTTCCCTGAGCACCGCCAGGAGTAATTCCTGAGTGCAGAGCCAGAAGTAACCCCTGTGCATCACCAGGTGTGACCCAAAAAGCAAAAAAAAACAAAAACAAAAACAAAAAAAAACTGCGGCTATAGACGAACTGCTACATATGAAGCTTTTAAATCAGTTAACTCTCAGGAAGAACTTATCTACAGAATTAGTCCATTTTAAACAACAAAAAAGAGGTTCTCTTGGTAGCCACCAGGAATATGCACTGTTAAGAAATGGAAAAGGAGCCTTTCCTTTGATCTAGCTGCTACTGCGGCTTCTTCTATTATCTATTGTTTCTAAAGGATCTGTCCTCACAACTGGACTTTTATTTCTTCCAGTTTGGGGGCCATTCCTGCAATGTTCAGGGCTCACTCCTAGATGTGCTTAGGGGGATCGATGTGTGGTGCTAGGGATAAAACCCAGGTTGGTTATTTGCAAGGCAAGCACCCTACCCTCTGTCCCTCTGTACCGTCTCTCCTGCACTGCTTTTTATTTCTTGTTTTTAGGGGGGGAGGTCTTTTTTTTTTTTTTTTTTAAATTTTTGGACCATGTCTCGTGGTGCTCAGTGCTTACTCCTGACTCTACTCAACAATCACTCCTGGGGTTTAGGAGACTATATGGGGTGCCTGTGATAGAACATGGGCCAGCCACATGCTAGGCAAGAGCTCTACCAACTAAAATCTCTCTGGCCTTCTGCGTTGTTCTGTTAAACCCCATGTCATGAATGACCACCTCTTAGCACTATCTTTCTTTTCCTTCTTTTGGCTTTTTGGGCCACACCTGGTGATGCTCAGGGGTTACTCCTGGCACTGCTCAGGGGTCATATGGGACGCAAAGGATAGAACCCGGTTGGCTGCATGAAAGGCAAATGCCCTACCCGCTATACTATTGCTCTAGCCCCCTTAGTACTACCTTTCTTTATTTAAATTTTATTTTTTATCAACTAGTTCACAATAATTTATTAAATTTAATATTCCAACGCCAATCCCACCACATATTACACCTTCCTACCACTATTATTTCAAAATTTCCCACCACTACCCAAACCTGCCCAAAGGCAGATCCTAAATAATTTATTTTGTACTGCTTGTTAGGAATAACCCACTAAAAATGATCCAAAAAGGTTTTCTTAGAGGAAAGTGTGTGAAAATTGTTGTATCTTACCTTGGAGCCATTAAGTTCTTGTATAAGAGATTACTAACATATTGTCACAGGTTGAGTCTTATATGCATATATTTGAATGAGATCAGTTGAATGAGATCAGTTGCCTTTATTTTACACCCCATCAAATATGGCATGCTACTCTTGGTACATCAGTGGTACAGAACATGAGGTGTCACATGGCCACAAATGTGGCCACATGCTCCAGGAACTCTAAAATTGTAAATAGGGTGACAGAGCTGGAGCTAAATTTTTAACTGGATGATGTCTTTGGGGTCAGGTCCTGGATCATGGCCTTTAAGGAGCTTATACGGCACCAGAGGCGGCTCGTAGTCATCACAGTCAGGCTCCCGGAACAGGGAGATGTGGGGAGGTCACCCATTCCCAACTCTGTAAGCACTACCTTTTAACCATGTTACTTTCCTCCTGGTCACTCCTGTCTGCACCCTTGCCTGTGCTTCTCCTGTCAGATGCTTTCAGAAACAGAAGTGGGCTTCCAACTTCCCAGGCTTGGTCAGTGGAAGCCTTTTAGCAAGAACCCTGAAAAATGCCCCAAGGTACCATTCAGAATATACCATCTGTCAAAAAATAATACCCAAATATATTCTCTTTTCATTAAAATTGGCCTTACCCAATTTCAAAGAACCATTTGCAAAGAGATTATACATGAAACAATTATTACCCCCTTCTTGAACAAACCTATGTTAACAGTCATTGTGTCCCCTTTTTTCTGGGTGGGAAACTTGAAACTCCTATTTCGCAGTCGTCCTGGATCAATTAGCTAGTTATCTTTTTCTTTTTGCCACTCCAGGGGCTCAATCCAGGGCCTCCCACATGCAAAAAGTAGGTGCTCTGCTGTTCAGCAATCCCCCACCCCACCCACCCAGCTCTGTTGTTCTTGACCTATCTTCTGGGTTTGTTTGTTTTTCTTTTTCTTTTTGCTTTTTGGGTCACACCCACCAATGCACAGGGGTCACTCCTGGCTCATGCACTCAGGAATCACCCCTAGCGGTGCTCAGGGGACCATATGGGATGCTGGGATTTGAACCCAGGTCGGCTGTGTGCAAGGCAAACGCCCTACCCGCTGTGCTATCACTACAGCCCCTGGGTTTGTTTGTTTTTCATTTCAGGGCTTACTCCTGGATCACTTCTGGCAGTGCTGGGGAACCATATGTAGTGCCAGGGATTGAACCCAGATCAGCCATGTGCAAGTTTAAGGGCCCCACTGTCCCTTAGGCCCTGTGACAGTTTTGTTCCAGCAAATCTGAGGGCCCCACCTCCTCCTTTCTGCTTTACTCACTGCTCACTAATGACTATAAACAAATGATGTAAAAGGAGGATTGGGAGGTTACGTGAAAAACACCAAGAGTTGTTTCAGATATAAGTAGGCTTTATCTCACCGAGAACTGCTTTTATTTTTTATATCCTTCTATAATATAACACAATTCTGTAAGGCTAGTTTGTTAAGTCACGAGGCTACAGAAGCCACAGAAGGAGTAAAGACATGACAAATTACTCCAGCAGGTGGTTATGATATGCAGATCAATGACTTTTCACCGAGAGAGAGAAAAGTCAGCAAAAGGCTTGGGGAAGGCTCAAAGGCTAGAGTACACATTCTGCGTGAGGGAGCCCCGGGGGGTCCTGGGCACCCCATGATCCCCAGCACCGTGCACTGTACAAAGAAGTGTATGGACATCAGGGTCTTCCCCCCTCTAAATAAAAAAAAGGGAAATTTTAAAAACACAGTAAAGGTGTCTGACCTGGTCTCTTTTGCTCTGTTTTGGGGCTACACCCGGCAATACCCTTGGCCTGCACTCAGAAATCACTCCCGGCAGTGCACAGGGGACCATATGAGATGCAGGGGATCGAACCCAGATCAGTCACGTGCAAGGCAAATGCCCTACCCGCTGTCGTATCTCCTGGGCCCACTTGACCTGATTCTAAGGTTCGCTCCTCTCCACTCTACAACATCTCTCCAGCAGCCACAATCTGAGCTCCAGCTCCTGCTTCTACTGCAGAGCAGATGGTGGGATTTAGAAAGAAAAGATTTTAACTGAGGGTCAATTTTCTTAATGGTCCTAAGTAATACTATAATATTTACTGATTTTGAAGTGCTTTGTGCTAAGTTAGCAGTCCAGATCCAAGAGCAGATAATGCAGACCAAAGAGCAGTCCCCTTCTGACAGGCTGAGACAGAGATCAGGGCTCTTAACTCTTTCTACTCCAGACTCCTTTTACCTCAGAAATACAACACAGGCGAGTGCTGCCACAAACATGAAAATCCATTATAATGGTTGATTTTATGGGGTGAGGAGAGTACCCAGCAGTGTTCAGGGAGCCTGGGGGCTATTTCTGAGAGGGCCCAAGGATGGGTACTGCTTGGGTCTTACAGTGTCAGGAACCATCAGGGCTACCTGGCTGACTTGAGCTGCGGGTCAGAGCCTGTGCCTTAATCCCTGTACTGTCTCCCTGGCCCCCGACAGTCAAACACCCTGTACTGTTGGAAATGTTCCACAATCCTCACATTCAGTTACGTGACTCCAAGGGGTGCAGACCTACAGATTAAGAAGCTCAGGCCTGGGACTGGAGACAGGACTGGAGGAAAGGCACTTCCTTGTATGCTACAGCAGCAGCCGAGACCCTGGTTTGAATCCTGGGTGATGTATATGGTTCCCCAAACATTGCCAGGGGTCACTCCAGAGCAAAGCCAGGAACAGCGCCCCACCCTGGCACAGCTGGGTAAGGCCCCTTCAAAAACAAAACAAAACAAAAAACAGCTAGGGTCTAGAAGGTTCTGTGCCAGAGACATGCATGGAGGACACTGGGGCAAAGTAGCCTGGGACCCTTGGACCTAGGGGCAAGGCAGGGTGGCTCTCTGCCACTGGGCAGCACACAGTCTGTCTGCCAACTTTTTCTTCAATATGTGTATGAAGAATTGTGTAGGTTTCTGGTTTTTATTATTTTTTTTTTTTGGGAGGGGGGTGTCACACGACGATGCCCAGGGACCATATGGGTGCTGGGATTGAACCTGGGTTGACTGTGTACAATGCAAGTGCTCTACCTGCTCCGACCACTGCATGGGTTTCTGAGATGCACATCTATAGATGGCTATGGAGCTGCGAGTGACAAAGGGACCCTAAGTTGTAAAGGTTCTCACTGGATCTCTCTTGCCCAACTTGAGGCGCTTCTATTGCTGTGGAACTCACAAACTCTGCCCTCCTGGTAGAAGCGGCTAAGAAGGGAAAAGAGGGGGTTGGAATGTGGCGCAGAACCACATGACCCTCTCAGGTTTGAGGCCCTGGGTTTGTGTCCCAGCAGCCCCCCACTTACCCGCACCAAAAAAAAGAAAAAAAGGTATCCCTACAGTAATTGCATACTTAGAATTCTGACCCAGTGACAGAAATAGGAGAATGAAGTACTTCCAATCAATAGTGCTTCTCATGGAATTGTAAAATCCACAAACATGATTCAGGATAGTCCAGACACAACCCAGATTCAAATGTAAGAGAATACTGGGACGGAAGTCCAAAGCAGCTGACTCTGAAATATGGAAAATAGAGGTGGTTGATGTAGAAATAGTAAGAAAGACAATTATTCCAAGATTTTCCCGTACTCTTTATGCATTTTTATTTCTGTAAATTGGGGGCCACAACCCGTGGTGCTCAGGGGTGACTCCTGGCTCTGCACTCAGGGGCTGCTCTGGGTGGTGTTTGGGTGACCATGCTGCAATGAGTAACGCAACCGGCATTCCACCTGCAAAGCACATCTCGGCCTTTTGGGCTATCTCTCTGGCCTCTATCATTTTTAAAACGTAGGAAAGCAAAACGAAAATAGCAAAAAATTACTTCAAAGAGCAACCAGTTTTCTAGCAGAGTGAGCTTTTTTTTTTAGCTTGGTTTTGGTTTTTGGGCCACACCCAGCACTCCGGGATCACTCGTGGTAGGACCTGGGGGGACCATGTGGTGTGCGAGAGGATCAACCTCAGGTCAACTGCCTGTCAGGCAAGTGTCTTACCCACTATACTCTTACGCTAGCCCCAGACTGAGTTATTCTATCAATTTGAGGGGCTTAAGCTTTTCCATTCAAAATAAACGAAATAGGGCTGGAGCACATGCCCTGCATGTGGGAGCCCTAGATTCTTTCCCCAGCTCCATATGGTCCCCTAACACTGCTAGAAGGAGCACTATAGGCAGTGACCGAGGAATAGCCACAAAGCACCACTGGGTGTGGCTCAAACAACCCATTCCCTCAAATATTTAACATTTTATTTTTATTGTCCCCTCCCAATTTTATTTTATAAAAGCATGCTAATTTCAAAGTTATTCATAGTTGGGTTCCTCCCTCAATTTTTTAAAAATTAAAACTAAACTGAGGGTTGATGAGATAATACTGAGCATAAGGCACTTGCCATGCACATAGCAGACCCCAGTTTGATGCCCAACACCATTAGGTGTGGCCCCAAATCCACTCTCTACCCAAAATGAAAAAACTAAACTGAACAACAACCAAAAAACCCTATGTATTAATTACCTATTGCGATGGAAAGCACTTTTAAACCTACTGAATTATTTATGATTAAAAACTGTATAGTCAATAAGAATGCCACCATGCTAAGATGCATATGCAAAACACCGGTAAATACTTTTTAGTTGCTAAGTGTTTTTAATAATAAAATCTCCTTTTTTTTTTTTTAGTTTAGCGAAACTTTAAAACACATACACTGCTGAATGTACTCTCCTCTGGGGCCAGAAGACAGTGCGCAAGCTCTGCGTGCAGGCGGCTGAGTCCTGTCCTTAGCACTACAGGAGCCCTGGGTGCCGCGGGGAGTGATGCCCTGACGGCCTGTGAGCTCCCCTGGTGTAGCCCAGACCTTCAAAAAGACAACTTTCCCCCTTTAACTACTAGGTACCAGAAGAATAGAAAAGTGGAATTTGGTCACCCTCTGGGAAGTCACTCCCAGTGAAAAAGGGATTTTGAATCAGAGGGGACACACACACAGGCACTCGGGAGGACTTTCCTTCCTTACATCTCCCTTCCATTAAGGTCTGGGTTGTGGGTTTTTTAAGGCAGTGTTTGGTGCTGGGGGATGTGGAAGAAGTTTTCTTGTTCTAACAACAAATAGGTGGATTTGCCTGCTGCAAAGTCCATGCCATCATTCCCAAGAAGTGATGATTCTGGCTACCCAGAGTAAGCCTCTGTTCTGCCTGGGGCAGGAGAGGGCTGAGAGGGCTGGGACCATGCTTAGTAGCTGAGGCATGGGGCGAACCCTCAGCCCGGGACTTTACACTCCACACACACTTCTCTCTCCCTAAGGAGTTCTATGGGAGCTGGCACGTAGCTCAGTGGGGAAGCATTTGTCTGGCATGTGTGGACACCTGGGCTTGATCTCTGAGTTACCAAAAAAAAAAAAAAAGAAAAAGAAAAAAAAGAAGAAAGTTCTATGGCCTTTAGCTCAGAGGTCTCCATTTAGGGAAAAGTGGCTGGCAGGAGCAGTCACCAACTCGGGGGCCCTCAGAGCACCCTCTGTGCAGAGGCCTAGCCTCTCCCCACTCACCTCATCATCACTGTCAGACGTCTCGGAGTCTGAGGAGGCTGCAGGCTGAGTCACTGGTGGCTCCTTCTCCTCAGAGTCGCTTCGCTTTCGCTTTGCCAGCGACAAGAGCTCCTAAAGGGGGAGAAGGAGTTGCCTGAGTTTTGGTAAACAGAGAAGAAATATCCAGGAACAGAACGCCCCCAGAACAAGATATTTCCCCGCCCCAGAGCTGCCACCTTGGTGTGCTCTCAATGACTGCCACAGAAAGGTGAGGAGAAAACGAAACTAGGGGCTCCCCCACGAGTGCCACTTCTTCCACAATGGCCCTGAGGGACTCGTGTGCATCCCCTACACACAAATCATGCTTCAACTTAGCACTTTTGGCACTATTTTGAACAAGCTGACAAACTACAGATTTCTGAGATCATTTTTAAATGCCTAAATCAGGTGAGGGGCAGTGAGTGGTGTATCATCTAGTATTAAATTCAGCTCCTGACAAGAAATTAGGGGGCAGGTTACTACAACAGAATTCTAACGTAGGGTCAGGGTGTGGCTCAGTGGGTAGAGCATTTGCCTTGCATGCGGGAGGCCCTGAGCTTGATTCCTGACACACAACAGAACAAGCCACGCCCCCTCTCTCCACTTCAACCCTAATCTGACAAACCCAGTATTTCCACTGACTACCTCTGCCTCGTCCTGGTGACTGAGGTGAGGTCAGAGAAGGAGGGATATATAGTACTGTCATCTCTGGGCAACAACCTGGGCCTGCTGCTCTCTCACTACTCGGTCCAATCACTAGAATAAATACTCTCTGCTACTATCGATGCCAGTTCACAATTACACTTTACTTTCACTCAACATTAGATACTTTTCTAACGTTTAATCTTGTAACATTTAATCTTCATCTAACATTTAATCTTCAGGACAACTCTTAGGATCCCCAGGTAAAGATAAAGAAACTAGGGGGAGCAGGAGAGGTTAAGTAACTTACCTCAAGAATACAGTGAGTACATGACAGAGGCAGAATCCTAGCTTTTAATTTAGTCCTAGTTTACCCATCTAAAACATGTTTCCCTTCTGCCCAAAGGAGAAAAATACAACTAATAAATACTTAGTAGTTACTCCTTGATGAAGATGGTGGTGGTGTACAATTATAGGTCAAGTTCCAGGACAGATTTAAAACACAAACAAACAAACAAACAACGAGTGCTCCGGTATCTGTTTTCTTCTGTGGCCTCTTTCTATTTTCGGAGCACACCATCCTTGGCCAGAATGAGCAAATGACCTTCTCAGATTAGCAGCTAACACGACTCTTGTCTTCATAAGCGGTCAGGACATGTTACTCTTCTCATTTCATCAGAGAAAGCCTAGCAGACCCACTTCCCAAAAAGCCCGACAATCGCAAAAATACACAGAAACGATCATTCCTACTGATTGAATGCAAAGTACAACGGTTACTTGTGTTCTTCAGGGTCTTGTTAAAACGTTAAGTATAATTTCACATAGCATACTCTGTCCTTTATTATATACAATTCTGTGAGTATGACAAACATATCTTTAATTACTCTCCTAATCAAGATAAAAGTCAGGGAATTCAAACCATCCCTCTGAACTTCCTGTGCTTTCGTATCCCTCTCATCACACCACTCCACGCCCCCCCCAACCCTGACAACCATAATTCTATTTCCCTAAAGATCTGTCTATTGGGTTCAAAAGGCTGAAGCACAGAACTGGCATGCACAGGGCCCTGAGTTTGATCCCTGGTACTGGTAGCCTGCCAGTAACCCCAGCACTGCTGGGACCCCACTCCTCCACTCCCGCAATCCGCCTACCGTAGAACATCTGCACTGAAGCTGGCCGTCATACTTTTTCCTGAGTGCCAGGCATTTCCACTCCTCAGCTGCAGCATGTGTGAGCGACCCACTCCTTTCCCTCCTTAGTGTTCCCTTGCGTGAACATACCACACAATGTGTATCTGCTAACCAGTTAAAAACCATCTGTGTTGGGGCCTGAGAGATGGTACAGCGGGCAGGACATTTGCCCTGCATGTGGCCAGTTAGATCCCTGGCATCCCACAATGGTCCCCAAGTCCACCACGCATGACCCTGAGAGCAGAGTAAAGACCTGAGCACTGCCAGGTGTGGCCCAGAAATAAACGGGAAAAAATACCTGTGTTGTTTACACATTCAGTTTATGTGTTCATATATAGGTTTTTGTGTAAACATGAGTTTTGCTGTCATTTGGGTAAATATGAGTGAAAATAGGGAATAATCTAGGACTGCTGGGCTTGATGGTAATTAAATGGTCTTTACTTTTCCCCCTTTTACCTTAGTGTAAATTTATAAAATTTAGGGGCCTGAATGATAGTACAGCAAGTAGGGCATTTGCCTTGCATTCAGCAGACCTGGGTTCAATCCCTGGCATCCCACAGGATCCCTCGAGCATGGCCAAGCAAGAGTAATTACTAAGTGCAGAGCCAGGAGTAATCCAAGTGTGGGGTGTGGCCCCAAAACCAAAACAAAATAAATATTTAATTTTCAAAGATTTCTGGGGCCAGAGCAGTAGTACAGCGGGTAGGGCATTTGTTTTGAATGCAGCCGAGCCAAGTTTAATCCTCAGCATTCCCTACGGTCCCCCAGCACCGGTCCCCCAGCACCGCCATGAGTAATTCCTGAGTGCAGAACCAGGAGTAACCCTTGAACATCACCAGGTGTGCCCCAAAGAACAACCACAACAACAAAATCAAAATAAAAATAAAAGATTTCTGCTCAGCAATCTCTTTCCTAACTTGATTAAGTTCACAAATGCACAAATACCAACTTGTTATAACAGGGCCTTGGCTATGTTATCAATTGATTCCTTGCCCAAAACACTCACTACTACTTGCAACAGACATACACCAAGTCACTGTGGGCTGAAGAGAGAGCTCAACAGATCTGGACACATGCTTTGCACGTAGGAAACTCAGGTCTGATACCAGCACTTGAGGGTCTCCAGAGCACTGCCAGGAGTGGTCCAAAAACAAAACAAAAAATTTACCGTGGTGGGGGGGAGCAGAGGGAGGGGAAAGAGCCAGAGAAACAATGCAGAGGGTAGGGTGCTTGCTCTGAATGTAGCTGACCCAGGCTGGATCCCCCTAGAACCCTATAGGGTCCCGAATACCACCAGGAATGATCCTTGGGCACAGAACCAGGTGTGGCCCAACAAAAAACAAACCCCCCCCCCCCAAGAAGTTACCATTAGGGCCAGAGAGTACAGCAAGCAGAGTGCTTCTCCAGCTCCAGCAGCAGTAAGCCCTGAGCACAGAGACATAAGTGGGCTCTGAGCACTGCCAGGTGAGGCCCCAAAATAACAAAAGTTACCTTACTCAGCTAAAGTGTTGGTAATGTGGGGCTGGAGTGATAGCACAGTGGGTAGGGCGTTTGCCTTGCACGCGGCTGACCTGGGTTCAAATCCCAGCATCCCATACGGTCCCCTGAGCACCGCCAGGGGTGATTTCTGAGTGCATGAGCCAAGAGTGACCCCTGTGCATTGCTAGGTGTGACCCCCCAAAAAAAAGCAAAAAAAAAAAAAATAAAGTGTTGGTAATGCCTTTCTGTTACAGTCTACTAAAAACCTAGCAAATAGCTCTCCTTCTTCAAGTAGTATATCTGATTGGGGTAGTTAGTCCCTTTTAAACATTGAACTCAATAATAATAGCTACAGTATGTATATTGCAAAGACTTTCTTTTGTCCTTTTTTTTTTGTGCCAGTGAGGGGCTAGAACTTGGGTTCATTAACACTGAAAAGATCTAGGGGGAGGGTAATAGTAGCCTCAGGAACAACTGGGGGGCAGGAGGGGCTATCTCTCCACTTAAAACTATTAGATTTCCAGAGGAGTAATTTCCTCTTTGAAAAGAGGGCGGCAGACCAAATAAGTTTGGAAACCTCTGCCCCGGGGGAGTGGCAATGTGGGGTGCCAGTATGGCTTATAAAAGCTCCACCAAGACCTGCTGGAAGTAATGCCAGCATTCAACACACTACACAGAACGCCTAAAGCTGTTTCCAGCGTCATTGGAATGAGCGACCGTCCAGGTAAGGAGAAACCACACCAGTTGGGGAGATCTCTCATAAGGTTCTGCAAGCAGGACCCACAGGTTCCATCCAGGCACAGCAAGTTGGCTTGGCACTGCCACGATCCCAAGGATTAATGTATGTGTGGCATAAGAAAACAAGAAGAAAAAACCAGGTCTATCCCTGGTTTTGGAAACAAGATTAGGAGCAGGAATTTTATGTTAAGGCAGTCAAGTGTTTTAAGCAGGGGTGCACCATCCTCTAGGCCTGTCCAAGGGAACAGAGAAACAGAGCCAAGGTGGGGAGGGGCGGCCCAGGGAGGAGCAGGAAGTTAGAGCAGCATCCCTGGCAGGTAACAGAGAGAAGAGGGAGGGTGTAAGCACTGCGGCGGAAAGAGTAGGAATTTACAGAGGTCTACATTAGAGATACTATTTCCTTTCTTTTCTTTTTATTGAAACTGCTGGTGGAGGGATAGGTGCTGGAACACTATGACTGAAACCTAATCATGAATAGCTTTGTAAGGGTTTCTCTCACACTGATTCAATAAAAAACCAAAAATCTTAGGAGAAGGGGGAACTGTTGGTAGAGGGTGGGGAGGATGGCACAGAGGCTCGAAGGGCATGCTTGGCACGCAGGATGCCCAGTCTGTGTGGAGTGGCCCCAGCTCCACACTGGAGAGCTGGAGAACCAACACCCTGTGTCCTGCAAGGTGTGGCAAATACAGAACAACAGTGGGTAGAGATGTGTCATCTCAACAGTGGACATCAGTCCTTTACAGAGTAAGGAACATATATGCATAATGTGTGTGTCTGTGGGACCAAGGGGGTTGTCTTGCTGGAGATACTGCTTTTACAACAGTGGGAAAATAAAGCAGGGGCCAGAGTGGTAGTGCAGTGGGTAGGGCGCTTGCCTTGCACGTGGCTGACCAAGTTCGATCCCAGGCATCCCATATGGTCCCCTGAGCCATATGAACCATTACCGGGAGTAAGCATCTCTGGGTATGGCCCACAAATAACTTTAAAAGGAAAATAAAATAATGAATTATCTTTCTGAAGTGATAAACTCCAAATGGCAATGTAACAATCCGTTTCACTTGATCCAAAGTTACCAACCTTCTCTCCAGCAGAGTAACTGTAATGGAAGATAATTGAGGGTTTGTCTTTGTTTTGTTTTGCCACACCGACCTGTGCTCAGGGATCTCTCCTGGCAAGGGCTGGGGGAACACATGGGTCACAGAGGATCAAACCAGGGTTGGCCGTGTGCAAGGCAAGTGCCTCACACCGTATTAGATCTCCAGCACCAAATTAATAAATTTTTACCAAGTGCCCAAAATGAGAAGCTGTACGTATGTAGTATGGCGGGTAAGGTGATTGCCCAGTTCACAGCTAACCCTGATCTGAAACCCGGTATCACAAACTATCACTAGGCGTGATTCGTAAGTACAGAGCTCAGAGTAAGCCCTGACGTGGGGGGAAAAATTAAAAAGCCACAAACGAGTTTTTAATCTGAAAGCCCCAATGTATTTTTTTTTTTTTTTTTTTTGCCGAAAGTGACTCTCAGGGCAATTCCCATCCTTTCCGTCTCTTCCCCTGGCCCTCCTCTTCCAGCTCCTGCAGGTCTGCTTCTGTGTTCCTGAGAGCCAGTTCCCAGCAATAACATGTGTGTGCTAGAGCAGCAAGCCTGCCCAGGGACCACATACAGTCTGGGAAGGGAGTTGGATGCCCAACAAAATGGGAAGATAGATGGGTCTTGGGGTTCTGCCAAGAGTCTCTTAGTCAGAGGCCAGAGAGATCGAAGTGGGTAGGGCGGTGGATAGGCACTGCACGCCGGCCACGCAGGTTCCATCCCTGGTATCCCATGTGGGCACCCAAGCTCCGTCGGGAGGAACTCCTGAGCATCTCAGTGCGGCCCCAAAACAAACACACAAAAAAAGTCTTCAGTTCAAGCTCCCACACCACTCAACCTCCCCAGCACTGTCAAGAAAAGCCCTGCAAAAGAGCCAGGACTTATAGTACCTCTGGACAGACGCAACATAATGACAGAAAGTTAAAACTGCCGGAGTTAACACTAACACTTCTCAGAAGTTCTTCCCAGACTTAACTCTGCTCCGACTAATGTCAAGAACACTATGCTAATAAGCAACATGACTTTCAAATTTCTCACTTCCCCAGGAGAATTTAAGGAAGGAGAATTTAAAATATAAATTGGGGGTGGGGGTTAAAATAACATCTAAAATAATTCCTAGAAAATACTTAGGGGGCCTGTTCTCTCAAGACAAAGTTGATTATTCTTATTTCAAGTAGGATGAGAAAAACAGGACATGACACTATAACAACCATCTTGAATAAGAAAGAAAAATCATGAAATAAAGCATCCAGGATGGAAGGAACTCCTTTTATGAGAGCAAAGTTTTCATAAACATTGAATTGTACTGATATGACTAGAAAACTAATTTTTCTATTCTCTCAGGAGTTTTTCATTCTATGAGACCCCACACACAATATTATTCCATAAAGAGTGACATATATTGGGGCTGAAGCGATAGCACAGTGGGTAGTGTGTTGGCCTTGCATGCGGCCGACTCGGGTTCGATTCCCAGCATACCATACGGTCCCCCGAGCACCGCCAGGAGTAATTCCTGAGTGCAAAAGCCAGGAGTAACCCCTGAGCATAGCCGGGTGTGACCCAAAAAGCAAAAAAAAAAAAAAAAAAGAGTGACATATATTATCTATATGCAGGTAGGCACACGAGAGGCAAACCTAGATCCACCCCACCCTCACTGCCCCAAGAAGCAAAGGCAAGTATCTACATGGTCCCCAGTTTTAAAATGTTGAAGAAAGATTGTGGTCGATATTAAGGAGGTCACTAGTAAGTCACAACTTAAAAAACAAAAAACACAAAACAACACTTCCAATTCTCCAAGATCTGAATTTAAAAACACTTTGAAAATTAAAATAAATTTTAAACTACTCTGATTCAGCTACTACAGACCCTTCACATCACTGTCTGTCTGCCTGTTGCACATCGATTTGCTCGAGCAGACACCAGTAACGTCTCCATTATGAGACTTGTTGTTACTGTTTTTTGGCATATTGAATATGCCATGGGTAGCTTGCCAGGCTCTGCCGTGCGGGCAAGATACTCTCGGTAGCTTGCCAGGCTCTCTGAGAGGGGAAGAGGAATTGAACCCAAGACGGCTGCATGTAAGGCAAACACCCTACCCGCTGTGCTATCACTCCAGCCCACCCTTCATACCAAGTAAAGAAAATGAAAAGCAACAAAAAGCATAAAAACCATTCAATGATTTCAGAGACTTAGAAGAGCCAATAGCTCTACCTCCTTTTCCCTTCAAATTACTTTTGAAATTACTATTGCTCCAGGCTGGAGCAATAGTACAGTGAACAGAATGTTTGCCTTGCACTGGGCCTACCTGGTTAGATCCCCAGCACCCTACATGTTTCACCAAGCACCTGCCAGGAATGATCTACCAAGGGCAGAACAGGAGTTAGCCCCGAGCACTGCCTGGTATGTGCACCCCCCCACCCCCGTAAAAAAAACAAAAACAAAAACACACTACTTGATCCCAATTACAAAGACTTATCTCAATTATTAACATAACGGCAGAATCCCACATCTCTATTTTCTAAGGGTCTTATTCAACAGGTCTGAGGTTGGGATGCTCTAAAAACTGCACTTTAGGGGCAGGAGTGATAGTACAGTGGGAAGGGAATTTGATTTGCATGGAGGCAATATGGGTTCCATCACCTGCATATCGTATGGTTCCCCGAGCACCGCCAGGAATAGTATCTGAGTGCAGAGTCAGGAGTAATCTCTGAGCATCACTGGATGTGGCCCCAAAACAAAAACAAACAAAAATAAATAAAAAGTGCACTTTAACTGTGCCTATTTCTTCATGGGGGGGGGGGGGGACAGGACCATATCCAATAGTGCTTGGAAACTACTCTCAACTTGGTGCTCATGGGATCACAGGGTTCTGGAGACTGAATCCAGGGCTCCACATGCAAAGCATGCACTAAGCCCTTTGAGTATCTTCCAGGCCCCAAAAAAGTACATTTTAAACAGGCACCCCAGGTAGCTTCTGACAAAGGTGTTCCTCCCACCACGAGCAAAAACCAGCATGGAAGGTTCATGTGCTTCACATTCAGAAGGGCTAAATCGAGATAGTATTAGTGACACGAGGGCTTAGATGTCCATGAGCAAACCCCACAGGGACAGAGGAGGTGGGGAGGACACCGAACCCTCTTAACTGTGTTCTGCTCTCACATGAGACTTTCCAAGATTGGCTATAATTGGTTCTTTTCCATAAGAAGCAACACCTGACAGCAAATACATTATTATACCCCAATGAAGACCCAGAACAAGGTGGAGCATGCTGCCTAAAACATCGTGGTCAAAAAAGGTCTAGAATCCATTAATTTTGCTCTGAGGATTCCTCAGCAAACAAGCACACTTTGAACTTCTGCTTAATATGTCTGGTAAAGGCTAAGAGGCAGAGATTGTTTTATTTTGATTCCTTTGAGAGGCTGGCCCAGTGCTCAACAAAGGGGTAGGTAGAAGTCACCAAGATGATGAGGAAAAAGGAATTCTGATCTGGTTCTCATCCAATAAAGAAGGCCACTGAGTGGTCAAAGAGCAAGAAGTTGAAAATAGTTGTTCAAGTGTATTAAGTATTACTTACAAATTGCATACTAGTGCCTTTTTACAACCAGATAGTTAGAGTTGCATTTAAAGTTGCAATCCTCTCAGGCCAGAGAGCTAGTACACCCTGTGAAGAACTGGACTTGGACTTGGCTGACCCCAATTTGATCCCTGGTACCATATATGGGTTCCCAAGCACCCTGACATATGCACAAAGGGAGTAAGTCCTGGGCACCACAGGGTGTGGCCTCCAAACCAACAAATAAAGTTGCAATCCACTCCGTTCACATTTTGGAAAAGCTCTTTGTGAATCAAGTGAACACTCTATCACAAAATGAAGTTCTCAACTCATTTCATTTGTCAGAATTCTGTGAAAAATCGCTAAGGACTGAATAATTTGCAGCATGGATCATTCATTATCAGAAGAGATGTCATGAGAAGGCTTTACCAAGGAAGCCCTCCTTGATAAGAACATATCTTCTCAGTTGATACACCAATTCCCTTTCAAGTATTCAAGTTACCTCACAAACATGAATTCTAGCAACACGGAAATGTTCACGAGAAACTCTACTCTCCTTTTGCAATAGGAAACACTGGGCCTGAGACGGCTCCCGAGGCTGGAGAGCAACACTTTGCATGTGGGAAGCCAGCGCAGTCCCAGGGCACAGCCCAAAGTGACCCCTGAGCCCTAAGTCAGTCCCCAGCACCTCCTAGTGCTGCCATACCTTCCCGACACCCCCCACAAAGGACTAATAAATTAAATTGGTATAATGGAAGAGAACAGGCATTGCAGTATCGAAGTTTAAGTTTCAAATTTCAACCGCACCACCTGAAAGCTGTGAGAATCTAGGAAGCTACTTATTCAACCTCCACTTTCTTCATATGAAAAATGGGTGAAATAACAACTTCACCATAATTAAAAAAAAAAGGACTTGGGGGGCTGGAGCGATAGCACAGCGGGTAGGGCATTTGCCTTGCACACGGCCGACCCGGGTTCTAATCCCAGCATCCCATATGGTCCCCTGAGCACCGCCAGGGGTAATTCCTGAGTGAAGAGCCAGGAGTAACCCCTGTGCATCGCCGGGTGTGACCCAAAAACCAAAAAAAAAAAAAAAAAAACAAAAAAAAAAAACAAAACAAAAAGGACTTGGACATGTAAAATAAATTACAATAACTACTTCAATCCAGTCACTACGTAAATGGGAGCAAAGGCTATTATCAAAAAACATCACATTTCTAATTCTGAAAATTAGAATTAAAAAATTTGAATAATTACATATACATTTGTGTATATGTAATTATAATGTTACCTGCAACATAATTATCCATGTAGTTTTCACTGCTAAATGTCAGTTTAAAATTATCAAACTTTCAGTCCCAAATTACCTATGGATATTGGGGGGAGGCCCACACCAGTCTGCTCAAAACTTACCCCTGGCTTTTTGTTCAGGGATCACTCCTGGTGGGCCCAGGTATGGGGGATCAAACCTGGTTAACTATGTGCAAGACAAGTGTTCTTCCTGCTACACTATCTTTAAGACCCACACTTATATATTTTTGTAAATTTCAGGAAGCTTTCATTAAGACAAAATTCCCCTTTTATCTTATAATTCCTATCCTAAAATAACGTGTCTATTCCTTTGATAGTTCTCTATTTCCATACCATTCTCAAAATAACACCTTTTCTTCAACACAACTACAGGGCCTCCTTTTCAGAGCATTTTCCTTTCATTGTATTTTGGGTTTTGCTTTTTTGGGGATGCTGGAGGGGGCATATCTGGTGGTACTCAGGGCTTACTCCCAGCTCTGTGCCCAGAGGACCAGATGAGTGCATGCTGTACCATGTCTCCGACCCATATCTTAATATTTTCATCTTAAGACAACAGGCCTAAGACAAATGAGCCAGAGAAGTCATTTATACAAAAGCTTTAGTTTGTAAGCGCTTGTAGTAATATCAGTTCTTACTTCAGCCCAATTAGATCCACAAGGCTGACATTAGACCTTAAGTCTTATGGTTGAGACCACAGATACATAGCAAAAGCTGCTAGGAGTCAAATTTTTAGATTCAAAGTTACTCTCTCCTGCACATTCCTTCCGGCATGTGTTCAGAGAACACAGGAGGAAGCCCCTGTATCCCCTCGTATCACCAGAGCGCGGCTACAAAGGACAGCTTCTCCTTACAGAATTTCCCACAATATGTAAAACAGCCTAAGCAGCCCGGGCGGGGAGAGCAAAAGTTACTTTCAGAGGCTCCTGGCACCACTTCCTACTAAGAAAGAATCCCGGGGATGCTGCACGAAAAAGGCTCAAAGCCCTCGGCCACGGTCGTTCCCCTCCACCCGCTCCCAACCGCCCTATATATTTCTCCACTTCTGCCCTCTTTCCTCCTCCCCGGAGTTTTTCCTCTCGTCTGACATCCCAACGGGGACTGCTCTTCACCACAAATGACCCGAGTTGCCAAATAGATTGGTGCCCACGGCTAAGTCTTCCTCGCCAATCACAGAGGGTCCGGCGGACCACTGACGAGTGTCCCTCCCCTCTCGGTTCTCTGATGGGGAAAACTTCATCTTCCAGAGCCAGCACCCACGGGGCCCCCTCCCCCGCGCCATGCCACACGCTCCACGCTCAGCCTTGGCACCTCTCCTTTCCGAAGCTCCGCAGTCTCCCGGGCCGCCGGGCGACCCTCGATCACCCGGCCCGCGGCGGGCCGAGCCCGGCGAGCCCCAGCAGCGCGCTGCCCCGCGGCCCACCAGCCCGGACCCTGCCCCGCCTCCCCGCCCAAGGCGCCAAGTCCGCGGGGCTCCATCTCCAGGCCCCGGCCGGCCTCCGCGGGCGCCGGGCGCGGCCGGGACGCCGGGAAGGGGTCGGCGGCGCGGGCCGGGCGCCGGGTGGGGCCGGGCACTCGGGCCGGGCGACCCCGGGCCCCGCCGGCTCCCGGCTCCCGTGGCCGGGGCTCAGCCCTCCCGCTCCTCCGGCCCGCGCCTCCGCGGCCTGTGCTCACCTGATCCAAGTTCTCATCGCTGCCGCTGTCCTCCGTATCCGAGTCGATCACCACGCGACCTTTCCGCTTCTTGACCATGGTGCTGCCCCGGCTTCCACGCCGGACGCCGCCCGGACTCCCCTCTCGCCCGCCTGCCAGTGGGACCGCCACTGCCGCCGCCACCGCCGCCGCCGCCGCTCGACCCACACAAAGGCGAGCGCGCATGCGCGCTCCGCTCCGCCCCTGGCCCCGCCCACCGCCCGGCGCACGCCGTTCGCCGGGGCCCGCCGCCCCGCCCCGCCCCGCCCCCGACGCAGCGTCGGGGGCGTGGTCTCCGCTTCGGCTTCCGGGCTCTGTGTGTCTGTGAATTTCAGTCATTTACCCGGGACTGGCCTCTGGCTGGGCGGGAAGAGGTCTCTGGTGCTGTGCCGAAGATCCGTGGGTCGCCTTCTTGCTGTAGACAAATGGGTCGGTTCTGAGGAGCATTTTAGCTGACCCTGATGGAGTGTCGAGGGCGCCTTCAGCCGGCCTGGAAGTTACAGTCTCCTTGCACCTCCCTTCACGCCTCCTGGGCCGTGAAGCCCGTCTGCGGAGCAGTATGAGACACACAGGAACTGAAACGTGAAGGATGATGCAGCTGTGTGACTCAAGCGAAAGTCTAGGGAATGGTTTTCCAAGGAGAGAATAGCGTGGGCCAAGTCCAGCAATAGTAGAAGCTGGATTCAGGGAACTGCAAGCATTAGTGTATGGAGAGAACTTGCAGGGCTCGCAGCGGCCACATCTTTCAGAGCCTAATAAACTATTGAAAATTTGAACCTTAATATTAACAGACTTTTAAGCCGAAGAACGGTTTAATTAGGTGCTTTATTTATTATTATTATTAGGCCTCCAAAGTCATCAGGGGCCCAGGTCCACTCCTAGTGATACCCAATGGTATGGTTTGATGCTCCAGGAACACCAATGTCACACCTGGCGGTGCTCTGGAGTCTCCAGAGCTACATTCCGTGCTCCTGTGATGGGGTAGGAGGATGTATATGGAGGTAGAGGCTCAATTTGGGCTTTATGCTTATGACTCAATCCTTTAAGTTTTCTCCCGATCCCAGATTTGTGTTTGACATATTACTGTGGCTGCAATGTGACAAGTGTATATGAAAAGGAATGGAATCCCAAAGGTTACTGTCATTTTGGCAAAAGATTATAATGTCCAGAACTAAGAGAGGGCAGGGATCAGTGGACAGGAAGAGAAGTTCATAGGTTCTGGGTAATTTGAAAGTTTTGGAATTTCCAGGACTTAAAGATTACATGGAGAAGCAGGGAGAAGAGGAAGTATCAGACAAATGATGATCAAGCTGGCAGTGAGTCGACCCTTTAAATAAAGACAGGCAGAAAAAAAACCCTGTGTAGGAAATTAGTTTCTCTTGAATTTATACCTGTTGAATTTGAAGTCAGCTGATGAAAAGGAGGACTCCAGAAAGGATTGGTTTGTAAAATCTGGTTAATGGGCTAGGGAATATAGCAATAATAATTTGAAATTCTTTTCAGAACTTCTTGGAAGGCCAGGGATGTAACTCATTGGTAAAGCACTTACCCTGCATATGTGAGATGCTGAGTTTAATACCTAACACCACAAACAAAATACAAACCTACTTTTAAGAAGCTGGAGATGCAGATCAGTGGTAGACCACAAAACTCCCATGTGTGAGGACATAGGTTCAATCTCCAGCAAAACACACACACACAGACCAAAAACTTTTTTGGAGTCAATTCCTTCTTCTGGTGTTGAATTTGGGATTTAGACTCTTTTCTTCCTATCACTTGTTCTCAGGCTCCCATTTTCTTGTTACTGTCTAAAATTTATGTGCTCAGCAAGTTGACAGTAACCTATCACATGTGTGCCTTAAAATAGTTCAAAGAGCTTCCAGGTTGCTGAACATGTGCAGACTTGCAAGAGTGGTGCCTGGAGAGAACATGAAAGTGTGGAGGCCCTTCTTCAGCCCATCCATCTAGCTATTTCTGAGTTACCTCCTTTAATAATGAACTGTAAATCTGGTATTTGGTGACAATTTCTGTAGCCTCCTCCTCGCAGCTTCAGGAACATTCGTTTCTTTTGGAAAGATGGAAGAGTACTGTGGGGAAAGAGAAAATTTGAGATTCAAGGAATAGAAGCAGTGAGTCAAGTTGGTTCCAGAATAGAATGGTCCAGAGAAAAAAGAAGTCTAGGAAAATGCTAACAGCATTACCAATCAAGCTAAACATTTCACATGAGGGGCTGGAAAGATAGTATAGCCCCAGTAGGGAGCTTGCTTTGCATGTGGCTATCCTAGGTTTGATCCCTGATATCCCCTATGGTCTTCTAAGGCCTGCCAGAAGTGATCTCTGAGCATAGAGCTAGGAGTAACTCCTGAGCATCACTGGTGTGGCCCCAAGCACAAAAACATTTCAAATGAAATTTAGCACGGGCTTTTCAGCTTTCAAACAAAGTAAGGCAAAAAAAAAAATAGCATCAATACTATGAGTGGCAAAAGCAAAAGCAACTCAAAGAGGCTCAGCAGAAATTCTGTGGCTGATTTAGAGCAATGGAATGAAACAGAGACACTGATAACATGCTGTGGCCACCCAAAAGATGGAAAAGGAGGGGCTGGGGAGATAGAACTGCGGGTAGGGCGTTTGCCTTGCACGTGGTCGACCCGGGTTCGATTCCCAGCATCCCATATGGTCACCCAAGCACCGCCAGGAGTAATTCCTGAGTGTGTGAGCCAGGAGTAACCCCAGTGCATCACTGGGTGTGACAAAAAAAAAAATAGAAAAGGAGCCAAAGTGATAGTACAGTGGTTACAGTGCTTGCCTTGCATGCAGCTGGCCTGGGTTTGATCCTCTGCACCATATATGGTCCCCTGAGCACTGCCAGGAGTGATTTCTGAATGCAGAGCTAAGAGTAAGCCCTAAGCACAGCTGTGTGTGGGAATCTCCCAGGAGAAACAGAGAGAGAAAGAGAGAGAGAGAGACAGAGACAGAGAGATTCTAATAGAAATTTGATTTGCACCATTTCCTTAGATCTTTGGCAGAGTGGTAAATTCTGTACCAGAAGAAAAAGATTCCCTATGATAAAAGAAGATACACATTAAATCTGTGTTAGGAGAGTGCTCCCAAATCAACTGGGCTCCTCCCTACCGTAATGGTACAGCTTGCTCCCTCTATCAGCACCCTCAGGTCCCTGGCCACCCTCGCTGCTGTCCTGTTACATGCTTGGCTAGCTTCTGTTGCAGCTTTAGGGAGAGGCCCTATCCTCCCTCAGCAGGTCCAATATGTTCCTCACTGGGTTATGAAGGGAGTTAACCCAAGACTTATGTCCAGGAGGGAGGGCCTGGCAGACTGTGAGGGCATATGTAGTCTTGCATAGTTTTTCAGTCCTCTGTTGCTGAATAAGGGGTCATGTTAGCAGATTTAGGGAGTTCTGAGAATCTGGGAATTGGATAATTTCAGGCCATCAATCATATACCTGTGCTATATGTCATCCATTTTCCAGCTCAGGCTCCAGCTGTGATTTTACAGATCTAGCTTGCTTTGGGGTCTCTTTTTTATTTTGAAGCCACTCCTAGTGGAACACAGGGGACCATGTGGTACTGGGAATTGAATCCAGAGCTCTCATGTACAGCACATGCTCTAGTCTTCAGAGCATCTCCCTGGCCCCTTGCTTGGGAGTTTCATCTTATTACAGATCAGACATTTTGTGGAGATTATTTGAGAGAGACAGAGACAGAGAGGGAGGGAGGGAGGGAGGGAGGGAGGGGGAGAGAGAGAGAGAGAGAGAGAGAGAGAGAGAGAGAGAGAGAGAGAGAGAGAGAGAGAGAGAGAGAGAGAGAGAGAGAGAGAACCAGAGGTGCTCAAGGTTGTATCTGGCTTTTTGCTCAGGAGTGACCCCTGGAGCTTTTCAGGTAACCATGTGAGGTGAGGTGCCAGGAATTTGAAATGAGGTCAGCAAGAGGTAAGGTAAGCACCTTCACCCTTATATTATATCTTCTGTCCTATGAGCTCAGACTAGTTTGATGACGGCCCAGCCCTCAGATTTCCCTCTCTTATGTGCCAGGAGCTGATGCCCTCTCAGTACACTACTAAAGAGGCCCTCTGACTTCACACTTGGTTTTCAGTGACAGTCTCCTGATTCTTCTGTCCTTATAGGTCTGATGCCACACCACAAACACCTGAAACTTCCCCCAACTAGCTTTCTCTCCCAGTATCCTGCCAGCTCACTATGCCCGTTCACCAAGGATAACACATTAACTAATTGGATTGCCAGCTCTTCATCGACAGCTAGGTGGTGCATGACCCAGCTTCCTCCTCCTCCTCCCCCTCCCATTCCTGCACCTCCCCCTTTCCTCCTCTTCTCCCCCCCTCCTCCTCCTCTGCATGAGCTCTACCAAGGACCCACATCCTCAAACCCATGATCCAGTTTCTAAAGATCATTTTGTTCCCTATTTTTTTCAAACTACTAATTGCTGTGGATTGGATTCTCCAAGAAGCGCATTCTGAGATGGAGTATGAATATCCCTGAGACTGATGGTCAAGAAAGGAAGGAAAAGTGGCAGAGGGGGCGATGCAGTGCCAATGCATGTGGCAGCAGCCTGTGTGGGCTAGAGCATCTCGACGCTCCGGGGGTCCATAGGCAAAGTAATGCTGCCGCCACTGTCGCATATGCAGTATTTCATTGACTACATTATGCGGTGGTGGCTGCAGATTCTCGTGGTTAAGTAAGTACATGTTGAGTTTACTATCACAGACAACTCATTCTCACAGATGGGTTTGTGAGGAGAGTACAAGGTCAAAGTTTCCCTTTGCAGATTAAAGAGATGCCTTAAAAGGAAGGATCCAACAGAAAAGTTAAAGACAAAGAAAAGAAGTGCAATAATCAAGGCCAGAGAGATAACTCGGTAGGCTGAGTTCTTGGCTTACAGCAGCAGGGGCAGGGGGGGGCAGGGAGGACCACATTGTCCCCAAGGCTGGCTGGCTGTGGCAAAAAAAAAAAAATCAAAAAACAAAAACCGAAGAAAGAGGAGGAAGAGGAGTGGAAAGTGGAGCAAGAGAAAAAGAAGGATTTGAAAAGTCAGGGAAACAGAATCTAGGA
Source organism: Sorex araneus (assembly GCF_027595985.1). NCBI lineage: Eukaryota > Metazoa > Chordata > Mammalia > Eulipotyphla > Soricidae > Sorex > Sorex araneus. Next base: position 86,882,535 of record NC_073304.1, on the reverse strand, counting down.
CATGGTAAGAGTTTTAGACAGAAGGAACTAGAAGGAGGAAGAAAGGAAGAGGTGAGGAGAATGCCCACCAATACTTATAACCCAACAAGCACTCAAGTATTTCTCAAGTGGGAAGATGAATGATTTGAATCATCTGGAAACTCCTACATATTCACAGACAGCTTGTTTAGGGAAGACAGCATTCTCTTTCTCTCTTTTAAAAATTGGAGTGGGGGGTCACACACCGCAATGCTCAGGGGTTACTCCCAACTCTGCACTCAGGAATTCCTTCTGGCAATGCTCGGGGGACCATATGGGATGCCAGGGATCGAACCCAAGTTGGCTCATGCAAAGCTAACATCCTATACACTGTACTATCACTCCAATCCAGAGACTGCATTCTTCCGCATTTTGAATCTTCTGAAATCAGCAGGTCACCCAAACTTCAACTCTCAGAATATCATAGAGTTGTGCGTATATATATTTTAAGAAGTTCAGTTCAATACTAATAGCTAGCTTGCTTTCTTTAATGCTTATGGACCAGAGAGATTAAGTGGGCATTTGCTTCACATATCTCTAACCTGGATTTGATTGCTGGCACTACATATGGTCCCTCAAGCCTTCCTAGGAGTGATCCCTGAGTGAATGATTTCTGTAAGTCCTGAGCTAGGTGTGGGGGAGAAAGGAAAGAAAGAAAGAAAGGAAAGAAAGAAAGAAAGAAAGAAAGAAAGAAAGAAAGAAAGAAAGAAAGAAAGAAAGAAAGAAAGAAAGAAAGAAAGAAAGAAAGAAGAGAGAGAGAGGGAGGGAGGGAGGAGGGAGGGAGGGAGGGAGGAAGGAAGGAAGGAAGGAAGGAAGGAAGGAAGGAAGGAAGGAAGGAAGGAAGGAAGGAAAGGAGGGAGGGAGGGAGGGAGGGAGGGAAGAAGGGTTGGAGTGATAGTACAATAGGAAGGGCATTTGCCTGGCACGTGACTGACCTGGGTTGGATCTCCAGCATTCTGTAAGGTCCCCTATGCACCTGCAAGGAGTAATTCCTGAGTGCAGAGCTGGAAGTAATCCCTGAATATTGCCAGGTGTGATGAGAGAGAGAGAGGAGAAAGAGAAAGAAAGAAAGAAAGAAAGAAAGAAAGAAAGAAAGAAAGAAAGAAAGAAAGAAAGAAAGAAAGAAAGAAAGAAAGAAAGAAAGAAAGAAAGAAGAAGGAAGGAAGAAAGAAAGAAGAGAGAGAAAGAAAGAAAGAGAGAGAAAGAAAGAAAGAAAGAAAGAAAGAAAGAAAGAAGAAAGAAAGAAAGAAAGAAAGAAAAAGAAAGGAAGAAAGGAAGGAAGAAAGAGAAGAGAAAGAGAAAGAAAGAAAGAAAGAAAGAAAGAAAGAAAGAAAGAAAGAAGAAAGAAAGAAAGAAAGGAAGGAAGAAAGAGAAAGAAAGAAGAAAAGAAAGAAAAGAAAGAAAGAAAGGAAAGAAGGAAGAAGAAGAAAGAAGAAAGAAAGAAAGAAAGAAAGAAAGAAAGAAAGAAAGAAAGAAAGAAAGAAAGAAAGAAAGAGAGAGAGAAAGAAAGGAAGGAAGAAAGAGAGAGAAAGAAAGAAAGAAAGAAAGAAAGAAAGAAAAAGAGAGAGAAAGAAAGAAAGGAAGGAAGGAAGAAAGGAAGGAAGAAAGAGAGAAAGAAAGAAAGAAAGAAAGAAAGAAAGAAAGAAAGAAAGAAAGAAAGAAAGAAAGAAAGAAAGAAAGAAAGAAAGAAAGATAAGGAGGGGGGAGGGGAGTAAGGAAAGAAAGGAGAGGAAGGGGAGGAAGGAAGCAAGTAAGGAAGGAAGGGAGGAAGCAAAGAAAAAGAAGGAAGGAAGAAAAGAATTACAGAGATTATGTGAAAAAAATTTTTTTTTTAGCTTTTGGGTCACATCTAGTAATGCTGAGGGGGGTTACTCCTGCCTCTACACTCAGGAATCACTCCTGCTGATGCTTGGGGGACCATATGAGAAGCTGGGTTTTTGTTTGTTTGTTTGTTTGTTTTTGGGTCACATCCGGTGATGCACAGGGGTTATTCCTGGCTCATGCACTCAGGAATTACTCCTGGCGGTGCTCAGGGGACCATATGGGATGCTGGGAATCAAACCCGGGTTGGCCTTGTGCAAGGCAAATGCCCTACCTGCTGTACTATTGCTGCAGCCCATAGTTTTTTGGTTTATTTATTTATTTATTTTGGTTTTTAGAAGCTGGGGATAGAACCCGGGTTGCTGTATGCAAGGCAAATGCCTTACCCGCTGCTATGGCTCCAGCCGCTATATTATCCCATTTAATAGTAACTAGAAGCTACAGCAAGGTCCTGCTAACCGCCCAGGTTGGCCAGGTCTTCCAGCATCTCCACCTTCCCCTGTTTTCTCTACTGTAAGGCTGCACAGGGCGTTACTCGGTGTCTGAAGCACTGCGACATCTCTGTCCTAGGCCTTCTCCTTGCTGCTTTCAGTCTTTTATTTAGAGCAAGGGGGCCTTCTTGTAGTAAGCTACTCTGAATCTCTCTCACCAATCCCCCTTTGTCATTTCAGTCATTTGGGGGTGTTTGGCCACCCTATGTACAAATAGACTGCCACTTACTGCCTCCACTTCTAATTCATGCATGTTTCAGTTTTGTTATGACCAAAGCTAGAGTCAAACCTTTGTCAAAACCCCCGTCTGGAAGTTGAAGGGGGGAAAAAATAGACACATCTGGCGAGTTAGCCAACTATCACTCCCACACCAGTCCTGGGACCTTATTTTCCTCCTTAGTGCCTCCCTCCTTTCTTGGGCCTGCCTGCCATTCTCATGTTCTTCTTTTCTTCCCCCTGTTTATTTTTTGGGACATACTCAGTGGTACAGGCTTCTGGCTCTGTGCTTGGGGGTAATTCCAAGAGAAGTCAGGAGTTATGCCTGGATAGGCTGAATACAAGGCAAGCGACTTAACTCCTGTATGTCTCTCTGGCCACTATTTTTCCTTCCAAATTTAAACTATTGCCCATCCTTCAGCTGTCTTTCCCCTTTGTTAATAAGCACACATAGGAGCAATAGCACAGCGGGTAGGGCTTTTGCCTTGCAGGTGACCCAGGTTCAATTCTTCCACCCCTCTCTCGGAGAGCCCAGAAAACTACAGAAGCATCCCACTCACACCGCAGAGCCTGGCAAGCTACCCATGATGCATTTGATATACCAAAAATAGTAACAACAAGTCTCACAATGGAGACGTTACTGGTGCCCGCTCGAGCAAATTGATGAACAACGGAACGACAGTGCTATAGTGCAGGATTTCCTATACCTGAAGAAAGGCTGAGGACATGGCTCTGTGGGAAATTACACATTTTCAGTGAATAGGTTCAATCCCCAGCACATAAAATAAAGGAATCTAGTGGCTGAATAAGAGTTCAATGGGCTGAGCTCAGGCTTTACATGCAAGTGGCTGGGTTTGATTCTTAAAACAGTCTCCTGAGCACTGCCAGTAACAATCCTGAGCACAGAACCTAAAATAGAAAGAGCAAACTACTAATGAATAGGAAAATAGAAATAAAAACCATTGGGCTGGAGCGATAGAACAGCGGGTAGGGCGTTTGCCTTGCACGCGGCCAACCCAGGTTCGAATCCCAGCATCCCATTTGGTCCCCTGAGCACCGCCAGGAGTAATTCCTGAGTGTAGAGCCAGGAGTAACCCCTGTGCATCGCCGGGTGTGACCCAAAAAGCAAAAAAAAAAAAAAAAAAAGCAATAAAAACCGCAATGAGAAAAAAAAAGTGGGGGGACCTGAGCGATAGTACAGCGGGTAGGGCATTTATCTTGTCTGTGGCCAACCTGGTTCCGATCCTCTGCATCCCACATGGTCCCCTGAGCACTGCCAGGAGTGATTCCTGAGTGCAGAGCTAGGAGTAACCCCTGAGCATCACCAGCTGTAAAAGCAAAAGAGTAAAAAACCAAACAAACAAAACTGCAATGCACTTCACACACATTAAGATATCTATTATTTGGGGTTAGGGAGATGACTCAAGTGTTCAAGCACATAGTCAGAGCACATGTTAAAGGCCCTAAGTTTGATCCTCAGCAATGAATGTTCCCTACAGATTTAGCCTTGATGGCACCCAAGAACCCCATATGGCCCTTAGAGCTTGCCAAGAGTGATCCCTGAGCACAGAGTCAGGAGTAAGCCCTGAGTAACACTGAGTATGGCTCAAAAACAACACAAAATTGTAAGCTGGTGGGACCAGGTAGGGTGTTTGCTTCATACATGGCCAACCGGATTCAGTCTCTGGCATCCCATATGATCCCCCTAGCACTGCCAGGAGTAATTCCTGAGTGCAGAACACTGCAGGGTGGGACCCAAAAGGCAAAATAAATTAATAAATAAATGAAAATTGAAAAATAAGCTAGGAGAGAAAGTTCAATAGTCTGAGTTCAGAGCTGGTTGAGACCCCCCAAACAAATCAATAACCCCCCACTCCCAAACAAAAACATTGGTTTAACTTGATCATAAATAACACAATTTGGGGGACCATACAAATTTTCAGGGGAAGTCAGAGCCTTTTAAAAAAGGAAAAGGAGGGGCTGGAGCGATAGCACAGCGGGTAGGGCGTTTGCCTTGCACGCGGCCGACCCGGGTTCGAATCCCAGCATCCCATATGGTCCCCTGAGCACGGCCAGGGGTGATTCCTGAGTGCAGAGCCAGGAGTAACCCCTGTGCATCGCCAGGTGTGACCCAAAAAGCAAAAAAAAAAATAAAAATAAAAAAATAAAAAAAAAAGGAAAAGGAGGGGCTGGAGCAATAGCACAGCGGGTAGGGCGTTTGCCTTGCACGCGGCCAACCCAGGTTCGATTCCCAGCATCCCATATGGTCCCCTGAGCACCGCCAGGGGTTAATTCCTGAGTGCAGAGCCAGGAGTAACCCCTGTGCATCGCTGGGTGTGACCCAAAAAGCAAAATAAATAAATAAATAAAATAAAATGAAAAAGGAAAAGGATTGGGTCAGAACAATAGTGGTGGGGCTGGAACGATAGCAGAGCGGGTAGGGCGTTTGCCTTGCACCAGGCCAACCCGGGTTCGAATCCCAGCATCCCATTTGGTCCTCTGAGCACTGCCAGGAGTAATTCCTGAGTGCAGAGCCAGGAGTAAACCTCTGAGCATAACCAGGTGTGACCCAAAAAGCATAAACAAAAAAAGAACAATAGTTGTTAGGGAACTTACCTTGCACATGGCCAGCCCAGGGCCACCGTCCAGCATCCCATACGGTCTCCTGATCTGCATCGGAGTAATCCTGAGCACTGGCAGATTTAGCCCCCCAAACAAAAAACCAAATAAATAAAGAAAAATAAGAAAAATAAGCAGGCCGGAGAGATAGTAGAATGGGTAAGTCACTTGCTTGTATACAGCTAATCCAGTTTCTAACCCTGTCACCATATATAGTCCCCTGAGCACAGAGTCAGAAGTATGCCCTGGGCACCACTGGTTGTGGCCCAAAAACAAAAACAAAGAAGCAGAAGAGACAAAAGTTGTAGATCTGAGTGAAACCTCTAAAGAAACAAAATCTTGAGGTCTATATCGTGAAGAATCCTATATTTAGAGTATGAGGAAAAAAACGCCAAATAATTCCTGGTTCAAACAACTGAAGCCAATATTACCTGACTCTTCCGAAGCCATAATCTGTAGCAACATGTAGACTTGGTTTAATTCTAGTTCCCGTGTTAAGTTTATTGCTTCCTGGTTATTTGGATAGATTGAGGAGCAATTCAGAGTCTCTTATCTAGGACTGCTCCATCCAATAGGGCAGCCTCTAGCCACCTGGGGCTAATTAGACCTAAGTTAATTAAAATTAAATGAAATGTGGGGCCAGAGAGACAGTACCTCGGGTAAAGCACTTGTCTTATACAAGGCATGCCTGGATTCAATTCTGGCACCCCATGGTCTCCCTAACCTTCAGAGAGTGATCCTTGAGCAGTGATGAGTTTGGGTGCTACTCAAATTTAAATTAAACTTGCACATATTTGATCACACGTCAAGTGCTCAATAGTAAATAGCTTGTGGTCAAATTTCTCTCCAGCTCTTCATATACATTTCTCCTGTCTCACAGGAACTGGAGAGATATACAGAACACGATGGCTGATCTGGTTCAATCTCTGATGCTGCTTATATGCCCCTGAGGACTGCCAGGAATAACCCCGGGGCACACAGCGAGAAATAGAGCCTAAGTGAGGGGAGGGGGCAGGCGTGTGGCTCAATTCCCTCCCCCCACCTCCTCATCAGACATGGCACAACCATCGATACATTGTTTAGGATTAGGGACACCTGTGGATGATAAACTCAAATTATCAGTGATTTATCAGTGCATTTCCACTGTCTCAGTATTTTGAAGGCCCCAGGCCTTGTTTTTCAGATGCAGGAAGGTTAAAAATCACTGGTTGAAATAGTCTCTTTCTCATGTTAAAGTTCAGCTGTAGGGGCTGGAGCGATAGCACAGCGGGTAGGGCGTTTGCCTTGCACGCAGCCGACCCGGTTCGAATCCCAGCATCCCATATGGTCCCCTGAGCACCGCCAGGGGTGATTCCTGAGTGCATGAGCCAGGAGTGATCCCTGTGCATCTCCGGGTGTGACCCAAAAAGCAAAAAAAAAAAAAAAAAAAAAAAAAAGTTCAGCTGTAGGCAATCAGAATTTGTTTTCCTTCCCTGAACGTAGAGCCAGGAGTAAACCTATTGAGCACCATTGGGTATGGCTCCAAAACCAAAACCAAACAAATAAAATACAGGGACATTATATTGAACCAAGCTCCCTGTGCAAGGATGGCATGCAAATCTGTGAAGTATTACATGCTTATAAATAAATTAAAAAGAGAGGAATATAGGGACAGAGGGACAGTAGAGGATTAAGGAGGAATTAAGGTGCTTTGCCTGCATGTGTTGGCAGTGCTTATGGGCCCCAAGCACTGCTAGGAGTGACCCCTAACCATAGAGCTAGGAGTAGTTCCTGAGCACCACCAAATGTGGCCCAAAACCAAATCCCCCAAAATAGGTGGAGTTAATATGGATAAATAGGATACCTTCCATTTGAGACATTTGATTTGAAGTAGTAGTGAATGTCCTACTGCTGGAACTGTCAAGAAGTAGGAGGGGTCCAGGAGATTGTTGAGGGGTACAGGGCCCTCAAGTTGCACCCAAGAATCACATGCAACCCCTCAACCTCCCCAGCACTGCCGGGTACTGCCCTGGTGACTCCTAGTACTTCTGGACAGGATCTGTACTCCATGGCTGTGGCCCTGGCTTTTAACGGTTATACACCCGGGCATCCCACTTACCCTGAACACTGCTTGGTAGCCCCACTCCCACATCCTTGGCCAAAAAAATAAAAAATACACAAGAAGCTAGAAATGTATACTGGGCTGGAGCAATAGTACAGCAGGTAGGGTGTTTGCCTTGCAAGCGGCTGACCCGAGTTCGTTTCCCAACAGCCCATATGGTACCCTGAGCACCGCCAGGAGTAATTCCTGAGTGCAAAGACAGGAGTAACCCCTGTGCATTGCTGGGTGTGACCCCAAAAGCCAAAAAGCAAAAAAAAAAAAAAAAAAAAGAATGCTGGATTTAGGCAGAGAGATGATCTCGTACGTAATTCATGTTAAACTTGAAAAGAGAGATGTAGAGACTGTGGGAGAAGGGAGGAAGTGAAGGAAGCTGCGAGGTAAATGCCCAGGAGGCTGAAGAACCGGGCAAGTGTAGAGAAGACTAAATGGAATTTCAAGAAGGAAGAGGTGATGGGATGGAAATGAGTGATGGACTGCTTTGGGGGAAGACTTTCAATTCTCCTGAACGTGTTTATTGCCAGGGATAACAATTCCCTCAAATTCTTGCTGACCGTCAATCCCTGGCTAGGTGTTGAGGATCACAAGAACCACCTCGATAATGACTCAAAAAGCTCCGTGTCGGGTAAGAGCAATTGTACAGCGGGTCGAGCGTCTGTCTTGCACGCGGTCTGCTCGGGTTCGATCCCCAAGCATCCCTTATGGTCCCGGAGCATCGCATGAATGAATGATTAAGATACAGTTAAAGTGATAAGCACACAGGGTTCAAAAGAAGCCCCGGTAGGGCAGGCAGACCCACCCAACTCTGTCCCTAGTCCAGAGTTGGGAAAGGAACGAAGGACAGATAGTTCACGGTCGGGGGCGCGGCGGAGCTCCAATGATTCTGCAAGCGAAATTCCCGCTGAGCCAGTCGCCTCTGAGAGCAGGAATAATTGCTCTTGGGGAACAGCCGAGAGAGGATACGGGGGAGCCCAGGCGCCTGGGATCTAAGAGGCTTTCGATTGTTATGGTTGCAGAAAGGAGAGGATCAGAGATTGCATAAATTCTCCCACAGTGAACAGAAAATAGGCGCGGGTAGAAATCAGGTTTTGGGGGCAGCTAATGGACCAAAAGTCTGAGCTTGCTAGGTACCGGGCTCCGGGACCGGGTCTCCGTACTGGGTAGGAACTTTAGTGCGCTAACGCCTGGTTCGCGCCGGACAGGTAAAAAGATGGACCCACACGGGAAAAGTGGAGAAGCCGGCGGGGGGAAGCGGCGCTCTCTGGCGGAAGCCGCGCTGGGGTTGGGGCCGCGAAGGTCTCGTGAGCCGGTAGGAGGTGGATGCGTTCCGGACGCGGGAGGGCGGCTCAGCCCGGCCAGGTGAGGGTAAAGCCACGAGCCCTGGACCACTCGGGCGAATAGGGTCGAGAGCTAAACGCTGGGCCTTTCCAGTTAGTCTTGACATTCCCTAGCTGCATGACTTCCGGTAATTTAATTTTGGAATTCTTCGTTGGTGTAAGCGCAACCGTGGGAACTCAGGATTGTTACGGGGTGCCAGAATAGACAGAGCAGTCTCTGGCACGGGATAAACCCCGCACATACTTGTTAAGTCTTTACTAAGTTCTGCAATGCAAACTGCTTCGTTGCATTGTCAAAACTCATGGTCAACTTTGGGCCGATCCAATTTTTGGTTTGATTTGGCTTCTAAGAAACAGAACAGTTATTAGAGAATGTTATTAGAGAACATACAGCAGGACCTGGATATTAAAGAGACGAATAGTACTCATAACAATGGACGTCATAAATAGAATACATTTTTTTCCCAAATGTTTTTGTTCTGTACATTATAAGGTGATGTTGGTATATATGCAATTTTAATTCCTCCATATTCTTATTAGTGGAGCGTGAGCATGGGGATAGGATGATAGGATAATGAGCGTTGTTTTTATGACTGAATTACATTTCATGACTTAGCATTCCAAATTCTGTATGTGTAGAGGTAAAACAATTTAAGCACAATCAGTGAATGACATTTGAGTGCTACCTGTCAGTTTCAAAATACAGATAACTTCCTGGTTTGTTTCTACTATTAGTCCAGGTGAAGCATAACTTTTCATTTATTCAGCTATTATTCTCAAGCATCGTTAATATTCAAGTATTAGTTCCTAATGTTAAAGTTAGACAAAAGATTCTCCTACTGAAGGGTTAGGAGAAGTAATTTCCTTTTCTTTTTCTTTTTCTATTTTTTTTTTGCTTTTTTTGGGTCACACCCGGCAATGCACAGGGGTTATTCCTAGCTCATGCACTTAGGAATTACCCCTGGTGGTGCTCGGGGGCCCATATGGGATGCTGGAAATTGAACCTGGGTCGGCCGCGTGCAAGGCAAATGCTCTACCCGCTGTGCTAGTGCTCCAGCCCTGTGAATTATTTTTATTTTTTATTGTATTTTTTGCTTTTTGGGTCACACCTGGTGATGCACAGGGGTTACTCCTGGCTCTGAACTCAGGAATCACTCCTGGCGGTGCTCAGGGGACCATATGGGATGCTGGGAATCTAACCTGGGTCAGCTGTGTGCAAGGCAAACTTCTCCAGCCCCAGAAATAATTTCTCATGAGAATATGGGAGTTCATGTCCTCCAGCCAGAGACCGCCAAAAATATGCCTGTAGCTGAATTAGTTGGTTTTTATTTGTATGTTCTGGGGGCCATGCTTTGGGCTTCCTCCTGGTGGGTGCACGTACTGGGTATCAAATCTGATCTCCTGTAGGCAAAGCATATACCAGCCATAATTGTCTCTGGTCCTGAGTACATTGGACATGATCATCCTGGAGAAAGAGGGAAAGCACACACCATGTGACCATGGAGCATCTGAGTAATAGTATGTTAGAAGGGGGGAGGGGGCAGAAAGTACAGCAGGCAGGGTGCTTGTCTTGCACGCCAGAGTCGATCCTGGACACATGATATGGTCCCCTGAGCCTGATCCTCTCAGGAGTGATCCCTAAGCACAGAGCCAGAAATAATGCCTGAGCATCACTGGGTGTGGCCCAAAGTCAAAAACACAAAAACAAAAAATGGGTGACTTTGGGAAAAGTAGGAGATAAAATTAGTGATTAGGTATCTTAAATCTGTAAGAGAGAAAATTTTGTCTAGAGATTAATGCTATGACTGACTGGTTAAGATAACACTCATTTTAGCCAGGAGAGTTAAACTGGTCACTTTCGTAGTTTCAACATTGATTTATTGTTTTCAGGCATGATTATAGTTTTCAGTAGTGCTGAGGGTATTGCTCATGAATGTGAGAAAATACAGCACATTTTGGAGGAACTTCTGTGCCATTTTATTTATTTATTTTTTTTGTTTTCTGGGCCACACCTGGCAATGCTCAGGGGATACTCCTGGCTCTGCACTCAGGAATCACTCCTGGTGGTGCTAAGGGAAGTGTATGGGTTGCTGGGAATAGAACCAGGGTCGGCCACATGCAAGGCAAGCACCTTATCTGCTGTGCTACCGCTCTGGCCCCCTTCTGTGTCATTTTATTTTTTTTTTATTATTTATTTATTTATTTATTTATTTATTTTGCTTTTTGGGTCACACCTGTCGATGCACAGGGGTTACTCCTGGCTCTGCACTCAGGAATTACCCCTGGCCGTGCTCAGGGGACCATATGGGATGCTGGGATTTGAACCCGGGTCAGCCGGGTGCAAGGCAAACGCCCTACCCGCTGTGCTATCTCTCCAGCCCCGATCCTTTCTGTGTCATTTTAGAAGTATGAATTTCTTAAAGGAATTGCTGAATTATCAGGAAAGTACCATTATCTGTAGAGAAATCGCCTTTGTTGCAGGTAAAGGATGGATTGGAGAGGAGGGGGATACCAGAATCAGGGAGGTGTGTTTGGACTGTGCTACATTAAGAGTGTTAGTGTGGGCCAACAACAGACTTACCAGTGGGGAGCTTGTGAGAAATGAGAATCTCAGGCCCCATTCCACACCCATTAAACCTGAATCCCCTTTTGCTATGCTGCACTTATGGGACTGGCCGTAGGACCTCGCATATGCAAGGCCTCCCTGGCCCAGAATCTCCATTAAATTAAATGACGTGATTTGGTTTTGGGTGCCACACCTGGAGGTGCTCAGGGCTTATTTCTGGCTCTGTGCTCAGGGTTCACTCCTGGCTGGGTTCAGGAGACTGTATATGTTATTGGGGATTGAACCCAAGTTGGTGGTGTGCAAGGCAATCTTGTTATAGGATCTCTCCAATCAGAATCTCCATTTTAACAAAATTTACAGATTTTGATCAATAGGTTTTGTTTATATTGTGTCACACCTGACAGTGTTCCAGGGCCCTTCCTGGCCCTGGCCATGTTTGGGAAGGCCACATGTGGTGCCAGGGATGAAACCAGGGTTAGCAAGTACAAGACAAGCTTTGTAGCCCCAGTACTACTTCTGCTATCCCAGTATTTTCTTTAATCTGATTTTGTTCATTTGGGGGTCACATTTGGCAGTGTGTAGCACTTCTGGTTCAGTGCTTGGGGGTTGCTTCTGGTGGTCCTCAAGGATTCCTTCAGTGCTCAGGGCTCAAATTCAGTGCCCTTACACATAATGTATGCATCTCTGGCCCTTGCATTAGGATTTTAAAGAGAGTTGGATAGGGGAGATCACCCAAGGGGCTGGATGCATATTTGCATGTGGAACCCTTGAATTTGGTTCCCAGCATTACATTTGGAACCTCACTGGAAGATTCCCCAAACACTGCCTGGTATGGCCCCTCCCCACAAAAATTGAATAAAATTGCAATAAAAATATTGCTTTAGGGACTGGAGAGACAGTATAGGGGTTAAGGCACTTGCCTTGTAGGCTGCCAACCTCAGTTTGATCCCTGACACCAGATGTACCTCTAAGTGCTGGTAGGAGCAATCTCCAAACACAGAGCCAAGAGTAACCCCCAAGCAACACTGGGTGTGACAATCCCTGAAGCCATATCTCCGAGCTCCTGTTTCTTCCTGGCCCTGGCTACTGAATCCACACACCAACGAGATGCCTGGGAATTTGGGGCATCTTGAACAGATACACAAAAGCTGTCTGCTCTCCTTCATGCCTTAAACTTAATCAGGGATCAGAATGGTACAAGGGATAGGGTATTTGTCTCGCTCAGAGCTGACCAGGGTTTGATCTCCAATATGTCCCATGAGCACTGCCATGAGTAACATCTGAGCACAGAGCCAGGTGTAAACCCTGAGTACAGCGGGTGTGGTCCAGAAACAGAACAAAGCAAAACAAATTAACTCAACCTTCCTTGTTGCTTTCAACACATACTTTTGCATTATTTCAGGGTTGATTATTAGCTCTGGGAAGGGGTCTGTGCTTCTCTTTTATCTTGGAATTTTTCCACAAGGGTTTGCACTCTACAACATGATGTAAAGTGCAAACAGTAGTCTGCTCATAGTAGGCCCTGGGTGAAATTTTATAGAATTGCAAATTAAGTTCATGGGTTTCACAATATGAATTTCACAACACTTGAAATTTCAGAGGAAAGTTTGGAGTTTAGAGAGGACACTTACGAGAAAGTTGCTACTTCAGTAACATTTAAATGTCTCTTCTGTTATAGGCAGAATCAAGCAATTTGCTGAAGTTTCTTTCCCCCAACCCTGCAGAGCAGTTTACGCTTTGACTTTTACTTACCATGGCCTTGGTTCACAAATTGCTGAATGGAACTTACAGGCTCAGAAAATGCGTGAAACCAGGTGTGGCCTGGTACCCTTTTAAGGGACATTGCTTTGCAGACTATTGCACCAGCAGCAGTCAGAAACCTGTGACCGTTGCTGGCAGTACCTCTGCGCAGAGGGCGACTGAAGGGGGTTTGCAAGGACAGAGGACGACTGAAGGGGGTTTGCAAGGACACCGGCCAAGAGAAGCAGCTTTGGATATTACTTCTCCAGAGGAGAAGCCAGAAATTAGTTTCGATAAGGCCATTAAAGATGAAATAAAGGACCATTTTTGGCGTTTGAAGGATGAAATCGTGAGTCACTGGATAGGGCCCGAGGGCCGCCCTCTGCACGAGGTCTTGCTGGAGCAAGCCAAGGTAGTGTGGCAATTCCGAGGAAAAGAAGATTTGGACAAATGGGTGGTGACTTCCGATAAGACAATTGGGGGCCGAAGTGAAGTGTTCCTGAAGATGGGCAAGAACAATCAGAGTGCGCTGGTGTACGGGACCCTCAGCTCCGAGGCCCCTCTGGACGGGGAGAGCAGCCGCAGTGGCTACTGCGCCATGATGTCCAGGCCTCTGAGGGTAGGTGAGGTGCAGCCACCTCGGGGACAGGGGCAGTCGGGCTGACTCTCGGGGGGAGCCCGAGGGAGAGCGGACAGCTTTTGCCTGTCCTTTGGAGACACCTGAAAATCCCAGGTATCTCCTCTGTGTGAATTCAGTAATCATGACCACTGGAGGAAGCCAGAACTCAGGGAAGATGTGGCTTCCGAGGGGGCATGGCTCTGGGCCAGGGGAAAGGTTCTGGGGAGATAATATATCCTCTTTAGCATGGATCCAGGCCCTGGGATGGCTAGAGGTTCAGCCTGGCATTTTTGTTTTGTTTTGTTTTCTTTTTTTTTTTTTTTGGTTTTAGGGTAACAGGCAGCGGGACTCCGAGGCTGCTGCTTCTCAGGGACCCCCATGCAGTGCCAGGGGTGCAGGCCTGGTCTCCTGCATATGAAATGTGCGCTCCTGTCCGCTGAGCTAGCTCCCCAGCCCATGCTCGGGTGTTGTGAGCACGTGCTGGTATTAGAAGATGTGCTAAGCTCATTTGGGATTTCCCGGCTACCAGAATTTAGCCATTGTTTGAAAGAACCAACTCAGGACTGTTTTGAGAATTAAAGTATGCATACTTGAACTGGGGCCATTGTGCATCAGGGAGGGCACTTGCCTTTGCATGCGGCCAACCTGGGTTCGATTCCTAGCACCCATGTGGTCCCTCCAAGCACCAACAGGAATGATCTGAGTGCAGACCCAGTCCTGAGCACAGCTAGTTGTGGCCCCTAAAGCTAAAATTAAGTATATACGCATGCAGAATGCCTAGTGTGAGGACTCCGTGGAGAAAGAGCAGTTTATACTGAGCTCTTCATTGGGTTCCTGGTCTACCGGAAGGAGCTGTCCTGCCCTGTCCTCTCAGAAGCTATGACCCACAGAGCAGAACAGAAATACACAAGAGTATCTGTTGAGGGGTGGCCAAGTGAGTGCGAGCCCTGTGTAGTACTGTTCCAGGCCAGTCCTGACTTGAGACTTGAGCTTCACCTCAGAAACATTGATATATGGGGGGGGAGGGGGAGAGAAAAGGGGGACTAAAAAAAAGAAGAAAAAATCATTGTATTTTTGGGGTTTTGTTTTTGGGTTATGCCTGGCAGTGCTCAGTGGCTACTTCTTGGTGTCTGGGGGTCCTGGTGGAGGGAGCCAAGTGCTGAAGCACTGACTGATTTAGGCTTCCCATGCACAAAGCATGGCCGCTTGCCCTTTGCACTGTCTGCCCAGCCCCGTGTTAGTATTTTATCCTAGAAGTATCACCAGATTTATCTGCTACTTTATGGTGGTGGTTAAAAGCGGGAGAAAATGATTCATGGAGATACATATTAGCCTCTTTGGGCCACAATGGGCTGTGCTTGAGGGCTGCTCCCTGGGAGGTGGTTTTGGAAGTGACTGGGGGTGGTGCTCAGGAGCCCTTGTGTGCTGGGATCAAACTCTGGGCTGTCACACACAGCACATGTATTTCAGCTTGGAGCCTTCCCTCCAGCCTGCTGGTGGACGTTCCATTTGGTTTTGGGGGTCCATACTGGGTGGTACTCAGGGGCTGTTCCGGCTCAGTGCTTGGAGGCTTCTTGAGGTACCCAGCAGAGTTGGGGATCAAACCTGGGCCTCCCACATGCAAAATATGTGCTCCAGCCCATTGAGCTAACTCCTTGGTCCTTCATGGATCTTACTTTTCTTTTGCTTGGTCAGGGGGTTAGTCCTGCCTCTGCTTGGGGGGTCGCTTCTGAATTAGACCCCCGCCTCCAGCACACAAGGCGTGGGCGCAGCATTGAGCCACCTCTCCTGCCTGCTCACTACTGGATCTTTTTGATGTTTCCAACCTGATTAATTTGCTAACAATGTAAAATGAGAAGATACAAACAGGCCTTTCTGTCCCTTAGGGCCCCTTTGAGAGGAAGCGGTCTTATGATTGGTCTCAGTTCAATACCCTGTATCTCCGGGTCCGGGGAGATGGTCGGCCTTGGATGGTGAATATCAAGGAGGACACGGATCTAATCCAGCGGAAGGACCAGATGTACAGTTACTTCATGTTTACCCGCGGAGGGCCCTACTGGCAGGAAGTCAAGGTGAAACAAGTTTACAGAGACAAGTCCTTTCAGCAACTTTGTACTTGCCTCATCCTTAGGAATACCTCTTGGAACTGTGGGGAGGGAGGCAAAATTCACCTAGTTGAGTTTCCTCTCACCAATGTGTTAGCTTACTAACCACTGGTTCTTTGGGGCTGCTCCTGTTTCTATGCTAGGCGATCACTCTGGTGATGCTCCTGGACCTTTGTTGCAGGGGATGGAGCCCAGGCTTCATCCTCCCAAAGCATGAGGTTAGCCCATTAGCACTCTCCAGCCTAAGCATTTTTTTTGTTTGTTTTTGGGCCACACCTGGCGATGCACAGGGGCTACTCCTGGCTCATGCACTCAGGAATTACTCCTGGCAGTGCTCGGGGGACCATATGGGATGCTGGGATTCGAACCTGGGTCAGCCGCGTGCAAGGCAAACGTCCTACCCGCTGTGCTATTGCTCCAGCCTCCCTAAGCATTTTTTAAATAAGGAATTTGGTGGTGAATACTTTGAAGCCAACTCATTAGGGCCTCTTACATAGCAGCTCTGCACCCCATAGCTGGATACTTAGAAGAAGGCACGCATAGTGAGGAAGTAGAATTCCTGGGCCACGTGATGTATTGACCCATATTCCTGCTAATGCTGCAAGTGTGCCTGTCCCCAACTCCTGCCCAGCCCTGGCCTCCCACCCCATTTCTCCTGGGTTATTTTATCTTCCATTTATCTGTAAGAGCTGGGGGTTTAGGATACATTATTTTGCAGTGTCAGGGATGGAACTCAGGGCCTCCCATTCTGGGCAAGTGCTCTATTGCCTAAGCTCTCACTGGAGGTTATATCTTCTTAAAAAATTTTATATCGGGTCTGGAGAGATAGTACAGTGGCTTTATAGTACAGCTTGCCTTGCATGGGGCCCACCAAGAGTGATTCTGGACTGCAGAATCAAGAGTAAGCCCTGGGGCTGGAGCGATAGCATAGTGGGTAGGGCGTTTGCCTTGCACGCAGCCGACCTGGGTTCCAGCCAACCTGGGTTCGAATCCCAGCATCCCATATGGTCCCCTGAGCACTGCCAGGAGTAATTCCTGAGTGCAGAGCTAGGAGTAACCCCTGTGCATCGCTGGGTGTGACCCAAAAAGCCAAAAAAAAAAAAAAAAAGTGAGCCCTGAGCACTGCTGGCTATGGTAGAAAATATATATTTTTTTGGCTTTTTGGGTCACACCCGGTATTGCACAGGGGTTACTCCTGGCTCATGCACTCAGGAGTTACTCCTGGCGGTGCTCAGGGGACCATATGGGATGCTGGGAATTGAACCCAGGTCAGCGGTGTGCAAGGCAAATGCCCTACCCACTGTGCTATTACTCCAGCCCCCAAAATTTCTATCTTTGATTCAAATGGATAGCCCTGGTCATGATTATATATATTATAAAATCAAGCTTAATAGTTTTATTTATTTTTGCTTTTTTGGGTCACACCTGGCGATGTACAGGGGTTACTCCTGGCTCTGCACTCAGGAATCACCCCTGGCGGTGCTCAGGGGACCAAATGGGATGCTGGGAATCGAACCCGGCTCGGCCGCATGCAAGGCAAACACCCTACCCGCTGTGCTATTGCTCCAGCCCAATAGTTTTAGTTTTATTATTAATTCCACACAAATGCTTCTGTTGTTCACATTACAGTTAAAAAAAATTCTTATTTTCCCTTTCAGATTCCTTTCTCCAAATTTTTCTTCTCTAATAAAGGAAGAATCCGAGATGCCCAGTACCAGCTGATGCCTGACAGGGTAGGAGTTCCTGTACTTTCACTAGGCCCTGTGTTTGCATCAGTAATGACACAGCTTCTGTGAGGACAAGTTCAGTCTCTTACTTGAAAGCGATGGACTCAGACTCGGGGCCACTTACACCGTGCTTGAATCAGCTTTGTCCTGTGAGCTAGCCTCCATCTGCAGAAATCTCAGCTCATTTTGGGGCCACAGCTGGCAATACTTAGGGCTTACTCCTGGCTCTGCACTCAGGGATCACTCCTGCAAGTGCTTCTGGGACCATATAGGGTACTGGTGATCAAACCTGGTGGGCCCTGTGCAAGGCAAACATCCTATCTGTACAATTGCTCTGGCCCTCTGCAGAAATCTCAGTGCCGTCACTTTTTTCCAGTATGTTCTTTCTCTTTGCCGCTGTTGTTGGGTATACATAATGTACATATATCTGTAGTGTCCAGGGCTCAACCAAAGGTACTCAGGGGTCCATGGATCAAGCCCAGGGCCTCTTAACTGCAGGCCTAGACTCTGACTTTGAGCCACATCCCTGACCCGCACATACTTAACAGTTGGAGAAAGCAGCAGGGAAAGCCCATCAGACATATCTGTTGACCTTTCTGGTATGACTCGGTCCTGCCTTAAAGTGAGAGGCGAGGGGTGGAATGGAAAGCAGGGAGTCTTACTTTTACTAAACCTGCTTCCTCTTTTAATTTGCTACCGTATACTGAACTGGGGTGTAAAGAGCCAGCAATAGTAATCACCTCATGGAATTTTGAAACCCCAGTAAAAACATTCATACATCCATGTCTGTATTTTAACCCATTTCTCTAAATTTAAATTTAGATCTCTTCCATCGGATTCACCTTGGCTGATAAAGTAGACGGTCCATTCTTCTTGGAAATAGATTTTATTGGTGTATTTACGGATCCAGCCCACAAGGAAGAATTTGCCTATGAAAATTCTCCAGAGCTCAACCCAAGACTTTTTAAGTAGTCATCACGTGGTAGTGTGGTAGTACAACTAAATTATTGGTGGTAGTGTCTACAACACAAAATAGTTTTTGTTTGGGGGCCATGCCTGGTGGTGTTCAGGGGTCTGAGACCCTGGATTGGCTAGGGATTAAACTGGCGTTGGCCATGTGCAAGGCCAGTGCCCTATGCACTACGCTATTTCTATAGCTCTAATAGACCTTTACTATAATATACTTTATAGTAAAGTATAATAAATAATAAATAATAAGTAATAAAGTATAATTGATGAGTGACATTCACAAATGGTATTTCCTGCATTTTTTTTTTTTTTTTTTAGCTTTTGTGGGTCACACCTGGCAATGCACAGATTCCTGGCTCTTCACTCAGGAATCACCCCTGGCGGTGCTTGGGGGACCATATGGGTTGTTGGGAATCAAACCTGGGTCATCCACGTGCAAGGCAAATGCCCTACCCGCTGTGCTATCGCTCCAGCCCCTCCTGCATTTCTTTTTTTGCTTTTTGGGTCACACCCAGCAGTGCACAGAGGTTACTCCTGGCTCTGCACTCAGGAATTACTCCTGGTGGTGCTGGGGGACCATATGGGATGCTGGGAATCAAACCCGGGTCAGCCATGTGCAAGGCAAACGCCCTATCCGCTGTACTATTGCTCCAGCCCCCACTCGCATTTGTTTTTAAAGCTTTTTTTGGGTCACACTCAGTGATTCTCAGGGTTACTCCTGGCTCTGCACTCAGGAATTATTCTTGGTGGTACTCAGGGGATCATATGGGATGCTGGGGATCAAACCCAGGTCAGCTGCATGCATGACAAATGCCCTACCCACTGTCCTATCTCTGTGGCCTCAGTATGTATTTCCTAAGATGAAACTAAATGGTAGTTCATTTAGATTAACACAGCATGACATCATGTTGTTTTCATCTTCTTCTTTTTTTTTTCATTTTTGGGTCACGCTGGCAGTGCTCAGGGCTTGCTCCAGGCTGTGTCTCAGGAATCGCTCCTAGTGGGGTAGGAGGACCATAAGTGGTGTTGGGAGTCAAGCGCGGGTTAGCCACATGCCAGGCAAGCAGTCTACCTGCTATCCTATTGCTCAGAGCCTCTCTTAATAGTTTTACAAACACAAAGCCCACCATTTTAAGCATGCAGGCCAATGATTTTCTGTGTATTTACAGATTGCACAACTTAATTGAATACACTGAGAAAAATTTCATGAGGCCAAAAGAAATTTCAGTGCCTTTATAATCACTTTTCAGTCCCATCTCAGCTCCAGGTAATGCCCACCCACTTTCCTTCTCTATAGACTTATCTGACATGAACATTTCATAGAAATAAGATCATTTAATATGTAATTTTTTCTGGCTTAAAACTTACCAGGTCTTTGAGGTTCTTCCCTTTATTCTTTTTGTTGCCTGTGACCAGATTTATCCCTGAGGCCCAGGGCCCATGAGCCATAGTGTTCTTTTGGCAGCCTTTTGGGCCAGCACCAGCCATGGTGCGATAGGCTCCATATTTGATGCAGCTGCAGAGATTCATCCTTATTGTGTTGTGTTTAACAGCACTTTATTCCTTTTTTGTACAGAATTAAAAGAACCCACTTACCTATATTTCAAAGTGGTAATATTATTTTGCATTCCTTTACAGCAGTGTATTTTGTTTGTTTGTTTGTTTTTGGACTATACATGGCTGTGCTCAGGAGTTATTCCTGGCTCTGCATTCATGAATCAATCCACTCCTGGCATGCTCAGGGGACCATATGGGACACTGGGGATTGAATGCAGGTCAGACGGAAGACAAGCGCCTTACACACTATACTATCTCTCTGGCCCCCTGGAACAGTGTATTTTGATTAGATCCAGCCTCTGATAGAAAAATCTGGATTTTTTTAGCACCACGAGTAAGCTCAGCTTCATGGGTTCATGTGTGAGTAACAATAAACAAAATATAATTTGACTGTAGATGCTGTAGACATACAGGAGAACATGATCATTTCTTTTTGGCATGTGAGAAAGGATGGAGGGTTGGGGTGATGTGGCTCCGCAAAGCCTTTCTGCATGAATGAGATCAGAAGTTCTGCCCAGATACCACCTACACCAGAAGTCGGATCTCTGCTACGAGAGTGTGAGCACCAGAGTCGAGAACACCCAGGAAGGCCAGAGAGATTACAGGACAGGGGTTACCGTGGGTGCTTGTCTTGCATGTGGCCAATCCAGGTGCTATTCCTGGCACTGCATGGTCCCCTCTGAAAAAAGTGGGAGCTTCTCCTAAACAGAGCTGGGAGAAGCCCCAAGAAAACAAAACAAGTGTGAGCAGGCACCAAGCCCAAGGAAATAACTCATGAACTATAAACATTGTATCAACATCAATGGCAAGGGAGAGGAAGAGCATCCCCAGGAATTACACATAAATCTCTTCATCTTAGCTGCTCATCTAAGTTTTAGAAGCCTATTATGTTGGAAAAGAATGAACTGACTGGGGCCAGAGTGTACAGTGGGTAGCGCGTTTGCCTTGCACATGGCTGACTGGGGTTTGATCCCTGGCATCTTATATGATCCCCAGAGCACCGCCAGGATTAATTCCTAAAAGCACTGCTGGGTGTGACCCAAAAAGGGAAAAGAGAAAAGAATAAACTTACCACAATTTTATTTATGAAAATCATAAACAGGACAAACTCAGAAGCTTCTGGTAGGTGCAAAGTATACAGATATGACACTAAGCCACTCAATTCTTTGCCCTAAACTAAAACTATAATGGACAGAGTATAGTAATTCTTAAAGCAGCAGTTCTCAAATTTCAAAATACATTTTTTTTTATGAGCAGGGTTAGCATATGCTCTAATTTTTGTTAAGATGGCAAGTACATAAAATGATCAGAACAAAGGTACAAGCTTAAAGAAAACTTAAACAAAAGTTTTGTTTTGCTTAAACAAAACAAAAGCTTAAACAAAACCTTTTAAGATATCGATGCTGTAACTACCTCCTGTGGCCCACAGATACATCCTCTTACAAGCAGGCCTTTCTAGCCTACTCTTATTGCTCCATTTCTGCTAAAGCCTGCAGCGTAACTAGTTACTATCAGATAAATGTTTTTACTTACAAGGATACTGCAAGGTTGGAGCCTACAGAGGGAACTTGACATGAAAATATCTAGGTTAACAAACTACTAAAGAAGGCTTAATTAGAAAACTGAGCTGTATCGTGACTTACATAAAAACCATTCTAAAGAATTCGTGGTCTTTAGAAATGAATGTCCTTTCAGAGATGTGGCACATGGAAAGCCCATTCCCACAATACAGTGTCAGTGAGGAACAGAAAGATAGCTAGTGACTGAAAAGGAGAACACTAAAATATGTACAGAAAGTTCAAAATAAAAGAATATTTACATAATATTACAAAATTATTAATTCTTAGCCACAAGTCCTCTTCGAGCTGCCAAAACCTTGGCTTTCTTCTCCTTCTGCTCTTCCTCATGTTTCTTGCGCTGCTCCTCCCTGAAATGGACAGGGATGAGTTATGCTCCAGTGAAACTCCACAGCAGAGCATCTTAAAAATCACCATTGGCCTAATGTCACATCTAGTGGAGTTTTGGGTCCCTCCTGGGGCCAGGCTCGGGGGAATGTGTGGTGTTGGGGATTGAACCTGTGTCTTCTGCATGCAAAACACGTGCTCTGGTCCTTTGAGCACCTTCTCTATGATGTCTGGATGTAAACTGACACTGGAGTCAGAGTGATAGCGAAGTGGGTAGGCTGCTTGCCTTGCATGTGGCTGACCCAGGTTTGATCCCCATATGTTCCCCTGTGTCCCACCAGGAATGATTCCTGAGTATACATCCAGGAGTAAGCCCTGCTCACTGCTGGGTGTGACCCAAAACAAAGTTATCCATGTAAACTGATATCCAGCACACTTTGGAAGACAGGCTTTACAGTCCATCCAGTGGCCTGTGCCTCTGCTAAAGGCCCAGTTTCCCCAGGGTGAGGGTTTCCACCTCTTGACATATCTACACATCCTGTACACTTGACCCCATGGTAGGCAGAACTGTGAGGCATGAGCATGCTCTGACTTCTGAAGCCCATTCTGAAGCACATCCTTTTATTATTATATTTTTTTGTAGGGGGGGGCACACCCAGCTTACTGGGCTTACTCCTGGCTCTGTACTCAGGAATTCTACTGGTGGGGCTCTGGGGTCCATATTGGATGCTGAGGATCAAACCCAGGTCAGCCACATGCAAGGCAAATACCATATCCTCATACTATCTCTCGGGCTCTTCTTTTTATTTCTGAGCCACACTCAGCTTACTCATGGTGGGGCTCAGGGGACCACATGTGGTGCCAGGACTTGAAACCAGGTTGGCAGCATGTAAGGCTAGTGCCCTAACCACTGTGCTACCTCTCTAGCCCCTGAATCACTTGTTGAGCTTTGAAAACAATGCAGATGCTTGGGCCCCACCTCAAACCTTCTCAATCTGAATCCACTGTGGCGGGGCCCTAGTGACATGTGCTTTACATAACATGTGATTTTATCTCCACTCCCTTGATCGCTAGAGAGATTGTATAGGGGGAAGGCACTTGCCATGTATATGGCAAACCCTGGTTCAAAGCCCAACATTACATGTTGTACCTTGAACCCCACCAGGAGCAATGAGCACAGGGCCAGGAGTGGTCCTTGAACACAGCCAGGTGTACCCTACCCTCCTTCTATATAAGTTTGTTTCTTTAAGCATACATGGTGAGGCTTGGAGACTACTTCCTGCTCTGTTACTAGTGCAGGGGGGCTGAGCAGAAGGGGCCCTGTGATACTGGGGGGAGTCGGGCTTGGCAGCATGCACGGCAAGTGCCTTAACCATTGTTCTATCTTTCTGGTCCCATTATTTTCTTAAACTATCTCATTACTGAGATTCCCCTTAACCCAGAGATTCTGCTTTTATATAAATACAATCTTTCAAAGAGAATTCTAGAACTGGATCATTATACTCGCCTGGTCTTGAAACGAGGCTGTTTGTACGTGTTCTTGTGGAGGCTGACTCTGCTTACATGTTCATTCACACAGTTTTCTTTAGATTGTCCCCATGGTTTCAGCTTTCCTAAGACAGATATAAAAATCTATTTAAGATACATATAAATATATATCATATCTATAAATACATTATATATGTGCATGTATATATATACACATGTATATATATACACACACATACATACATATATATATATATAGAGAGAGAGAGAGAAAGAGAGAGAGACAGAGACACTATACTTTTCAGTGCTCAAAGGACCACGTGATCCCAGATATC
Organism: Sorex araneus; assembly: GCF_027595985.1. Lineage (NCBI taxonomy): Eukaryota > Metazoa > Chordata > Mammalia > Eulipotyphla > Soricidae > Sorex > Sorex araneus. Next base: position 86,858,925 of record NC_073304.1, on the reverse strand, counting down.
CAGCCCGGTGCTCCCATTCAATGCATGCATTGCTGCCCTTGTAGCCATATCCCCAGACTAGGAAATTATATCACTTTCTTTGTTTTGGGGCTACAACCAGCTGTACTCAGGAATAACCCCTATGCACAGTGAGGGGTGGCCTAAATTTGCCCCCCTCTCGAATATATACATTTAAAAGAGAAAGAGAGATTAGTGCCCAAGAGTGACATGTACCCAATAAGTAATCCAGAGAGATGAGAGATTACAAGAGATTGGGGTCTTTTGAAAGTTGCAAAGAAAACATTTGTTTACTCATGGGATTGCACAGATTAATACCCAAGTTCCTTGATTTGGGCTAAAACTTTAAAAATGATTTGTAGTGACTGACTGGAAGTTCTATCTTTGACTGCAAGGTTCCATGGTGTAATGGTTAACATTCTGGACTCTGGAAGTTCTATCTTTGAAGGATTTGAAGGAGGGAGAGAGAGGGGGGAGGGGGAGGGAGAGAAAAAGGGAGAGGGGAGAGAGAGCAGTGCTCAGGAAACTATTTGAAACCAAGGATCTAACCCCCACCCCACCACCACCACACACACACATACCTTTGTGTGGTTCATAGTTGAGTGGACGAGACAAACTTGCTTTGAGATCAAACACTGGTTTTTTCTGGGAGACGGGAGTATTTGAGGCTTCAGCAATGCGCTTGAATGGGGTAGAAACTAAAAATAAGACAGACACATAAAACCCAAATCCCTAAGGGCTTAATTCAAAAATCAGTTTTTACACTCAAAATTTAGGGATGGAGAAATAGTACAGAGATTTAGGCACTTGCTTTGCAAGCGCTGACCTTGGTTCAGTCCCCAGCTCCATATGTGGTTATGAGCCCCACCAGGAGTGATCACTGAACAGAGCCAGGAGTAAGCCCTGAGCACTGCTGGGTGTGGCCCAATTCCTCCCAAAAAAAAATTCAACTATCAGGTCATAATCCATTAATAACTCTAGTTCATAATTTATTGTTAGCAGTAACAGTTACATTAATCCAGATAGAAATCCTGAGGAATATGATTATATGTAAATGGATTTTCATGCTATGGTGGTTGATATTAAAGGCTGTAATGGCAGGGTTTGAGTGATAGTATAGCAGCTGGTAGGACATTTGCCTTGCATGCCGCTAACCCAAGTTCGACCCCTGCATTCCATATGGGACCCCTGAGCAGCGATGGGGGGAATTCTTAAGTGCAGAGCCAGGGGTAACTCCTGAGCACCACTGGGTGTGACACAAAAAGTCAAAAGGAAAAAAAAAAAAGGGCTATAACTTCAGAATGTGAAGTTTTAGGGCCAAAGATAGTTCAAAGGGCTGGAACACAAATTCTATATGTAAGAGTCCTGGGTTTAATCCCTGACACAACATGGTTGCCCAAGGATTAGCTGTCGTCCCCAAAATAAAAACAGTGATTATTTTTTTTTGGAGGGGGGCATACCTGGAAGTGTTCAGGGCTTACTTCAGGCTCTACACTCAGAAAACCCTACGCACTGTACTACTGTTCAGGCCCTGGAATCAAGGCTCTTAATAGGAGAACTTTGACACATAAGGTTCTAAAGCATGCCTCAATCTGTTGGCTATATTGCTTTAAACTAATTTCCCAAAGTGGGCAATACTGCCCCCTTGGGGAAGGATCTAGAATGACCTCGGGGGCACTAGTCTCCAATACAATTGGGATGTACTATCATCTTGTTTGTCTACTTAAAGGTAGATTTTTCAGGAGATGCCAAGGGATTTATTTCTTTTCAGAAAAAAGGGAAAGTAGGCCATGTAAGTTTGGGAGCTGTGGCAAATCTTCAAATGGCTACTGTTTTCCTGGTGACAGAAAATAACTGTCAGGGCGGAAGTGATAGTACAGTGGGGAGGGCTTGCTAGCGGCTGACCTGGGTTCGATCCCCAGCATCCCATATGGTCCCCCGAGCACTGCCAGGTATGATTCCTGAGTGCAGAGCCAGGAGTAACCCATGAGCACCGCCGGGTGAAAAGACTGTCAATATACTTTCCTGAATCTCTGACAGTGTATCAAGTTCCCGGGTGACCTTCCTGACTTGTACAACCGGAGTGTAGAGCATAGCACTTACTCCAAGAATTCTGGAATCTCACCAGCTTTAGTCCTGAAGGTTCATTCAGAGACTCAGACAAGTCCCGCAATCCTCGTTTTTAAATTTTTGCTATGTGGGCGCACTCAGTGGTACGAGGGGCAGGACAGCGACGAGGAACAGGTGATGCCAGGCAGGCAACCCAGAACCACCACGTGCACAGCCCCTACTCCGTCACTTTCGCATCTCCCCAGCACAGAATTCTCTGATCGGGACTGAGCTGATAGGCAGGCACCAGTTTTTCTTGCTGCACTAGCATTTACTCTATCACTGTATCACTGTCATCCTGTTGTTCGTCAATTTACTCGAGCGGGCACCAGTAACATCTCTATTACACTCAGCCCCGAGATTTTAGCAGCCTCTTCTTACTCGTCTTTTCTAATAATTGGAGGCTCTTTCAGGGTCAAGGGAATGAGGCCTATCATTACTGCTTTTGGTATATCCCAGCATTTACTCTACTGACATTAAATGATTTGGGGTTTCTTTTTGTTTTGGTGATGCTTAGAGCTAACTTCTTAGAGCTATTCTTCCTGAATAGGGTGTGGAAATTGAACCTGGGTCAGTGGTATGTAAGGCAAGCACCTTACCTGCTGTACTATTTTCCCACCCCCCCAAAATTAAGTGACACCTAGGCTATAGTGATATTCTATTTTTTGTTTTACAGCATATTTAAAGGAAATAGACTTAACTCTAGGAAGTTACACGGTTTCAAGATGAACCAAAAGTTTGTCTTTTTTTCCTTCTTACCAACAGCAGAATCCCTTCTTGGGGTCATTAGCTTGTTTGTACCAAGCGCAGACTGGCCTTTCGAGGTACTCCAAGGCACGGTCACAAGGGGAGACTTTCTGGCTGGAGTCTTGGTGAGTGAACGCTTATGCTCATTATCTTTAGTAGTGGCTGAAAACCTAAACAGGACAGTAGAACACAGGCCATCAACATGCTCTCAAGTTGAACTTGGGGCAAGCTTCTAACAGAACTACAGGCCCAGCACCAAACAGTGAAAGGGCCTCCAGAAATACTGTTACAGGAGTATTACATGTTCTCTTGCAGAACAGACATGCGCTCACAGTCTGGACGCTAAAGCAAACCACATCCATGCTTACTCCTGCTGTTTGGGAACTACAGATTCATATTCTGTGGTCCGCAATGTGCAAAGCTGTGTTAAAGAGAAATGCTGTGAGCTGTAGACAACTCTGGACACAGTGGGAGGGTGGGATGGAGGACGGGACTGGAGTATGAGAGAGAGAGAGATTGTGTGCCTATGGGGGCAGGTATGGAGAAACGACAAGGACAGTCTGTGTGCCCTGCAGCAGGAGGTAGCCAGGCCATGCTTGAGTGCTGCCAGAAGCAGACATCGCTCCATGCTGAAAGGGTTCCTTTGAAAAATTTATCTTCAATTTTTATATTCAAGTTAATAGAAAAATTTCTCTTTATACTTCTTTATAGCCACATAACCAATATGTTAATAAAATGAAGACTTAGTCATATAGATGTTATCTTCTGTTTTATAAAACATTAGTTTCTAGGAGTCAGAGTGACAGTTATAACAGGGAGAGTGCTTGCCTTATAAGTGGCCAACCCGGTTTGGTCCCTGGAACTCCATATGGTTCCCTGAGACCTGCCATGTCAAGGAGTGATCCTTGAGCATAGAGTCAGGAGTAAGCCCTGAGCACCGCTGGGTATGGCCTCCAAACAAACAAACAAACAAACAAACAAACAAACAAACAGGAAGTACTTTAATCTTTAAAAAAATATTAGCTCCAAAAAGTTGGATTAAATAACAAAACATGGGGCTGCTATATTTACTATGGCATGTAGGGTGCTTGCATTGCATGCCTTGGACATGGTCAGATGTATCTCTCGCCTCCTTCCCCGCCCCTCCCCGCCCCCAAAAAGGAGAAAGAAAGCATGAAAAAAATGTTAGAACTTGGGCTGGAGAGATAGCACAGTGGGTAAGGTGTTTGCCTTGCATGCAGCCGACCCGGATTCAATTCCCAACAACCCAAGCACCGCCAGGAGTGCATGAGCCAGGAGGAACCCCTGTGCATTGCTAGGTGTGACCCAAAAAGAAAAAAAAAAAAGTCAGAACTTACAAAACCATCTGAAGTTTGATGGGAGGGGAACTGGGGACACTGATGAAGGGACTGGTTCTTAAACACTGCACTTCTAGAATTCAATGAATAATTTTGTAATTCAGAGTCACTGTCACTGTCATCCCATTGTTCATCGATTTGCTTGAGCGGGCACCACTAACGTCTCTCATTATGAGACTTATTGTTACTGTTTTTTGGTATATCAAATACACCATGGGTAGCTTGCCAGGCTCTCCGAGAGGGGCAGAGGAATCGAACACGGGTTGGCCTCATGCAAGGCGAACGCCCTACTTGCTGTGCTACTGCTCCAGCCCGTAATTCAGAGTACTTGAATAAATTACTTAAGAAAAACATCTGGGCTGGGGCTGGAGCGATAGCACAGTGGGTAGGGCGTTTGCCTTGCACGCGGCCGACCCGGGTTCGAATCCCAGCATCCCATATGGTCCCCTGAGCACCGCCAGGAGTAATTCCTGAGTGAAGAGCCAGGAGTAATCCCTGTGCATCGCCGGGTGTGACCCAAAAACAAAAAAAAAAAAAGAAAAAAAAAAGAAAAACATCTGATGTCTAGAAGGATTGCACTCATCTGTGGAATATAAAATAACAGAGTGGGAGACTAACACCCAAGAGTTGTAGAGATAAGGACCAGGAGGTCTGCCTCATAGCTTGGAAATTGGCCTCACATGTTGGGGGAAATGGCAGCTCAGATAGAGAAGGGAACACCAAGTAGAGGATATTGGGAGGAGCCATTTGGGTTGAAAGATGCGTACCGAAAGTAGACTATAGATTGAACATGAAGGCCACTCAATACCTCTATTGCAAACTACAACATCCAAAAGGAGAGAGAACAAAAGGGAATGCCCTGCCACAGAGGCAGGGTGGGGTGGTGGGGGATGGGGTGGGGGTGGTGAGAGGGATACCAGGATCATTGGTGGAGGTAAATGGGCACTGGTGGAGGGATGGGTAAATGATCACTGTATGACTGAAACGCAAACACAAAAGTTCATAAGTTTGTAACTGTACATCACAATGATTCTCTAATAAAAAATTAAAAAAAAAAAAAAAAAGAAAAACATCTGATGTCAGGGCCAGAGATAATTCAGGGTAAGATGCTCGTCCTGTATACAGCCAACACCAGTTTGGTCCCCTGCACCATGTATGGTTTCTCAAGCTCTGTCAGGAATGATCCCTTAGCACAACCAGGTGTGGACTAAAAACTGGAAAAGAAAAAACTATATGTGGTGCTGGGAATCAAAGTACTCTTGCAGTGTGCATGGAAGAGCCATCCCCACTGTACCATCTCTCCCATCCCTGTTTCATTCACATGAAGACATTTGATTCAGGGGCCAGAATCGTATTACAGCAGGGAGGGCATTTGCCTTGCATGTGGCCACCCAGATTCAACCCCCAGCATCCCTACGGTCTCTGGAGCACCACCAGGATTAATTCCTGAGTACAGAACCAGGAGTAACCCCTCAGCATCATAGGATGTGGACCAAGAGCCCAAACCAACCAAACCAAGAAACCTAACAACAACAACAAAAACATTTGATGCAGGCGGGAGTGATGGCTAACCGGTGTGAGCGCACGCTTTGCGAGTGGGAGCCCCGGTTAAAGGCCTGGCACTGCTTGGACTCTGAACACCAGTGGAGGTGACCCCTGAGCATAGAACTGGAAAAGCCTTGAGTACCATGGATGTGGTCCCCAAACCAGCCAATCACACAAGACCCACAGCCGATGTCCATGAGACGGGAATTGGAAGCAGTTAAGTTTGGAGCTGCTCGAAGTCAACCCTACGGCCTCCTTACCTGACGTTCATTTTTGTGGCCGAACTCTTGCCTGACCTCTTCACACATGAGGTGTTTCGAGCCATGGGGGCGCGGGCCCGACCCTGAGAACGCCGCTGGCTGACAGGAGTGCAGGCCTCAGAGACTCGTCCTCTCCGGGCCACCGGAGTGGCTACCACGGCCTTGCTGACTGGCTGCTTCTAATGAGAGGGGAAAGTGTCCTGTTAAAGCTCAGCTGAGGGGGCTGGAGCACAAGGGTAGGACATTTGCCTTGCACGCGGCTGACCCGGGTTTGAATACCAGCCAGCATCCAATATAGTCCCCTGAACATTGCCAGGAGTAATTCCTGAGTGCATGAGCCCGGAGTAACCCCTGTGCATCGCTGGATGTGATCCAAAAAGCTCAGCTGAGCATGCAGACTTGTCTTCGGTGACAAGGCACAGGGAAGGGTGCCATCTTTCATCCCGTCTCCCATCCTTCCTCACTGCTTTGTCCTGTGGCCCCTGTCTGCCTAGCTGGGCCATTCCTGCACCTGTGACAGAGGGGGATCCTGACTTATGAGTAAATTCGGACTCAGGGCAGGAGTGATAGGACCAAAGGGAAGGCATTTACCTTGCATGTGGCCAACCCAAGTTCCATCCCCGGCACCCTGTATGGTTCCCTGAGCCCTACAAGGAGTGCTCCGTGAGCACACAGTCAGGAGAGAGTCCCAAGCACTGCCAGGTGTGGCTCAAAATTTAAAAAACCCACACCCAAACAAGTGTAACTTCTGGTTATGCTGGGTGGTGTGGTACAAGAGTCTTGGCCAGGGGCCTTCACCCCCAGGCCTGGCATCTTCCAGCAGAGAGAGACTGTAGCTAAACAGACACTGTGGCTAAACAGAATGGAAAGTGAATCCCTTGGAAAAATGACACCTTTGGGCTTAACTCACAGATTCACGGAAGAAGCTATTTTATAATTCCCACATGGAACTTACAAATAATTTAACTCTCCGCCTTCCCACAAATTATAAAGTTTGTTTGTTCTGTAAAAACAAAACAAAACACGGGCCGGTGTGATTGTATAGTGGCTAGTACAGTGCACATGGCCGACCCATGCTGAATCCCCGGCATTCCATATGGTCCCCCGAGCACTTCCAGGAATAATTCCTGAGTGCAGAGCCAGAAACCCCTGAGCATCTTTGAGTGTGGCCCAAACAAAAACTAAAAAAATCCCCCAAATCATTAGAGTGCAGTAGGCTGGAGCCTATGATTTGCTTCTAGAGATCAGGGTTCCATCCCCAGCACCACAGGGGCCCTGAGCACTGAGAAGGGAGCAGCTTCCCAAAACCCAAATAGTAAATGAATAAACCCATTCAAGGCTTTGGAGATAGCTGAATGCGCTGGAGTGAATGCTTTGCACACTAGTGGTCCCCAGCACCGTGTGCTACCCCAGCACTGCCAAAGTGATCCAGAGTATATGACCCACTGCTGGGTGTGGCCCAGATACCAAAAACAAATAACAAAGTAATAACCCCATTCCACAGGTAGGGATGTGGCTCAGTGGTTAGAGTGCATGCCTTTCACGTGGGAGGCCCTGGGTTTGATCCCATACTGCCCCCACCCCTAAATCCTATGCTAGCAAAGAGCTTAATCAGACAATACCATGTGGGACAAAAAAAGTAGATTAAAGATTAAAATAGGAAAATAAAACTAAATATAAGACGTACAGATATTTTTATCTTTTGGCCATACCAAGTGGTGCTTAGGACACTCCTGGCCCTGGTTTGATCCTTTGATCCACATATGGTCCCTGAGCACCACCAGGAGAGTTAAGGAGAGAATAAGAAACAGTCCCTAAGCACTGCCTGGTGGTGCCCAGCATACCCTTCGCCCTTCATATTCAAGTCTGGCCCCATTAAGAACTATTCTATCAGCGTACCTTCAATTCACTCAGAGAACTGCGTTCTTCAAAATGCTTCTTTTTCCTTTCCATATATTGATCAATGGACTCCATTTCCTTAAAATGAGCCTCATGAAGTTTCTTAAAGTCTAGAATGTTACCCAAAATATACAAATTAGTTATAAGACAATGAATTCACCCTTATTCAACCTTCCCTTCATTCTACATGTTAATTTAATACTTATTCTCATCTCTGAATTCTTTTATTTTTTGGGGGGGGGTTGCACACTCAGTGGCGCTTAGGACTACTATAAATATTTAAGACTCAGTCAAGATTCTATGTGGCAAGCAAAACTCCATCAATACAAAATAGTGAGAAATTACATATCAAGAAAGAGACACTCTCTCTTCCTTCTCATTTTACTGGAAAGGAAAGAAACGTAGGGGGCCGGAGAGACAGTACAATTGGTACAATTTACATGCGGCTGGTCCTAGACATTACGCATGGTCTCCTCAAGCACCACCAGGGGTCACTCCTGAGAACAGAGGACTAGCCAAAGAAAAAAGAAAAGGAAGGAGAGAGGAAGAAAGAGAAAGAAAAAGGAAAGAAGGGAAGAAGGGAAAAAGGAAGAGAGAGGGGTGGAGGAGAGAAACTTATATAAGGAAGCTATTATATCAGTCGCTTGACATTCATTCTCAGATCTGCTATTGTTAATCAAAAGTGGAAAAATATGGGGCCAGAGTAATCGACAGTCTAGCAGGTAGGGAGCTTGCCTTGCACCATGCAGACCTGGGTTCGATCCCCTGTGATCTTCTGAGCATGGCCAGGAATGATCCCTGAGTGCAGCAATAGGAGTAAGCCCTGAGCACTACTGGGTGTGACCCCCCCCAAACAAACAAAAAGTGGGGGTGGGCAAAAGGAGAGAGAGAACAAAAGGGAATCCCCTGCCACAGAGGTGGGGTGGTGGGGGTTGGGGTAGTGGTGGTGGGAGGGATACTGGGAACATTGGTGGAGGACAATGGGCACTGGTGGAGGGATGTAAACAAAATGCAAACATGAAAGTTCATAAGTTTGTAACTCTACCTCAAGGTAATAAAAATTAAAAAGAAAAAAAAAAAGAATTCCTGTCTCTGAGGCTGGAAGGAGAACTCAAAGGCTGTGCATGGTTCTATATCCAACATTAGATGGTCCCCAAGCACCTGTAAAAGCGACCCCCAAACTCGGAGCTGGGATTAGATCCTGAGCACTGATTGGTGTGACCCCCCCAAAAAAAAGGAAAATAAAGAGGACTACATAATCTTAAAAAATAAAAGGGGGGGTGGGGCTGGAGTGATAGTACAGCAAGTAGGGCATTTGCCTTGCATGTGGCCTAGCCAGGTTTGATTCTCAGCATCCCATATGGCCCCCCGAGTAACACCAAGAGTAATTTCTGAGGCAAAGCCAGGAGTAACCCCTGTGCATCATTAGGTGTTACCCAAAGAAAGAAGAAAAAAAGTGGGAAAAAATTAAGTGAGAAAAAATAGCTTTAATCACTCTAGTTAGTAAGATGATGCAATAGATAGCATAATTATTTCAACTTTGAACGAGGAAGCAGAATTACTGAGGATAAATCACTGCCCAGAATCCTGCAGCTAGAAAACGCCAGGACAGTTGTGAGCTGTGGTCCTAGCACAGAGTTCTCGTGGCGCATCCATCCCCGTGCCTCTCCACTTCAGCTCTCTCCCGTGCATTCCTTCAGGCAGCACTTACTTGGAGTGGCAGTGCTTGCAATTCTTTTCTTTACTGCAGATTTAGAAAACCCATCAGTGTTGAGAGACTTCTTTTTTCCTGAGGGTACCTTTGAACCCTCATGACCTGTGTCCAAAGATAGAGTTAATGAAAAACTTGGAAAAGAAAATCCCCAGTCAATGTTTGTACGAGAACCCAGAGTATTTTCAAGTAAGTCTCCGCCAAGGTGTTGGGAGAAATGGTGTATGAAGAGCAGAGTTAGTTTGAACCTCACTGCAACTTTAACTCATAGCAGGAATTTCATGCTTTTTTTAAACAGAAATTTCATGCTTTCTGTACAAAAGCTACATAAAGATACTAGAAATGCAAAATACCTTGCTCCAGAATTTTCCCTATAAACCTGTGATTGTTATAAATAGAACAATAAAGTGACTGAATCCTACCAGCTAAGACACACTCAGCATTTTGGTACCCTTCCTCAGCTTTCTGCTTGTTTTGTTTCTGCTTTTTATAGCTGAAGTCACAGTATATCTAAAGTTGGCAAATCCTCCTCCTTCCATCATGGTCATTTTCTTTCCTTCTTTAGTTGCTTTTTTTTTTTTGGAGGGTGTGTGCACACCCAGCAGTGCTCAGGGCTTACTCCGGGCTCTGTACTCAGGAACTACAACTGATAGTGTTCAGGGGACCAGATGAGATGCCGGGGATCAAACCCAGGTCTTCTGTGGGAAACGCATGCACCTTACCTGCTGCACTGTCTCCCTGGTCCCTAGCAATGTGCCTTTTATAGAGAACCCAATTAAGAAGTTAGGAGGGTGGTCCCTAACCTAATGTAATTGAACTGGGGTTCCTTTGCGATGATGGGTGAGGAAGAGACACGGGGAGCCCCCACCGGGGAATATAGGCCATCGTAGGGAGGCAGCTCCACGCTGATGAGAGGCTGAGCCGGAATGGCCCTGGCCGAGCATCCAAGGAGGGGGGCCTGGCCCAAGAGTGAGGAGTGGCAGACACAGGCAGGGAAGGCTCCAGCAACCCCCAAATCAGAATTTCTCTCTTTAGCTCTGGGGCTACCTGCTATTCCTCCTTTCCCTGAGGCCATGGCACTCTCATCCCTGTTCGTCTGGTTGCGGGGAGGAGTCTTCACAGCAGCGCTGAGCCCCAGGTCTCCCGGCTCTTCTGGATTCTGACATGCAGTGGGGTCACTTGTTTTCGTCTCTGAAAGGTCCTGCTGCAGATATGAAAAGAAACTAAATGACCTAAGTGATGAATAAGAAGTAATCACTGCTTTCCAAGAACAGATTGAAAATTGAGGGGGAAAGGACTAGAGAAGGAAAGGAGGCGAATGGAGATTTCCAAGTGGTGGACTTGGTCCTTGCCTGACACCCATTAGCAGTCAGACACACTGTGGCAGCGCCACACATGAAGCCAATGGCACAGCGGGCACTGGGCAGACTCTGAGGGGCTTAGCAGCAGTGGGAGGTGCTCAGTTGCCCTCTGCTTCACCTGTGGGTCAGGACGGCTGTGCAGAGTCCTCCTCCTTCTCTTGGTTTTGGTGATGTGGCCCGCCGGCTCCCTCTCTGCCTGTTCCTGAGCCCCGATCTGTACCTGCATCTCTTCCCAAGAGACTGCGGGAGTTTGACTTTCATCCTGAAAAGAGAGACATCAATCGGTTGCATGTGTGCAGTTAAAATACTCAGAATGAGGCAGAGTTGATCTGAATAATATCCAGACACAGCAAAATATCATTTAAAATGGTCTAGGGGACTGGAGTATAGTATAGTAGGTAGGGTGCTTGCCTAGTATGCAGGTGACTCAGGTTTGATTCCCGGCATACAGTCCCCCAATTACTGCCAGGAGTATCCCCTGAGCACTGCCGGTTATGGCCCCAAATCAAAAGCAAACAAAAATGTTTAGCACTAGGAGATAGTGCAGTGGTTACGGTGCATCCAGGTCCAATTCCTATTACCCTATGGTCCCCCTGAGCCCCAACCCTAGCACTGCAAAGTGTAGCTCTGGAGGCCCACAAGAATCCCAGGGTTGTCTGTGTAAATCTCTGGCATAGCAGGGCCTAAGCAGCACTGAATCCTGGGCCCTTGCACCAAACTACCAAATTGGCTACAACTCATCAAGCGGGGTCCCAGGGCCTCTTGATCACTGCTTGGGAGGACAAAAACAAACGAAACAAAGAATGATCTAGCAAAGAATCAGAGACAAAGACAAAAACTGACCATTAAAAAAGAAATGGGTGGAAGCCATAGTACAGGGGGTAGGGCACTTGCTTTACGCGAGGCTGACCCAGGTTTGATCCCTGGCACCATATATAGTCCCCTGAGCACCAGCAGAGCAATCCTGAGTGCAGAGCCAAGAGTAACTCCTGAGCATCACTGGATGCTCAGAGTAAGCTCTGACACTGCCTGGTGTGGCCTCCAAACAAAAACAAAGCAAGAGACAATAAAATGTGATAACCTGAGTTAAAACAATAGACTAAGAAAGCATTCAGAGTATCTTACAAGAATTCATGAGCAAATTATGAAAGTACATTATTGAATTGAACATACATTATGTACTATGCAACAGCTATGCACTATGTACAACTTTACTGGGCTAGGTATTTACATGGATTATTTTACTTATTCCTTAAAGTCTATGAGACAAATATTGATATTAATCCCAGTTCAGATGACAAAATTGAGGCTGAGAGAATTGAAAGTAACTTGTCAATCAATATAAGGTGCTATAAGACTGAACTGTCTTAAACAAAGAGATCATTAAAATGGGTACAGGTACCCAAACGTCCTAGAGAAGTGATCATCATATGTCTCGGCAGCGGGGATGGATAGATTACTTATTCATACATAAGGCTGAAAACTCAAATTAACTCTTTTAAAATATATTTGGTGAGGGGGAGGTGATGAAATGATCATTCTCTCACACCAAGATGAAATCTAGATAGATTGAAGATTTAAATATAGAAGTGCTAGAAACAAAAAAATGGGTGAATATATAATCACGAGTGGGAGGAAGGCCTTTTGAGGGACATTATCTTTTCTTTTTAGGTGGGTACTTATTTAAAAAAAATTTTATTTTGGTCTATACCTGGTGGTGGTAGGGGGCCTACTCCTAGCTTATGAACCATGAACTCTGCAGTGGTAGGGATCAAACCAAGGCCCCCGTACATGCAAAGTGTGCTCTTAGTCTAAGGGGCTATATTTCCAGGCCCATTTTTTCCCCCAGTGCCCAGGATGTCACCCAGGATCCCAGTGCTCTAAACTGAGTTGAACCCCTTGTCCAACCTGTCAATCTGAAAATGGCAGCAGAAGCCTGCTACTCTGTGCATGAAGAGGGGGAAGCACCTGGCTATGTGCGAACTTTTCAAATGTTTCACTATGGTGTCTGGATCCCACCCCCTGAAGGTGACCAGGGCATGGGATCTCGTTGCCAATATGGTAATTGAAGAATTACTTTTCAATTACTTTTCAAAGAAGAACTTTTTCAAGTTCTTCACGTACATCTTGAGTTGAGAGCCACAGTTTAAAATAAATATGCTGGGGCTGGAGCGATAGCACAGCGGGTAGGGCGTTTGCCTTGCACATGGCCAACCCGGGTTTGATCTCCAGCATCCCATATGGTCCCCCAAGCACCGCCAGGAGTAATTCCTGAGTGCAGAGCCAGGAGTAACCCCTGAGCATCGCTGAGTGTGACTCAAAAAGGAAAAAAAAAATTATATATATATATGCCAAGTGTAGAGAGGCGGGAATGAGAGTGTAGCGGGTAGGGCATTTGCCTTGCCCATGGCCAACTCGGGTCTGATCCCAGGCATCTCATATGGTCCCCTGAGGAGTAATTCCTGAGCGTAATTTCTGAGTATAATTCCTGATGCCAAGAGTAACCCCTGAGTATTGTCGAGTGTGACCAAAAAAGAAAAGAAAAAAAAAAAAAGCTGAGTGTAAAAGCACAAAGAGAGAGAATGGATGGGCCAGAGTGATAATACAGTGGGTAGGCATTTGCCTTGCAGCTGGTCAACCTGGGTTCTATCCCTGACATCCCATATGGTCATACCCTGAGCACTGCTGGGTGTGGCCCAAAAAATAAACAGAGTAGATAAGAATCAGGGACTTTTCATTTTCTTCCTTCCCTCTTCACACCATTTCAACAATCCCAATGACAAAGTAACCTCTGAGTGAGGGCATCTCATCCGAGATGACTTGCCATGGGCGGGTACACCATCTATAAGGAACAATTATTATAAAAGGATCTATTATTATCAATCATAATGTCTTTACTTTGTTTTAATTAATTAATTTTTTAACTTTTTGGGTCACATCCAGTGTTGCACAGGAGTTACTTCTGGCTCATGTACTCAGGAATTACTCCTGGTGGTACTCGGGGGACCATATGGGATGCTGGGAATTGAACCCAGGTTGGCTATGTGCAAGGCAAATGCTCTACCCTCTGTGCTATCGCTCCAGCCCCTCATGATGTCTTTATTTCTTGCCTTTCATGCAGCCAACCCCAGGTCAATCAATCCCAGGTTTGGTCTCCTAAGTCCCATCAGGAGTGATCCTGAGCACAGAACCAGGAGTAAGCCCTAAGCACAGCCAGGTGTGACCCAATAACTAATATAAATCAATTAATCAAAAAAATAGCTCCTCTTAAGTTACCCTGTATTTATTCCTAACATTAATAAGACATAATTGCTTTGCTATTTATAGTTAATAGGTGATTTTAAAAAGTTACTTACGTGACACATATTTAGAATTCCAGGAGCCAGGAGACCTCTTAATGATATTCATACTAAGCAATAGAAAATAAATTATCTAGAATCTGCCTGTGGCAGACAGGCTTGAATGGTGGTGGGAAAATGTAATGGTGGTGGGACTGGTGTTGAAATACTGAATGTAACCAATTAATGTGAACAACCTTATAAAAATAAAATTAAAAAAAGGTTATTTACCTGACTCTTTTTTCCCTTTCTTGTTTCTTGTTCCAGGTGGGCTCTCAAGGCTTTTAACAACTTGTCTGCCTGCAGGAGAGTTAAAGAACCTCTCAGTACAACCAAAAACCAAAGAATAAAGAGACACTGAGGAGCTGGAGACATAGTACAACGGGTAAGGACTTGCCTTGGATGCAGCTGACCCTAGTTCAGTACCCAGCACTTCAGAGGGTCCCCCAGGCCCTGCCAGGAGTGAGTCCAGAAATAACAAAAAATAAAGTTGAAATTTGTCAACACTCTTCTATGTTTCTCTAGATTAAACAATTAGTAAATTAAAAAACACATTTTCTATTTGATATGTACTTCATAGAAAATTATTTTAAATTAATGGACTGGGGAGGATAGTTCAAAGGGCTGAGCACATGCAGTCCACACAGGAGGCCCAGGTTTACTCTTTTTTGGAGGGGGGAGTGTCACACCAGAAATGCAAAGGGGTTACTCCTGGTTCTGCAACAGGAATTACTCCTGGAGGTGCTTGGGGGTGATATGGGATGCCAGGGATAGAACCTGGCTGGCTGCACGCAAGGCAAAGGCCCTACTCGCTGTACCATAGCTCTAGCCCTGAGGCCCAGGTTTGATGTCCAGCATTGCATTCTCCTGAATAGTGCACTGGGAGTGATCCTGAGCTCTCCCACGTGTGGCCCTGAGAGAAACAAAATCTGTGAAAATAGGATCCAGGCATCAGGATGCTTTAGTACTAAATATACCAGGCATATCTTTTGAAAGGGTATATTTTCTTACAAAACCTCTAACCTTTTCCCAAGGGAAAGTAAAGATTTCCTATTATTCTGATATGTAGCCCTTATATACAATTTCCTTGACTATCTCCAACTTTAGCTGTTTATTTCTTCCAATTCAGGATCAAACCAAATATCTCATATTATATGTGGAGACCGGATTTTTACTTTATTTATCTTTTTGTGTGGTGGGAAGACTGGGTCATAGCCAAGGGTGTTTGGGGGCCACTCCTGGTGGTACTTTGAGATCATGCAGTGTCGGGGATTGAACTAGGATTGGCCAAGTGTACTACCTTTCCTCCGACCCTACTTTTTCTCTTTTTCTGTCTTTTTGGGTCACACCCAGCAGTGCTCAGGGGTTACTCCTGGCAGTGCTCAGGAAACCATATGGGATGCTGGGGATCGAACTGGGGTCGGACACGTACGAGGCAAATGCCCTCCCCTCTCTCTGTACTATTGCTTTGGCTCCCCCTATCTTTTTAACTCGATTAATTTACTCCCTCTTTCCTGGGGAGTGTGCACAAACCTGGCTGTGGTGCTTGTGGGGGACCCCTGACTCGGCGGTGTTCTCCACACTCTCTGGGGCTCTTACACCCCTCCTGGCCGCAGCTTGCATGCAATTAAGCTGTGCTCTGGAGGGAGATTGTACTCTGCCTCAGTGCCAGGGGGTTCCAAGCAATGGGGCTGCTCTAGGAAGGCAACTCTAGGAAGGCAACCCTCACAAATGCCAGGTGGAATTTCTTTCCAGAGTCATCGCTGGGGTCCCAGGTTTTATATGATTATTTCTGTAATTTTTTGGGGGTGAAGAGCCACACTAGGTGGTGGCTCAGGGGCTATTACTAGCAGAGGTCAGAGGAACGTGCGGTGCTAAGGAGCTGAACCTGGGCCTTCCACATGCAGAGCATGCAACTCGACTCTTGTGCAATCTCTCTGGCCCAGAGATTTTATTTTAAATGGGAAGAGAGTGCTGAGAAGAAAGATGGCACAGTCTAAGTTTCAAATAATTGCTCAAATAATATGAACAGATAAAGCAAGGAGATTAGGTGTGACGAGATTGCAGACCACTGTTGAGGGGAGGGTGCTGAGGAGAAGGACAGACTTCAGGCTTCTGTGGGGGATGGCCTGGTAAGGAGAGAGGGGCAAGGGATCTAAAATGGGCTGAACCATTAACCATTAACCAGGAAAGGAAGAGACCTTAATGCCAGACTCTGCTGATTAAGAGTCTTAAACTTAAATGTAGGAGTCATTAGTGGGGGGCAAGGTCCTGCTGGAGTTGGGGATTTGGGAGTTATTGGTTCCACATGAATTTAAAGTGATTAAAATTTAGAGCAGCAGGGAGAGGGGCCGAAGAGACAGTATAGTGGGTAAGGCACTTGCCTTGCACATAGCTAATTTAGGTTCGATTCCCAGCACCCCATAAAGTTTCCTGAGCCCCACCAGGAGTGATCTCAGAGTAGAGCCAGGACAAAGGCCTGAGCACTGTTGGGTGTGACTCCAAAACAAAAACAAGTGGGTATGAGAGACTGTCATACAGCAGGTAGGGCACATGCCTTGCATGCAGCCAGCCTTGGTTTGCAAACCCCAGCATCCTATATGGTCTCCTGAGCAAATCCAGGAGTGATCCCTGAATGCAGAGCCAAGAGTAAGCCCTGAGCACTGGGCCCAGAGTGAGAGCACAGCAGGTAGGGTGCTTGCCTTGCATGTGTAGCTGACCCCTTTGATTCCAGCATCCCAGGAGTGAGCTTGGAGCAGAGCCAGGAGTAAGTCCTGAGAGCATCATCAGTATGGCCCCAAAACAACAACAAAAGGATCCACAGGGAGAAAGCACAATTTGAGAGCCCAAGGTGAGAGTGCTGGCCACCCACTTCTAGAGATTTGGTAAAGAACCGGCAAAGGAGACTAGAAAGATGATCAAGGGCAAGAGGAAACATCAAAGCAGTGTGGGGAGGCAAAGTGGTCTGAGCTCTCAATCCTGCCCACTGAGGCAGCGCAGCAGGGTGGGGGGGGCGGAGGGGCAGAGAGAGCCAGTGCTGAAGGAAAGAACAGAACTGGCAGTGAACAAAGACGGGGGGCAGGGGAAGAACTGGTTGATTTTTGTAAAAATGAATGATACTCATACTTGCTTTCATGGGCACGGGAGTGTGGTTCAGGGATAGAGCACACATACTGTCTGAATGTACGGCCCTGATTTTGATCTCTGGCACGGCACTCCCTTATTCAGTGTGACCCCAGCAGCGGCAGCAGCAAAAGTCTTGATGGAATGCATGAGGGAAATAAGCCAGCAGCAGAAGAAAAGTGACGCCAGAGAGAGGAGCGAACTGCAGAAACAACAGTGGCTCTAGCACTGACTAGGGCCTTGGAGGAGAGGGAGGTCCCTCAGACAGCCTCTGATTCTCCCAGGCAGAAGACTCTGGAAGCAGGCACAGGGCCTTCGAAGCCACTGGCAGCTGATGGTGTCCACTGTTCAGGAGAGGAGGAAGCCAATTTGAGAAGCCCACAACCAACTGCTCAAAAACAGGAAAGTGAATAACACATGGAATGCGGGAGAATCAGATAGATGCTCGCTAAGATTCATGGTCCTGGGCGGGAATGAAGCTCAGCTAACAGCAATTGGTAATTTCCTGCAGCTGAATGGGTACAGGTGGGGCTGGGCATTTGACTGGTCTTGGAATCAGACTTGAAATGTTGCCAGGGAGGGAGGGGCAGGCAAGAAAGTAAAAAGAGTGCCAGTGTCCCCTTACAGTAAAGGAGGGAAGGAGGGAGGAAGTAAAGGCCCAGTCATCACAGTCATCAATCTTACAGTGAATATTGTAACTGATTACTTCATTTTTGTCTTTCTATTAAGGGTAGTCTTAAAAAAAAAAAAAGAACATCTTGTCTTCTAAATTTATTTTGATTGTGATCCAACTGTTGGAACTTTTGTTTTAGGGTCATGCCCAGTGGTGCTCTGTGAACCACGTGATACCAGGGACCGAACCCAGGACTCCCACATGCAAAAGCATGCCCACCAGCCTGGTCCTCCTACTAAATTATTTATTGCAATTTAATTCTGTTAACTTTTTCTGGGGGCTGGTGTGGTGTTTGGGCCACCCCTGGCAGTGCTTGGGAGACCGTGTGGTGCCACAATCAAACCCAGGTCTGCTTCGTGCAAGGCAAGTGCCCTTACCCACTATGCTCTGGCTCTTGCCCCTTTTGTTCTGTTGTGGGATTTTGGGCGAATGTTCCTGGCTGTGCTAAGGGAACCATGTTATTACTGGGAATGAAACCAGTGGAGTGCCCCCATATAAAGCATGGTGCTCTAGCTCTTTGGGAGCCACTTCCCTGTTTTTATTTTTGTTTTGGGTGCCGGAGACTGAACTGGATGGCAATGTGCAAGGACTCTGACCACTGTTCAATCTCTCTGGCGTCCTCTTATTTTCTTTCTATGTGGTTGGTTATGATAAAACCTTACATGGGTCAAAATTATTTGAGAAAAAATACTTCAACACATTTTTTTGTTTGCTTTTGGGTCACAGCAGGTGGAGGTCACGGGTCACTCCCATCACTTCTGGTGGTTCTTACAGGACCATGCGGTGCTTGGGGTCCAACCCAGAGCTGCTGCTGCAAAGCCTGAACTCCAGTTTACCAAGCCATCTCCCTGGCCCTCAGCACCAGCCGTGTGTCAGATGCTATACTGTGTAGACACAGCATATGTAAACACTGGGAGATCTATATACTACTCCACCTCTATAAACACAGGTAGGTGATTAGAACTCCAGATCAGATACCTCAACAATGATGAGCAGTGCTTCTGGGACTGGAGAGTCCAGCCAGGACTGATCCCTGAACACAGAGCCAGGAGTTAGCCCTGAACACAGGAGTGACCCCAAGCCTCCAACTCCAACCCCTCAAAAACAAAAACAAAACAAAACAAAAACCCTACCTTGTACTAATTTTTTAGAGACCTATTCTAAGCAGTTCTGGAGCCTTAATATCAAACAGAGCTGTGAACTCAGGAAGTTTGCACTGTAATTCTCTGGTACTTTTTTTTTTTTTTTTTGGCTTTTTGGGTCACACCTGGCAATGCACAGAGGTTACTTCTGGCTCATGCACTCAGGAATTACTCCTGGCAGTGCTCAGGGGACCATATGGGATGCTGGGAATCGAACCCGGGTAGGCTGCGTGCAAGGCAAACGCCCTACCCGCTGTGCTATTGCTCCAGCCCCATCTCTGGTACATTATTCTAGTACCGGGTTCGGGTGGTTGTACATTATAGGTCTGAATTCAGGATATCTTACATAAAATGTGGTATACTCAATGCTCTAAAAACTAAAAGGGTGGGTGGGAGGAGCTCACTGGCAAAGCAAATCGGGGGCAGAGTTCGATCCCCAGCATAGTCCACATTCTTTGCCGCGTCATTCCCAGGGCACTGTGTCTGGCCCCCTTTCAGAGTGTGCACTAGCACCACAAGTAAAAGCTGTGGCCCCTGGTGAGCATATGTGCAAACACAACCGAATATGCAGCACTACAATCAAATGTAAAGACACCCCCCCACCCAGAAGCCCAACAAAAAGTAAAAACAAGGAAAAGAGAACTGGAATTATAGCACATGGGTTAGGGCGCTTGCCTTGCAGGCGACTGATCTAGCTTTAGATGCCTGGTACCTGAGCCCCTTCAGGCGTGATCCTTGAGTGCAGAGCTAGGAATAAGACCTCAGTACTGCGGGGGCCAAAAAACCACACCAAAACAACAACAATCTGTAGATGAACCTTGGTCCAACGGTCCTCCGAGCACCACCTCCTGAGCATCAAAGGGTGTGGTCCCCAAACCAAACCAAAATAAAAGACTCCACTTCCAAAATGAATCCCTGCATTTCTCTCAACATTCTGCAGTTTCAGAGTCAAAGACCTTACCATTATTGAAACAACATCATTGCAAATAAAGGTCATACTAAAATCACGGCTGAGTTACGAAGTTTTATCTACGAGGGTGGACTTTTACATTCTTTCTTTAGATCCCCAATAAACTAGGAAGAGATTTTGGAACACTGGTAAGATTTGCAAGTATTACTGTTTGGAGTTTTCCAGAAGCTAAAGAATTCTTTCCTTAATTGCCTAACAACTGGCATTATAGTATTTCTTCGTCTTTCTGGGGCTGCGTTTACTAGTTGATACCCAGAAAAATATCAGTATTTTCAATTAAAACAATCCACATTATCCTCCGGAGATCCTGAAAAGTCAATCTCAAAACAAGTCAGAAACGGGATCTCTTTTTGTGTTGCAGCTAGAGACACCCTCTGTGAAATAAATCTACCACCCCTGACCTCACACCTGGGTGGCCGCTGCCTCCTCCCCGCCCCCCTAGTCTCCAGCAAGCTGAGGATCCACCTCCGCCCTCGCCCGTCCAGCGCCCACAGGCCATACCTTTTGGTTAGCCCGGAGGCCCAGACTCTTGGCCAGGTTCTGCAGGTCACTGTACTTGAAGGAGTCCAGTTCCTCCAACGAGGGGACAGTCATCATGTTCTGCAATGCAGTCGACCTCGGAAAGAACAGACACGACAGCGGCAGAAGCGCGCTGCGGTTCAAAACTCTACCGCCAATGTAAGCGTTTACCCGGCCGGATTTTTTTTTTTTTTTAGAGAGTTTAAATTGAGAATGCTACACTTCTATTGGTCCAAAGTGTCTCTTTCGGGACGTTGGCCAATAGAAAAGCTTGGTTCCCCTCCAATCAGGAGCCGGCAGCCTCGCCCCTCAGCCACGCGCACGCGCCGCCCCGCCTCTCCGCCGGGGAGGCGGAGCCTGCGGACTTCGAAAGTGCGCGGCGGGAGGCAGGAAGATGGCGGTCCCGTCCCGGCAGCTGCGCTCTCGCCGGACCGCGTCGCCGCCGCCGCCGCGGGGTGGCTCGAGTGGCGGCGCTCAGAAGGCGGTGGAGGAACCCTCTTTCACGACTTCCATGGAATGGGACACCCAGGTGGTGAAAGGATCGTCGCTGCTCGGCCCCGCGGGGCTGAGGCCCGAGGAGCCGCCGTCCGGCGCGCGGCTGCCGTGGTGGCTGCAGCCCGAGCGGTGCGCGGTGTTCCAGTGCGCGCGCTGCCACGCGGTGCTCGCCGACTCGGTGCACCTCGCCTGGAACCTGACTGCCACCTTGGGCGCTGTGGTCTTCTCCAGTGAGTGGCTGCGGGGCCGACTCGGGGTGAAGGTTTGTCAGGACTCACTCCTCTGATTCGAAGGCGGCTGTCCGTGATTATCCGTGGCCGGCACGAGCCTCTTGCGGAGGGGGTTGGTTTTCCCGGGTGGGCTGCTCTGACCGGTGTCTGTCTTCCTAGGAGTCACCAACAACGTGGTTTTGGAAGAGCCTTTTCTAGTGGGCATCGATGGCTTGCTCAAAGGCAGGTACGCGCACTCTTTCCCGACTGCAGAAGACCCAGGCGTGGGAACGACTGTTTCTAACCCGTGCTAGAAGATGAGAATGTGTGCCGCGCAGTCGTTGTAGTTGAAGACTGCGCCTTCTCCGTGTTGAACTCTTTGTTTTTGAGATGGGGGGATCACATCCGGCGATGTTCAGAAGTGACTTTTACCTCTGCACTCAGGGATCAATCCTGGCAGTGCTCGGGAGACTATGTCGGGTGTCGAGGATCGAACCCGGGTGGGCTGTCTGCAAAGCAAGCACCTTACCCATCTTACTATCTCTCTAACCTTTGTTCGACTCTTTTTTTTTTTTGTTTTTGAATCAGCAGTTACACATTTTTGATACTTTTTTTTAATCGCCAGACACCCCAGTGGACCTATAACCTAGGGTATGCGTTAACCTTTTTTGCGTTAACCTTTTTTGGGGGGCTCACACCCGGAGATGCTCAGGGATAACTCCTGGTTCTGCACTCAGGAATTACTCTTGGCGTGCTCTGGGGACCATATAGGATGCTGGAGTCGAATCCAGGTCGGCCTCATGCAAGGCAAATGCCCTACTACCCACTATGTTATTACTGCTCTGGCCCCAACTTGAACATTTCTTAAATAAAACTTTTCTCATTCCTGGGGCTGGAGTGATAGCACAGTGGGTAGGGCGTTTGCCTTGCATGCAGCTGACCCCGGGTTCAATTCCCAGCATCCCACCCCCAGCACTGCCAGGAGTAATTCCTGAGTGCATGAGCCAGGAATGACCCCTGTGCATCGCTGGGTGTGACCCGAAAAGCAAAAAAAAAAAAAAAACAACAACTTTTCTCATTCCTGCTGTAGCATAGTTGTTAGGAATGATTCAGCTACTGGTTATTTTGTATGTTTTCTGATGTGCTTGATCACTGCCTGTGTTCTGTTCCCCCATCCCCAGCACTTACAACCTTTTATTCTGTTGTTCCTGTGAAGTTCCAGTTGGCTTTCATCTATATTCAACCCATGCTGCCATGGCTGCCTTAAGAGGCCACTTTTGCCTTTCCAGTGACAAAATGATGTGGTGAGTAGACTCAGATGTGCTATCAAAGTGTAAAAGATCTTTCAGAGTGCTGGGAGTGTGGGTCAGTGGTGGAGTATTATATGCCTGACATGTAGATGACCCTGGCATCTCTCTCTCCTGGAAAATGGTGGCTGTGTCTGACCAATGAAAATGACAGGTACTGCCCTATATCTAGAAGATCTAGGGATATGGGTCAGCTCTTGCCTTATAGGAGGGAGACTCTGGATTTGATTATTGCATTTCTCCTTTAATCCTGCTCCAAAAAAAGTAAAATGGGAGTGGGACAAAAATAGCATCTGATGACATTATGATCATTTCAGATCATGACAGTCTTACTGGGCTGGAGCGATAGCACAGCGGTAGGGCTTCGCCTTTCACGCGGCTGACCCGAATTTGATTCCTCCGCCCCTCTCGGAGAGCCCGGCAAGCTACCGAGAGTATCGAGCCCGTGTGGCAGAGCCTGGCAAGCTACCCATGCGTACTGGATATGCCAAAAACAGTAACAATAAGTCTCTCAATGAGAGACGTTACTGGTGCTCGCTTGAACAAATCGATGAGCAACGGGATGACAGACAGACAGACTCAGACAGTCTTACCATTGAACAACAATGTACTTTTTTTCACCCAAAATTCACAGAAGGACAACTTTTGCAAAGAATATAACCTACACTTTTGGGATTTGTACTTGGTTCCAGCTTCCCTATAGTCCTGTGTTCTCTCCTCCCCACAGTGATTCCTTTTTTTAGGGGAAGGCGTGCAGGCGGGGCTTTTGGGCCATACCCAGTTATGCTCAGGGGTTATTCCTGGCAGTACTACTTGGGGGACTATATGGGATATCAGGGATGCCAGGGACTATCAGGGGTTATTGAACTTGGGTTGGCTGCATGCAAGGCAGATGCCCTACCCATTGTACTATTGCTCCAGCCCTGTCTCTCTTTGACTCTTTGTGTTACAGCTTCCTGCTGTTGGTCTTAGGAATGGTCCCTGATCCAAACTTAGCCAGTCAGACTGTGCTCTGGAAATCTGGACTCACCATCTAGAGATTAGGTCACTGATAGGTGTTACTGGTGCTGAAGTTGGGGAACAAAATCTCTCAGTATAGGGTAGTTACATCCCAAATGGCCAGTGTCCACAATCTTGACAACTATCACATGATTTTTTTTTTTTTTTTTTTGCTTTATGGGTCACAGCTGGCAATGCACAGGGGTTACTCCTGGTTTTGCACTCAGGAATCACCCCTGGTGGTGCTCAGAGGACCATATGGGACACTGGGAATCGAATCCGGGTCAGCTGTGCGCAAGGCAAATGCCCTACCCACTGTACTGTTGTTCCAGCCCCTCACGTGATTTCTTAAGGCTGGAAAGTAAAATAAGTGAGATAGAGTATAAAATTGCCAAGTTTTCATAGGATTCTTTTTTTTTTCCTAAATGGGTCCCGGGGATCAAACTTGGCCTCACACATACAAGGCGAGTACAATACCTCAGAGCTGCATCCCAGGCTTTTTACATTTGTCTCAGTACAGTTATGATCCCAACTCCTCAACTGAGCACCTGCTGTTCTCAACAAAACCTGTGTTCTGAAAGAAAAAGGTGCCGGATGGCTGCGGGACAGGCAGCCAGTGGCACTGTCTCTTCGGGCTTTCTCATGGTATACAATCTCCTACTGAGAAGTGATGCTTACATACTCACCAGGATTATTCTTATGGCCTTGGTTTTTGTCCTGGGATCAGTGAATTTCCTTTGTTCTTAGCTGGCAAGGGCGGAGGCACTGAGCCTCTCTGATGATTTCCTAATTGAAAATTTGGTTTCCTTGGGGCTAGAGAGATAGTCCAGGCATTAAGGTGCTCACTGTACACAGCCAACCTTGTTCAATCCCCAGCACTACATGTGGTCCCGGAAACACTGCCAGGAGTGACATCTGAGAACAGCAGCCAACAGCCAGGAGTAAGCCTTGAGCATGACAGGGTGTAGCCCCTAAACCCAGCCTCTAGCCTCCCACTCTCTGCCCAAGGACAATTTGGTTTTTCTCTAAAATATATTTAAAAAATAAACATCAGTAGGAAGGTTGTCTGTGTCATAAGCATTAGAGATACCCTGAGTTTCTAGGTAAATGTGACCGAGGTGTATTGGTAAGGTGTTCTCCTGGTTTTCTACCCAGCTATCTCTTGTCAACAAAAGCCATAGTGCCTGCGTCCAAGATGGAGATTCACAACGTCCCTCTCGAACAGAAGGTGTTGGAGGTGAGACTGCGTGGTACCGTGTGTCCTGAACACAAGCAGTGCAGGGAACTGCACTCATAAACTGGGGCTGATAGAAAGGGTGGAGTACTTTCATAATTCCCTATGCCTGGCTTGGCTTTTCTGTTATTGTTTTGGGCCATATCCAGTGGTGCTCAGGAATCACTCATGGCAGTTCTGGTGAAGGGGTGGATGGAATTCATTTTACCCACATGCAAGGCAGCTGCTCTGTCTACCCTCTGTACTACTGCTCCAGTTCCTATTTGGCATTTCTTATCTAAAAGCCATTGAGTTAGGACTGGTTTGTAGGACATGGAGAGCAGCCAGCCCAGGTCTGACTTTCTTCACACTCTCATTCTTCATCACTTCCAGAATGGTGGCGAGTAGATCCTTGTGACCATATGTCCAACTCTGTGTCCTCTGAGGAATGACACCTGCTGCACAGGGAACGAGACAGACCCCTGGAGAATAATCCACCCAGCCCCCTAGACAGACAGACAAACCACGGTGGCAGGGTGGGGTGAGCACATGTAATTAGTATCCAGGGCATTATCCAGAGTGTCTGTTTCTGGGATGGAGAGAACTCAGTGAGCTGAGCCCATAGCCTGGGCCCCATCCCCAGCACTGCGTGGCCCTCCAATCCCCAGCGCAAGCTATGCTGGGTGTGGCTTAGAAAAGTGTGTAGTAGGCACAGGCTGGGGCTCTGGTGCTATGTAGGTGAGCAATGCTGGGTGCAGCCTTGGAGGCCCTGAGCACTTGCTGGGACCACATGTATCATCCCTGGCACTGCAGGGCCAAACAGCATTGTACCCTTAGGCTCTGGCATTGTATCCTTAGCCTGGCCTGGTTGGCTGTGAATCACCTGTGGGTATTACCACCTCCCCTCCCCAATATCTCCCCTTTCCATCCCCAACCTCCCTGAGCATTGCTTGGAAGCTTGGAACCAAAAAAATCTGATAATTGTGTCTCCTCAGCTGAAAGAGAAGATAATGTTAACTCATGTCCACTTAAGTTCACTGATGAAGATTCCAAAAGACAAGGCTCCTGCTAAGTCCAAGACAGAAAACTGACCCAGGATCAAGAGCTTGAGTATGAGGGTTAGGACACTGCTGTCTGTCCTTTTGGCTGGAACCACTATCTTCCAGTAAATCGTGAAAATGACCAACACAAAGGGAAAGAAGAGGGGCACCTGCTACACATTCTCTAAATCTTTTAGAAAGCATGGAGTTCCTTTGGCAGAGTTCATGCAGATATATAAGGATGGTGATATCGTAGACATAAAGGGAATGGGCACTGTCCAAAAAAGAATGCCCCACAGATGTAGCAGGGCAGAGCTAGAAGGGTCTACAGTGTTACCTAGCATGCTGTTGGCATTGTCGTTAACAAACAAGTCAAGAACAAGATTCTTGCCAAGAGAATTAATGTTCATATTGTGCTTTATTAAGCACTCTAAGAGTTGAGACGACTTTCTGAAATGGGTGAAGGAAAATGGTCAGAAAAACAAGGAAGCCAAAGAGACATGGGTTCAACTGAAGCGCCAGCTTGCTCCATTCAGAGAAGCACATTTTGTAAGAACCAGTGGGAAGGAGCCTGAGCTGCTGAAGCCCATTCCCTAGGAACTCATGGCAGGAGAAGTGTTTGTTTGGAAATAAGAGGACTCCTGGACTATTTTGTTAAAAAGAAAAAGGAACATGCTGTCAGTGAACCAGTGCTGCTGGATTCTTCTAGAGGATCCCCTTCAAAATAAGAAATGTGGTTTATTATATTATCTCTAGCTTCTTGTCAGTTTCATAATACTTCTGAAAAAGCTAGTTGCAAATTTGGGGATTGAGAGAAATGGCCCTTGAGTACTTTGACCTAAAGATCCATAATGAATCTAAAAGTGAGCTGGATTGAATACTGACCAGCCTTTCTTGTGGGAAGCAATTATGTAAATATTGAGAAACTTAAATGTAAAATACTGGTACACATATAGTCTGTAGGCAATGGTCACTAAGTTAGCCAACAGGGTAATCTATAGTTTCTTGTGTAACATAGATAATATAGTTTCCACATGTAAATTGAATTTTATAATGTAAGAAATGTTAAAACATTGAAAAACTGCCAAAATGCTTTTTTTCTTTTTTGCTCTTTTTAGCATATAGACTCAAGTACATGATCATATTGTTCATTGAGTGTGTGTGTGTGTGTGTGTGTGTGTGTGTGTGTGTGTGTGTGTGTGTGTGTGTGTGTGTGTGGCCACACCCATGACCATCCACGGAGGTTGCTCATGGTGGTGTTAAGGAGACCATGCAGTGTAAGGCACAGCAGAACGTGGGGCTCTAACACTTAGTGCACGTACTGTCTAAAAGATGGTGTGTTATAAACTATATTTTTAATTTCCCACTCTTGTTACTGTTGTAACAGCTGGGGATCAAACCATCTGGTGCTTTTGCACATGGAAATCACTGTAACACTGCTGAATGTTGTCATGTGGGGTGGTATCAGAGATTGAACTCCTGGCCTGACATCTGCACTGCAGGTCCTTTTTCCTCAAAGCTGGTCTATACCCCCTTGGAGGTTTTCCTTTATCACCTCTCCCTCTCCCTATATTGTTGACACTGTCTCCGTGACCAAGGCCCAGGGGTATCTGATTTGCACTTCTTCAGCTGCAGTGCTGCAACACAGGCCCACGAGGATTTGCACTCAGTTATGGTTGGGGTGGACTGGAGCGACAACACAGCAGGTAGGGCATTTGCCCTGCACATGGCCGACCTGGGTTCAATTCCTCTGTCCCTCTCGGGGAGCCTGGCAAGCTACCGAGAGAATCCTGCCCGCACGGCAGAGCCTGGCAAGCTACCCGCGTATTCAATATGCCCAAAACAGTAACAAGTCTCACAATGAAGACATTACTGGTGCCCACTCGAGCAAATTGATGAACGGGATGACAGTGCTAGACAGTGCTATGGCTGGGGTGCTCACAAACGTGCTGGCCAGGAATCCACCTCCTTGCTGTGGCTCTTGCTCTTCTGGTAGTATTTGCTGGGGGTTGGACCTGGCTTCAGTGAGGATGGAAATGGCAGCGCAAGGAAATCAGGGCTGCCAGCTGATGCTTGGTGTGCATGAGAGCACAGTGAACTGAATGTATCTGCCAGGCTGCACTGTTAGGACAGTGTTTCCTAGACAGACCCTTGTCTGGTCTGTGACCGCCCCCCCCTCAATATCCTAGGGGCCTACAGGGAGCTATATGGCCCCAAGTTGAGAAATGCTGTTCTAAGTTTGTGGAGTATCTTCCATGCCCCAATTCTACTTTCTTAGACAAGAAAAAAAGAATGCCCTTTCTCTGATTCAAGGATCTCTTACTGGATTAGGATCACTGTAGCTATGGCCTGAAAGATACTGCAGGAGAAAAGTACATGGTGGGTAGCTCTTGATACTCACCGGAGCAAGACTTGGTACAGCCCTAGAGGCTCCCTGCCACTTGGGGTGGACTTGGGTAATCTCCAGCACCACAGTGCTGGGGCAGCACGACATCCTTGGGTCCTAGCATTAAGCTGCCAGGGTGATTGGCTAAGAATTGCTGGGAGGGCACCCTGGGGCTCATGAGCACCACTTATAATTAAAACTTAAAGGTAGGTGTTTTTCACTAGAGAAGCCTGTGTTCTTTCTTGAACAAGTGTCTTTTTCTCTTCCCTCACGTTATTCTCAGTGTTCTTTAGAATTATATAGAATATATAAAAATATATATATATATTTTAGTTAAGGGTTGGAAATATGGCTCAGCTGTAAAGAGTACAGGCCTTGTATGTCTGAGGCCCTGGGTTTGATCCATAGTACTGTAAAACCCAAATAAAGCAACTATTGCTATGCCCAGGATTTAATAGAAAAGTCTCGGACTTGCTATAGCCATGCCTCTGGACCCTGCGCATGGCTGTTTCATTCAGGGGACCCCAGAGGGGGGTAAGTGAGGCCCCTCCCCGCCCCAAGTGACTCAATCCAAGCAGCCGAAATTCTCCAGAACTCATCTGCCGCCATGCTCATGGCCTCTCCATATGCTGGCCAAGCCTCACCCACGAGTGAACCTATTCCTGGACATCTCATACCTCACACCACTCATATTCCAAGAGTAGCACGCCACATTTGATGGGGTTTGAAGTAGAAAGCAATGAATCTTGGAAATACATTTTTACAGATATATATAATAAAATCCTTATAGTTAAGTGTTGGTATATATGTGTATATATATATATACACCACCACCACTGCACCTTCCCACATTTCAGTTGTTTCCATCCCGAACCACAACACCTGCCACAAAGCAGAACCGAAATAATTTATTTTGTATTGTTATGAATAAACCACTGAAATTGCTCCAAAAAAAGTTTCCTTAAAGTGTGTGAAGTCATTGTATTTCAACCAGGGGCCATTAAGCCCTTCTATAAGATTACTAATATGTTGTTAAAAGGAGCATTGGGGCTAGAGTGATAGCACAGCGGGTAGGGCGTTTGCCTTGCATGCGGCCGACCCAGGTTCGATTCCCAGCATCCCATATGGTCCCCTGAGCACCGCCAGGAGTAACTCCTGAGTGCAAAGCCAGGAGGTAACCCCTATGCATTGCTGGGTGTGACCCCCCCAAAAAAATAAAAAACCAACTATGTATTTCAGAGGGAAAAGTGGCCCTGCACTAATTTGGTCATTACTGAACCTAGCTCACTAGTTACCCAGAACCTAAACAGCATTAGGCTGTTTTTGCGGGTCAAGCCAGGGAATGGGAAGTCAATGCGATTCAGTCTCTTACCATGAAGCGTCCCTTGTCTTCAAGTAACGTGGGTTCTTTTCTGGTTTTACATCAGGAATCTCCTCATCAGGAATCGGCCTATTTCTATAATTTTTGTGCATTGTTAGAAATTACCCATCCCAAATAGCAAATAACAAAAATTTCTGTAT
Organism: Sorex araneus; assembly: GCF_027595985.1. Taxonomy (NCBI): domain Eukaryota; kingdom Metazoa; phylum Chordata; class Mammalia; order Eulipotyphla; family Soricidae; genus Sorex; species Sorex araneus. The sequence goes on along the minus strand of NC_073304.1, from coordinate 86,829,003 downwards.
ATTCTCAGCACATGCTGCTTTATTGCCAAAATATATATATATGTACACACACACACACACACAGGTGCAGAGTTCCCAACTCTTACAGCAGTTCCTTTTCACATTGACATCAAAGAATAAAATTTCTTTCAAACCCCAATGCATAGATTAAAGCTGCCTTTAGTCATTCTTTTAAACATTCAACCAAATCTTTCGAACATTATCTCATATACCAGTGCTGCAATGGAGAAGATGTAGAACAGTAACTAGAAACTTGAGCAACCCTTGCACACAGTAAATATGGGAAATATTTACGGACACTTTTTTTTCCATTACAAGAGATAGGTAATTTTGAGGTAAACACACACAAAAAAAACATTACTGTTATAGAAACACATTGCCAGTATATCTTTTAATCACTGGGAGAAAAATGAATTTCAGTTGCTGGCATGATACATCATCGAGGGAGAAAATCTTCTGAAAACTGATGATAATCTTTCTGAAAGATACTCTGGAGTTAAGTCCCACAGAAGGATAATGAGGTTTGGGTAATCTTGGAGAAATTATTTTTCAATCATAGAACATGAAACTTGGAAGGGGCCTGTTGAAAAATAGTGTATCGAGGTCTTCTGTTTAAGGCCTTTCAGACATTAGAATTCCCATTTCTGCTGTACTTGTCCTGGTCACTTTTACTTAGAAAGGATTGGTTAAAGTTAGGAATCTATTTAAGAAAAGCTTTACGTTAATAGGTTGCTTCATCAAATAAAACAACTTTTTGAAAATGGGACACCAGAAGTTTTAGGCCTTGATTTATACAGTTTAACCTACACAACAAGAATGAATTTAAGTTTCTAAGTTAAAAGCTAATTGTTAATATAATACAGTTAATATAATAACAGAGAAACCAAACCACAGAAGTGTCAATATTTTCAAGACTATTTCCAGAAATGGAAAGGACTTCATTATCGCAGAGATCCCACCTGATTGGTCAACACTCATTCAGAATGGCTGCCTAACTGTTACCCCAAAGGAACCTGGAAACCTTAAAACATGTGCACTTTGCCTCTTCACTGTCAAGATACTAGTTTTTAAAAAATTCAAATTTAAGCCACATAAACCTCACCAGACAAATGCCGTATCTAGTTATTTTACATACTGGTATTCCCTACTTTCCTCTCATTTCTAAAACTCTGCACCCTTCTGATTATAGGCATACTTATATAACATGCTTAGATTGTACAAGCCTTTTGTTTTAAAACATGCTTGGAGACTAGTGTAACTGGCAAGAAAGGTTAGAGGGTAAACACTGTAATGCTCTACTCCTGACAGTTCACATGTCTTGTGGTTGCCCCTCTTTACCTCTAGCTCCCATTTTCAGTAGAAGATCATCTTTAGTTAGGAAACAAAAATGGAAATTCAAGCTACTTTTAAACCAAAGTCTCTCTTGCTTCATCATTAAATGCATACATATAATTACTAGTATATAACATTGGACATGTTAAATCATGCATTAGGTTATTAGTACTCTAAAGTCAATTATGGGCCTGCCACTATTGCTTGCATTTCCAACCAGACCCAATTTTTAATAACATGCAGAATAAATCCCTTGAGCCAGAGAAATTAGGGAAAATAAGGATACATGCAAAATTTCAATTGAAAATATGGATAAATAAAGTGACTGCTTAGAAATGCAGGCAGGTGCTCCACAGCTACCATAATGCTGCTTCAGAATAGAAGTAGAACAGTCACACGCAAAAGGGGTAGAATTAGGACCACTATTCAGTTACAAAAACTCCTGGATTTTTTTTGTAGTGAATGATATAAGAATTCTGGGAAAAGAGACTGGAAAGATGGAGTCTTTTGGAGCACTGTTTTCTTGGCCATTTAGGACAGTTTATGACAGCGATAGCATAGAAGAACCTTGGTGACTGTGGGATGGTGTTGGCGGCGAATTATTTTTCTCATACACAGTAATGAGCATGACCTGCACAGCTCCCTGGGGGAAAGGAGTTTATAAAGCACAGAGCTAATACAATGTAAACTCAAATCAATGCCCTGAAATTTATCATAGCCCTCTGCTTTTGAAAACTGTTAGCCAAGGTTTCTTTCTGAATACTATTAGCCAAGCAATGTTCTGAAAGACCTACAATTTGCTTGCACCAGCAGCACCGTAAGATTGTAAACTACTGGAGGCCAAGGGTCTCTTCTTATTTTGCATATCACAGGTACACAAAAAGAGTAAACATGAGACCGTAACATTGGAAAGTAACCGCATACTCTGGTACTACATTTTTGTATTAAGTACTAATAATGTGACAAGGCTAATCTTTGTTCTATATATAACTAAACTGTTAACATCACTGTAATTCACAACAGTATGATCCTGCATATATCTTAATATTGCTTGGTTATTCCAGTATGTCTAACACCAACTGATGTATGAGACATTTAAAGAGGAGCTATCACCAATTTAATACAGCCTTCTCCCTATTATCTGGAGTTGCCATATAAGAATCAAATAGTCAAGAGCCACTTTTAGATCTAGCCCATCTTTTGAGTTTTTCCCGAGAAAACAAGAGAACACAGACCCAATCTTTTTACGGATCTTCAAGGTACTAATTGGCTAGACGAAAAATGAGGTAAAAGGGAGGAAGTAGTAATCCTTAGTTTATGTTATATCTTGATGAGTTGTATGATTCCTCAGATCAAGAAATTAATTTGCTAGGTTTCAGTTAAAATAATCATAGGTGATATGAGGCTAATGAAGCTGGGGTGGGGGCAGGAAATCTAACATACTACCTTTGGCTATCCTTCAATCCTACTTTTTATGGGGGCTGGGGAGGTGGGGGTTTGGATCACACCTGGAAGTTCTCAGGGCCTAGGGATCACTCCTGGTGAAGCTCAGGCTCAGAAAACCGTATGGGGTACAGGGGATGGGATATAGGTTGGCTTTGTGCAAGGCAAGCACCCTGCCTGCTATACTGTAATTCTCTGGTCCTTGCTTTACACGTTTAAAATCCTAATTTCCCCAACCTAACCATGGATATGAGGACAAGTCAGTGACCCAAGTTCTTGGGTTTTAAAATAAATCCTACTTCTACATAGAATGAATGTATATCTTCTATGCATCCTGGAAATTAATACAAATGAGGAGATAAAATAAAAAGTAAGTCATTCTATAAATGCCTGTTGCTAAAACAAAAGCATAAGGAAAAACCCCACACAACTTGAGTGAGCTACATCAGTAAATTTGTTTTCAGATTAAGCACTAGGAAAGTTTGTTCAAAGGCTCTAAATCTGCTGTGGGAAAACAGGGCCTTTAACCTTAAACTTATACAGAAGTTGTTTATTCTCACACATGACATATTAATATACATTCATAGTTTAAAAACAAAGTACCTTTCATATACCCTTTACCTAAAACATTTTTCATTCTGTGCAACTCTTGGTTGCAGAACCTTACAAATTCAAGTAGTAATACTTATTCTAATGTACATCCTTGCTAATGCAGTCAATACACGCAAACTTATTGCTACTAAAATTCTAACTTTTGAAAAGTATTAATCTGTTTTATGGCTTTTTATTTTTAAATAACAGGAAATAACCTTTCCTATATGCTGTGCTATTCTGCATTTATTACCTTTTCAGAGGTATTTTAAAAAATGCTTAAATGCTTTTCAAAAATGCAATTTTCCCAGGCACTAAAAGAAATCACTTGAACCAACAGTACAACTACTTTAAGTATTAAACTATGAGAATCTAAGCCTGGGTCCCTGGAGATCTGTGACCCCAGATTCTCGTTTAGCTAGCTTCTGCACAAAAGACACACATTTCAAATCAGTTTGTATTTCATATTATGTTACAATAGCATCCTGTCAACAAATCCTGGACTCCCCTAATATTGATACCTAAATGTCACCTAAACACCCTCCAAAATTCTTTAGGTGGCTTTCAGAACAAACCATTTTTACTTCTATAAGGAAAGTAGGAGAACAAAAGCTATCCAGGGACAGCCTGCAACACCAAGCAAAAGAACCAGTTATTACATGGCATTCTAGGGAGGCTACATCTAGCTACATTTCCAACTCTCCTAAGGCTGGTGTCTCACCAATATACAATTAAGCAGATCTGGAATATAGGAAAAGCCCTATTAATCTAGGACAAATTAATCTAGGACACTAAAGTACTGATCATTGTTCCTAGATGAATACACATCATGCTGCAGACAGGAACTAAGTGGTCTGCAGTTTAGAAAAGCACTCAAGCAACTAACAAAGCATTTCAATGAGACATGCAAAATGTAAAATAATTTCTCAGTGAATAAGTAGAAAATAATAAACCTATAAGACATAAAAGGTGAGAATAGTTAAAGAAAAATCTCACCTAAAAAAGCAAAGCAGAATGACTTGGGGCCTTACTTTACTTTGAGAATTTTTATAATACAAAAGCCACTTGGTTTTCAGCCATCCATGAAGAACTCCTATATTCTCAAAGATAGTATTTCATCTTGTGACCCCGTATTTCTATTTATACATGAATCTTTTTGGTCTTGAACTCCTTCTCCCGTGGAGAATATCAGATTCAGGAATTTATGGAAGAAAGAGTCTAGATTTTCCTTATTTTTTTTACATTATTGGTTATTATCAGTAATTCATCTTGAAGTTTCAAACTATTAATTAGCTCATGCACTAATCCTTAACACGGCACTACAAGCTACTAAGCAATGCTTACAAAACTATACACATCTCAAAATGGAAGACATTGGTGATTTTGTTGTTCTTAAACAACTTGTAACATTTGTCCACAAGTATTAAAATATACATATTTATATATATTGCACATGTCCCGTTTTTTTTTTTTATCATTTTAAAAGAAAAAAAAATCAGCTAACATGGATTAGTAAAAGAAAAGAGCAGACATATCTTGCCTAAAATGAGAGGTTTGGTTTTCAAAAGGACCGAAATAGGAAAAATGCAGGTGTCAAAAATACATTATGTAAGTACAATGGGAATTTTGTTTTATGTCAGTAGATGAGAACCATGAAAGATGCAGGAGGAATGTGAAAACATAAAGAGTGGGTATTTTAAAGCTGTGAAATGAACAAGTAGCTACAGAAGCTAGGTCTGATGTATATTCAAACAAATATACAGGTTTAGTATGGGTTTCACTGGTGTAAATAGTACAGGTACCCTTTTTTCCCTGCCAAATGATCCTGTTCAAAAAGTTGCTGAAAAGCCAAAAGGGAGATGGGTGACAGACATTTGAGATACAAATTCTCCTTGATAAGACATTCTCAATATACTAACAGGAATCATGAATGTAGGCTCCATTTTTGTCTAACAATTCCAGAATACTAAATGAAAACATCAAGAAAGGCTTGGAAGTTACATATAGAAAAACAAATTTCTTTTGGTTTTTGGGCCACACCCAAAGGTGTATTCAGAGGTTTCTCCTGACTCAGGAATTACTCCTGTTGAGCCGGGGGGTGGGGGGGACCATATGGTGCTCTGGGAATGAAACCTGGGTTGGCAGCTTGCAAGGCAAACACCCTACCGGCTGTTCTATTTCTAGAGTCCATCTAGAAAAAAATGTTAGTTACCTTTACCCAAAGTTATTTCTATATTTCTCAGCAAATGTTTTCAATTAAAGGAAACGATTATATTTTTATAATATAATAACAACTAGTTTTTTAAAAAACCATTCTTATACCAATTTACATTGTTTGGCCAACTGGACTAATCAGTGTGTGACACTTTCCTACTGCTGGTGCTCACAAATACTGGCATATCTGACCCAAGTCTTCAGCATTCAAGCATGCCCTGGGAATACTTCCCTAAATCAAGCCTGTATGTGGTTCAATGGTCCAGCACTTGCTTTGCAGCAATGGGGCCTGGGTTCCATCCCCAGCACCACAGAAAATACCACATTTCCTAAGTCAGCGTCAATCTAACACTACTTTTTAATTTTGGTTTTTGAGCCATACTCAGTGGTGCTCAGGGCTTACTCTAGGCTCTGTGCTTAGAGGATCATACTGAGTGCTGGAGACTGAACTTGGGCCAGCCACATGCAAAGCGAGCACCTTACCCACACTGCTGTATCTCCAGCCCCTCTAAAAATATTCTTAAATTTTGTCTAAGAAGTTTCAAACTCTAGCTACAAAGACTCATCAAGACTGCACTCTACCTGTGCAGTGAGCTGACAATTGTAACCCTCTGTGACTCTGTGAGGGACAGCCTTAGTCTGCTGAGCACATGGCATAAGTGTTACAGGAAGAGGAAGTTTTCTTACCGGAACTGTTTTTCTTGAGTTTTCCCCACAAATCTATACTGAGTGAACCACAAGTTTAGGAACAATAACATGCATCATTCTCTGATGAAAAAGTTTAGTGTCACCTGGAGTAAGTGACCAGAGTCCCAGTCTTCTCAGTTTAACCTTTCACCCACTGTTTAGAAAAAAGAAAGCAGACATCAAAGAATCTATTTAGGTAAAATAAAAATTACTCAGGATTTTACAAAAAGGTGGAGTTATAAAATATAAAAGACCATAAAGTTGGCTGGAGCTGCACTGGGTGGAGTCACATGAGGCTTTTTTTTTTTTTTTGCAATGCCTGGACTGAACCCAGGTCTCCTGCATTTAAGGCATGTACTTTAACCACTGTGCCACGCCCAGGCCCTGCACGAGGCATTCTTGCTTCTTTTTCTTAGAAGGAGTTATACGAAAACCTTCTCATCTCCACCCATGTTCTCTCCACCAATGCCAAAGCTGAAGGCAGGTCATACATGAGGATTCCATCTTCTCTTCTGTTCAGGAACACCAGTCCCTTTTCTTCCAACCTCAGTAGCATGGAAAACCAAGTCCAAGTGATACAGAGACTCCACAAAAAGGAATGAAACAATTTATAGCACAGTAGCCTCTCACCTTATGGTAGTGAATGAGGTTCCATCACTAGATTTAAAACTTTTGTTTTTTTTTTAAACCAATCTTTCACTAAACCTAAGTATGTAGTCACAGAATTCACACCTACACAATAGGATTGTTACATAAGAGAATGAAAGCATTCATTTTTAATAAGCATTAAAAAAATCAAATGTTCAGATTTCTGAGGAATAAATAACAGCTTCTTCTCCAGGAGTAAAATCCCTCATTCTCTTCCAAAAATGTTGATTCACACATGTAAAAATGTATGTAGAGCAATTGTGTCTTTACATATGAAATGCATCTTATGCTACTGTATCTTTATGCTTCCTTATCACACCATCACATAAATATTCATTGCAGGATTGGGATTTTGTTCTATCCAGAAAATTTGCGCCACAGGATAAGGCAGGATTTCTATATATAACTGTTAGCATCTTTCTCACCAGAATTTACTTCTGCAGTCTTAACCATGCTGATCGTTGAGAGTGGCTGGCACTGAAAGAGTACAAAACAAAACCCTGGTGTGATCCATACTTGCTATTTACTCTTCCTTCTTGTTCAGGCCCAAACCAAGAACTCACAAATACTACCTGTTTCAAATTAAACACCAACCTTTCTTAAATTTCTTTCCAATTAAGCAAACAGCAGCCGAAGAAGTTTGTTGGTTGTTGCTTTCTTTTTTTCCCCTAGAGAAGCTGGTATGACTGTTACATCTGAGAGGTGGAACTGCTGTTTCCATTTCAACTCACTAAGCGAAGGTATCAAGAGTTACTCATGTTTCGGTAGGGAAAATGACTAGACAAATGAAGCAGGATTGTTTATTCCGGGAAACAAAATAGAAATACCTGGAATACAAAACAAATGGAAATATATGAAATATACATAAAAAAAAACAACCCCTATTTTGTATTAAACAGACCATTTTAAAAGAAATGCCTAGGAGCAAAAGCAAATACAGTGAAGAGGGTGCTTGTTTTGCACACAATTGACATAGTATGTTCTTTCCCTGGCACTACATGATTCCCAAAGCACCACCAGGAGCAAACTCAGAACACCTCCTTTGGTGGCCCCCAAACCAAAAATTAATAAGCTATCAGTAATATACACTAGGAATATATATATTTCACTACACACAGTGATGATCTAGGTTAGTCTCTAGCTCCTCAAAAACAGAAGTCACTTTTGATGTTCTTACTCTCTTGAGCTAATTTTTGGGTCTTTTTTTTTGGGGGGGGGGTCACATCTAGTGCTGCTCAGGGATTACTCCTGGCTTTACTCTCAGGAACAGCTCCTGGTGGTACTCTGGGGACCATATGGAATGCCAGGGATCAAGGATCGAACGTGGGTCAGCCTCATGCAAGCCAAACACCCTCCCCGCTGTACTATCGCTCTAGCCCGAGCTAATGTTTAATTGTTCTAGTTCCATCCAGCTATTTTCGAACATATTTGAACGCATAAGCCACTACTACTCACTTTCCAAATCCTGAGTTTAGAATTTTGTTTTCTTTTTTGAGATCCAACGAAAAAGCACCCAAAAGTCAAGGAAAATATTCATCCTGTGAAAAGGCGGGGGGGGGGGGGAAGAGGGAAAGAGAGAATGTTATATTAAGAATAGAGCCCCCACAGTACTAAATGAATTCATGTACAATATCATTCAAATAAGCCTTTATTCTTTTTGGGTTTTGGGCCACACTTGGTAGTGCTCAGGACTCACTCCTGGCCGGCTCAGGGAATCAATATGGGGTGCTGGGGATCAAACTTGGGTTAGTGGGTACAAGGCAAGTGCCTTACGCTAGCCCTAAATCTTTATTCTTGGGGCAGAAGAGATAGTACAGCAGGTAAGGCGCTTGCCTTGCAGACAGGAACCCTGTATTCCACATATGGTCACCCTGAGCATGGCCAGGAGTGAGCTCCTAGTACTGCTAGTGTACCCAAAACAACCAAAAATTCACGATCACAAATACTCTGAAGGACCAATCAAAAAATGACTCTTGGGGCGCATATGCTGCCTGAGCCCATGTGCAGCTTCTGCCATGTGAGCACATGTGTCGCCCGCATCTCCCCCCTTGAGATGTGTACTTTTCATGTTTCCGTGTCCAGTGCTAGGATGTGTGTAGAGCTCTCTTCATCTTCGGAGGAGCCCGCGTTCTTTCTTGAGCGCGTTACTCCTACTGGTTTTTCTTTTCCACTTATCCCTTCCTCCTTCCCTAAGACTTTCTAAATAAAATCTATTTACTTCAAAAAAAAAAAAAAATGACTCTTGGGGCCGGAGTGATAGTATAGCAGGGAGGGCATTTCCAACTGGGGTTCAATTCCCAACATCCCATATGGTCCCCTGAGCAATGCCAGGAGTAATTCCTGAGTGCAGAGCCAGGAGCAACCCCTGAGCATTGGCGGGTGTGACCCAAAAAGAGGGGGAAAAAAAAAAAGACTCCTTACCTACACTAATTTTACAAAGATGTCAAATCTTTGGAGGAACATGCAGGTCCTTAAAAGTTTTTATAGAACCCCATCCCCTTTGTGAATTTGATACTATGATCCCCATCTTTGCTTTACTGCAAATGTCCACTCCTCTATTGTTAAGGTGTAAGAATGTTCTTTCTGCCCTAGCTGCTTTTTCATTCTCCTAAAAATTAAAACCAAAACCCAAATCCAAAAACACACAAAAACTACTGACAAAAATCACTAGAAAAGTTTTTGTAGAGGGATGGAGAGATAGTGGGTAAGGCATGCATATGATCACATCCAGATGGTCTCCTGGGCATTGCTAGGAACAATTTATGAGCCCCAAACCTCCAACCCCCCAACCATTTTATGTAGATATATTTACAGAAGGCATCTTCTGGGCAGTGAGACAGTATAGTGGATAAAGCACCTGCCTTGCACCCAACCAGGGCTGGGCTGAAATGAGACCCCCCAGGAGTGATGCCTAACCTACAGAGGAGCAAGAAGCTCTGAGCACCACCCAACGTGGCCCCCCCAAAACAAAACAAAACAAAAAAAGGAGGACAAAGCAAAAACCAGAAATCTGTACTATGAGTTGTTATTCCAGGTGGAGTTTTAATGTGCTAGTTTTAAATACGCTTCACCCATCCAGAGGCCTTTCTCAGAACATTAACTGAAATAAGTCCAGGGAGGCCCTAGGTTCGATCCCGGGCACCACATTTAAAACAAACAAGATCCAACAAGGGCCGGTGACATGGCAAACAAACATCCCATAAAGTTAAACGGGAGCCAAATACAACTGCTCTAAAGTATCATGCTCTACTTCTATTACTCCACGTATTATTTACAAATATGTCCAGAAATGGGTCCTATTTCTCACTATAAAGAAAAGAAGGAAAAGAAAAGAGAGAAAGAAAGGGGCCGGAGCGATAGCACAGCGGGTAGGGCGTTTGCCCAGCACGCGGCCGAGCCGGATTTCATCTCCAGCATCCCATATGGTCCCCCGAGCACCGCCAGGAGTGACCCCTGAGTATCGCTGGGTGTGACCCAAAAAAGGAAAAGAAAAAAACAGGGAGGGAGAGAAGGAAAACCGGGGCAGGGAGGCTGGTGAGCTCGGGCGTGGCTGCGCGCACACTGGGCTGCAGGGGTCCAGGCGTGAACCGCAGGGTGTGGCCGGCGAACCCCAGAAACAAAACCGGACCCGGGACTCCTTTGGTTCCGTCACCCGCCAGCGAGGGTCAGGCGGAACTGCGGCGCCATGAAGGCCGGGGCCGCGACCCCTAAGGACAAAGCGGCCAACTCCGACTCGCCAAGTTCGGACGTCACCCCCGCAAGGTCAACGGGCTGGAGGGGACACCACGTTCGCAGGACCCTGCGGGCCTCAGGCCGCCCAGAGGGCACGAAGCCGGGAGACAGGAAACGTCAGGCCAACCAGGAGAAGGGAACCCGTCCAAACTGAGCCCCGCGGCCCGCCGGAAGCACAAAGGGCCCCTCAGGCGAGGGCCCGCGGGGGGTCGGGGGCGGGTGGCGGCGCGACACTCCCCGGAAGGCGCGAGCGACCGCCCCGGGAGCAGTCCGGGAAGGAGGAAACCGCGCCTGACATTCCCGTCCTCCAGCCACACAGAGCCGCGCCACCGCCCCGGCCGCTTTTCTCCCCTCTCTGGCTTTCGCTGGCCTACCTCGTCGGGGCCAGCAGAAGCGTTCGAGCGCCGGGGGCCATGGCGCCCCCGGCCCAAAGGCCGGCTCACCGCGGCGTGCCTCACTCCGCCATCTTGACTCTCTGGCGCGTCCGCCAACCCTGCGGCGGCCGTTTCCGCAAGCCCCGTCCTGGAAGCGGCTGTTGCGCGCTGGTTGGACAAAAAGTTACGCAGGCGCGTTCCCTTTCCATTCTGGTTGGTTGGAATGGTGGTCCATCAATCATCTAGCCTCAGCCTTATGAAGCTTGTTTTGCCGCATTGGGATTTCAGGGTTGAGGTAATAGTGAAAACTGATTTTATAATTCATGTGTTAGCCATCTAAACTATTGCCACAGAGAAGTTGTGTCACTCATGTCCAAGCAAAATAGTCTAGCCTGCCGCCTGTTTTAAGCTATTAAATTAAGCCATTGTATTACTAATATCATTTCGAGGCCCAGGAGCTTTTAACCCTGTGTTCAACAATCCCATGACTAGTTCAGGGGTCGCTCCTGCAGACATAGAGCCCGGTGGCCTGCTCGCCCTCCCCGCTGTATTATGGCTCCTACCCCTATTCTAACCATTTCTATTGAAACTAATCTAGTTTCTAAATTTATCTAATAACTAATCTAAATTTATCTGTCTTCCGTTTTTTATGGCTCCTACCCCTATTCTAACCATTTCTATTGAAACTAATCTAGTTTCTAAATTTATCTAATAACTAATCTAAATTTATCTGTCTTCCGTTTTTTATGGCTCCTACCCCTATTCTAACCATTTCTATTGAAACTAATCTAAACTAGTTTCTAAATTTATCTGTCTAGTAACTAATCTAAATTTATCTGTCTTCCGTTTGTTTTTTTCCTTCTCTTACATCAGTGTTTGTAGTTAATTGCGATGTCTAAGGTTTGCACACTTGGTTGTGTTACTTGGTAGGCAACTTGTATTTGGTTGTCTTCTTCACCAGTAGCTTTGTGCTGCTTCCAGGACCATTGTTTGGCATGTGGGCAGGTTTCAGGGTTGAACTTGGTGGCCTCATGCTTCCTCCTCCGAGCTACGTCCCTAAAACCCAGAGTACAAATTCTTCTATTTTTCAATGAATCTAGGGCTGGAGCGATAGATAGCACAGCAGGTAAGACATTTGCCTTGCACGCAGCTGACCCAGGTTCCGTTGTTCCGCCCCTCTCGGAGAGCCCTGCAAGCTACCAAGAGTATCTCGCCCGCGAGCCTGGCAAGTTACCCGTGGTATTCGATATGCCAAAAGCAGTAACAACAAGTCTCACAATGGAGATGTTACTGGTGCCCGCTCGAGCAAATTGATGAGCAACCGGATGACAGTGATACAGTCATAGTTTTTATTGAAACTTGTTTTAAAAGATGTGAAGGGAGAGAAAAGGGAGAAATGTGTGCTTTAGAGACTTCTCTGGAATAGAAATAGACAAAGAAACAGACAAGCAAGATAGATCTTGTCAGTCACATTCAGGTACTATATACACCAATTCTTCTGCTTAGTTTTACTTTTTCTTTTTTTTGGCGGGGGGGGGGGGCGGGGTCGTGGTGAAGGGAAGGCACACCCAGCAACTCAGGGTTACTTTTGGCTCTGCATAGTAGTTACTCCTGGAACTACTGGTGGTGTCAGTGATAGAGGTTGGTTAGGTGCAATACAGTGTCCTTCTCACTGTACTATCTCTCCAGTCCTCATTTGCCTAGTTTAGTTCTTACAAAATCTGCAAATGGTGGAAGTGTCAGAACCATGTCTCCAAAGTCTTGATAGACTCCTAGGTCAGAATCTAGTACTTAGAAAACAAGAGAATCAATAGAAGATTCGGAGACTTGGCATTTCAGCCCGAATCCTAGATAGACTTAACATGTCAGATGTCAGGCAAGTTACTTCATCCTAACAGAGATGAGACATTTCAGTGTGTGTGCTAGCAGAACTATGAAGAAACAGCCTGTAGTTTCTCACAAAATTGCTAGCTAAACCCTTCATTGCTGGGGATAACGACAAAGAAAATCTCCAAATTGCAGTTTCTCCTTCTACAGGAGAGGTTAAACAGATGTAAATCAGCAAATACCAGTCATCTGCGATTTAAACTCCCTGTTGACTCAAAGCTCAGCTAAATTTGCAAAGGTGAATTCAGGAACTTCAGTCTGAGATGACTTCCTTCTCAGAAATTGTGCTCTCAGTATTTAGGGTACAGGATGAAAAACTGACTTATATCATAAGACATCTAATTTGTAAAGATAGTATTCATCTCTACAGTAAAAGCTTGCTCTATATCCTAATCAACAAACACATCATATTTTTTAAAAAACTTTTTCTTTTTTGGGTCATACTTGGTGGTCTGGCTCTGCACTAGGCATCACTTCTGTTGGGCTAGGGAACCATATGGGATGCCTGGGACTGAACTCGGGTTGGCTGCCCGCAAGACAAATGCCCGACCTGCTATACTATTGCTCTGGCCCAACACATCATATTCTAATAGTGTTTACTTGATTTTGAGATGCCAGGAATTGAATCCAGGGTTTTACACATGCAAGCAAGTACTTTAGTACTGAGCCATGTCCTTCGTCTCTACTAGTGTTTTAAATACAAACCCTGACAATATGATTCTTTTTTGCTTTTTGGGTCACACCCAGCGATGCTCAGGGGTTACACCTGGCTTTGCACTCAGGAATTACTCCTGGCGGTTCTTGGGGGACCATATGGGATGCCGGGGATCGAACCCAGGTCGGCTGCATGCAAGGCAAATGCCCCCCCCTTTTTTTTTTGGTTTTTGGGTCACACCCGGTGATGCACAGGGGTTACTCCTGGCTCTTCACTCAGGAATTACCCCTGGCGGTGCTCAGGGGATCATATGGGATGCTGGGATTAGAACCCGGGTCAGCCGCGTGCTATCACTCCAGCCCCGCTGACAATATGATTCTAAAATCAATTTGAAAACAGTGGTGATCATAAAAAATAGTCTAAAAAGAATCCTGAAGGTAAAGGAGTTATTTAATTCCCGTGTTTGTTGTTGTTCGCTATTACGGGGACACTGGGGAGCTGCATGGCATGCCATGTCAGTGGCTGAACTTAGGACCTCATACACACCAGGCATGTGCTCGACTACTAAGCTATCTTTCTGGCTAAGTATATTAAAAACACAAATGAAGTCAAACAAATGACTTTGTTTTAACCACAAGTATTTATTGATGGATTGAAGAATACAATTTTAATGGAACAATAAGGCACAACTGTGGATTAAAACGGTTTGATATACAGCCAAAAAGGAAAAAGCCATAATCTTCGGAACTTTAAATAGGCAAGTCGGGGAGCCTCATAAGTACCTAATAGATCAGTGTCAGACAATTCCATTCTTCCCTTTCATAAAATTCCTATATTACATCACTTGATTACAAAGTCAGACTGATACTTCATCAAGAATTCCTCAGTCATTTCTACTGGAGTCATCTGGCCTGACTACTCCTGTTCCCCACTCTTCCCCATCTTGGGTTGTTTTGCCTTTAGAAACCCCCATCCTGAACTACTGTGTGAACACAGCCTGGGATGGCCTTCCAAAGCAAGGAAACAGACAAGCAAGCAAGCACTGAGTCAGAGAGAGCCAGCCACAGGCAGATACATGATGAAAAGACTCACATAGACAATGACAGGATGACAGCAGCCTGACTTGGTGACGTTGATACTAGCTGACTTAGACAAAGAAACTGCTCTGGCTCATGCAAAGGCCTGTAATACCGCCTCAGTTTGTTCCACTAGTGCCAGACCTTGTGCTTCTAAGGGATGAGCAAAGACCTACAAGAAGAACTAGGAGGTCAATGTAAGCAGGTGGCTAATGATCTGATACATTCAATACTTTGGGCCTATATTAGGAGTAGACTATGGCTTCCAGCATATCAATATTTGCCAAATGTAAATTCATAGAGAATTTTGTGCAAAACTTCAAGATACCGAGGACAATCTTTAAATCTCTTGGACTGGGATAAATGAGGCACTTCCGTACAACTAATCTTTCTACTTGGAAAGGTGAAAGGAAAAAATATTCCAGGGTACATAATACTGAGGCATAAACCGCACTGCAGAGGTGGGAATACAGGCGGTATTTAGGGTGCCCAACCTCCTTGCACAAAAAGCCATGAGAAAGTCCCCAAGTATATGGTCAACGTAGCCGTTCTGGTGGTAGTGGTATCCCCAAACTAAGCAAACCTGCAGGCAAGTGTCTACTTCTAAAGTCACCACCATACCAATGGGAGGAGACCAATGGGAGGAGCCATGCAGGTTTGGCTGCTGAGAATCAGAAGCCAGAGGTAGAGCAACCCGGACAAGCTGCCAAGAGGCTCAGCTCTCATCTCATCACAGCCACCACCTTTCCAGAACCTCCCCCTCCATCCTTCATGAGAGAGCAGAGTGCAGGGGACCAAGAGAGGGTCACTTGGTTCTGAGAAACAAATGGGTTCCTGAAAACTCCTGTAGAGGCAACATCCCCGACATTCACTTAGTGTAAAGGCAGATAAAAACGGCCAGACTGCCGAACCATCCTGCCAAGTCAGAAATACATTTGCCAGGCATAGCTTGGGGTGCCATGCAGAACAGAGAGGACTGAGACTCGACACAAAGGAGGGAGCCTGAAGTCGGGTGCACGGGACGGAGAGAGCAGCCAGGCTGTAGGGCCCAGGGAGAGAGCTTTGCTGACAGATTCTTGGCAGGATTCCCTTGTTCACTTTCTCAGACTGGATGGACATGTGGTATTCGGCAGCAGAACAGAGGGAGATGATGTTTAAATGGAGATCACCGGCAAATGATAGGAACAGAAAGAGACTGCGTGTACCATTCTGTAATGCCCTGTTTATACACCAAAGGCAGGTGTGTGTTGATGCAACATATTTGGGGTTGTCATGCAACAGCAATTGTACTTCGGGGAAGGGGCATGTGGCAGCGGACGTGGGGCTGGTGGACAGGAGGATGCTCAAGTTCCAGTTCTTAAATACTAGAAAGCAAGGAACAGTTTGCTCTCAGTCCTTCAGTGAAGAAATCGGATGCTCATTTTCTGTTCTACATCCACCTTCTCCAAAACCTGGGGAAAACAAAAAAAAGTTGCAGTTATAAAGGTCATAAGAGAATATGACATCTTCATACTTACCTGAATGCTTTTCTCCCTCACTCCTGTGCAGCAGAAATGAATTTTTTTCAACTGACTTGTGTACCTTAACAAATTCTGTGAACGATATGGCGCTGTCCCCATCCTGATCAGCTTCCTGGATTGTCCTGTCTGCGATGCTGCCCAGCTGCTCATCCGAGATATTCACTCCAACCATCATGCGTAGCACCTGTGGCACCAAGAGTCAGGACTTTTACTAAGTTGGTATGGGCAACTTCTACTAGGACTGAAGATAGGGGCCAGAAAGATAGTACAGCAGGTAGAGTGCTGCCTTGCATACAGTCAACCTGGATTCAACTGACCCCAGCTTTAGTTCCTGGCCGGTGCAGGAAGTTTTTCTCCTTTGGGGCTGCAGTGGTATTACTGCAGGTAAGGGCGCTTGCCATGCATGCGGCTTACATGGGTTAAATTTACTCCAGCACCACCACCACATATGGTCCCCAGATCACTGCCAGGAGTACAGAGCTAGAAGCAAGCCCTGACCACAGGTGAAATCCAAAGACCAAAGACCCAAGCCCCAAACCAAAAAAACCAAAAAATAAAAAAAACAACAACACCAAAACCTTGTCTTGAGTGAGGACAGGAGGGCTTAGAACAGCTTGTTAAGATGCCAAAGGCAGAGTGTGGTGTCTGCCCAGCCTCCAGGCTAGTGTTATTTCTACCTTTCCCCATTATCAAGAAGCCAGAAGTTGGGGGCTGGAGCGATAGCACAGTGGGTAGGGCGTTTGTGTTGCACGTGGCTGACCCGGGTTTGATTCCCAGCATCCCATATGGTCCCCTGAGCACCGCTAGGTGTAGTTCCTGAGTGACTGCTTTTTCTTTCTCTTTAGAATTCAAATGTAGCAATTTTCGAGAGAGAAAATTCTCATTGAAGCAAAATATTCCCAATTTAATAGCAAAGGGCGCTAACTAACCTTGGCCAGTAGATGCTTCAGATTTTTCTCAGACTCAGAAATGTAGGCATACTTTGTGTTGATTTTTTGTTTTTTTAATCTAGCCTGAGGAATCCTTAACTTGGAAAATTTCCTTTTTGTTTGCATACTTGCTTGGTTGGGTTTTTGGGCCACAGCTGGTGGTGCTCATGCTGGGATCACTTCTTGTAGTGTACGGGGGACCATCACTCAGCCTTCTGAGCATCTTTTGAACACACTGAATGAGTTCAGACTTACTTCAGGGAGAGCAGAAACTGCTTTATCTTTTAGGTACATCATGCACAGAAAATCCTATCTATGGAAATGTCAAAATGTGTTAACCTTCTGGGGACCTCCCCCACTCATAAACACTTAATTTTATTTGTTTCATTAATGCTTTTGGCCAACGCCTACTGCTGGTGGTGCTGAGGAAACGTGGGCTTCCCGCATGCAGAACAAGAGCTCTAGCCCTCCTGAGTCATCTCCCTGGCCCCATTCACAAGCATTTTAAAAAGAAAAGGGACGGGGAGAGATGGTGCAGAGAGCTGGAGCACATGCATTTCATGTAAGAAGTCAGAGTTTAGTGTCCAGCACTGCCTGGTTCCCCAAACACTACCAGGAGTAACCCTGAGCACGGATTCAGGAGTGGCCCCTATGCACTGCCTCATATGGTCCAAAAAACGAAAGGGTAAAGAAAAGACTTTTCTCTTGTCTTAAGTGTCTATTTAGGAAAGGGGAGTGGGAGAGGCATGAGAGGACATGCTAACAGGCAGAAGAACCAGGCCCTGCTCTACTTCTGGATGAACTTCTCCCCTTACAGAGAAGTGAGGGGAACAGGCGGCTCAGCAGCAGTTCCTAAATTCAGATCCATTTCAGGACAGACCAAACCAAGCAATTTATGCAGATTATCTCAGTGTCACCAGAACTGACCTGGTTGCCAGTAAGTGACATGGCAATAACTGAACTATTGGATCAAATCAGCCTGTAGGCCCGGGAGGTGGCTTGGCGGCAGGACTTTGTGGCCTTGCATATGTGAAGCTGCCAGTTCTATCCCCAGCACCGCTGTTGTGATCTGCAGTAACACAAGTGTGAGTGCTGGCATGCTGTAACCAAGTGTGTGTAACCAAGTGTAACCACAGTTCTGTGATCCCAGAAGATGACAACCAGAGAAAAAGAAAAGAAACCACGTTGCTAGTGGTGACTATCACTTTGGTCTGCGAGTAGGCATTGAGTCAGCTCAGTAATCATGTTCCCCAGTTCATTTGCTTTGCCTTTTATACAGTACAGGACACTGCACACAGCAAGTGTTAAGTACTTAGTGGGGCTAGAGTAATAGTACATACAGAAGGTAGAGTGTTTGCCTTGCATATCCCATATGGTCCCCTGAACAACACCATGAGTAATTCCTGAGTGCAGAGTCAGAAGTAACCCCTGAGCATTGCCAGGAGTAATCCAAAACTCAAACACCCAAAAAATAAACACCCAAAATAAATGCTTACCAAAGGAAACAAATCCAGCCCCAAAGAACACTTGGGACTCACAAATGCCATTCATTTGCATGACAGTGTTCCCACATACCTGTAACAGCTCATCACGGGAAATCTTGTCATCTTTATCCAAGTCATAGAGTCGAAAAGCAACTAGGAAGGAAAAAATAAGTCAGTGGCAATTTGGTAATGTTCTGTCTCTTCTCAAGGAACATTAAACATGGAAAGGACACGAGATAGGATTAACAGGTTTTTTTTGCTTTTTGGGTCACACCCAGTGATGCTCAGGGGTTATTCCTGGCTTTGCACTCAGGAATTACTCCTGGCAGTACTTGGGGGACCATATGGGATGCCGGGGATCGAACCCGGGTCGGCTGCGTGCAAGGCAAACACCCTACCCGCTGTGCTATCACTCCGGCCCCCGGATTAACAGTTCTTTCTAAGAGTAATTACCATTACTTGAAGGGCTTTTGTGTGTTTATTTTTATTTTGTATTTTTCTTAAAACACTGTGACTTACAAAGTTATTCATAATAGTTGTTTCAGTTATTTAGTATTTCAACACCACCAGCGTGACTGTCTCTCCATCAATGCTACAATTCTCTCCCAACCCCAACTTCTCCCCTTGGTCACATAACAAATTTATATTGCTTACTCTAACAAAACTTAAAGAAATGGCAAATAGAATGCTCAGAAGATAAATCAGTGAAAGCCAATTTGTGATTGCTATATGATTTTTCACCTATGTAAATAAGGAAATTAAAACCATTTAATACAATATAATAAAATACCTATTCTTTTACATAAGTAAGTTTTCAACTCTGGAATCTAAAATATATTGCACTGAGTTTTTATATTTGGATCCCATTACTAAGACAATAATCATGTCTTACCTGTTATTACTAAACTTAAAAAATTCTGTATTAATACTTTGGAGTTTACATGAAAGAGATAAGGCCTACATATGTAAAATTATTTTTCTCCCCCTATACTTCATTTAAACACTGTGGTTTAAAAAGCTTTGTGTGTTGTAATTTTATTATCAACATCATTAGTACTTTTGCAGTGCTGAGGGTTGAAACAGTCTTACAACATGTGAGGCATGTGGTCTACCACTGAGTCAGCCCCAGCCCCAGTCCCTTGAGCAGTTTTGTGAGAGAATGGGACAGGGTGCATCTTGAACAGTGCTCAGAGAGTCCAGGGATCATTCTCGGCAATCTTAGGGGAACCCTGTTTTGCTGGGGATTGAACTTGGGGCCTCTGCATGCAAGGCATGGCCTCAAGTGCTTTGGGCTATCTCCCTGATCACTGAAGACCTTTCCAAAGCACTGGAACATTTACCAGCATGAGATGCCAGTGGCTTCGGGCATCTGCCTTGCCAGAGAAAGGCCTGGTGCTGCTGCCTGCACCAAGCACGTTCTCTCAATTGGGCTGGGAAGCTCTGGAAGCAGCTTCCAGCTGTGCTGCAACCAGGTATGTGTGAGTAAGGCAACAACTCCCCACATGCACAACTAAATGAATGCAACCCTGATCAGCACTGTAAGCCCCTCAACTGAAAGGTGTGTGATTTGTGGTGAGTGAGCACTATGCCCAAGTGTGAGAGCACTTCAACCTGACAGGCAGCCTCCCACATGCACCACAGCTAGAAACTATTGTGACCTTCACAACAAGCTGTGTGTCTGACCCAGTCATCATTAAAACATTAACAGAGAGAAGGGAGGTGGCAGAGAAACTGAGGTGTACCATAACATTGATGGCATCTTGATAAAATATGGTCCCTCTCTGGCCAAATTAGCAAGTGTATTTCTGGTATTGTTGCTTTTGGGGAGAGGCAGACCTGGCAGTGCCAGGACTGAACCACAGCCTCTTATATGCAAAGCATGAGCTCAGTCCAGCTATCTCACCAGCCCCAAATAAGCACATGTCATAAAAAAAGCTGAGAGGTCAGAGAGATAGTGCTGGAGTTAAAGCATTTGCCTTGCACACGGCCACCCCCAGTTTGATCCTTGGCACCATAGAAGCCCTCTGAGCAACACCAGGAGTGGCCCAAGCCCCCAATTCTAATACATTCCCAGTCCACTCCCCCCACTAAGAAAAATGAGAAGCCAGATGTTTTATTTTCTTATCCTAGGTTTAAAAACAGACACTTCAACTGGTATATGTTAGGTCACTGCACACAATCCATCACTTATACTGGGCACCACCTGGAGGAGCCAGCAAGAGTGCCGCCTGGGTACCAGTTGACTGCGTAAAGTATTGCTCTGGGAAAATGACTTCTTTGGCAAAGTTGTGCCAAATCTCAATAACTCTTTAGTACTTGGAAGTTCTGAATGCAAAAAACTTCAGCCTGAAGTTTAAAATGCTAAAAATGTCTTGATCTTCTGGCCCTATCATCTCTCTTCCTCTTAAACAAGAAACATGTCTTTTAGAAACCAGAAGTGAGATTTCTGAAGAGTGAAGATCAGACAGAGCCATGGTGCTGAGAAGCTACCAGGTGTTTAGTGGGATCCCACTGGGTGATATGATAGCCTCTGAGATAAGTCATTAGTCTAAGGAAGTGAAGACCTTGTATTCACTTTCATATGGTTCTGAGGCTTGAGATCACTTCAAATGTGCTACCAAGACTGTTTTGGGGAGTGCAGAGCTGGAGAATGAAGCCAGGCAATCCAGCAGGTAAAGCATGTGCTTTAACTCTTACATGTATTTCCTAGGCCCAATGTCACTAAGATTTTAGGTTTAAAATAGGGTGCTGTGAATCTTCCTTTTAAGTTCCTGCGACTGTGTCCTTTGGGAACTCATACTCTGGTAGAGAATAACAACACACACTCCTCACATTAGCACAGTTCAAGTGCTATCAGAAATCAACAACTTTTGGAAGCAAGGTATAAGGCAGCCATGCCTTGCTGGTTCAAGTAATGTTTGAACAAAGTCATGAGAATGGACAAGAGATGAGCAGTATTCTTAAGCTGATACAGGAACAAAAGCATGAGACTACGTACGAGTAGCTAAGAGGTATCATCAACCCCACCTTCTTCCTGCAAAAGGGTGAATGTAGTGAAAGTCAAAATTTAAAAATTCAGAAAAATATAATTTTCTCTTTGCAAAGCATATATTATAATTTGAAAGGAGAAGTATCTAGAAGAACTTTCTTCTTTTTTTCTTTTAAGTGGAGGGTTATTCTGCTTTTTTATTTTTTCTTTGGCAATAACCAGCAGTGCTCAGGAACTATTCTGGACTCTGTGCTCAGGAGTGACTGCTGGAAGTGCTCAGGGAACCAATAAGTGGTATGAGGGAAATCAAACCTGAGTTGGCCACACGCCAGGCAGATGCCGTAACATCTGTGCTAACTCTTCATCTCTAGTAGTTATTTCTTTTCTTTTCTGGTTGTTTTGGGGGACACCATAGCAGTGTTCAGGATTCACTCCTGGCTCTATGCTCTGGGATCACTCCTGGTGGTGCTCCGGGAACCATATGTGGTGATGGGGGGGGGGGGGAGAGCTTAAGTTGCACGCCAGGCAAGTGCCTTATCTAATGTACAATCTCTCCAGTCACCAAGTATTTCATAATTGACTTGGTTGAATTACTGTCAATCAGTGTTGAACCTGAGCTGGAAGAAACTATGTTTGCCCCTAGATGATGAATGATTCAGCAAAAATTGCTGGGACATTTTGTTAGACCATATATGATGTCGGGGATTGAATAAGCACTGGTCACTTGCAAGGCAAGCATCTATATCTTTCTGGCCCAACACTTAACCATGGCTTAACACTTTTGACATGTACAGCTAAATACTTTTTTTCTCCTGTGATGCTGGGGATCAAACTCAGGTTTCATGCATGCAAAACATGGGCTTAAACACTGAACCACATGCCCTGCCCAGTAAGAACGTTTTTAAGCTGTGGCAAACTATTGATAGCACAGTGGGTAGGGAGTTTGCCTTGCACATGGTCAACCTGGCTTTGATTTCTCCATCCCTCTCGGAGAGCCCAGCTAGCTACTGAGAGTATCCTGCCCATACGGCAGAGCCTGGCAAGCTACCCATGGCGTATTCGATATGCCAAAAACAGTAACAACAAATCTCACAACGGAGACGTTACTGGTGCCCGCTCGAGCAAATTGATGAACAACGGAAAGACAGTGCTACAGTGCACTGAGGGTAAACTATCTTTCATTGTCCATCTTCAGGACTTCTCATCTTCCCCAACTAAACTCTGACCCAATAAACAGTTACTCCCATGTCCCCTGCCTCCAGCCTGGTGATTTTCCCTCTGTGATTTAACCTACTCTAGGAATCTCATGCTTATCCTTTTTTTGAGGGCCAGGATATAGCTCAGCAATAGAGCACTTGCCTTGAATGTGTGAAGCCCTGGGTTTGATCCCTGGCACTAAGGAAAATTTATATTATGATTAGTATTACATATATTATATGCATGTATATATTACATTCAGTATAATCATTTTGATCCTGGCTTATTTGCATAGATTGGGCTAAAAACGTAGCACAGTAGCTAATGTACATATTTTGTATGTGTCTGGCTCCATTTTGACTCCTGACACTGCCTGGTTCTCCAAAAACCACTGGAAGTAGACCCAAGGACAGAGCCCACAGTCTCCAAGCACTGTCCCATCCCTATTAAAAATGGATGTCCAGGGGCCGGAGCGATAGCACAGTGGGTAGGGCATTTGCCTTGCATGCGGCCGACCCAGGTTCGATCCCCAGCATCCCATATGGTCCCCCAAGCACCGCCAGGAGTAATTCCTGAGTGCAAAGCCAGGAGTAACCCCTGAGTATCGCTGGGTGTGACCCAAAAAGCAAAAAAAAAAAAAAAAAAAAAAAAAAAAAAAAAGGATGTCCATTCTGTTAGCATAGAATTTCCTTTCCCAAGGCCAAATCAGATCCCATCTATTGATGGGTCATATTTTGTACATCCATTCATCTGCGGATAGACATTTGGGCTGCTTCCACCTTTGGGCTACTGTGAACAGCGCTGCTCACATCCTGTTGGCTATTCTCCCGCCTCCACTTTACCAATACATTGCAACATCCAACTACAAGAACTTCATGTAGATTCCTTATTTCCCATGTCACTCAAAGGCGTCATGAAACACCTCAACCATTTAAGAGGACAATAAGAACACGGAACTGTGAAGTTTTTAAGGAAACCTTTTTGGACCATTTTTAGCAGATTATTCATAACAAGCAATACAAAATAAATTATTTAGGATCTGCCTTTGGGGCAGGCTTGGGTGGTGGTGGGAAAATTCGAGATAATGGTGGTGGTATTGGTGTTGGAATGTTGAGTGCAATAAATTATTGTGAACAACTTTACGTACCACATTCTTGAACCTTGCAGACCACACCCTTATGTATCACATTCTAGAATATTTTATATAAGACATTATACATATAACCTCACTGATCTAAAGCAAGGAGCAAGAAGGACTCTTTCCTGGGAGACAGAGCAAGAGTACTAGTGTTTGGACCTGTGCCCACAGTTACCATTCAGCTTTGCTTGCTGTACTTCATGTTCTTTAACTGGGGCAACAAAAAAGAAGTAGGACAAAGCATGATCTCAGAATTCCTGAAGAGACCATTCATTCTAAGCAGGAGATGAATCATAAATTTGGTTTGTAAGTAAGACACCCCTGAAAAATGTGTCACTAGGTGCACGGTGTTCCATGCACTCAGTCTCTAAGAGACAGCATCCTGCTGATTCGAGTGCTGTAGAAAGTTCAAAGCAGTGACACGTATGGGAGGGAGGCATACATCCATGGCTCCTGCAGCTGCTTTGGTGTCACTGGTCTCATTACATGAACATGACCACTATGCAGACAGCAACAGATTTCTAATTCTTTCCCTGCTTTCTGTAAGGGGGTCAGTGAGATAGCTCTGTTGATACAGTACCTGCCTAGCATGTGAAGGTCCCTAAGTTCTATCCCTGACATTTCATGGACCCCCCCAAACACTGCCCAGTGTAGCCATGATGGCCCCTAAGTACAGTACTGGACAGAGCACTTTTTTTTTTCTTTTTGGGTCACATCTGGCGATGCACAGGGGTTACTCCTGGCTCTGCACTCAGGAGTTACTAATGGCGGTGCTCAGGGGACCATATAGGATGCTGGGAATCGAACCCAGGTTGGCCGAGTGCAAGGCAAACGGCCTACCTGCTGTGCTATCGCTCCAGTCCCTGGACAGAGCAATTCTAGGTGTGGATCTGGGCTATCCTTTTACCTCCCCCCAATACTGCTGGGGGTGGCCCCTTTTAAAAAAGCAGGTTGAGGAACTTGTTTAAAACATTAACCTTGTGGGGCTGGAGTGATAGCACAGCAGGTAGGGTGTTTGCCTTGCACGAGGCCGACCCGGGTTCGAATCCCAGCATCCCATATGGTCCCCTGAGCACCGCCAGGAGTAATTCCTGAGTGCATGAGCCAGGAATGAGCCCTGTGCATTGCCGGGTGTGACCCAAAAAGCAAAAGCAAAACAAAACAAAACAAAACAAAAAAACATTAACCTTGCCTGTGGCCCACCCCAGTTCAATGCCTGGTACCACATGTGGTCCCCCTCAAGTACTGCCAGAAATGATCCCTGAGCACAGTAAGCCCTGAGCATCATAGAGGCAGTCTGGGAGGTTGGGGGTGATTGGAGGGAACCTGGGGACACTGGTGTTGGGAAATGTACACTGGTAGAGGAATAGGAATTGGAACACTGTAGTACTGAAACCTAATCATGAACAGCTTTGTAAGGGTCTATCTCACAGGGATTCAATTAAAACATATATACATATATAGAGAAATCCAATAAATAAATGAATGAATAATGGTAAATCCATGCATAACTTGGACAACATCTTGGTACATTTCCATCTCACCTAAAGGTCGACATTTCTGTGACATTCAGACTTTCCTTTCTAACTAAATCTCATCTGCAACTTGAGGATGGGATTGTGGCTTGATTCTGTCTGTCTTCTCTGCCAAAAGCAACCGGAAGGCCTCTAGTCTGACTGCTACTGGCAGTCATCATGTGACCAGGAGGAGTATGTAGTCCAAGAAGCAGAGCCTGGGCCGGAGCGATAGCACAGTGGGTAGGGTATTTGCCTTGCACTCGACTGACCTGGGTTTTATCCCCGCCATCCCATATGGTTCCCTGAGCACCGCCAGGAGTAATTCCTGAGTGCAAAGCCAGGAGTAACCCCTGTGCATTGCCGGGTGTGACCCAGAAAGGGAAAAAAAAAAAAAAGGCAGAGCCTGAGGAAGGCACAGCAGAGCACCAGGAAAGCCCCAAGTCCTTGACAACATAATCAGCTCTGACACTCGCTTTACCGCACTTGCAAAAGGAAGGAACACATTTCTTTCTGATGGAGGCCTGTGTCGGCTGAGGCATTCTAAATGATATACCATGGGAATGCAAAGCTCCAAAAGAAGTATAATTTTTCTTCTTACTACTACTACTGCTGACTGAAATATCTATAATTTAAGAGGAAAATCCCACAAGGAAGGAAATTCATTTTGCTTACTACCAGTTATTTTTTTGTGAGGTAACACACACACACACACCAAAATATACCCTCTCCATTTCCAGTGCAGAGCTCACCAAGCAGTAGTGTCCTCACTCACACTGCTGTAAACAGGTCTCCAAAAACGTTTCGTCTTGCAAGTCTGAACATTAAGCTCTCCCTTTGCCCCAGAATAAAATTTTTGAAAGAATGGGGCATCAAATCAGACTACAGACAGGCTGTGGGCAGGTAGAGATTTATCTCTACATAAATCAAAGTGTCACATAGAAAAAAAAAAGTTAAGATTATGAAGGCATTCCTGTTCTACAGAAAAAAAATAAGGGGTGTTTTTTTGGTTTGTTTTTGTTTTGAGGCCACACCCAGCAATGCTCAGGGGACCATGTGGGAGGCTGGAGATCTAACCCAGTTAACCTCCGGCAAAGCAACCATCCAACCCACTGTACTATCTCTCCAGTCCCTATTTACTTACTTTAAAAAAATAGGGGCAGGGGCTGGAGTGATAGCACAGCGGGTAGGGTGTTTGCCTTACACGCGGCCGACCCGGGTTCTAATCCCAGCATCCCATATGGTCCCCTGAGCACCGCCAGGGGTAAATCCTGAGTGAAGAGCCAGGAGTAACCCCTGTGCATCGCCGGGTGTGACCCAAAAACCAAAAAAAAAAAAAAAAAAAAAAAAATAGGGGCATTATATAACCGTACTAGGCCCACTCTGGGAGGTGCTAGGTGGGCGGTGGCCATGCAGTACCAGAGACTTAACTCACACACTAGGCATTTGCTCTATGACCCAAACCATCTCCCTGACCCTTGTATTAAAGACAGTCTGAGGCGATTTCTCAATCGTGGGGTCACTTGTATCTCGACGTTATGTGTACTCTGGAGAAGCCTGTGTCCTCTCTTAAACACACATCTCTCTCCTCTTCCCTTATATTTCTGTAAATAAAACTGGTTTACATTTTTAAAAAAACAACCTCTGAGATAGAGTGTGAGGATTTACTAAATTGCCAAGGGAGTTCCTGGAGAGAAAAAAGCAGAGCCCATGCTGTGGAGGTTATTTGGGTAGATTTGTTTTAGAGCTGATGACGTTTAAGGTCACCTCTAATCATAGATTAGAAAAGCAAGCAAAGTTTCAGAGGGCTGAGTGACTCCTGACTGTCTTCTCCCTAACCCACTCACTGGATTCCCGACACTCTCCCTCCCCCCCGCAAATCACTGTGACCGGTGTGGTGGCCCATGATGTACTTGTTGCCAATGACCTGCCTTTCAATGTTCAGTTGGCTGTTTACTAAGAGGTCACTGAATCAACTGCCATAAAACTGTACTTTTTGTCTTTTTAATAAAAACAAGTCTTTTTCCAAACATAACGGCCACTTACTACCCATATTGCAAACCATAACACCCAAAAGGAGAGAGAGAGAGTAAAAGGGAATGTTCCTGCCACAAAGGCAGGGGGAATATGGGGTGGTGGTGGTGGCAGAAGGGATACTGGGAACATTGTGGTGGAGAATGGGCACTGGTGGGTGGATGGGTACTCGATCACTGTATGACTAAAACATAATCATGAAAGTTTGTAAGTCTGTAACTATCTCATGGTGATTCATTAAAAACTATGAAAAATAAAGAAATTTAAAAAAATTTAAAATGTCTTGTTGGAGAGATAGTACTTTAAAGATAATACTGCAGGGGCCGGAGCGATAGCACAGAGGGTAGGGCGTTTGCCTTGCACGCGGCCGACCCGGGTTCGATCCCTGGCATCCCATATGGTCCCCCAAGCACCGCCAGGAGTAATTCCTGAGTGCAAAGCCAGGAGTAACCCCTGAGCATCGCTGGGTGTGACCCAAAAAGCAAAAAAAAAAACCAAAAAAAAATAATAAAGATAATACTGCAGTTGCGCTCTTGCCTTGCAAGTGGCCAACTTGGGTTTGATCCCCAGCATCCCTTATGGTCTACGGTGATTTGCAGAGAGGAAAGGAGAGCCTGCCAGGAGTGATTCCTGAATGCAAGGTCAGGAATATGGCCTGAGTTTGGCCCAAAAAACAAAAAGTCTAATTTTGTAAAAATGAAACATGTGAAAGAAAGACACTTGTGTGTGTGTGTGTGTGTGTGTGTGTGTGTGTGTGTGTGTGTGTGTGTGTGTGTGTGTGTATTTGGACCACACTCAGCAATGCTCAGTGGTTATTCCTGGCTCGGCACTCAGACGATCACTTCTGGCATGGTCAGGGACCATATGGAATGCTGGGGATTGAATCTTGGTCACTGGGAATTGAACCTGAGTTGGCCACAAACTGAACCTGAGTAGTACGCCCTACAGGCTGTACTATTGCTCTGGTTCTGAAAGAGACACTGCCTTTTTTGTCTTTTTGGGCCATACCTGGTGATGTACAGGGATTACTACTGGCTTTGTACTCTGGAATTACTCCTGGTGGTGCTCAGGGGACCATATGGGATGCTGGGAATCGAACCTGGTCCGCTGTGTGCAAGGCAAATGCCCTATCCGCTGTGCTATCGCTCTAGCCCCAGACACTGCATTTATGAAAATCAGATTTTTTTTTTTTTTTGCCACATCCAGTGGTGCTTACTCCTGACTATGTGGTCAAGGGTCACTCCTGGAAGGGCTCAGGGTACCATATGCAATGCTGAGGATCAAACATAGGTCGGTCATATGCAAGGCGAGCACCCTACCCACTGTGCTATTTTTCTGGCCCTGAAATGTTTTGTTTTTTGGTTCAAAAATCTTGAATCTCCTATTATAACAAACTGCATTTTAGTGTTTCCCAAACTCTTTACCTGATGAGTAAATTCATGCTCTTAAGGACAGACCTGGAAATTTGGAGCAATGGCCATAAATAAAAGTATATTTAGAGTTCCTTTTAGTTAACCATCTTTGTCATTGCTATTATTTTGTTTCATTTTTGGGGCCAAACCCAGCTATGCTCAGGGCTTACTCCAGGTTCTGTGCTCAAAGACTGCTTGTGGTAGGTCAGGGACTATATGGGATGCCAGGGATCAAACCTGGGTCAGCCGAGTGCAAGGCAAGCACACTGCCTAAAGTACTATCTCTCTGGTCATACCATCTCTAGTTTTTAAACTTTTTATTTACTAAAGTAAGTAAACTTTTGTTTATTTTTATATTTTGGTCTTTGGGCCATACCCAATAGTGTTCTGGTATTACTCCTGGCTCTGTGCTCAGGAATCACTCCAGTTGGGACTCAGGGCATCAGACGTGGTACTGGGGACTGAACCCAGGTTGGCAGCATACAAGGGACTTGCTCTACTCATTGTACTATCTCTCTGCCCCCACAAATAAAAGTTTTGCTTGTTATTATTCGTTTATGAGTCACGCCTGGTAGTGCTGAGGGCTTACTCTTGGCTCTTCACTCAGGGATCACCCTGGTGGTGTTCAGGAGACCATATGTGGTACCAGGAACTGAACCTGGGTCGGCCACATGCAAGGCAAGTGCCCAACCTGCTATACTATTACTCTGGTCCTCCCCCCAGAAATAAAATTTTAATCTGAAGACTTACAGTGCAGTTTGTTGCTTCGGCTGTTGAGTGGTTCTGGTCCATTCACATCTTTGCTTTTTTCATTATCCTCAATGGGTCGGAAATGAGCCAATGTTCTCATAAATCCTCGGAAGTTTACCTGGTCCTCTCTGAATAGGAAATAGATCAAACAGAACACCATTAACAATTTTGGGGGGTGGTTTTGCAAGAACCCACCAAGGGTCAGGGATATAGCTCAAACAGCTGAAGTATATGCTCTATATTCAGGAACCCTGTGTTCAGTCCCTAATACCACATGGTTCTCTCCCCTCACCCAGGAACTGCTTGGAATGGCCCAATAACCCCAAACCAAAGGAATTCACTAGTATTATTGGCAACAGCTTTAGCTAGAGCAGCTTATAATAGCTAGAGTGATCCTTTAACAAGGTCTCTGTCCATATGTACTTAGGGCTCATAAAATACCTTTGTTCCAGCCTCACCCCAAACTTGTGAGATATTATTAGCCCCACTGTAGAAACGACTGGCCAGGCTTAATCACGGACAGAGTTATCTACTTGCATCTTCTTCCCCCAAACATTTCAAGTAGCACCAGGGCTACACAATTAGGTGAGCCATGACTTGAACTCACTGCTTTTGACTCTGCAGTGAGCAAGATGTTTGTTTGTTTTTTAATTAATGAATTATTAATGGGCCATATCTGGCAGTACTCAGGGCTTTTACTGGCTCTGTGCTCAGGAATCACTCCTAGTGGGCTCAGGGGACAATATGGGACGTTGGATATCAAACCTTGCTTGACTGCATGCAAGGCAAGACCCTACCAGTGGTGTTATTTCTCTGGCCTCAGCGAGATATTTTAATTTTGTGACTCCCCAACCACCTCCTGTCTCATCTGTTACTTGCACATAACAGTGAGGTTTTAATTTAAGACATATAAGGATACAATTTTTTTTTATAAATAAAGTAGGAGTACTACTATTTTTTCAAGCCACTGATTAAGCTGATTGAATTGGGCATGAATTCCACATTACTTTTTTTTTTTTAATTGTATCACCATGAGATAGAGTTACAAAGCTTGCAGGTTTGAGATTCAGTCATACGATGATGAAACACCCATCCTTCCACCAGTACACATAAAATGTTTTTGGAATGAAGCTTAATTAGATAAAAAGTAACAAATACAATTTTGGAAATACGGGGAAATAAAGCCTGCTTCTTACAAATCAATTATCACCAAAGTCAACATTACATATAGAGCAGGGGGTGGTTGGAACCACATTTGGCTTACTAAGGGCTTACTCCTGCCTCTGTGCTCAAGGACCACTCCTGCTGGGTTTTCAGAGGACCAAATATGGTAGTGCAGGCAAGGTAAGCACTAGAGCTCTGTGCTATCTCTTGGGTTCTCCCTCTAATATATTTTTATACATCGTTTGCATAACTGAACTTACTGCACATATAAATTTATATCCACTTAAAAAACTTTTACAAATGTTTCCAGTGAACTCTTTGAAACATTCTTCATATTTGAATAGTAAATAGTATGGCCGTATTATGAGTTTATTATTCTCATAGCCAGAAAGATCTTTTTTTCTGTTTTTGGTCATACCCAGTTATACTTGACTACTTTAGGATGTTCCTGCAGTAACAATGTAGACTTGGGGATTGAATCTAGGAGTCAGCCTGGCTGACTGCACTCAGAGAATCACAGCTGCCATGCTGTGAGGATCATATGAGGTGCTGAGGATTGAATCCAAGTTGGCCACATGCAAGGCAAATGCCTGGCCCACTATATTATCTCTCTGGCCTCCAAATCTAGGACCTTTTCACACAAAGTTGTGCTCTGGTCTATTGAACTATTTCTCCAGCCCACAGGCAGATTCTTTTTTGCCCTGATTCTTATGATCATAAAATTGTTACTTTTGTTTGTTTTTGTGCTACACCCAGTGGTGCTGGGGGATCAGGTGCTTTTGACTGATTGGGGGATCAATGTTGGGGGATCAATCCCAACATGCAAAGCAAGCACTCTAGGCCTCTGAAATAGCTTCCTGGCCTATGACCATACCGTTTCAGAAGATGCCTTTGTCAAGCCTGGATAGAGAAGAGAACACCAAGTAAAATGTGGTTGGAGATCCTGCTCGGGAGGGAGATGCATGCTGGAAGTAGACTAGAGACTGAACACCCCTATCGCAAACCACAATACCCAAAAGGAGAGAGAACAAAATGGAATATCCACAGAGGCGGGGTGGGGTGGGGGACGGGATTGGAGGGTGGGAGGGATACTGGGTTCATTGGTGGTGGAGATTAATTCATTCACTAATTCATTCACTAGTGGATGGATGGGTTCTCGAACAGTGTATGAGGGAAACACAAGAATGAAAACGGTTAAATTTGTAACTGTATCCTCACAGTGACTAATTAAAAAATAAATAAATTAACTTAAAAAAAATCCCTTTGTGCTTAAGGGTTTTTTTGGTTAAGATTAGAGAAAAATCTTAAAATCACATCACAGGCTAATCAGTAACTCATTAAGAAATACTTTTCAAAACTTAGCCTTTTAAAAATTATTATTATTTATTACTTTTTTTTGTTTTTTGGGTCAGACCTGGCAATGCACAGGGGTTACTCCTGGCTTTGCACTCAGGAATTACTCCTGGTGGTGCTCAGGGGACCTTATGGGATGCTGGAAATCAAATCTGGGTCGGCCACGTGCAAGGCAAATGCCCTACCTGATGTACTACTGCTCCAACCCCCCTAAGATTGTTTTTTAATGTTGAAAAGGAAAAACAAGGTCCTATGTGACAGTTATCTAAAGTAATCATGAAGGAAACAAGAGGTTTCCTGGTTCCTTGACTACCTAAACATAAATTCCAGTTGGTGTGCCTCATTAAATAAATGTGCTGTGTGGAGTTCCCTAGACACAGATCAGAGACCTTCTAAACATTAAGTTCAAAGGCTCGTTTGTGAACCCAATGTACTCCAAAGAATGACCTTTAGTGTTTCAAGGTAACTATGCTGCTAATGGAGAGGTGCTTGGTCAAAAATCTGAATAAGGGGCTGGAGCGATAGCACAGAGGGTAGGGCGTTTGCCTTGCACGTGGCCGATCCGATTCAAACCCCAGCATCCCATACGGTCCCCTGAGCACCGCCAGGAGTAATTCCTGAGTGCAGAGCCAGGAGTAACCCCTGTGCATAGCCAGGTGTGACCCAAAAAGCAAAAAAAAAAAAAAAAAATCTGAATAAGATCTGAGGAATCAAATAATGTGAAGTAAGATTTGAGTTATATATCGAATCAAACAAGTTAATGACTACATATGTTAGTGGCAGAATGTCTCTGAGTCGAAGGGAACTAAATGGTAGTGCTCTATTTTCAAATCTCATTCTTGGAAAACATTTCCACTTGTTTAAGATTACAGAAAAGACAAAAGCAGAAACTCAAGTACCTGTATCTGATTATAGCAAGCTGCAGAGGTGCATCTTGCTAAGAGCTTTCAGCAAAGAAGCCTAGAGAGGGCCTTGGCTTCCACAGTTCATGGGCCTTTTCCTAAGCCACAGATCCCGGGGCAGTCTGGGGGGTGGATACGCAGTCCCAGGAAGGGGGATCTAACTTGATAAAACTTAATACAGCTGCTGCCTCAAGTAATCAGTGGTGGCTAAAAAAACTGGCAAAATGGGGGCTAGTGTGATAGCACAGTGGGTAGGGTGTTTGCCTTGCACACAGCCAACCCAGGTTATATTTACAGCATCCCATATAATACCCCCAGCACCGCCAGGAGTGATTCCTGAGAGCATGAGCCAGGAGTAACCCTGTGCATAGCCGGGTGTGACCCAAAAAGCAAAAAAACAAAACAAAACCACCAAAAAATCCCCCAAAACTGGCAAAATGACTATTGTATTTACTTTACATTGGAAAGGTTCAGATAAACAACACAGCTGTGGAAGTTATCTCTTCTTCCATAACCATATCTAGATATGGTTCAATACTAGGTAGGTGCTAAAAGAGGAAGAATTCAGCACAAAACCCACAACTGGACCAAAAGGGCTGATCCTGGAGAGGAAAGGGGAAGAAGCAGGGTAGGAGATTACTCAAGCTCAGCGTGATAATGATTAAGCAAAGCACATCTTTCACGAGTACACTAGCATACAAGTGTCAGTCTTGATTTGATTTGATTCTGAGTCATTGCCTTATGTCACTCAGAATTTCCTGAGTGCTCTGTCACTGTCATCCCATTGCTCATCAATTTGCTTGAGCGGGCACCAGTAACGTCTCCATTGTGGACTTGTTGTTACTGTTTTTGGCATATCAAATATGCCATGGGTAGCTTGCCAGGCTCTGCCGTGCGGGCGGGATACTCTTGGTAGCTTGTTGGGCTCTCGAGAGGGGCGAAGGAATCGAACCCAGGTCAGCAGCGTGCAAGGCGAACACCCTACCCACTGTGCTATCACTCCAGCTCCTGAGTATTCAACTTTGTAAATTTCTATGCTCTCAATATAGAATTCTCAAATTCCATCTCCAGATAGATAGTGGGGCGGGTGGGGGGGGTACATGTTTTGCATGCAGTCAACCTGGGTTCAATCTCTAGTGCCCCATGAGCACTGCCAGGAGTGATCCATGAGTGCAGAGCTGTGAGTAGCCCTGAGCATAGCCAGGTGTAGCCCAATCTGTCCCCCTCTCCCTTATCCCCCCAAAATAAATTTCCTCTCCAGGCATTTTATCTGAGAATATCCTCACTGATACTTAGTCTCATAATTAAACACTGGCAATCATATAATTTTATTTACTTATTCACTTTGGTTTTCGGGCCATACCAGGAAATGCTCAGGGGTTATTCCTGGCTCTGCACTCAGGAATCACTCTTGGTGGGCTCAGGGGACCACATGGACACTGGGGATTGAACTTGGGTTAGCTGCATGCAAGACAAGAGTGCTAGCCACTGTACTAACCCTTTATCCCGAAATCAGATTATTTAAAAAAGTCCTTGAATCACAAAGCCAACTCACAAGGAACCAGGAAAAGGTGGTTAAAGAGACTGTTAAAACAAAATCCAACAATAAGTGTTTCAGGAAAAACTATTGCATCAAATCAATAATTGTTCACTCATTACTTTGAAGGCAGTATTTAATATTTGAAGCTTATCAAAAGCCCTGTTTTATACTAGATAAATCCAAATCTATTGGAAAATTGTGTTATGAGGTAATTTTATTTAATTTATTTTTTCGCTTTTTGGGTCACACCTGGTGATGCACAGGGGTTACTCCTGGCTCTGCACTCAGGAATTACTCCTGGCGGTGCTCAGGGGACCATATGGGGTGCTGGGAATCAAACCCGGGTCGGCAGCGTGCAAGGCAAACGCCCTACCCACTGTGCTATCATTCCAGCCCTGTATTTTAATTTTTTTAAATTTTGGGGCTATACCTGGTGATGCTCAAGGTTTACTCCTGGCTCTGTACTCAGGAATTACTCTTGGTAGTGCTCAGAAAATCATATGGGGTATCGGGGATCAAACCCAAGTTGGCCACATGCAAGGCAAGCACCTGCCCATTGTACTATCTCTCCAGCCCGAAGGAGAACTTTATCTTTAGTCAAAGTTCTCATAGAAAACATAGATTGTGGAAAATCCCAGACTGAGGTAACTAAAGACAAATGACAACTCACTGACTCTGAATCCTCTGTGTAGGAGGTCGAGGAAAGTGCTGCAAAGGAGATTATTGGATGAACTGATAAAAGCAGGTAATGGATCCTATATTAAACAAAAGTAGATAGGGTGAAATGGGTGACAGTGGTCAAAGGACACAACTTCTGGCTAAAAGAAGATGTTCTGGGGATGTAATATACAACACAGAGAATATAGCTACAAGACTACTTTCTGAGGCTGGAGCCATTATACAGTGAATAGCCTTGAGCACGCCTGACCTCATGGTTCCTAGGTAGTTCCCAGAGCACCACCAGCAGTAATTCCTGAGTGCAGAGCCAGGAGAAACCCTTGAGCATTGTAAGGTATGGTCCCCAAACAAAAAAAACAAAAGGCGGTACTATTTATTTGAAGAACAGATTATATTTTAGAGTTGGGACTCACCTTATTACAGGGGCTACCTCCAGGGGTACTTGGGAACCATGTAGTGCCAGGGACAAACTCAGGACATCAAATCTGTTAGGCATGTCCTGCACCACCTACTTGAGCATCTCTATCTCCTTGGCCCCATAAAGTATATTTTAAAATTTTTTAACTCATACACTCATATTCAAAATGTAACTATGTGAAGTGATATGTTAACTCATCTGATAGTTTTGCAGTATTACAGATGTAAAATCACTTTATTATACACTTTAAACTTACATGATGCTGTACCTCGATAAAGATGGAAAAAAGAGGGCACCTGCCTTGTATGTAACCAAGCCTAGTTCAGTCTCTAGCTCTGCATATAGTTCTGAGAACTGCCAGGTGTGATGCCTGAGTAAAGAGCCAGGAGAATCCTCTGACCACCGTCAGGTGTAGTGCCAATGCCCTCCCATCAAAAAAAGAGGAAAAAGAATAAACTAGATACAATTTTATATTAGTTAGTTAATATTATAGCACTTGATGTATACCTTAATATACCTTAAGTATAAATTACATTCTAGATTTCAAAGACCTAGTAGGCATGAGGTTGTGTGTTCCATCCCTAACACCATGACGGAGCACTGCAGCGAAGCATGTGCAAGAACATCCTAAATATCAAAAAAGAGAATTTAAATAAAAAAAATAGATTGTCAAAGTTAATGTAATTTATCTATTTAATTTCCCCCTCACCTTCCGTCTTCTGGGTTTTGGGCCATACATAGTGGTGCTTGGAGCCTCTTCTAGCTCTATGCTAGGGAGTCATTCCTGGTGCTCAAGGTACCAGGTCCATGTGCTAGGGAGGGAACCTGAGCAAGCCATGTGCTCACTTCTGAGCAATCTTGCCAGCCCCTACTCCTAGGTTTCTATTATTACTACTAAAAAAGGTTTGATTATGAATGTGGCTTAAAATTTTATTTTTAGGGGTCAGAGAGCTAGTCCAGGGGTTAGGGCATTTGCCTTACACACGGTCAACCCAGATGTGATCCCTGGCACTCATATGGTCCACAGAACCTATCAGGTGTGATCCATGAGTATAGAGCCAGAAGTAAGCCCTGAGTGCAGCTGGGCATACCCCCCACTGCCTAGCCCCCCACTCCCAAATTCTATTTTTAGTGCATTTTATTCTGGAATTGTTTGTATCCAATTTGGGTATATAATTCCTTATTTTTACTTCATTAGGCTCTCTCCTCTCTTTCGGGAGAGGATGCATGTTCTCTCATGCACATTTTCTTTAAAGAAAAGAAGGATTATCTTAAAAAGATTTACTATTATTATTTTGGTTTTTGAGCTACATCTGATGATGTTCCTGGCTCTGTGTTCAGAAATTACTCCTGGCAGTGTTTTAGGGGACCACACAGGATGCTGGAGATCAAATCAGGGTTGGTTGCATGCAAGGCAAGTACCCTACCTACTGGACTATCACTTCAGCACCAACAGGGTTATACTTTTATTGGCTTATATTAAAAGAGAACAGAGGTAAATGAGGCAAAATGTGAACATCTTAATAATAGATGCATCTGGGAGAGAGTTTAGTTTCACATCAAAGATAAAGAAATTAAAGAAAAATTTTGTTTTCATTTTGTGATGCCAGAGATGGACCCCAGAGCCTCCCTGGCAGAGCTCTACCATAGAGCTACATTCCTGGTCCCTGAGAGACAGAATAAAATTTGGAAAAAGGCTTGAACAGAAGAGATAATCTAGATACGAGTATGACAAGAATGTCTATTATAAATAG
This sequence comes from Sorex araneus, assembly GCF_027595985.1. NCBI lineage: Eukaryota > Metazoa > Chordata > Mammalia > Eulipotyphla > Soricidae > Sorex > Sorex araneus. Next base: position 86,791,588 of record NC_073304.1, on the reverse strand, counting down.
TGGGAATTGCTGAGAAAGGGATTGAGATGCCCAACCATTACCATTACTCCACATTAACCTCAGGAAGTAAGCACAACAACTCTAAGAACTTACCCCTCTGGAAAGAAGGCATTGATGATCCGGTCCCCCAATGGGTTGATAGCAAGTTCTGGAATTCTCTGGAAGTCTTCCCGGCTGCCAAAAGAATCACCTTGAGTTAGAGACTCACTGGCCTTTCGCATGAACTCCTTTGGTCATGCAAGGACACAACCAAGTAAGAGCCTTACTTCCTGGAATTCACTTTGGCTGACAAACTGTACCAAACAACTGCAAAGAATAGCACTTTACAGCTGCCAAGAGTTTCTTGTACCAACTCAGGAGTGGAAGAAGCCAGATTTGACCATGCCACATTCCAGTGAATCCAGCACACACAGGTTACGTCAATAAACCAACTGACAAGCAAATACTAAGCTGTCCCTGTAAATGATTCCTTGAACATTACCATTTTGCACTTAGTTATTAAGTTTGGAGAGTGAGCAGCAAATGCAAAGTATAAAACAACACAGGGCTTCAATATGGGAGCAAAAATCCAGAGGGAACTCCCATATGGAAGGCAAGATCATCTGCAGAACTTAAAAGTGCAAGGAATTTTTAGGTCAAATTCAGGTTGAAGGTAAAAATGAAGCATGACAAGGATTCAATTTCCTTACTTGCTTTTTCTTTTCTTTTTTTTTTTTGTGGGGGAAGGGATTTCAGGTAGACATGGCAGTACTCAGGACTACTCCTGGCTCTGTGCTCAGGAATCACTCCTGGTGGGCTCTGGGGACCATATAGGGTACCTGCTGTACAAATCCGGGTCAGCCACATGCAAGGCAAACACCCTACCTGCTGCTCTAGTCCCATAGAGCTAGGAGTATTTAACCCTTGAACATGACCAGAGCAGTCATGTTCTAGAACTTGAGGAAGCTATGGGTAAGTTCAGTGGTAAAGAATATACTTTAAGGGGCCGGAGTGATAGCACAGAGGGTAGGGCATTTGCTTTGCTCGAGGCCAACCGGGATTTGATCCCTGGCATCCCATATGGTCCCCTGAGCACCGCCAGGAGTGATTCCTGAGTGCAGAACCAGGATTAGCCACTGAACATTATATAATATTATATATATAATTAATTATATATGATTATATATAAATAATATATAATTATATAATGAAAGTTATATATATTTATATATATAAAGTTAAAAGAAGAAAAAAAACTAGTCAAGTAAATATTTTTTGTTTTGTTTTGTTTGTTTTGCTTTTTGGGTCACACCCAGTGATGCACAGGGGTTACTCCTGGCTCTGCACTCAGAAATCACTCCTAGTAGTGTCATGGGACCATATGGGATGCTGGAAACCGAACTCGGGTTGGCCACATGCAAGGAAAATGCCCTACCCGCTGTGCTATCACTCCAGCCCTGAAGTAAATATTTTAGTTACCATTCATATAAGCATACCATGCGCCAATTTGTTTATACTCATAATCTCATTTCTTTATGCCAACATTTTATCAACACCTTTGCAAAGCTGAGGAAGTTAAATTACTGCAATAAAGCAACTTGTCCTGTGCTACAAAGAAAGTAACAGAACTGTGATTTAATCAGTTAGATCCCAGTCGGTTCTTCAAAGCACATTTTTCTTAAATGAGGCACATGACTTGCCTACATTAAATGTTCTGCGAGAAAGATGCTCGCCAAAAATAATCTTCAATTGATACTATTTGGGGAGGCCTAATAGTGTGGTGCTCACCAGTCCAAAGGGTTATAACTGGCAGTGTTCAGGGTACCCATAAGGGGCCAGAGGTCAAACGCGGGGTCTCAGAAATTATAGACATGTCGGGGCTGGAGTGATAGCGCAGTGGATAAGGCATTTGCCTTGCACGCAGCCGACCCTGGTTCAATTCCCAGCATCCCATATAGTCCTCTGAACACCGCCAGGGGTAATTCCTGAGTGCAGAGCCAGGAGTCACCCCTGTGCATTGCTGGGTGTGACCCAAAAAGAAAAAAAAAAAGAAATTATAGACATGTGTTCTACTACTTGAGTTCTCTGACCGTCAATAAGTATTTCTTAAAAATCTTTTTGGGAGCCAAAGAGATAGCACACTTGCCTTGGAATTGGCTGACCTGATTCAATCCCCAGCATCCCAGATGGTCCCCTGGGCACCGCCAGGAGTAACTCTTGAGAGCAAAGCCAGGAGTAAGCCCTGATCATAGCCAGGCGTGGTCCCCAAACTAAACAAATACAAAACCAAAACAATCCAATAAACAAACAAACAAAAACCTTTTTGGTCGGTGTTCTGTGTCAAAACTGTAACTTCAGCATATTTAGGCTGCACCTCTCAAAATTTTTATTAGAAAGAATAAAGGCAGAGAAGTGTTCCATATCAGAGGGCCAGGATGTGGCTCAGTGGTAGGGCACAAGTGTCACAAGCTTGAAGTCCTAGGTTCTATCCCTTGCAAAGAGCAGGGGGAAGGATTAAGAAGGAGTTAGAGAAGTAATGAAGCACCTTTCTCAGCCAACAGGTAAAAACTGGTTATGATCACATAGAATGCAAAATATTGTGTAATATTACTGCAGCAAAATGCTAAAGTTTTTCTGACGATAATGTCCTTGTTAGAAGAAAACACACTGAAGTATTTGGCAAAATAGTCAATCACTAGTGAATCTGGTATCAAGTATATTCAAGTTTTTCCAACTATTGTAACTTTTCTGTAACTTTGTAACTTTGATATTATTTCCAGATAAGCATGTAAAATGTTGAAATATTTTTTTAAAAATTATAACTTAGGGGCTTGGAGGAGATGGCCCAAAGGGTTGGAGAACATGCCTTGAAGGTAGGAGCCCTGGGTTCGATCCTTAGCACTGCATGTTCCCAAGTATCCTGATAACAACCCCTGAGGACGGAGCCTGGACACTAGTGGAGCATTGCCAGATAGGGCCTCTAAACAAAACAAAGTTTTAACTGAAATCTGATTCCTGCCTTGAAGAAGTCTGCCAAGAGACAAGATAACATTTACTCCTCCACGGCCTTTATGCTGAATGCTAACTGAATGTTTTTCTTTTATCCAAGAGCATTCAATAAGCAGCTCTTCCTGTGGCTTAACAGTCACATAATTCTTATTTTATTAAAAAAAGCTCAGCTCCACATTTAGACACAGGGAGAAACTCACTTAGGAGACTCAGCACAAAGCTTTAAAAGTTATGTAACTTTGGTTTCTAGATTTCCTTCATCACTGAGGGTAATGATTTCTATCAATGAATGAACCAAAGAAGCCATTCATAAGCTAACTGGGTTGGTGAAAGAGAAAACAAGTCACTGAGGAACAAATACTTGAGGTTCTATTTAATTTCATGTACAAAGTACATGTTTTATTTTTAAATACTTAGTACGTTTTCTAAATAAAGTCCTTGGGTAAAAATGGAAGGATCCTGAAACAAAGGCAGAGAGATCAGCGTGTAGCCCTGAAACTACAAATGGATCAATGATGAAGCCTCAATTTAAACATTAATAAAATAGGGCTGGAGTGATAATACAGCAGGTAGGGCGCCTGCCCTGTACGTGGCCAACCCGGGTTTGATCCCAACACCCCAAGCACTGCTAGGAGTAATTCCTGAGTGCAGAGCCAGGAGTAACCCCTAAGCATCACTAGGTGTGACCCCCCAAAAACAAAAATTTAATAAAATAACCACAAAGTCTTACTGCATAATTTGTCACGTAATACAAAGTCCATATTATCACCAAAATGTAACCCTTGTTTGACAGACATTAGGACACAAACACAATCACCCCTCCTTTCTGTGGCTGATTTTAACTACATGGACACATACCTCAGTTTAATGTCTAACAAGCAAAGTAGTTTTGGTTGAGAAAAGGCAAAGTTTAAATATCAGGTGAACGCACGACCTTGTCTGAACTGCTTCAGCATCAGGAAATTTCAATAAAGGATCAAGTCGTAGATCTACTATCAATAAGGACCTATACCTGTCCTTTGATACTTTTAAACTCAATTCCCAGAAAATTCAGGAGCTATATCCTAGTTCCTTAAACTAGGGGTGGCATGTAACTGAATGGGGGATTTGTGAAAAACCTGGCAATAGCAAAAGATTTCTGAATCCAACAATAAATATTTATTCAAAATCAAATGCAGGATGAGGCTAAGGTGTTCCCAGCAGCAAGTATCTGTGTGCATTGTGTAATTCAAGAAAAGACTGTGAGTGGAAAATGTTAACGAAGCCCAGGTCTATTGGCTGCCTCTATAAGACACACGGAATAGTGTTAAAAGTATCAATTTTTTTTTCATATAAAATACTTCTTCAAAAGTCACTTTATTTTCAATATCCTAGTACCATTTAAGGTTATCATTAGTCTGTTCAGTGTATTGATCAGGGTGGGAAAGAGGAAACAAATTATTATAATTCATATCTGCTTTGCATTAGGAGTTGTGCTAATAACTGCATATATATTCTTTTATTTAATATTCATGCAAGCTGTTTGGGATATTTTCAACCCCACAGTTTATTCATTCACTTAAAAACTATACATAAATAGGCCTAAGGAGATGGTTCAGCTGTGGTGTGAACCTTGCATGTGTGAGGCTCTGGGTTTGATCCTATCACTGCAAAAAACAATATGTGTGTGTATGTGTTTGATCTGACACACCAGCACACCAGCTGTTCTTTTCTGAAAGCTATAGAAACTTCAGAGTGAGGTTTACATTAGGAATTTTTTTGCTGCGTGAAATGAATCAGGAAGAGAGGGACAGACATAGAATCACTACACTCATTTATGCAGTAAGAAATAACATAATAAGAGAATAACAGCCAAGAACAGTAGAGACAAGATTTTCCCCTCACACATGAGAGGAAAAGCTAGAGAAAAGGCCAGAGACGTGTGTTGATCTTCAGGGACTTCCTCCACTTATCAGACTCAGAAAGTTAAAAGAAACGCATGAGTTGTCTCCAATCTGTGCTTCTGCTACTTAGCACTGCCTCACGACTCCTCAGGCTCCCACCCTGCCCCTTGTTCTTGCAACAGCACCTCTCTCACCCAAGTTGAAAGGGTAGTCACTTAAAAAGGAATATAAACTACTTCATATTTTCTGAATTGTTGACCTATGATTCACTTGCTTTTCCCTTAAAGTATCAAATTTTAAAGGATAGGGCCAGAGAGTAGCTCAATGCTTTGAAGCCGAGGCCAAGGATTGCTTCCCCGGGAGTGGACCCAGAACAGACCTTGAGCAGGTGTACTCCTGGGGAAGCGGTCCTCAGCCTTGGCCTTGGCCATCCCCTCTCCCCGCTTCACCCAAAACACCACCAAAATATAAAAAAGCAGTTTTTGTGAATTGAGTTAAACATATAACTCATTACCATTAGCGGTTTTATAGAAGAATGCAAATGGTCTGGGCAGGTTTTTGAAATTTCCTTCTGAAAATTGTTCACTGATGAAATCTAACAAAAAGAAATATTCCAAGTGGTCTGCACACCACAATATTCATTCAAAATGTAGGATTTGTGGATACGCATGTAAAACGTCACCATCAAATTCTTTGGTTTTAGAACCACACCCTGTGATGCTCAGGGATAGTGTCTAGTGGTGCCAGGGATCAAAACAGGTTAGGTCACATGGAAGGCAAGCACTTAACTTCATGCTGTTCCACTATTATATTCCATCCCTCACAGGAGAATCTAGGAAAATCATCAATAATTTTTTTCTCTGCAGATGGGGGCCACATCTGCAGGGCTCGGTGCTCCCCCAGATTGAACCAAGGTTGGTAGCATACATGGCAAGTGTCTTAATCCCATTGCTCACTCTCTAGCCCCACTCAACAATCAACAATTTTTTTGGAGAAAGACATTATCACTGATGGTACACAAGTATGAGCATAGAACCACTTATAATCTGCTGCCAATCTTTGGAGCCAGTAAGTCCCCAGTGGTTTGCCAGTGGGTCTGTTCTGAAACTCATCTGAAGCCTTTAGTAACTTCAGAAGCCATCCCTTCAACCCCACACAAGGTCCTTCCCTTTTTCTGAGACACAGGTTCACATGACTGCTTATATACCAATTGCTCAGCTGACTCAGACATACTGAGGACATTAAAATCTGCCAGCACATACTCATAGGACATATATTCAATGAAAGGAGTAGTGTCCAGGAGTGTAGCTCAATGATAGAGCATTTGCCTTATCTGTATGAGGCCCTGGGTTCAATTGCTGCACAAACACATACGTTTTACATCTTTAAAAATTATAATATGGAATGCTTTTATTTATAATTAATTATGCTTATAAACAATGAAATAATTTCCACTATCTAAGGCATTTGCTCAATACCTTGAATGTTGGTAATTTTGTTGTTTTCTTTTTTCCTTTTTTTTTTTTTTTTTTGGCTTTTTGGGTCACACCTGGCAATGCACAGGGGTTACTCCTGGCTCTGCACTCAGGAATTACTCCTGGCGGTGCTCAGGGGACCATATGGGATGCTGGGAATCGAACCTGGGTCGACCACGTGCAAAGCAAACACCCTACCCACTGTGCTATCGCTCCAGCCCCCTCTAGGGCCTTTTAAGATAATTTATTTCCAAGCTGAAATGTGACTTTTGGACGAGATTGATGGATGGGCACATACACATTTTCCTTCGATCACTCTCTAATCCCGCCTTGAAATATCACCAAAATGTGCACAGAGGAATCTAAGACATAAACAACCCAGATGGTATGTCTTAGACGAGGGATTGTGAGACATTTTGGAAGTCAGAAAAAAGATGCAAATATAAAGACCGGTGTGTTAGAGTCATGTGTGTTAGACTGCAGGAAGAATGATCTCGACTCTGCTGCAGTCTGACAAAGAGCTAAGGTCATTCTTCCCCACAGTCTCAGCAAGGCACCGTGCTCAGCTGCCTGGGAGAGGAAGCAGCATGCAGGAAAGCTAATTTAAAGCCTTTTAAAGAATGAGCTAACTTCCAGCTTCCCAAAGAATATAAAACCATTTATCTCCAGGGTAAAATTTGAGACTTGTTAGGGAAAGAAATCAAACGAGTCAATGACCCCACTTCCCCTATTCCACAGGCTTTACCACTATGCCATCATCAAGTTCCTGTGAGCACTGAGTTAGTCATAGGGAAGATAGAAGATAACAACATGCTTGTGAGGCCAGAGCAATAGCATAGTGGGTAGGGCACTACCTCAAGCCCTGCCAGGAGAGATCCCTGAGCACAGAGCCAGGAGTAAGACCTGAATTCTTACAATGGGTGTGGCTCCAAAACAAAAAAATATTCTGGGCTTTACATGTGGAGAGCTAATATTTGATCCCAGTCACCATATAGTCTCCCAAGCAATGAGCCAGGTGTGGTCAAATCATCAAAACAATTTTACACACACGAATACACACCTGTACACCTGAAAAGCATGTTGTAAGGACTAAATACTAAATTCAATACTATTTTTGGAAGGCAAAGGAGAACATAAAACAACCAGAAAAAAAAAAAATGTTGAGTCATGGTGAAAAGTGTGGTAACAACCAATCAATAGAAATCTATTAAGGTCAATAAAGGACGAGCGGGTGGGGCTGTAACTCAGGGTGAGAACACCTGCATCACCAGAGTGAGGCATGAATTTGACCCCTGACCTCCATTCTCCCTCATCAAGTGCACAGGACTCACACAGTCCTGGCACTGCTGTTGGGTCCTTGGTGCCACATGTGTGTTATCTCCAAGTAAATTAAAACTGTGTAAAATCCATTTCTTTCCTTTCTCCCCTACTCTCTCTTCCTTTTTGTGATATTGGGGATCAAACCAAGGACCTCATATATGCAAGCCAAGTGCTTTTCCACTGAACTATATCCCTGGCCTTACAAAAACCCATTTCTAAACAAAAACTTTCCATGATTTATGCTTTATGATCCCACTGGGACTACACAAAAACTCAGAATCTACCTCCTCACTCTGGAAAACCTGGTTCCAGGACACAATGACAAAATTACAGAAGGCAAAATATTTCTCTTAAGAAGGACTCACAAAATACTAAGAGAAATATTTTTGACTTCTTAAGAAATGGAGTTTAATTCAGGTAACAAAATATTACAGGTAACTTGTGATTAGGTGAGCTCAGATGGGTTGAAGAAAGTCCAGCTTGGAGGGGCCTGAGGAATAATACAGCAAGTAGGGTGCTTGCTGTGCATGTGGCTGACTTGGGTTTGATGCCCAGTGTCCCATATGTTCCCCCTTGCACTGCCAGGAGTGATTCCTGAGTGTAGAGCCAGTTACTACCTCTGAGCACCACTAGGTGTGGCCCTCCCAAAAGCAAATAAAGCAAAAAAAAAAAAAAAAAGAAAAGAAAAAAGTACAGCCTGAAACTGAGTTGGGTTTGGAAAGAGAAAGCACTCTGTGCTCCAGAAAGATTTAAAGTTAACTGGGTAATCTCTAAAGCTGGCAGCAGAGAGAAGAGAGAGGAGAGCATTAGTTTAACCATCCAGCCAGAGGCTGAAATGGCCATTGTCAGGAGACAACGTGCTAACCCTGAGAGCTAGGGTCCAGCAGGAAGACTGCATATAATTTCCTAGCTGCTTACTATGTAGTACAATCAGAAAATTTCTCCTAGTAGCCCAGACAGTTTGAGAGCTTCTTTCCCATCTTATTCTAAATGGAGATCAAGAAACAAGCCTAAGGCTGATGCAGTTAATCCAGGTTCTATCCCTGGCACCACAACCTGAGCCTACCAGTGGTGATCTCTGAGCACAGAGCTAGGAGTAAGCCCTGAGCACTGCAGGTGTGGCCCAAAGAATAATAATGAAAAAAATTAAAGAAATAAGCTTAATGGGCAAAAGTGATAGTACAGTGGGTAAAGCTCTTGCATCGCACTCCACTGACCCAGGTTCAATTCCTGGTATCCCAAATCGTCCCGAGCCTGTAGGAGCAATCCCTGACTGCCAAACCAGGAGTAAGCCCTGAGCACAGTTGGGTGTGGCCCCAAAACAAGAACAACAACAACAGCAAAAAAGGGGGCTGGAGCAATAGTATGGTGGGTAAGGCATTTGCCTTGCATGATGCCGACCTGGGTTCAATCCCTGGCATCCCATATGGTCCCCTGAGCACCTCTGGGAGTAATTTCTGAGTGAAAAGTCAGAAGTAATGCCTGAGGGGCTGGAGAGATAGCACAGCAGGTAGGGCGTTTGCCTTGCACTCGGCCAACCTGGGTTCCATTCCCAGCATCCCATATGGTCCTCTGAGCACCACCAGGAGTGCTTCCTGAGTGCATGAGCCAGGAGTAACCCCTGTGCATTGCATGGTGTGACCCGAAAAGCAAAAAAAAAAAAAAAAAAAGAAGTAATGCCTGAGCATCACTGGGTGTGACCCAACAGCCAAAAAACAAAACAAAAGCAACCAAAAAAACAAAAAACAAAGTCAAATACATGATTCAAGTATGAAAGCCAAAGGGTGTGTGTGTGGTGGGGGGAACAACAAATATTTCTGATCTGGTTCTTTTTCTAGCGTCAGTTCATAGTTTCTTCAACAAATTATTCTGATACAACTAGATATCCACATGCAGAAGATGAAAACTGGACTCTTACCTCATAACATATATGTAAAAACAAAAAACAAAACCCTCAATATAAACCAAAGATCCATATATACAAGCTGAAACCATCACATTTTTAGAACAAGACTTATTCTTCATAATCTTGGATTTAGCAATAGGCTCTTAAGTATGGCTACAAAATAAAAATGTGAACTGGACTTCAACAAATTTTAATTTTTATTTTTAATTTGGAGAGGCATCAGTCTGCAGTGCACATGGTCTACTCCTAGCTCTGTGATGGATGGGGATTTGTTCCTGAAAGTAGCTTGGGGGACCATGTAATGACTGGGATGGAACCTAAGCTTCCTATAAGCAAGAAGCGCAAGCCAGTCCTTTGAACTATGTCTCTGGCCCTTCACCAAAATTTTTAACTTCTGGACCTGAGAGAGAGTACAAGGGTTAATGCATTTGTCTTCCATGTATCCAATCCTGGTTTGATCACTGACTTGGTTTTTTTTTCGTGTCACATGGTCCCCAGAGCAAGCCCCTACCTCCCTCAATGCCAAGCCAGGCCTAGTACATGAATACCACAGAGTGTGACCCCTCCTCCCCAGAAAGGCAGGTTTTATATTCTGTGTATTCTGCTTCAATCAAAGGAAGAAATACTTGGTGTAGTCTCTGCCCCTGGGAGGAAGTCCATAGTCACAGACTATTCTGCAGGATGACTTTAGTTAATTCCTCTCATCAGTAATAGCAGAATTTTGACCCAAACAAAGATTGCCTTATGGATTTACCAATAGTCTCTAACTCTTCTGCTTGAAGATTCTATACACAGGGTCAGCAACTTCCTCCTTCCCTCTTATGTTATATTACACATGTGCCAGAAGTCTTCCGCAGAAGTCCTCAGCTGTTTCCTGCTAAACATTGTAAAGGCAAACAGCTTCATTCTATGGCAGCTAATCCAAGCTGAGGAACCACAGTAATAAAAGTTGGCTACTGAGATTGAGGTTGGGAAGCAGTGGTAAGAAGACACTTCACTATGATAAGACATTTATAAATATGAAACAATATAGCATTACATAATTTCAAATTCATATTCTTAGACCAAAGCTTGTCCTTCTTTGTTGTGATTAACATTCAGGTCTGAATAAATTGGGTGTGAGAAAGTATGTCGCCTAAGGGGATGGGAGGGAGTCCTTATACTGCGGAGTGTTTAGCAGCGTTCCTGGGCTCTACCCACTAGCAATGAGCAGCATCCTCTAGGAACAAGGATCAAAACTACCTTCAGATGTTTAGCCCATCCAAAGGCAAAGAGGTCTTCAGGAACCATTGGCTAAAACAAACACTGCATATCTTTTATAATATTAATCTATATAAAGTGATATACCCTAGAACTACAGGCTGGGTGCAGAAATCAGAAATCACATCTCTACCAATCCTGGATTATGATAATTTCATTAAAGCTAATGGGCTTTGCATGCAGAAGGCCTGACTTGACCCCTGGTACCACATGGTCACTGGAGCATGGGAACTACACCTTAGCAGTCAGGAGCAGCCCTGAACACTGCTGGGTGTAGCCCCCAAAGACATGTACAACAAAACACAAAGGCTGAAATATTTAGGAAAAATATATGGGACAACTCAAGCAGAGAGAGCTAACACTCTCAAAAGTACATTCCAAGAACTAGAACAAAGGCCCCTAACCTAAAGGAGAACCAGAATAAAGCAGCACGGGCCTAATGGCAGCTGAAATACCATGATTTCATTTCCTTTTGGAGCAATACCGCTCAAAAGCCAGTGAGTGGTCCCTGCTTGCTGCAGGCTGGAAGCATACCACATGTACCCTTATTCAGACGTCGCCACGAAATAAAGGAAACACCTACCTGAGTGTCCCGTTCTCTCCTTTGTCCAGACTGGTGAAGCGGCTGTAGAGGCGGGTGATCTGACTGTGGGAAACTGAAGAAAACAAAGTTAGTCTCAGTGGGAGAAGCTGTCCTCCGGTCAATGAACCCACGTGTGGACTTTCAGAAGGCAGCTGGGGGACTGGATCGATAGTACAGCAGGTGGGGAGTTAGCCTTGCATAGCAAGCAGGTGACCCAGGTTTAATCCCATATGGTCTCCCTGAGCCCCACCAGGAGTGATCCCTGAGTGGAGAGCCAGGAGTAAGCCTTGAGAATGCTGGTGTGGCACAAAAACCAAACAAGCCAAAACAAACAAACCAAAAAATAATCCACCCCAAAAATAAGCCAACTGCCTGTATGGTCTCAGCCCACTAGCAAATGCTTCAAAGAGAGTAAAATGCGGAGATGTCTCAATTCTAACTAATCTCTTGAGTATCAAAGTGACGTACTTAAAAAACTAAAACATGAAAGGAGCTCAGAAATAAATTCAATCACATACAGTTAGTCAAAAGTGACTTTCAGGAGTCTAGGTAGATTAGAACATGTTAAAACATCAGTTTTTTTTTTTTTTTTTTGCTTTATGGGTCACACCTGGTGATGCATAGGGGTTACTCCTGGCTCTGCGCTCAGGAATAACCCCTGGCAGTGCTCAGGGGACCATATGGGATGCTGGGAATTGAACTGGGGTCGACTGCGTGCAAGGCAAACACCCTACCAGCTGTACTATTGCTCCAGCCCCAGGTTTTTAAGTTCTAACAAAACAAAGTCAAATTTAGTTTAAAAGGAAATTGCAAAACTCTCACTTTCCAGAGCTCTGCCTCAGAGGCTACGAAAATGCACACTTTGATGAAAAACACACCAACTGCCAGGGACATGGTCTGTCTGTCTGTCTCTCCATTTGATGTTTCAGGCAGGCAATGCTGGTTAGGTAATTTATGCTGAGCTGAAGACTGGGGCATACCAGACATTCACAGTTTGAGTAACAGAGTTCCCTTCCAGCTAAGCTTGGCCTGGCTTGGGCTGGCAGTGCTTAGGGGCCACCAGTTCGACACCTGGTGTATGGCACAACTGTGTGGACCACCAGGGCTAGACTGGAGGTTCTGGGGACAGGGTATAAGCTGCCACGGACTGAATTTAGGGCCTTGTGTGCTCTATCTTTCTAGATCCCCAGTAGTATGTTTTTTAAAATAATTGTTTATTCTACAGTGTTGGGTCACTTCTTGCTGTGATCAGGACTTATATCTGGCTCTATGCTCGGGATTATGTGTGATGCTGGGGATCAAACTTGGATCGGCTTTGTGCAAGGCCAGAACCTTACTCACTGTACTTACTATCTCTGGGCCCTCAACATTATGCTTTTTTTTTTTTTTTTTTTTTTTTTGCTTTTTTGGGTCACACCTGGCGATGCACAAGGGTTACTTCTGGCTCTGCACTCAGGAATTACTCCTGGCGGTGCTCAGGGGACCCTATGGGATGCTGGGAATCGAACCTGGATCGGCCATGTGCAAGGCAAACGCCCTACCCGCTGTGCTATTGCTCCAGCCCTCTGCTTTTGTTTTTTAAAAGTCTGTTTTACTTTTACTTCTGTACCAAGCATCTTGGCCTCACTTTATCTCAGTTCTGGCTGTTGGATAGAAGCACCACGGCTGTCTGTGACTACATAAAGTCCACAGGTTTCCCCAAAAAAGGAGCAAGGAAACGAGACCACCTATAAAATTGTCATGTCATTGTTGGATGGCACCTACAAGATTTCGCTCATTCTGTATTGTTATGTATAGCCTGGTAAAATGAGGTAATAACTGCAGGGACAAACTAAAACTTTGAAAATACAAAAAAAAAATTTCACCCAGAGAAATAGTTTAACCTCCTAGACAGCTGGAGATAGGAGAGGGGGAAAATGAGAATTATCAAAGGAGAAAAGACCATAGTTGAAAAGGGTGTGGCCAGTGTGGACTTTGTCCCAAGCTGTACCTCTGGGCCTTCCCAGGTGGCCAAAGGAATTCTTTTTCTTTTTTTTTTTGGGGGGTCACACCCGGCGATGCACAGGGGTCACTCCTGGCTCTTCACTCAGGAATCACCCCTGGCGGTGCTCAGGGGACCATATGGGATGCTGGGATTCGAACCCGGGTCGGCCGCGTGCAAGGCAAACGCCCTACCCGCTGTGCTATCGCTCCAGCCCGGCCAAAGGAATTCTAACAGCTGTCTTCCTCCCCTCAGCTATGAAACAAAAATTAATGTGTAGTCTCAGGAATAATGGGACATGATGGGGGGCCAGAGCAATTGTACAGCGGGTAGGGCACTTGCCTTGCAGGTGGCTGACTTGGGACTGATCTCTAGCACCTCACACTGTCTCCTGAGCCCCACCAGGAGTGATCCCTGAGCTCTAATGCGTGCAGCCCCGAATCCAAAACCAAAACATGAAACAAGATGATCAGGGGTGCTGCAGGTGCAGCAGGAAGGAGTGGCTAGAGCTGGGCCAAGGGGACACACCAGGTGCTACTGCTGATCTTCGGCACCAGGGTGGGAAGCTGCACTGTGTACCACTGGAAGGAGGCAGAGAGCAGGGAAGGGGAAAGAAGGATCTACCGCCAGGGAAGAGCCAGGAGCCAGGCCCTAAGAATGGAACTGTGGCCCTTTCCTCAGCTGAGGCAAAGGTACACTATGTGAGGGTTCAGGCTGGCCCAATCTGCTTCCATTCACAGCTCCACAGCTTACTAGGGCACATGAATGAACGGGACTGAGGTGAACCAAGAGTCCACAAGGGAAGTGCGAGGTCAAGTGTAAGTGCTCTGGGTTAGCTATTATCATTGTTATCCTTACAATGAGAGCCTGAAGGCAGAGTTTTATGTGGCACTGATTAATTTCCACCCCTCTCTAGCCTCTGCTAGTCACAACCGGCATTTCTTCTGGAATCTGCATAGTTTGTCCTGGCTCTGGCCTTGGGTCCCAAAGTCTACTTGACAACTAGAATTCTTTTTGGTTTAACAAAAATAGATCAGTTAAAGAATGACTTATGTTTCCCAAAATATTTTTTTAAAACAAGAATTAGTCACAATCTCAACTGTTTTCAATCCTTCATATACCACCTATTTTAGAGAATCACTTGTATACACAGTTATAATAGTTCATGTTTCTCCCTCCCACTTTCTTTTTTGCTTGCTTTGCTTGTGGGGCCACACCCTGTTGTGCTCAGGACTTATTCCTGGTTGTGTGCTCAGGGATCACACCTGGTAGCGCTTGGACGTGGTGCTGGAGATAAAAACTGAGGTCAGTTCCATGTAAGGTAAGTACCTTAACCCCTGAACTATCTCTGGCCTTCAAATCATATTGTTTGCTTTTTATAAACATAATTTTATTACAAAAAATTACATTTTTTGCTTTTTGGGGGGTTATACCCAGAGGTGCTCAGAACTTCTAGCTCTGTGCTCAGGGATCACTCCTGGTGGGGCTCGGGATACTGTATGTAGTGCAGAGGATTGAACCTCGATCATCACGTTCAAGGCAAGGACTCCACCCACTATGCTATCCCTCCAGCCTTCAAATTATATTTTTATTTTTTTTGTTTTTTGAGAGAAGAATAATCTATGCACATGGTAAAAATGCAGAGACAAAAGAACACACAATGTGACCCTAGCAACCAAGTTCCTCAGTCTCCCTTGTCAGAGGCAATACTATTAACAGTCCTTGTAAATACCTCTAGAAATTTCCTGGGTCTTTATGTAAGTAAGTATAGCAATACAGACAATTTCAAAACTGGACAGAATGTTATCATCTAATCCAAACCCTTCAACTAACAAATGAGTCACTGAACAGCTTCCTAATCTATATCATGAATCTGGAAGAACTGGACCCTGAAACCTTCTAGTTTGCCCTTTAAAATCCCCTTAGCGCAGGGAGATGGCTTGATAGGCTGGAATGCGTGCCGGAGCCCTAGGTCTGATGCCCAGCACCCTTAATGGGAGAACTACTTTTCACTGCTCCTCTCCCCCAAATAAAAAACAAATTCTCCAAGTACAGATGAGGTATTACTCAACTGCACTTCGGTGTATGTGTATGGGGGAATCGATTATGACTGCTTGAGTTCATAATTTACCAATATGTTAGAAATCAAATATGTATTTGGTGGTGGTGAGGTTGCTGTGTACACCAAGACCAAAAAAAGTCGACATCATTATAAAACACTACCTTAACTATAATAAAGAAATTTTTTAATCAAATATATAAATAAGTAGTCAAGCAAATACAAAACAGATGTCAGGAGCAGTGGACTATATCAACTTAATATAACTCAATATGGTCACGTATCATTATCTCTTAAATTTTACATCTGTTACAGGGACACTTACAAAGAGCTTTGTAGGTAGTAGATAGGTGGGTACAAAGAACGGAAGCTTTAATTTAGGTACAAAATCCAGATGACAGAGAATAAAAAGTAAATTCCAAAGTATACAGCTCAGAACAATTTCAAGGAGTGGAAACTTATCTGAACTCTCAAGAAGGCAGGGAAAGATTCCAGTAAACTCTTCTCACTAGAAGACACATGTTAGAAGGATAAATTTTCCAAACCACCACCTCTCTTGGTAACCAGAAGGAAGTCTCAACAAGGAACAATTATTCTTAGAAAAGGCGTGTATTTTATGACTTAAATGAAAAAAGCTCTACTTTATTCTCACTGATGGTCGAAGAATTATTATTATTGTTGTTGTTGTTGGTTTCTGGGCCACACCCGGCAGTGTTTAAGGCTTACTCCTGGCTCTGTGCTGAGGCATCATTCCTGGAAGGGCTGAGGAACCATATGTGATGCTAGGAATTGAACTGGGTGTTCAAGAAAAGTGGCCTGACCATTGTACTATTCTTGGTAACCAGTCCGGCCCCCTAACTGGCAAATTTTTATTATAGGGTGAACAGTGGATAATATTTTTGAATTACTACTTCTGTGAATCATTCCTGGTAGGATTGTGGTTAGACAAATGAAAAAGTATTTTGGGGTGAAGATGTCTCAAATCTACAACTTTCAAAAGGTTTCTCAAAAAATAAAAATGGGGCTTAGGAAGATAGCTCAAGGGCAACTGCAAGTGCTGCGCATGAGGGAGGCCCAGGCTTCATTCCCAACACCTCATGGTCCTCCAAGCCATCGTGGGAATGACCCCTGAGCACCATGCTAGAGTAACTCTTTAGCACTGCTAGATATGCCCTCCCCAAAAACAAATATGTTGATCTAAAGCAAATATATCTAAACTTACTCACAACTGTTGAATTAAGATGAAAGGTCTACAGATACGCATTATACTACTTTAACTTTTCTGCCATCTATAACTTTTATTATTATGCCAGAGATCACCCAGGGCACCAACAAGCAAAGTGTATGTTCTACCACTGTTTGTATATTCTAACTTTTTTCAATAACATGTTAGGAGGGAAGAGTACAGAGCTTTTCAAATTATTTAACCCCCAAACAGCTGGAAGTGTTGATTGTATGTATTGTCATTTCAATTTTAGTTTTTATTTTATTATTTTTCTATATTTTGGGGTGACACTAGGTGATGCAGAGGGATAACTCCTGGCTCTGCATTCAGGAATTACTCCTAGTGGTGCTTGGGGGACTATACGGGATGCTGAAGATCAAACCTGGGTCTGCTGCATTCAAGCAATTACCCCCTGTACTATCTCTCCAACCCCTGGTATTTGGATGCTAATAGGAGACAGTAGTCAGGGCCTTGCATAGAGGGTTGAAGGGAAGAATGGTGGGGTCCTACATTTTGAGTCAGCAGCAAACTGAAATTTAACCTCCACTTACATTCTAGGCCAGGAAATTATTATCAAACAATTGCCTCTGTCGGCCTTGTTTTCAATGCAGCAATTATACAGAAACCCACATTAGTTCTACCATCACTACACCCTTTCAAACAAACAGCACCAGCCTGTAAAACTGATTTTCAAAACCTGTTCAACACAGTCCCCACATATTCACCACAAATTAAGGAGAGACACAAAAAACAAATCAATCTGCATTCACTGTACTCAGTTGCCATGGATTGTTTCTCACAGATTTAGTGCTTATTAATTTTAATTTTTTTGTTATTTCCAGCCCAGTTTTTTGCAACCATTAAGTGAACTAAGGGTGGAGAAGAAAGAAACTTCCAGAACATTTGGGACTTTCTCCCTAAAAACAACTTTTACACAAATTAATTTTAATTTATGGAAATACTTAGGTGTGAAAGAAAACAGAACAGAGAATGTTTTATGCCAATATAAAGTGTCTTTTGTTTGTTTTTTGGTCTACACCCAGCGATGCCCAGGGGTTACTCCTGGCTCTGCAATTTACAGGAATTACTCGAGGCAGTGCTTGGGGGACCATATGGGATGCTGGGGACCCAGGTTGCCCGTGTGCAAGGCAAATGCCCTACCCACTGTACTATCACTCTGCCCCAATACAAAGTTTTATTTCCTTAGACTGGGGAACAACATATGATTCTTAATCCAATACCTACCATAAACAGAAGTATAAAATACTGTTGCCACACCCCGTCTCTCCATTACATAAACCTAGACACAGTTTTCATAACTAATACACAGAAATGATAATTTCCCAGTAAGATCATTGCTACTTGTGGTTCAAAGCAATAACAGCACTGTTTTAGACAGTTTACATACTTTATCTCATTTAATCCTCAGAGGAATTCTACGAAGTAGGTACTATTATTATTCCCACATTCAGTTGACAAAACTGAGGTTAATAGGTAATCTTTACCAAGAACTACTTTCTAGACAGATTCCATTTCAAATACTAGCTATATCTATCTGAAACTAATCAATTTACACTTGCCCAGCATTACCCCCCATGCCTAAATACTCATTAATTTCAATATAAAACTTCTGTATTAAATATAAAGTTGATTTTCTTCAATTATGCTACATTTTCTTACTGGCAAAGCGATAATGAAATGTCTGTACTTGTTCTGAAACTGTTTCTGACAGTTACCCTAAACTGTTAATATTTGCAGGGATAGGGGGGCTTGGGTACTATCAAAGGTGCTCAGGAATCTCTGGATCTCTGGAACAGAGATCAGCCACATATGAAGCAAGTGCCTTAACCCCTGTACGATCCCGCCAGCCCTCCCCAAACTCTTAGTGGTATAAGAAGACAAAAATAGGTAAAATTCTACCACCCAGCCACACCCTCAGTTATCTGTTGCTTTTATTGTTCTAAATCTTTTTTCCCATCAGGTAAATAATTCTAACAAATGTCTCTGTTGATGGGCACTAACTGGATAAACTGATGGCTCAACACCAAGCCAGTGGAGTAACTTTGAAGCAGGTTGGGAGAGACAGCGTCTGAAGGCAACCAAAACCCCAGGTTGATTTAGCCAAGTCAGATAAATATACCAAGGCCCAATTCTTAAGGCGGGAGAGATGGCTCAAAGCAGTGCAGTGCATGGGGGGAATCCAGGTTCAATTCCCAGCACTGCAGGATCCACTGGGCACTCTTGGGAAATTCTGGTGGGCTTCAGCACTGCTGGGTCTAAGTAGAAGTAAGAGTGGCCCCAGATCTTGGGAAACCCAAAAAGGCACAATTCCTGTTTCCCCCAGTCCAGTTCAAAGTACTGTCTTCCATGAGTTCTGAACGTGGGTGCCACACAATTTCAGCTATCTTATGTCATGATGCTAATCTTTTGTAGATTTAGCTCATGTCCAGGTTGTGGGTGTATTTTGTCACCATCTGCTCTGAATATCTAGCAAAAAACCAAATCAAGACACTTTGAAAATGCAGTAAGTTGCATGGGGGTGATGGCACTGCAACCAGGAGCTCTGGGTTCAATCTCCAGCACTACATGATCACCCAAGCACTGCCAGAAGTGGCCCCCTACTCTAGCACTGCTGGATGAGGCTGTAGCCTGAAAATAAAACAAACAAACAAAAAGAACTAGTATCATCAGGCTTTCTGATTCAACACGTATGTTTGCACTGGTTGTAGCGTGTAGAATTCTCCTTGGTATTGATTTAGCCCTCTGGTAACTAGAAAAATGCTCTCCCAGGAATACTTAGTTCACATCTGTCCACAAGTAAACCAGCAAAATAACCTGAATCCTCCAGTAATCAAGCCCTTTTCATTGGTAAGGTGTAATGAAATCATCATTTTTTCACATCATGAAACAAAAACAGCCTTTTCCTATCTTCACTATGATTTATGTTTCTGATGAATTTTTAAGCAATGAAAATTTTCTTTGTTTTAATTTTGGGGCCAAACCCAAAGATGCTCAGAGCTCAGGATCACTCTTTGCAGGAGACCATACGGAGTGACAGGGATTGAACCCAGGTTGGCTGTGTGCAATGCAAGCCCCTACCCGCTGTACTATTACTCTGGTCCCTAAGCATGAATGTTTTTACTCTGGCATTACCTTATATCTAATGTAGTCCTTATACTTTACAGAGGTCATGGCCACAAAATGAAACAAAACACTTGCTGAACCCAAACTGCCTTGGAGTCAGAACAAGTTAGAAATGAGTATAAGGACAAGTATTGTACATATAAACACAGTTTATCAGTCAGTCAAAAATCACATAAAGGATCACGCAGGTAGGGGTGAGCTTAAGGGCCAATGTTTAAAGGCGAGGTTTAGGGGCCATGCTAGAGAAGCTGGGAGCACTAACCAACCAGTGCGGTGGGTACCATGAAGGAAGCTATGCAGACTTCAGAATTCTTGAAGATTCTGAAAGTTGAACTTGTCAGAAAGCAC
This sequence comes from Sorex araneus, assembly GCF_027595985.1. NCBI lineage: Eukaryota > Metazoa > Chordata > Mammalia > Eulipotyphla > Soricidae > Sorex > Sorex araneus. The sequence goes on along the minus strand of NC_073304.1, from coordinate 86,771,416 downwards.
AGGAAAGCCACTTAGTTCACCTCAGGTCACTACTGCTTGAACTATAATTCTACAGTTTCCCAACATCCTTCAGGATGATCAGCATATGGGTCACTGAGTTACCTCCTGATCACCTCGTTATCAAATACAGCTGTGATGGAGAGACTGAGACCAGAAGCTTATGTAAGCCATGTAACACACAAGAATTATAATGGATAACTGAGAAAATAACGTATGATCTCCACGGCTATCCAAACGTACGACGGCGATCTGCAAGGCTTCAAGATTCCTAAAGCCCTTTGTTCAGGTTCATAAGGAGAAAACTGGACTGTTGAAAATCCGTTCTTAGAACAATTTCACACTCAGATCTTTTGGAGCACACCCAATTTCCATAGCGATTGCATAAAGTACACCAGCACAGCAGAAATCAATGCATGTGGAATTAGGCCAGCCCGAATCCTCAGCCTAAGTCAAAAGAGGCGGTCACAATATCCATGCTTTTGCACCCAGCTCCGAATGAAAGTCGTCCCCGGCTTGCAGACACCCTAGCTGTTTAAAGGTCTCATCACCAAGTCACGGCTTTGAAGCCGGACCCGCCGATCTTGGGGGGTACAGCCCCGCAAGATCTTAACACCACTGAGGTAAGACCTGATGCGTTCCCACAGCTGTCAGTGGTTTTACGACCTTCGCCAGAAACGTCCCGGGGAACGGAGCCTGTTTTTAAAGCAGGATCCACTCACAGCCCCTGCATGGAAGATCGGGGAGAGCAAAAGAAAAAAAAAAAAAAAGGAAACGGGAAAGGAGTTGGCGGACTTTCCTGAGCCTGGCAGGGTGGGGGGAAGAGGAAAGAAGGCGCGATGCGGCGCTGTCGGGGCGACCGCGACAGCCGCCTCTGAGGGGGAAGGAGCGCCCCTCGAGAGACGGCGCCGCGCTCCGCGGGCTCCTCCAGCCCGCGGCCCCACGCTCCCGCCGAGGGGGCTGCCCAGGACTCCCGCTTCCACGCCGCGGCGGAGGCCGGCGGGAGGAGGCGCCGGGCCGGGTTCCCACCTCCTCCACCCGAAACTCACAGCCCGTCTCCTTCTTGATCTCCTCGAGTTCTTCGTCCCGCAGTAACGTGGAGGCCCGAGACCCCATCCCAGAGCCGGGAGCTCCCGCGGAAGGAGCAGCGGCAGGAGCGACGGCAGCGGGAGGGAGAGAGGGAGGGAGGGAAGGGAAGGCCAGGGGTCAAGAAGGGAGAGGGCACAGTTTCTCCTGCGGACCGGGCAGGGAACCCGGGGGCGGCGCGCGGGGGAGGGCGGCCCCGACCGCCAGCCAATCAGGGCAGAGGCTGTGCCTGACGCAGAGCGCGACGTCGACGCTCCCGGCTCCAGCCCCCGAATGAATCAGCCCGGCGCCGGCCGCCCGGGGCGGTGCGGAACAGACAGATCCCGCCCCCCGGAACCAAGATGCTGCCGGCCTTAAAGGGGCAACGCCAGCGACGCACAGGCCCGGGGACCGCATTAAGAGGGCCACATCGCCGACCCCATTCTCTCGCGGGAAAACTAATTACCTCGACGGGTAGCGTCGTCGCCAGCCCTCTTCTTACAAAACTTTTAACAGGGGGACCCGACAGGCGACACGGATTTCGGGAAGAAACTATAAAGATAGGTAGACCGACGGAGTTGGAAGGGTGGGTGTTGTCCCCCGGGAACTGCATGTTGGGAGTTAAGCGACACCCTCTCCGGTTTCCCCCGGCCGCGCATCCCCTCCCGGCCGCGCGGGGCGCTCGGGAACAGCAGGCTGCGGAGCCGCGCGCTGATTGGCTCCTGGACTAATAGCCTTCAGCCGAGCCCCGCGAGTTGGGTACCCGGCTGTGCCGCCCTCCAGTTTGTTTTGGGGGATTGGCGGTTGATAACCGCCCCCGCGGGTTTGGCGCTCCCCGAGAGCTCTTTTTAACGACTGTTTCTCTCGCGCTTTTTTTTTTTTAAATTCAAGAAGGAAGCTCGAGGAACTCACCTTTTGACTGAATTAGGACTGGATCCCCCAAACTTCTTTCGGGTAACAAAACGTACAAAACTTAACGGCCAAGGACAGTGAATTCCTAGAGGATGACCCGTCATTTATTGAACATTTCTTCTCTTGTAAAAAAAAATTAGACGTTTGCATTTTTTTAATGGCGTATGTTTTAATGAAGATGTTTAATGCCGTCAGTTAAATTGAGACACGCTCCCAGGTGAACCAGACTTCCTAGGGCTTCAACTGCCTTCCCCACCCGTCGAGTGTTGCTCTATACAGAGCTAATTTGAGATGGGAAGAACCAAATTCTGACCACTGTTAGCAAGAGATTACTAAGCAAGATGCTCAACTCAACCAAGGCTACTAGTTTTGATACTTGGGGAGTGGGGTGTGGAGGATGGGGGCGACACCCAGCAGTGTTGGAGGCTACTCTCAAGCTTAATGCAGGGGTGAGGGGACTGAACCTGGGGCTCCCATATGCCTTTGCCTACACTACACCACTCTGAGCTATCTCCCCAGCATCTAGGCTACTAGTTTGTTTGTTTTAGTTTATTGTTTTGGAGCCACATGTTTTTAGCTGTGCTCAGGGCTCCTTGCTCTCCGCTCGGGATCACTCCTGGGAAAGCGAGGTGTGTGTTGGGGGGGGGGGTGTATATGTGGTACCAGAATCAAATCCCATTCAGCCACGTACTCCAGATATACTATCTGTTCAGCCCCAGGCTACTAGTTTGAAGCTGTAACTGAGGTTTTCACAGTTTGATATGAGGTTGAGGTTCTAGTCTTGCTAGGTTTTCCTGATTGTACTGCTCTTGTCTAACCTAATAAATCTGACCTAGTGATACAATCTATGCAGAGAGTGACATTGGGGATGTGCCTGCCTAGAAGCCTCAGGAGCTATTTTTTCCATCTTGCAGGTTGATAGAAGTATTGATATATATGTCCTTCCTCTGAACCTTGAAGCCAATTTCTAAATCCTGACCGTATCTTTTCCTTCCTAATCTTGAATCCTGCCTGCTGTTTGCAGCTGTCCAAATGTTTTCTAAACTTTTATTATGTGTATCTGTATCTGTTGTGTGGGCTGAGAGAGGGATTGAACCCCCTCACATAGGAGAAGCATGTGCTCTATCAGGGAGCTATATCCTGCCTCCCACCACCTCCACTTGTGTATCTTAAAGATATAGAAATCAGTTCTTGCTTCTATCAAGGGCTGGTTTTTCCAGTTTTGCCCTCTATTGTTTTCTGTAAAAAACTTTTGCATGTTTGGCTGTTGGATTAATTTAAACAAAGAATTATTTTCTTGTTCTGTTGACTTGCTTTACAATCTCTCAATGCATAACATTTGTTCTTGCACCGGACCCCACACAGCTTCTGGGAGTCACCGAATTTAGGTCAGGCTTTATTACCTCTACCATGTGATTTTGAGCCTTAAGGCTTAAATCCTAAGGCTTCAGTTTCTTTCTTTTTTTTTAGTGACTCAAGATAGTTTTTATTCAATGAAAATTACTTAGAAAGACATGAGGAGAGAGAAAGAGAGGAAAATACTTTTTTTTTTTTTTGGCTTTTTGGGTCACACCCGGCAATGCACAGGGGTTACTCCTGGCTCTGCATTCAGGAATTATTCCTGGCGGTGCTCAGGGGACCATATGGGATGCTGGGAATTGAACCCGGGTCGGCTGCGTGCAAGGCAAACACCCTACTCGCTGTGCTATCGCTCCAGCCCTGGAAAATACATTTTCAAGAGAGAACACGGGGGTGAGTAGCGGAGAGATGGTACAGTAGGGAAGGTGCTTGGCTTATATGCAATTCCATTTCTGAGTTCCATCCAGAGCACCCCATATGGTCCCCCAAGCCTTGCAGGAGTGAACCTTGGGTCCACTGCCAGGCGTAAGTACTAAGCATTTCTGGGTGGCCCCAAAACCAAGAGAGAGAGACAGAGAGAAAGGAAAAGAGAGAAAATGATTACAGGCTTCTCAAGGGTGGTGAAAAGCTATCAAGAGACATAGAAACAAGCAAATGAGATCATGTTCAAGAGAGAACACAGGCTTGGGGCTGGAGCAATAGCACACAGGTAGGGCGTTTGATTTGCACTCGGCCAACCCAGGTTCGATTCCCAGCATCCCATATGGTCCCCTGAGCACCTAATTCCTGAGTGCAGAGCCAGAGTAACCCCTGTGCACTGCTGGGTGTGACCCAAAAAGCAAAAAAATTAAAAATAAACAAAAAACCCCAAAAAAACACAGACCTGAGAAAGCAAGCCTAAGACAGTTTCTTCAACTGTAAATTAGATGTTTACTGTAAGCATCATCATATTTATGAAAGCATTTGATTGGTTTTAAAACATAAAAACAAGTTATTTTGTTTGGTAGAAGTATTTAACTCCTCACCCCTTTCATACTTGAAGGCCTTTCTATTTCGTCAGTGTTTTATCATTAAATTGCAAAATATAAATACTTTAGTGTGACGAAGGGAAGTCATTTTTTTTGGGAGGGGATACCCCATGATACTCAGGACTTACTCCTGGTTTTGCACTCAGGCATCACTCCTGGTGGGTTTGGGGGGACCATATGGAGAGCCAGAGATCAAACTAAGGTTTTTTGCTACATGTAGGGCAAATGACCCACCCCCTGGACTATCTCTGCAGCATCTGCTTTTGGTTTTTGAGTCACACTCTCCAGTGCTGGGACTATTCCTATTTCTGCTCTGTGTTCAGGGGTTGCTCCCCTGCAGTGCTCCAGGGACCTTGTGGTGCTAGGGATCAAGGAGCAGATTCCTGAATGCAAATCATGTGCTCCACACCTTTGAGCCATCCCCCCCAGCCCTAGCAAGCTGCTTTTGATTTTAAGCCACTATGCAGGAACATTTATTTGGAGTCCTAAATACAAAGACATTTGGGTGGGGAAGAAAAATAAATACAAGGATGTCCAAAGAAGACAATTGTTCTAGGAGATGCCTTTAGAAAGAGAATTCATCTTTGAAATTACAGTTCTAAGCAGAAGCAGGCAGGGACTTGGCTTAAAGGATTGGAGGAACCCTGTTCTATCCCAACACGACATAATCCCAAGCATTGCTAGGTGTGGCCCCAAAGCAACAGTATTACACAGAAGTGTATGAGGATTTGCTCAGAGTTGCAATTATTTTTAATGTTATCTTGTTCTATATGTTTCTGGGCTGTGTTCTTTATAATGAATACGACTTGTTACTACAAAAGTAGTTATGTTTTACAAAGTGCACACAGCAGTTCAGGCTAGAGAGAGAGTACAGTGGGTAGGGTCCTTACCTGGCACACAGCTGACCCGAGTTTGATCCCTGGCATCCATTATGATCCCTAGTCCTATGTGATCCCTGAGCCAGGAGCGATCCCTGAGCAGAGCCAGAAGTCATCCTGAACACTGCCAGATGTGACCCAAAAAACAAAAACATAAAAGATAAAGAATGCAGAAGGTGGCAGTTGCTATAGCAGGCTGAACACCTGGGCTTGAGGAGACTATAGCATGCTGGTTTCTCCCTCTGGTCAAGGGAGGGCAGAGTATCTATTGAAGAGATCTGGCATCTGAGTTGGTAATTTGTAAATTGTGATCCTTCTGAATCATGCACGTATTGGTAGCTGACAAGGTCCAACTCCAGAAATGTTACTAATTTATAAGGTACTTAGATCAACAAGAGTGAGACCTCAGATCTCTGGGTAAATATTTATTGCAGCTTGTTAACAAGTATATTGGAAATATTGATGTTTGCATTTTCTTTTAGGGTTTTTAAATTTTTTATTTATTTATTTATTTTTTGCTTTTTGGGTCACGCCTGGCGATGCACAGGGGTTACTCCTGGCTTTGCACTCAGGAATTACCCCTGGCGGTGCTAGGGGACCATATGGGATACTGGGATTCAAACCCGGGTTGGCCGTGTGCAAGGCAAATGCCCTACCCGCTGTGCTATTGCTCCAGCCCCCAAATTTTTATTTTTTAAATGTAGGAGTACTGCTATTTATTCAGCCACTGATTAAACTGAAATGACATAAACTCCACGTTACTTTTTTTTTAATTTTTAATTTTCTATCTGTGAGATAGACCTTGACAAAACTGTTCATTATTAGGTTTCAAGCATACAATCATCCGACAACCATCCTTCCACCAGTGTACATGTCCCACCACCAATGTTCCTTATTTCCCTCTCACCATCCCCCAACATGTCTCCCCACTCCCATGCTTGGGAGTTGGGTAGGCTCTTTTATTCTTTCTCTCTCTCTCTCTCTCTCTCTTTTGTGCATTATAGTTTGCAATACAGGTATTTAGAGGTTATTATTTTTGCTCAGGGCATTCAGTATTTTTATTGGGAAGATTAGAGTAGTTTTTTAACTGGGTAGCAGCTTTGGGGTGTAGATGTGACTGTTGCGGCTTCGGAAGTATAGGGAGGTGTGGGGAGGTGGCCCATCCCACGCCCCAGAAAGCCTGGAGATTTCAGTCACAAAACCTGTATACCCGAATTTCCAGCAGATTATAACTCGGTGAGATCTGTCCTGAGATGGTGGAGTCTGGGCAGCGGCGTGGTGGCGATTTTGAATTGTGGTAGCAAGTGACTGCCAGGGTCTCTGCTTGGGTGGGCACCAGGATGACCTGCCCCTCTCTGATTTACCCTGGTTTGTTCAGTCTTATGTGTGTCCAAGATAAACTGAGGCTTTTGATCTCTTTTGAGATTTACTTATGAGTCTGAAGCAAAGCTGATGTATAGATGAGCCAGAGGTGGTTTGTGGGAGTGGCTCCCGTAAACCTAACTTTTGGCCATTTAATTTCTCAAAAAACTTGGTCCTGAGTTGTTGGGCTCCAATCAGAGGCACAGTGGGGATCAGGAAACCTGAAGGCACCATCAGGTTGCTGATGCACTCACCCATAGGTATAAGTTGACCTGCTGGCGGCACCACATCCCCCTTTTAGGTTTTTTTAATTGGTGTTAAAAAAATATACTGAGCAGAAGGATCTAAAGATCAGGATAAGAATAATGAAATTAAAACTAACCACATCAAAGGTGCATGACTTTCACTGTGACAACACCCAAATGAACTTTCATGTATGCAGAGAACTCCAGGCCAAGAAAATTTGGAGAAATTCTATATAACCTTCTCCCAAATGCCATGCTCTGCTTTTTCCACTCTGGAGAAGCCTATTTTCTCTCTTGAACAAATATTCTTCTCTTTGTCTTCTCTTACATTTCTCTGAGCAAATTTATTTCAATAAAAACTATTTTTGCTACACCCCCCCCCCCCACAAAACATATACAGAGATATTGTTTTCTGCCATTGAAAGGCCTCTAAAAGAGCCAAGTTGATGAGTCAAAGGGCTGGAGCCTGTACTTTGCATGCAGGAGCTTGTGTTTGAGCCAGTGTCCCCTCAGCACTGCTGGGAGCAACTCCCAAGCATCCAGCCAGGAATGACTCACAAGTAAACTGGCCCCCACACACAGCCAATGAATGTTCTGCTTATTCTGTTTCCCTAAGGAAAGTTCAGAGACAGGAAATCCCAGCCTACTAACTTGCCTGAAGTGTTGGTTTTCTGTTTACTGCATTATAAAATTAGAGTTGAGGTTTGGAGACATACTTCAGGGTCAAAAACTCTTACTTTGCATGTGGCAAACACCAGGTCAGCCTCTGTCACTGTGCGTAGTCCGTAGACCACCACCAGGAGTGACCCCTGAGCATAGCTGGGTATGACCCCCCACTCCCCAAATCCCCCCCAAAAAATTAGTTTGTACTGGTATTTTTATTATTATCATCTTAAAAAGATGACCAAAATGGAATTGCTCTCATATTTTCATTTTTCTTGTCTCTTCCAGGTTATGGAGAAGGGGAAGATAAATCAAAAGATATTTCTAAAAACATAGATCTCTTTTGATTTCATGTGTTTGGATACCTGAAGATTATTGAAGACTGCTTTTTGGAATCAAACAGAATGGATCCCAGTAGTGACTACCATTTCCTCAACCAGATTTTATGGAGAAGAGTGAAGCTTACATTGGTTTGTGGCGTCTTTGAAGGGGTGCTCCAGCACGTGGACCCTAACAAGATCATTGTCCTGAAAAAAGGTCTCTATTTCTCATACTCTACTACCTTTTAAGGGATTAATGACTGACTAGGCCATGGCTCTGGGCTTCATTAGCACCTGAGAGGAAGACATTTATCCTACTTTAGGAAATGGTGGGAGGTAGGTTAGCATGTTACTTTCCCTGACAGAGAACCATGAATGTATATCAGGTTAGCCTCTACTTCTATACTTTGTTTTGTTTTTGTTTGGACGTCATACCTTGCACTGTTTGAGGACACTTCCCAGCTCAGTGCTCAGGATCCACTCCTGCTGGTGCTTGGGGATGGATCCCAGGGTCCTGCATACAGAGCATGCACTTCCAGCCCAGCAAGTTACCTTCCCAGCCCTACTTCTTTACTGTTATTGATATGAGAGCAGAAATTTTTATACAGAGGTTTTTTTGCCTGGTGTTAGGTTTTTTTCTTTTTTTCTTTTTTTTTTTTTTTTTGACTTTTAGTGTCACACCTGGTGATGCTCAGGGGTTACTCCTGGCTTTGCACTCAGGAGTTGCTCCTTGTGGTGCTTGGGGCAACCATAGGGGATGCCAGGGATGGAGCCGGAGTCAGCCATGTGCAAAACAAAATACCCTACCTGCTGTACTGTCGGTCCAGCCCCTTAAGTAGAATTTTTAATTGGTCAGTTTTCACGTCTCTTAAAATGTGGGATGCCAGGGATGGAACCTGAGTTGGCTGCATGCAAGGCAAGTGCCTTACTCACTGTGCTATCTCTCTGGCTCCATAATTGGTCAGTTTTTAAAAACTGCTTTTTATATACATCTTGAAATTAAAACTAACCACTCTATTGGATAGAATTACTTTTTGCTTCAACAAATATTCACACAAACAATTAAGGGTTTTTTTTCCTCATGTAAAAAGAAACCCAGGGGTATAGAGGGCGAGAACACATGTGTTGCATGCAGGAGACCTGGGTTCAGTCCTTCACAGCACATGGTCCGCTGAGCATAACCAGGACTAAATCTAGAGCTCAGAGCCAGGAGTAGCACCTGATCATTATCAGATGTGGCTCAGAAAATGAAAAGATGTCCAGACAGAGGTCAGCTACTGAATCTCCAAAGATGCCAGGAAAAACAAGCTTTATTCTCTGGCTGTACCATCTGAAATCCTGGGAACATGGTAATCATTTATTGATGGCCTTGTGTCCTAGGCAAGGTACTCGGTAATAGTAGGGAGACATAAAACAGTGTGTTCCATCTCTCATTGGAGCATGCACAGGATGCTCTGGAAATAGAAAGCTTCAGCTATTGAAGAGCTGGGAGTGTGAGGGTTAGGAGAATGGGGAGACTTCCCACAGGTGGAGCTGAGGATAAGCTGCATCTGGATGAGTCTAAATTAATTGTATGAGAAAAGAGGAGGAGGTTGCTTTAAACCACTGGTTCTCAAACCTTTATCTGTACATCAGAAACACTTTAAAGGGTTGTAAAAGCTGCTTGCTGGTCCCTGCTCCCAGGAGTTCAGATTCTTAAATTCTGGGGTGAGCCCTGAGGATTTGCATTGCTGTCTGGTTTCCATGTAATACGCATGCTAGACAGAACCACCTTGAGAGAATGATGGTTTTATGAAAAAGTAGCAACTACTCCTGAGTACTGCTCTGTGTGGGCGCAACCTTTCTTCCACGGAGATGGAAAAATAGCCCCATATACAAAATGCAGAGACAACAAAACTTGGTATATTCCAAAAACCAAAGTACATTTCCCTATAAGAATGTGCTGAGAGATTAGACTGCAGAAATAAGCATGGGACAGATCAGAAGTACCTTGCATGATGTTTGGGTATTTCTGGAAGCAGTGAGGAATCATTGGAAAGATTTTTAAATAGGCATACTCAAGTAAGGTGCCAGAAAATGTTAATACTCTGTTAAGATCCTTGCTCAGTTATTGAAACCAGTTTGCTTCCATTGACTTCATCAAGTTAGAAGTTGGTGTTCTCCAGTAAAGGAAGGTGCACTGGGACTGTAGTGATAGTACAGTGGTTAGGCATTTGCCTTGCACATGGCCAGCCCAGGTTTGATCCCCAGCATCCCATACAACTCCCTGAGCACTGCCAGGAGTAATTCCCGAGTGCTGAACCAGGAGTAACTCCTGACCACCACTGGGTATGACCCCAAAACAACAAAACAAAAATAAATAGAAGAAAGTGGGCTTCCCTGGGATCCGGGAACATCCCGGAAGTTGACAGGGATCTAGCATTCTTCATCCATCTGTTCCACCATCATTACATGTGGCTTAAAAAACTCCACCGTCATATGATGGCTGAAGGAGATATAGACAGGAGGAAGAGGGGGAAATGGCAGGGATGGGTGGAATGCGTGCGTGTGAACGCTCTTTCTAACTAAATCAGGTTATCTAAAGTGGTGCCCTGGGGTCCATTGGAGCCCCTGCTCCTGGCAGGGGAGTGAGCACATGGCTAGTCTGACTTGAGGGCACTAACTAGACAACAATTCGTAAATGCCACATACTTGTTTGACAATGCGTTCACTCTAGACAGGATATTTTAATCTGATTTTCTTTAGTCTTTAATAGCACATTTTATGACATTTATGGCATCTGTGCAGTTTTAAAATACAACAAATTGGGACTGGAGCGATAGCACAACAAGTAGGGCATTTGCCTTACATGCAGCTGACCTGGGTTCAATTCCCAGCATCCCATATGGTCCCCTGAGCACCACCAGGAGTAATTCCTGAGCACAGAGCCAGGAGTAACCCCTGTGCATTGCCAGGTGTAACCTAAAAAGCAAAAAAACAAAATACAACAAATTTTCTTGCTATTTAAAACTTCGATTTAATAGGTAAACATTTAAAATTAAAGACTTAAAAATAGTCATTATAGGGGGCTGGAGCAATAGCACAGTGGGTAGGGCGTTTGCCTTGCACACAGCCGACCCGGGTTCGATTCCCAGCATCCCATATGGTCCCCTGAGCACCGCCAGGGGTGATTCCTGAGTGCAGAGCCAGGAGTAACCCCTGTGCATCACCAGGTGTGACCCAAAAAGCAAAAAAAAAAAAAAATAGTCATTATAGGGGCTGGAGAGATTGCACAGTGGGTAGGGCGTTCGCCTTGCACGCGGCCAACCCGGGTTCAATTCCCAGCATCCCATATGGTCCCCTGAGCACCGCCAAAGGTAATTCTTGAGTGCAGAACCAGGAGTAACCCCTGAGCATTGCCGGGTGTGACCCAAAAAAAAGCAAAAAAAAAAATCAGTCATTATATTTTTTATTATAAATTAATATAAACTATAATTATAAAATAGAATTTTATAATTTCACTTTAAAATTACTTTCTTAGGAATAGTGCGTGAAGTGAAATTACTGGGTAAAAGTTATGATGTGACTATTGTAAATTTTTTTTTTGTTTTTTGGGTCACACCCGGCAATGCACGGGGGTTACTCCTTGTTCTGCTCTCAGGAATTACTCCTGGTGGTGCTCAGGGGACCAGAGGGGATGCTGGGAATTGAACCTGGGTTGGCCATGTGCAAGGCAAATGCCCTACCCGCTGTGCTATCGCTCCAGCCCCTGTAAATGTTTTTGATGTACATTACCAAATAGTTTATTTTTGCTTTTTATTTTTTTGTTGTTGTTGTTTTTTAATCATATCCAGCAGTGCTCAGGACTTACTCCTTGCTCTGTGCTCAGGCAGTGCTTGAGGAACCTTAATATGGAGCTGGAGATCAAATCCATGTCTGCCTCATTCAAAATAAGTGCCCTTAGGGCTGGAGCGATAGCACAGCGAGTAGGGCGTTTGCCTTGCATGTGGCCGACCGGGGTTCAATTCCCAGCATCCCATATGGTCCCCTGAGCACTGCCAGGAGTAATTCCTGAGTTCAGAGCCAGGAGTAGCCCCTGAGCATCGCCGGGTGTGACTCAAAAAGAAAAAAAAAAAAAAAAACCAAAAAACAAAGTGCCATAGTGGCTGTACTATCCTCTGGCCTGTCCAAATAGTTTTTTAAAAGTCTTGTGCCTTTTTATTTGTTTTTGTTTTTGTGTCAAACCCAGCTGTACTCAGGACTTATTCCTGGCTCTGAACTCAGGAATCACTCCTGGCAATAAACTCTCTGGCTGTGCCTTTTCATTTTACCAATAATTAAAATAGAGTAAGCAATGGTATTGGATTAAAAGCAATGTTAATGTATATCTTATTTTTTTTTCTAGGCAGAAAGTGATTCTACTTAAGCATGTTTAAAAATTGTTACAAAAAAAGGTTGACATTTTTTACACTTGTCCACAAATTCTTTCTTTTTCTTTTTGGGTCATATCCAGTAATGCACAGGGGTTACTCCTGGCTCTGCATTCAGGAATTAACTCCTGGCAGTGCTTGGGTTACCGTATGGGATGCTGGGAATCAAACCCAGATCATCTGCGTGCAAGGCAAACGCCCTACCCACTGTGCTATCACTCCAGCCCCTTGTCTACAAATTTTATGTGCTTTTTGGACAAAGCAGAAAGTGACTTCATGGTGTGTCCTAGTGTGAAGGAAGGCTTGAAGGAGGGAGAAACTAGTGGCAGGGAAAATATACAAGGAACTTCAAAGGAATAATCATGGAGACAAAGGAAAGATGATGGCAGTTGGAACTCAGAGTCACGAGTTAGGAGACATAAAGGCAGAATGTAGAAATGCTTTGGAGATGGAATAAACATGCTCATAATTATAGAGCTATGGGAAATTATGCCGACATTTATAACTTAGAAGAGCGGGTGTAGAATACTATTACTAATGAGTAGAAATGGGAAGAAGAGCTTACTTATTGGTTCATCTTAGTGGAAGATAATTTCAATTAGGAGGTCTTATGATTGGTCAACTATTAGTTGAAAATGCAGGTTTGGAGTCAGGAAAAAATGACGATTATCAGGACAACTAGGAAACAGAGTGATTAATCAAAGAACAGGAAAAAGAACAAAATTAAATTCCTCAGGGACTTTCAGCGTGTGGGAGCAAGCAGAGGTGAAGAGGCAGTCAAGGAGAAAGGAGGGATAAATCAGGGAGGCAATGATTGTAGTGGTTACAAGAATGAGTATTCAAATTACTGAAGTCTCAGTTGGAATACTATTAATTTATTTGTGTTTTTTGGGCCACACCAGTGAGGCTCAGAGGCTCTGCACTTAGGAATTACTCCTGGCAATGCTCGGGAACCATATGTGGTCTTAGGGATCAAATCTGGGTTGGCTGCGTGTAAGGCAGGTGCCCTACCCATTATACAATCTCTCTGCTCCCTCACTCCTGACTGTCATTAGCAGTGTGACCTTGGGCAAGTTATTTAATCTCTATTGAACCTTTTGGAGACAATGAGATGTCTGTCACATGATGTTACTAGAGAAATAGATGTAGGCAAAAAATTAGCATGGTGACTGTCTTGATGGGTGTTCATACTGGCTCAAAGTAATTAATAAGAAAAGAAGCATGAAGAATGCCTTGAAAGCCAAAGGAGACAGAGAACTGTATTCACAAAGGATGCACATAGGTCTAGTAAGATTAGAATGCAAAGTGCTTTTATTGGACAAATAGGCAGTTATTGATCATTAAGCTCAGTAAAAATATATTTGGTGAAATAGTGAGGACTGTTTTGGGTCACGGAGAGATTTGAAATCAACAGTTGCTTGAGCACTTCCAGCTAGAAAAAAATGGTGCCGTACTGTAGACATGACATATAACTTTCCCTAATTATTTTACCAACCTACAAAATATCTTCATATTTGGGCCTTGAGTTGGATTGTTGTCCCCTATAATTGACATTTTTAAGTATGTAACATGTCTTGAAGTTGTACATGCTCTAGGTGTAATTTAATTCTTTCATTTTTGGTTTTTGTTTTTCTAGAGTTAGGCACAGTTAAAGTCAGTTGAAATATAATAGATAGGTCTTAGCCCCAAGGCCTTATGACACTGCTGGGAGATACTTTTTTTTTTTATTTTGCTTTTTGGGTCACACGAGCAATGCACAGGGGTTACTCCTGGCTCTGCACTCAGGAATTACCCCTGGGGGTGCTCAGGGGACCATATGGGATGCTGGGAATCGAACCTGGGTTGGCCAGCCATGTGCAAGGCAAACACCCTACCCACTGTGCTATTGCTCCAGCCCCTACTGGGAGATAATTAAATTTGGTGTCTACTGCTCTCACCTTGCTCAGACCATTCTGGAGTGTGCTTAATCTTTGTACTACTTGTTTTATTGCTACTATTTTGTAACTTAGATGCTTCAGTCCCTGATGAAAACAATTTGTGAATTTTTATAAAACTCAGATTTTGGTCACTCTTGAGACACATCACATTCTCTTTTAGGGAATGCTACTTTTTATTAACCAAATGAATTGTTCTCTGTAACAGTGAAGAATGTGGAGACTGGTCGAAGCACCCCAGGAGTGAAGATGTTTTTTGGGCATGAGATTGTAAATGGTGAGTGCTGACATCCCTGAGTGCTGGTGGTGGGAATCTCAATAGTGTTCAACCTGCAGCTCTGCATTATTCCAATATTTGAAATAAAACTAGATGTGATCTTTCCTTTAGTACGGCATTTATTTTAAAATATGACATTTAGGGGCGTTTGCCTTGCAACCGGCCCACCCGGGTTCAATTCCCAGCATCCCATATGGTCCCCTGAGCACCGCCAGGAGTAATTCCTGAGTGCAGAGCCAGGAGTAACCCCTGTGCATCGCTGGGTGTGACCCAAAAACCAAAAACAAAAATTAAAATATGACATTTATTTGAGTTTATTTATTTATTTTAAGTTTCTATCTTAGAGGCCAAGAGATAGTACAGGGGTCAAGGTGCTTAACCTTGCACATGGCATGGCTTATGGTCCCCAAGCTCCTTCAGGAATGATCCCAGAACACCGCAGGGTATGATCCCAAATCCTTTATTTCATACAATAAAATGTGTATTTTAGAATCAATAATACATGGTCCTATACTGTTAGCATAAAATCAAATAGATTCAGAATCTCTATGAAATGTGGAACCAGATTTTCTTTGTGGTTTCCAGTCTTAACTTTTCAAATCACTAAACTGTTCATGCACCAGCTCATGCAATTGGAAGCAACGTAGCTGCAGCTGATTAAAGAGAAAACCCCAAACAGTACATAGTATGAGGGAAGTTTATTAAGATAGAAATCTAAGAAAATAAAAGGATTTACTTAGAATCTGATTAACTCCTGAACAAAAAGGATAAAGGGAACACATGGAGATTCCTCATCTAGCTGAATTACCAACAATGTTGCATGTAGGGGCTGGGGACAGAGTACAGTGGGTAAGGCACTTGCCTTGCACATGGCTAATTTGTGTACGCCATTTAGTCCCTGAGCAGTGCCAGGGATGATTTCTGAACATAGAGCCAGGAGTAAGTCTGAGCACTGCCAGGTATGCCGTGGCCCCCTTTTCCCAATGTTACATGCAAATCAATATTAGGTATCTTCTGTTCTCTGGATAATCTTTTGTTTGATTTTGGTGTGGGACCATGCTTGATAGTGCACAGTGGCTACTCCCAGCTCTGTGCTCAGGAGTTTCTCCTGGTGGTACTTGAGGGACCGTGCAGTTCCAGCCTCCAGTATGTACAGCATGCACTCAACCCATTAAACTGTTGATCTGGCCCTGAAGAGTCTTTTTTTTTTTCTTCAAAAATTCTACTTATAATGAACTAATGAAGGCCTCTGTGGACTAATATTTCATTTCCAATTACTGTTTGAGGTACATAGTCAAACTATGGGTAGATGTGGGAAAGAGAAAGAGGTGGATAATTGCTTTAAGATTTAAAACTATTGGATGCCATGTGATTATTTTATAGTGGAATTACTAGATGAAGAGGAACAAGTGAGAGAAAAGGCATCTTCTGTCAGGTATGATGGAATAAGTTTTTTCACTGTGATATTGCCTGGATGTCCACATTATTAGGGCAGAGAGCTTTCACCTTAACTCACTAGCTTCATAATTTCTAAAATGATGGGAAGGGATAGATGGATAGAGATAAAGAAATCTTCCTTCTTCAGATGGTACCCTTAAATCAGTGTCAGCAGCGGGTCAATGAGTCCTTTGTTAAATTGGAGAACCAGAGCCTTTGGCATTGATATGGCAAATTTTATGTACTGCACTAGCTGCGAAGAAAAAATTTACACAAGCCTTATTTTGTACACATAGTCTTAAGACAGAAAAAACTGGGATGAAGAATGTGAAAAATGAAGACCAAAATGTCTGTCAGACTGCTTCTCCTGTCCCAGAGGTATCCATCCCATCTCTACTGAATGACTTTAAGTATAGTCCATCTGGTGAGTACCAGGGGCCTGAATTTTCTTCCTGGAAAGATAATCAGGCCTGGGGTGGGGGAGGTGGGGGGAATTGTGCCTCCCTTGATTAGATTCCTGGCATCACCCCTGAGTACCTCTTGGAGTGAGCTTTGAGCAGAGAGCCAAGATTAGCCCTTGAGAACCACTGGATCCCTCCCCGTCCCCCCTCCCCCAGCCAAAAACCAGACTCCATGCCAAGGCTCTGAATTCTCTTACTTTTCTTTCTTGTAGCTCCAGACTCTTCAGAGTTGATATAATCCTGAGTTAAAGTCCTATAGCCAATTCCTAGGCCCTTGCTCCTAGGCTTTGGATTTAAAAATGTATAATGTATTTGTTTATTTAACATCCATGTATACATTATATACCTGACATTGGGAATATCAAAGTGTGGCATTCCTATACTCATTGAGCTTTTGCACAGGAAATGGATGTGGAAGAAGATACATGAGTATAGGGCTGGAGTAATAGTATAGTGGGTAAGGCATTTGCCTTACACATGACCAGCCAGGTTCAATCCCCAGCTTCCCATATGGTCCCCGAGCACCACCAGGAGTAATACTTGAGTGCAGAGCCAGGAGTAACTCCTGAGCATCTCCAGGCCAAAAGAAAATAGGTACATGAGTACAGTAGATAGTATTATAGCGATAAATGATAAGAGAAAAAGATTAGAAGAGTGAGAAGTGTGTGGAGAGGTGGTTAGGATATCCAGTACAAGCATTACTGAAATGGAGAGCTCTTGGTGAAGGCTGAATGGAAGAAAGGGATTGAGGCCTGTAAGATGTGTAGGAGAAATGTTTCTTTAGGTAAAGAACAAATGCAAAGGCCCTCACTATGACAGTGATAGTTGGAAATGATCACTCTGGACAAGATCTGAGTGCTGAAAGTAGGTAAAGGGATATACATGATATCTTTTCGGTATTGGTATTGCAAGCCATAGTGCCCAGAAGGGAGGGAGAATGAGCAAGAGAATGAGTTAGAGAGAGAGAAAGTGTCTGCCATGGAGGCAGAATTGGGGGAGAAGGGAGTAAGCAGGTGGGAAACTGGGGACATTGGTGGTGGGAAATAGATACTGGAGGAGTGGGTGTTGGAACACTGTATGACTGAAACCCAATCACAAACAACTTTGTAACTGTGTATCTCGCAGTGATTTAATTTTTTTTTTCTTTTTGGGTCACACCCGTCGAAGCACAGGGGTTACTTCTGTCTCATGCACTCAGGAATTACTCCTGGCAGTGCTCAGGGGACCATATGGGATGCAGGGAATCGAACCCAAGATGACCGCATGCAGGGCAAATGCCCTGCCTGCTGTGCTATCGCTCCAGCCCTGCACAGTGATTAAATTTAAAAAATATATACAAAAGCCCTGAGATAGCGATTTGCAGAATCTTAAGGTCCAGCAGGAAATCAGTATAGCTGGAGCAAGGAGAGAAGTGTTGTAGGAGCAAAAAACAGGGCGAGTGGATTAAGGAGGTATTTGTAGATAGTTGAGGAGACTTTGGTTTTTACTCTGAAGTGAGAAGAGAAGCCCTTGGAATGGTCTTTGGTTTTATCCTTTTCCTAATGGCTTAGGGTGTTAAGGATCCTTTCATGTGTTTAGTCCTACCTGAAAATATTTGGTGAAATGTTATCATATTCTTTTTCTTATCGAATTCTTTTTTGTTGTTGTTATTGTTTTGGGGCCACATCTGGTGATGCTCAGGGGTTACTCCTGGCTCTACACTCAGAAATTATTCCTGGTAGTTCTTGGGGGACCATATGGGATGCCAGGAATTAAACCTGGGTGAGCTACATACAAGGCAAGCAACCTACTCACAGTACTGTCGCTCCAGCTAACATCTGGCAGTACTCGGGGGTTACTCCTGGCTTTGTGCTCAGGAATTACTCCTGGCTTTTTTGGCAGACCATGTTGGCAATGTGCAAGGCAAGAGCCCCACCCACTGTAGTATCTCTCCAGCTCCATATATTTTCTCAAAGTCTGTGGTTTGTTCCCTCCTTTCCTCTCTCCTTCCCTTCTCTCCTTCCTCCCAAACCCATGGAAGACTTGTGTCCTCCCTCCTTTCTTCTCTCCTTTCCTTCTCTCCTTCCTCTCAAACCCATGCAAGACTTGTGTCCTGCTAAACCACCAAGCTATATCCTTGCCCTGTTTTGTGATTTTTCTCTCTTAAACAGCAGACATTTCTATTTATTTATTTATTTATTTATTTTTGCTTTTTGGGTCACACCTGGCGATGCACAGAGGTCACTCCTGGCTCTGCACTCAGGAATCACCCCTGGCGGTGCTCAGGGGACCATATGGGATGCTGGGAATCGAACCCAGGTTGGCCGCGTGCAAGGCAAACGCCCTACCCGCTGTGCTATCGCTCTAGCCCCCAGACATTTCTAATTTTGCTGAGAAAAATTTATCCATTTTTTTTTCTTTTATGGGTCGTGTTCTTAATGTGATGTCTAAGAAAAATTTTCTTTTCTAAAATTAAATTTTCTGTTTGCTTGTTTTTGAGCCATACCCAGCTGTGTTCAGGACTTATTCCTGGATCTTGACTCAGGGATAAGTCCTGGCGGGGATTGTGGGACCATATGGGGTGCTGGGGATCAAATCCTGGTCTGGTGAGTACATGCAAGGCAAGCATCCTACCTGCTGTACTGTCTCTTTAGCCTCTACAAGTCCTATTTTAAACTGTTTTGGTTTTGGTGGGGGAATAGTCCTACTAGTGCCAGGGGGTTCAAATTGGGCGGGGAATTGAACCCAGGACTCCCACATGCAAAGCCTGTATTCTGGTTCTTTGGGTATCTTCCCAGTCCAAATTGTCCTTTGTCTCATTAGAACATGCTTTCAAAAGTTCAAAAGTTTCCTCTCTTTCATGAACCAAGAAAGGGATACATTACTGGATTATCATAGGAAATGAATAAATCATCTAATAAAATGATCCCGGGGCTCTGTTGTTTACTCGCATTTGACACACAGGTGCTCATAGTTCTCCCTGTGAGGAGGTCTGATAAGAAGGTGATGAAATGACACCAGACACTTGCACTGTAGCAGAGCAGGAGTTTATGGGTGTGGCTAGAATATTGGGAGAGTGATTCTACTCACGTGGGAGAGGAACACAGCTAATGCCATCTTTCTCTGATAGAGGAAGAAGAGGTAACCTACACGGTCATCGATCAGTTCCAGCAGAAATTTGGTGCTGCAGTAAGTATGGCCTCCATACTTCTCAATATTCCTTCTCTATGGGCATCATAATCATGTCTCCTAGATCTGTTACAACTACAGGACCTGCATGTATTCCTGGGTAATAGCTACTTCAGTCCGTTCTTTTTGTTGTTGTTGTTTGGGCCATATCCAGCATCACTTAGAGGTTACTTCTGGTGCTGCACCCAGGAATCACTCAGGATGGTGCTTGGGGGACCATATGGGATGCTGGGGATTGGATCCAGGTCAGCTGCATGCCAGGGAAACACTCCACCCCCTGTAGTATTGCTCCAGTCCCCTGCTTGTTATTCTGAACTGTGGGTACTGAGAGACTCAGTGCTGTGAATGCCTTTTGGACACAGTAATGTGCCCTGTGTGGCGGACACTGTTCTGTGCATGAGGACCCCATCGTGAGGACAGGAAGTCTTTTACCGCAGCATCAGTGGTCACAAAAACTGTCTGGGTTTTCAATGCTCATTAGCATTTGGGATAGGAATGATTTATTTTTTATGTAGGAAATGATTTTGTGTAAACTGAACAGAGAATCAGAGGTACTTAGCTTGACTGAGCATTTTTATTTTTTGCATGAGTGAGGCCCTAGGTTCAATCACCTGCACTGCAGGAAAGAAAAAAATAGTGTTCAGTGTTATCTGAAGCCAACTCTAAAGTTTTGCATTAGTCACATTTTGTAAGTTTAAAACATGTGGACTGGAGAGGTATTTGCCTTGGTGTAGCCAAATCCAGTTTAATTCCTGGCACCATATATGGTTCCCTGAGCATCATATGAGGTCATTCCTGAGCATAGACCTAGGAGTAAACCCTGAGCATGGCCGAGTATGCCCCATTTCCCTCACACACACACACACACACACACTCACATATGATCACTTTGCTTTTTGCTAGCCACTTTACTTGTTCCATTCATGAGGTTATACTTACATTTATCCCCCAAAATTTTTCTTTCTTCCTCTTCTCACCAGATGCTCCACATCAAGAAGCAGAGTGTCCTGAGTGTGGCAGCTGAAGGAGCCAATGTGTGTCGGCATGGGAAACTCTGCTGGCTTCAGGTAAAGGGTGGTTTTGGTTTTGGTTCTTGGCCCACAACCTGGCAGTGCTCTTTCTTCTGTCTCTGTGCTCAGTGATCACTGCTGGAAGAGCTTGAGGGACCCCCATGGAGTGCTGCCATGCCTTTCCTGCCCTGACCACCATACTCTCTGTCCAACGGCTATAGGGTGGTTTTTTAAAAAACACTTTTGGTATTAAAAGCTTTGTAATTTCCCTGGCAGATTTTTTAAATTTTCTATCACCTCATCGCAGTGTTGATCTTAAAACTTGTATGGAATGGCTTTCCCTTTCTCAGAAGGTGTTTTTTTAATTTTCCAAAGGGAAAGAGCTGCCTCTTTATAGAGTCCTCTAAGAGATGCTAGGTGTTAAGCTCAGCCCTCGTGGCTTTATTGTTTGTGACCGACAGCTGCCACTGTTTGTGCAAATGATTTTCAACCACTCTGTAGTCAGGTATGTACTAGCACCTCAGCTAAAGGGTGTGGCCCTGCCACCCCTCAAGAGCACAGCTAAGAAATGCAACTCCTGGTGAAGCGTGTGTGCAAGCACTGCAACTGAAGGAACACAGCAGCCCAGCAAGCACTGTGACTCTGTGTGTGACCCAGAGCACATGGGACAACTTTGTATGGGGTGTGTGTGTGTGTGTGTGTGTGCGCGCGTGTGCATGTATGTGTGTTATCCAGGTCATCACAGCATTAACAGAGGGAGAGGAAGAGGGAAGATAAGTACATTTCAAAAAAATAAATATGAAATAGGTCTAAAGAAAGCAGGGTTTCCCTCCTTATACTTGTGCCTGTGTTGTTTATTGTCCCTTTCAAACTGCTAGATGGCAGGGTTCTTACCAGTAATTTCATGTAATACCTCACACAATCAGGCATATTATGGAACTCAGAAATAGCATTTTCTGTAATCATCACTGAAATGCCTATCAGTCCCTTTAAACCTGTAATTCCTGAAGAAATAAAATGCTGTTGTGAGAGTGGAAAAATAGCATGAACCTTGGGAACATGAGAAAGAGAAGGGCCAAATTACCAGCTTGGCTTTATACTCTTGTTTGAGAACCACACTGACAGTCTTTTTTGAAGATTTAGATCAATTTCAGTATGCTTGCCCTGTGAGTGATTGCCTACTTTATTTTATTTTTTTGTTTTCTGGGTTATATCTGGTGGTGCTCATGGATCACTCCTGGCAGGCTCAGAGACCATATGGGGTACCAGGGATGAAACCTGGGTTGGCTGTGTGTAACACAAGTGCCCTACCCACTGTACCATTGTTCCGGCCTCTTATTCCCCACTTTATTTATTTATTTAAAATTTAATTTTTATGAAGTTATTCAAAATAATTTATTAGATTTAATATTCCACCACCAATTCCACCACCATTACTCCTGCCCCCTACCATATTTTGAGTGTTTCTACCCCAAGCTCCAAAGCCTGCCCCCAAAGCAGGAGCTAAATAATTTATTTTATATTGCTTATTATGAATAATCCACTGAAAATGATACTAAAAATTTCCTTAAAGTGTGTGAAGGTTGCTGTATTTCATTCTGGACCCATTAAGCTTTTTACTTGTCTTGGTACATTAGTGGTGTAGAGTATGATATGTCACACAGGAGCAAATGCTACCATGCACTCCAGGAATTATAAAATTTTAAATATGGTGATACAGTACACTGAGGTTAATTTAATTTTTTTTTAACTGGATGATGACTTTGAGGCCCAGAGGCATCTCTGTGGCATGTTGCTCTCTTCCAAGAGATTTATGTGAGTCTCTGAGTCTTGGCCATTAATGAGCTTATATGGTGCCAGAGGCAGTTTGTGGGTGTGACTGCCAGGCTTCCGGA